>NC_092463.1:56600926-57203426 GCF_047495875.1 Pithys albifrons albifrons | reverse complement strand
CTGGTGAAATGGCCTTTTTATATCCGTGCCTGTAGCTCAGGGTGTATTCAGAGACTTTTGGCCATGGTTTGTGGTTTTACCTCTTAAGTAGCTATGCAATGACTGACAAAAAAACTGCTGAAGTCACTGAAAACTGTTGTTTAAAATTGCACTGAAGTGGGCCAGGTCTTGTAAAATCTTGAATTGAAGCTGATGTCATGGAGCTTAGAGATAGTAAATGGTTTATAGAAAACTTTTCAGATCTGCTTGATTTTATTTTCCTTCCCTTTCCCTCAAGGTCTCTTCCTTCAGAAGTGTGCTCCAGCAACTGATTTTTAACATGTAAGAGGACAAATGCACCTTCTATCTGCAAGGTAATAATTAAAAAATCCTCCAAACCAACCAACCAACAAACCAAAAAAACTCAACAAAAAAATTATACCAGCTGCAATCAGAATTGAAAGGGAAAAAATACCTGACAGTAATCACCTTCATGCAGAATTTGGAAGGACTTTAAGGAGAGATTGATTGTCCCAAGAATTTTTTGTGATTAGTAGAAAACGAGGAAGTATTTATCTAGTCTTTAAGTTTGCTTGTATTTTACTTTTAATAGAGTGTTGTGTACAAGCTCTCAGCTTTTCATAACTCAGTTCCATTATTCTGGAAGCAGCTCAGGAAAGAAGTAACATGTGCCTCAACTAAAAATGACACTCAACGCACGAGGCCCAAGTACTCCAGATGAGGACTTTGCATTTAGGATGCCTTTGGGATGTCAGTGAGGAATGCTGGTTGCAGTTCTTCACATTTGGGTGATTAGAGAAGTGTGCTATGTCTTTTATAAACAGCTGAGTAGGAGTATATGCTTTGCTGCTGCTTCTCATATAAATGCCAAAGTTTGCATGTAAACTCTTGTCACCCATCTTGGAATAAAAAAATTCCTGTAGGTGGAAAGTGCAGTAATGTTTTCTGGAAAAGCAGATTTTACAAAGTTTCCTTCAGCTTTTGATAGTCTTGACTGAGAACCTGCTTTTATTTAACCTGTATGAACCAGGAAATAACATTTCTTTAAAGCTACTTGGTTAAATAGATTTTGCCTCTCGGGTACAAAATGGAATAGGAACGTGCTGTTTGTTTACCATGGTAACACTTGGAATGGCAATCCTAGTTTAACTTGTGCTATTTCACAGTTGGTTGAAAGAATACATTAAGATAGATTCAGATCAGGACTTGGAGTCCTGTGCTGCTTCCTGGGCAGCAGAGCTCTAGGTGACTGTGTGGGCCAGCAGAAAAAACTCTTGCCAAACTTAACTGTTCTCACATTGTTATGCATTATTGGGGTTCAACTCGTGGTGGCTGTGTCCAGTTAGGCCATCGATGGTTTTGCACAAAATCCAGCTCTGATCAAGACAAGAATTGAGTAGGGATTCATGCTACTTTACTATTAATAATTTTAAACTGTAATATATATTTATATATTGGTCTGTGTGCCTATAAAATGCTGCAAACCAAGGAAAGGAGAAGATTGAAATGACAAGCTGGAAGGGATAAATAGCCATTATAAATCAGCTAATACTGTAGAAGCATAGTAAAAGTTATCTGAACTCTGCTCCATTATAACTAATGGATAACTGTGGTTGAACTGAATGAGGAACACAGGTAGACACTGCTGAAAGTCCCATCCCTTTAGGCTGGTTCCTCAGCTATTTGGTATTGTGAACTGCCTCAATAGCTGAGTCTTCTGTTTTAATCTGATACACAAATGGACTGAAGCTTTCAAAGCAGTTCATTGATTAAAATTGATTAAAATAAGAGTAGCTAAATTCTCTGCATGTTTTGAAAATTCTAGCCTTTGGGTGTTAATGTGCAGCCTTTAATCAGTCCTTAATCAAGTGGAATTCTCACAGGGACTTTCACTTGAATAAAACTGCAGAGTTTGATCTTTTGGCAAGAAGGTTTTGTAGGAAACTGATTACTGCAAGGAGAATTTGTGTAAGAAAGGTTCTGAAGTACATGAGAACAAGCACCCCCTCCCAGTTAGAAATACTCAATCTCTTACTGGCTGTGGTGGCAGGGTTTTGGTGAGCAACAATTAACAGGTACTTTGAAATTCAAACAAAATTGAGTAAGTTGCTTCAGTTGACACAGTGCTCCTACTGTATTTCTAGTTGACACTTTCTGTTTCACAGAAACACTTTTCCTTGCATGTGTCATTATAGTTTTAATTTTCAGTGACTGCTTCTTATGGAATAGAGACACTGTTTATAGGGTGACAAACATAACTAGTACAGTTTCTGCTTCTGGAGAGGCATTCTTGGAGAGATGGATACCATGATCTCCTGTCAAAACACCATATCTATCTATCTATCTATCTATCTATCTATCTATCTATCTATCTATCTATCTATCTATCTGTCTGTCTGTCTGTCTGTCTGTCTATCTATCTATCTATCTATCTATCTATCTATCTATCTATCTATCTATCTATCCATCCATCCATCCATCCATCCATCCATCCATCCATCCATCCATTGATAATTCTGCAAAGAAATTTGTGACTTAAACTAAAATGCATCTCTATTGTTAGGAAAATCCAGTTTACAATCTCGAAAGAAAGTAACATTTTGGCATTTTCTTTTTGGCAGTTCAAATGATCCCTTGTTTATTTTTAAGTGAAGCATAATTACTATTCAGATTTTGCATTATTTGAAGCAATGAGAAAAATGTATATATTAAGAAAAAAAAAGCAAGATGGCCTGCTGCAATTCAAGTTCTGCTAGACAAGAATTTCCAAATGCATTAATTTTTTTTCAGAGAAGTTGTGATGATAAGGGGCAATATCCATCTCTTGAACTTTGGAGAAAGTGCATAGGGATAGTGGCTTACATAATATGGTACTTAAAATAGGTCTAAAGCTTTTGTCATTTAGAGCACAGGGAAATTGGAATCCTGTGAATTCCAATAACAAAAATTCCACAGATAGATTGCTTTCCTTGCAATGCCTGTGCACCAGGTTTTCTGCATTGACACTTCTGGAGGAGAGCTCTAATTTTACAAATGTTTTGAACTACTGTTTGCTGCAATTTTGTTTGGAAATGGTGCTGATATTCAGTTAAAGGTAGTTCTGAGGAGTGTCCTCTGCCTTTTTGAATTCATTAGGGCATTGAATGAGGAAAATCTCATAAAAGAAAGAAAAAAACCCCAAAGTAAAAGGAGAAGAGGAAACACTTGATTAAACTATCAAGTTTGTGCTAGTGTAACTTTACACAACTGTCCTTCCTAACACCAGCATCTCTTCTATTTCTATAAGAGTTCCTTGTATTTGGTGGTGATTTGGGGGACTATCCAAACAATTGTATGGTAAGAAATGGAAGAACCAGGTGGTATTTGTCACAAGATAGTTTTTAATTTTTCCTGCTGAAAACAGTGGGTGTCAGAGTTAAAATTTCTGGGGTTCTCCTGACCTGTGGGATGATCCCGTCATACCACTTGTTGTGCCTTTTGTGGGAAATCACCGATACAATCCTGCCACAAGATCAGAGCTGGGTTTAGTAGAATTCATCTTCATCTTTATCAAACACTAAATTGAGTCTTGATCAAGAGCTGTTGAGGAAGCTCATGCATTTTTTATGTCTTTCTGTATAGAGAATGATTTTCACAATATATTTGTGTATGGGAGTCAAAATGATTAATGGAATAGAGCAGTCACTTTATAAGGCAGAGACAAGGCTGGAAAAAAAAAGGCAACTAGGAGATAATAAGGCTGAAAGTTGATAAAATCAGTGTTCCCAAAATCATGAAGGTTATGGGTAAAATGAACACAGAGTTGTTATTTCCCAGTCCTGCAATGTTTGAGCTACAGTGTATTGATGGAACTCTTAGCAGTTTGGTTTGAATCTTAGAAGAAAGCAGTTCTTGGACTTGTGAAATTTACTGTCAAAGGAGGATGTGGAGGCAGATTCAAATTCCTGGGCAACAAATCCATGCAGAGATACTAAGTGAATAGGCAGGGATGTGCTTTCCAATATCCTCCATCTAACAAGAAGCCAGTGGAACATCCCAGCAGGGATATTATTATGTTCCTGTGCTTTTCATGTTCAGTATATTAAAACCTGTGTCTATATATAAACCCTCGGGCTTGGAAGGAGACTTTAATTTTAGCTGGATTAATGCTTTGTCACTTGATAAGTAGAATAATAGTAAAGTCTTTGAAGAGGGGCAGTTTCAATCTGATGTGTGCAGCAGAAATCCATCATTCGATATGGATCAACGAAGGAATGATACAAAAATTCTTAGGGAATTTGGATGAATCTAAATATGACAATGTATTGGCATAGTAATCCTATTTTACAAGTTTGCTGCTTTATTCTTGATGCCCACAGTACCCCAAAACAGGGCCCTTGGGATACATTGCCATCAGGCTAGGTGGGCTGTTTTGGTAGCTGGTAATATAAAGTATTGTTGTGGAACAGACAATTTCTGGTAATCAAACAGCAGCTGATGTGCATTTGGCACGCAGCAGGACAATCCTGGAGGAGGCATCTCACAGTGAAAGTGAGTTTGTAGCAAACTCCTGCTCTGTGGGACCACCCACTGTTGTGCAACCAGTAACTGGAGAATTTCAGTGTTCTCAGCTGGCAAGTACCACGTAACAGAAAGTATTAGTATCTGGCTAATGTCTTATGATGGACACTTGTCCCTGGATCCACTGAAATGGTGACAGCTCTGGAGCAAGTGTTCTGGAGGGGATTTTCAAGCTGTCAAAGATTAGTTTTTAAAAATTCCCACATATTTTAATGCTAGTAATTAATTTCTGATTTTTTTTTATTTTCTGTGCAATGCTTCCTTAGAGTTGGACATGTCATCTCCAAGT
Source organism: Pithys albifrons albifrons (assembly GCF_047495875.1). Lineage (NCBI taxonomy): Eukaryota > Metazoa > Chordata > Aves > Passeriformes > Thamnophilidae > Pithys > Pithys albifrons. The sequence continues at coordinate 57,198,577 of NC_092463.1, read as the reverse complement.
TTCTGTGGTCTTTTCTTCTCTAACCTTAACCTCTATAAAAATGAGACCCTGTCCAGTCTTGGAAAAATGGAAGTGATTCTGCCTTTCTTTGCTGTGCTGTGGTTTTATCTATCCCTAAAAACATACTAATTGGCAAGTCCTTTTTACTGGGCCATCAAAGAGATTTTGTGCTATGGCTTTGGTTTATTATCTGATGCTCTGGAACACTGGATCAGATAGAACAGCACTGCATTGATGAGAAATTGAACTGAGGCAGAATTCTTGGGGAATTGTTATTGGTTGTGGGGTTTGGTTCTTTTGGAGGTTTTTTGTGGGGTTTTGACGTGTTTGTTTGGTTTGGTTTTCTGATTTGGAATTGGTCTGATACATGAAGTACTTGTTTTTTGTGACCTTGCCACATGGTAAAGTTGCAAATGGGGGGAAATTGCAGCATCCTGTAATTCACTGTAAGCCACAGATTTGGGTTTTCTTATTGTATTCATTTTATAACCAAAGAGGTAGGTCTCTGCCATTAAAAAGAGTTTTAAGGGTCAACAATAAATAATGAAAGAAAAAGCTGGTTGAACTGTAGCTGCAAATACATTTAAATAATTAAATTGTTAGACTTTGATTAGTGTGAGTTACAGAGATGATTCTTTGTTGTGGGAGTTTAGGATTTAAATGAATTTTATTTATGGAAAAAATAATAACCTGAGGCTTTGTTTCCTTTATTGACCATTTTCTCAAAGGGCACAGGATTCCTGCTTTTAGTGGTGTTCATGTGCACCTGGAATGCTTTTCATCTGTGATAGAAAGATTTGTGATCTTGAATCAGTGATTCTGGTTGCAAGTTAAATCTGAAAGTATTGCCAGGACCAGAGAACAACTGACACCTGATATCACATATCTGACTCCAAAGAATGATGAGTCTCTTGCAGTGAGAACCTCAGGCTGCAAAAACAGACAGTCCAGCAGAAGGCTTGTATTTTTTCCCTGGCAAAGGAGCTCTGAGAAAAAAAGTGAGGTTGTGTAGAAAATACTTTAACATGAACCAAATCCTGTAATAATGTAATTGATAGGGTAATGAAGGGCTGAATCCTTGGGTATGTGGTTTCCTGCAGGAAAAATTCTGGTTTCTAACAAAGAATTGTATAATAGTCAGAAACACCAGAGAATTCATCAACTCTCTCACAAAGCAGAGAAAGGGCATAAAATACTTTTCTGGACACTACTGAAGGCTACATAAGACATCTACAGATCTTAGAAACATTCAAGAATTTAAGACTATGGGAAGAAACACATATGGCAAGCAACCCTAAAATAGTGGCTGAAGATCCATTCTCAGCCCCCTGGTGTTCTTGGACTCTTTTGTGAGATGGTAAGAGGGCGTGATTTAATTTCTCTGACTGTTCTGTAACATACCTGTTAATGTAATTTGGTAGTTTTCTGTAATTATTCTGTAATTTTTCTCATCTGATAGGTGTTCTAACTAAACAGAGAGCTTGAACAGATAGGTCACCATAAAGGAGGAGTAGTTAGTGTGTGGAGAACTTTCTAACCTGCAAAAGGAGGTAGCATGGGCACCAGAGTGTTGGACCCAAGGGCCTAGAAACCATAACTGAGCAACAGATAATACTCGTTTGGTTAAAAAACCCTTGTTGTACATGTCACTCAGTTCTTAAAGGAAAAAAAAAATATAGTTGACAACTGACAACTTGGATCCTTGTATGCTACAGCTATTTCCCATTAAGAAATGATGTTTTAAACAACCTGGTGCTTCAGACTTAGAGTGCCTTGTAAAAGCAGAAATATTTCCTGCAGCTGCATTGTGAATGTTGAAAACTGTGTGGTTCTGTGACTGCCAGTCCCATTAGAGGCTCTGTAGAGATCAATAATTGCTATGACAAATTATGTTTTCGTGCTGGAAAACAGATGCTTTATAAGCAATTAAGAAATAAAAATGAACCCTTGTTTTATAAATCAGAAAAGATAACAAAAATTATTTTTTGTTAAATACATCTGAATTAAATAGTTCATTTACCTCTTAAAGTAAATAGTTAAGTTGTAAACTTTTACCTGTGCTCTGTAATCAATATTCTTGTTTTGTTCTTTCTACCTTTCATGTTATTGGATTTCAGCACTCTGCTGAACTGTGTCCTGCCAGCAAGGCTTTGCATCAAACTTGCATTTCTGTTTTAAGGTAATCATTATGTGGGAGGGATTTGTGACTGAGGGAGTCAGTGCATTTCCTTTGTGTTGTGTTCTGCTCTGCACAGAATAGCACGAGTATGAAGGGATTAGGTGAGGCTCCAGTGGCTGCTGCTTCAGCCATTGATTCCAGGAGTTAGGATGGGATTCCAGTTCTTGCTCCAACATCACTTTTGCATGTTATTATATTGTGATAACACAAACTGCTCACAGTCACCGGAACAAAGAGGATAACTGGGCCTGTGCTCTCTCATGTGCCTGGTCTGCTTGGCCCTTACACATTTAGTGATTACATGTATGTCAGAACCATTTGCAAGAGAATTAGGAGCACCTCTTGTGGTTTGAGGGGGGAAATGATGTTCTGAAGCTCTGACAGACTTTTCCAAAGGAGGATATAGGACCTCCTTCCTTGAGGCACTCAAAATTCACAGAGTTGTAGAATAGTTAGGGTTGGAAGGGACCTCTGAAGATAATCTAGTCCAAACCCCCAAATTTAATGAGGCAAGGCCACAGGCAAGCTGACTTTTCCTTGAAATTATCCTTGATTTATCCCTGAAGTTAGGCCTGCTCTGGGGAGGAGGGAGTGTTAAGCAAAAGCATAAATTATGCTATGATTTGATAATTTCAGAAATCTCATAAACACCTCTGAGGTATCTGCTGCTTTTTGGGAATCACCTCTATAGGAGTTAAAATCCTCCCAGCCTTCATGTTTTCAGACTACTAATCCAAGTCTGGGTGGTATTTTGCTATTCCTGGGACCAAGTATCAAAGTACTTTTGTGTATCCTAAAGGCTTGAACATGTGACTTTTAGACCAGAAAAAAAACCCCTTATTTCCTTTCCTTCTATTTCATGGGAATGACTTATATGATTAAAGAGAAATCCTGTGACACATGAACCTATTTTCAAAATTAAACACATTTATGAATAAAAAAAGAAGAGTTAGGACACCCAGAAAAAATAAAACCCTGAGGCAAAGCAGTCCATTATGAAATCCTTCAGTAAAAGTATTCCTTTGAAGTTAATTTCTGTGGAAATATTGGTTAAAGTTGCTTGTACTTTCATAGAGGTAGGATATGATTTTATGTTAGTTGTTAAACAAGTCATTAATATTCAGTGCCAAAGTCATTATTTTTCAGAAAGTAATGTAATTACATGCTGTCCAGAGAGAAGAAGTGAGTGTGTAGTGCACATGCTGAGAAATGCACATGTTTATCAAGATATTGGGTGTTCCTCAGCACTGAAAATCCGTCATCCTGAGAATGTTCTATTCTAGTGCATTTTAATGAGCTCTGCTGAAGCTGTGAGTGGTCTGTCAGCACTTTTATTAGGCATCTTATTATTAGGGAGTTTATAGCTTGGCTGTAAAACCTTGCTGTAGGCTAAAAGTAGTTAAATAATACTTTCAGAGCAACGTTTTGTGCAAAATTTAATTCAGAGAGCTTTAGGCATTTTTCCATGTTCGTATTAGAAGGCAATATTCAAGTTCTGATTGAAATTGTTTGAAGTAGGGCAAGGCAAAATACAAATGGCCTGGACCTGCAGCTTTACTCACAGCAGACAGTAAGACAGTCTGGTCCTGCAGGGTGTGTGTTCCATGGAATAACCATACACAGTGGCTGGAGCCGTGGGACTCAGGGCTTCAGGGTCCATGGGAAAGTCCTCATTGAAACAATCCTGGTTTGCCTGGGAAGGGTCTTCAGAACTGGAGGGACCCTGAGGCACGTCGTGGAAGGAGTAAATGACTAACTGACGGAAATAGATGACATTATTAAAATAAAAACTATTAATTTGGAATGCTGTTGAAAAGTCCCGTTGCTTTTTCTGTGTTGTAGCCAGTGAATAGCTCAGCAGAGAAGGGAACTTGCAGGACTCTGTTTTCCCTTTGTTCGTGGAACAAATGCTCTCATTTCGTACCTCAGCAATCACAGCTTGCTGTGGCTGTGCTGCCAAGTCAAAGCAGATACCTTTCAGGAGGAGGTGACAAAAAGTAGCTTTATCATTTTATTTTCACTTCAAGACCTTGAACATGGAAATGTATCCTCTTAAACTTAACAAAGATTGTTGTCAGGGAAGTTGCATAAACTAAAGAATCTAATCTTAAAAGAAAAAAAAAAGATGAAGTATAAGAAGTTCTGTGAAAACATGAGCGCTTGTTTTATTTCAGTACAGCGTGAAGGGACAGATTGCCACATGGAGCACATGTTGCTTCAGTAATTCTCACAAAGTCTTTCATCAGCTGCCAGTCATAGGCCAAGTTCCTGAGAGTGAAAAAATTCTCCCATGTTCTTGCCAATAGTGCAATGTTTGGAGAAACTTTTCTGAACTGATTGGCAATGCCTTCTTCCTTAACGTGTATGCTGTGGAACTCTCTGCTGGGTGGGTTGGGTGGTTGGTTGGTTAGAAAAGCTTTGTCCTATAGCTCTGTCATCCTGGCCATGAGTCTCAGGCTGTGTAGTCTATTGGATGGTAATGAACACAGCTGAGTAGTAAGTTGAATTAGAAGTTGCTAAAGGTAGACAGATTTTATAAACTTGGTGGTGGTTGGTTGGGGGTTTTTTGTATATTTTTGGTTTGGAGTTTTTTTGCCCCAGTGCATGGAATTCAAGGAAGAAAATCAGAGCCAAAGGAATTCCTTCTTTGTACCTCTCTTTTGTTTGCCTTTCCTATTCACTGCTTCACCTGTGTACCACCTGAGGCAGCTGCTACCTGCCAATTCCAGCCTCAGTGGAATACAAATTATACAGAAATCCAACTCATGCAGTATTCTACCCATAGCTTTTTTAAAAATAAGTTTTTCAGGTTAAATAATTGTTTTTAAAATTAGCAGTGAGTGAATGTTAAAGGTGAAACACAGGCATCTTTGAACACAAGGCAGGAGTTTAATTCTGAAAATGCAGATGTGATAATTGCATCAGGTTATCAAGTATTACAGCTGTGCTAAATGTTGGGCAGTCTAAGAGTATCTTCAGTTCTTCCAGTCCTTTACAGCAAAGAGACCTCTCTCTGGTGTTTTTCAGTTTGAGCCAAAGGTTATTCCTGTTGTTGAATTTTCACCAGACTTATGGAAAATGTAAATACATAAAGGGTTTTGAAAGATTATTTGGTAGTCTTTTTTCTCTACAACAATTAGATAGATGATGCCCACATTTTCAGAACCCTAAATTAAAGCACATTAACCCCCAAATTAAAGCAAATTAACTCTCAAATTAAAGGAACTGTCAGTTACAGTTTAGAATATCCATGTGATGCTAAAAAAAAAAAGAAAAAATTAGTAGTTTTTACATTATGTTGAAATGTAGAAGTAGGATTCCTTTTTTTGTCCTGCAGAATTTAGTATTTTTTTTATTTCTTTTTTTTTCCAATTAAGGTTATGTTTGCCATGCATAAAATGGATTGCTTCTTTCTTCTGTACATTTTTGCTCTCATTTGACTGTCTAACAAAACAAATATGAAGGTAGCAGAGGCACAGGAGACTCACTCTGCAAACTTCTGGTGTAGACAACTGGAGCTAAAAGGTACTTGGCATCTCAGGATGTGACTCAGTCTACAGCATTAACTGAGGCCTTCACAAAGTTCAAACCCTGACTCCACACTGGGGTTCTCAACACCAGCTGAAGCTCTAAGATGTTTTGCTGAAAGTGCTCTCTGCAGTGTTTGCGAGTAGAGAAGACTTTTCCTGAGCTGTGGATCTGATGATGCTGGTCTAATGTGTGTCTGTCTAAACTGGAGCCCTGGGTACTGCTGATGCTTGTAAGGATCCCTCCTATGTGGTGTGTGCACTGCAGCTTTGTGGGAGCCGATGCCTCCCCAGCTACTGATTAATCAGAGGATATAAAGCCCAGATTTCTCTCAGCAGAGCTGTTCATTTATGTCTGTTTGCACCTGGAAGGCAGTTTTTCGAACTTGAGGAAATACTGTTATTTTTGAGCCTTTTCAACAGTTTTCTGTCTTTGAAGGAAACCAGTGAATAGTTTTGGAAATGCACTGGCTGGAAGAGGGAGGCTGGCATAGAGGGTGGGCATGTTTCCTGTGCTTCCTCAGGCAATCAGGAGGAGAATGGGCAGGGAGATCTATACTAACACCAAGTTTGATTATGTATTTCAAAGCCCAACTTTATGTGGAAGTGCTTTGATGAATTTTTAAACAGTCTCACAGAAATTATGGAAAAACATTTGTACTGTCAGTTACTTCAAAAAAGTAGTTCTTAATGAGGGCCTGGAACTTTGTTTCTCAGTTAATTGTTTTTACTGGTTGTACTGCAAATGCAAATGCAAACTTTTTGTAGATACTTGTTTCAAACGTGATTGAATATAAGAAAATTAAAGCAAATATTTAAAGAACATTTGCATTTGTAGAATATGTATTTGAAGTCACTGGAATAAAATAAATATTGCTGTTGTTTTAAATAAATTTTTAAGGCATAGGCTGAATTCCCTATTTACATCACTGCATGTCTTTATCATGCCTGTCTCACCTTTATGGATGTGCAGAAACAAATTCTGTCCCTGAGAGACATTCTCCAGGTGAGGTGATGAGAGGAGAGAAGGTACAAATGACCCTGGTCGATATGTACCCCAGTGACTGCTGAGGTGTAGTCAAAGGGAGTTTGGAACACAATTGATAAGATTGCTAAAATTGCTAAAAAAAAAAAATGCCAAAGGGAGGTTTTATGTAAGTATTGGTGAGATAGTGAGAAAGTAGAAAGACAGGACTATGGTCGATGGGTGATGCACAAGTTTTCCTACTTTGAGATGAGAACTCTGCTGGTATCTGTTGTGCCTGTTTGAGAGGCTACAGCATCTGTACTTCTAAACTTTTAGTATTCTTTATTGGTAGCTAATATCTTACTCTAATACCTGTATTTATACAGTTATGCACTTTGCTAGTAGTCTGAAATACCTCTGTGTTGTCAAGTTATTGTTATGTAAGCTCTGTAAACAGTGATGATTAGACTATTCTTCTTTTTCTAATTCAGAAGCAGAAAGAACCATTAGGTTTATCCAGTGTGACTTTTTACATATCACAGTCCATTACATTTCTTCCAGATAACCCATTTTATAGATGAAGATGGCAGTAAACAAGTAAATTAAGCCAATTAATCTGGGAGATTTTACTTTGTACAACACACTGAATAGCGGGGATGAAGATGCATTTGCTGTCAAGTCTCTGCAGCAGTCAAAAAAAATGGAGTGAGATATGCCTAGGTGGTATCAGTTGCTGTATGATCTATGTTTGTGCTGCATTCCAGTTTCCCCTTAATCTAGGATATTTATTAAAGAGACTACCTGGCAGCTGGAGCTGTTCTTATTTTTTTGTTAAGAATAAGGATGTCTTGAAACAATAATGGATGTCTCCAAAGGCAATAATAGTGATAATTCTTTGACTCTTGGAGTTTGTGCTTGTCCTTTATTAATCAGGAAATTTTAAATTTAAGCAGTTTTGTACCATTTCATTGTGAATCCCTTTATCTTTAGGTCTTTAAAACAATTGCAACTGGTGTTTTCTCCTTGCTCTCCACTTTTACTGGTGTTTACTTTGAGTGAGATGTGTTCTAGTACTTGGCTGCATTCTCTTTGTCTCAAATTCTCATTCTTCAAGTTTCCCTGACAACTCTCAAAGACACATCCTGTGGTAAGGGGTTTTCTGAGCTTAGTTTTGAAGTATTGCTCTTAGAGGGAAAAACTCAAATTCTCCAAAAAGAAAAAAAAAATAAGAATGCTAAAAATGAATGCAAAGCACACCTTAAACCTTTCCTAAGTGATTGCAGGCACTGTCTGTGACAGTGCCAAAGCCATGAAATGATGCAGTGCTGTGAAGGGAGAGTGCAGTACGTGACTATCCGCTGCAATCCCAAGGAAGATTATCAGGAGGAAAAGGTGGTCTCAAGCTGCAAGTTTACATTGAAATCTGCATTTGATTGAAGTGTGATGACAAAACAAGGCTCTTAGTTAAATTCTGTCTTTTAGGCTTAAAATATTGTCAGTTATTCTTCCTAACAGTTAAGTAGAAATTCCAACATGCTGATGTTTGTTGTTACTGAGTGGAAGAATTAACTTACTTTGAAAAAACAAGCAAGCTGAGAGAAAACAAAAAATGTCAAATATTAGAAAAGATTTGGCTTGTTCATTTCTGCTTCTTTCTGAATGCTTATAGCTCTGAAGTTTCTCTAATTCACTGATTACACCAACCTTGCATCTCCATGAGCTGCTTTTGGTTTTGGGGAGAAAGGAGAATGATGTGATAATACAATAGATCTCTTTGGCATCATGGGCTTCATATTTCAGGAACTATCTGTGTAACACAAACAATGGAAACCTCAGTAAATAGCAGGTATTGATCCATTTCCCTGCACTGTAACAGACAATTATTTATTTTGACCATCTTTTTTTTTAATGGATGTTCTCAGTTTGGTGCACAGTAGATTAAATTTGGGAATATAAAACTCCCTTAAACTACCTTAAGTTCATGACTTTAAGTAGTTTTAATTTTTAAAGACTTTAAAGTACTCTTGGCAACTGACAGATAGCTCTACAGTTTACAAGAAAAAAGACATCACACTATGGGGAGACATTAAAGTGTTTATTTTTTTCTGTTAAAAATAAGTGCAATTATCATTCCTTGAATTACAGCAGACACTTTACAGAAAGCTAATTTGTGAAACCAGGGAAAAGCATTCATGTCAAGGAATATGTTTTAAAAATCAGTATAGCAAGTAGATGTGTATAACATTGCTGCATCTCTTCTCTTTAGCAGTATGTTTTTATGTCCCCATTCTGTCAGTCTGCAGTTTTAAACAAACGGTTCCAAATGCCACTGATATATTTTGCTTAAAAGACAGAGTCTGTAACCCTTCAGAGATTATATTAATAGCTGCAGCACTTTGCCATACATGATATTTCAGCATTTTTCTTACACACAAAGTCTAGGAGCACTGAATCTGTAATCATTAACCTTTCTTTTCTTACTAAAAGGCATTGTTAAATTAAATGATGCATTATTAATAAGCATTGTTTAAAATGGGGCCTAGCAGAGATAACATCCTATATATTCTATTACAAAAATAAGCTGCACTTAATTTCTCCATCCACCTGTTCTGGCATTATAGTTCTTCTCTGTTTATTGTTCACATGATTAATTGTTTTAGCCTGATTTTTTTCTATCTGTTTGCTTCTTCTTTTACCTATGTATGCATATGCAAATATGCATAAATGGGCAAAGGAATTCAAGGCCAGGTTGGATACAGTCCTGAGTGACCTGATCTAGTCTAGTGAGTGGCATCCAGTCTCTTGTCAGGGGGATTCGAACCAGATGAACTTTAAGGTCCCTTCCAACACAAACCATCCTGTGATTCTGTTCATTCTGCACTGTTGCACTGAAAGGGCACTATAAGGCTCTTAGCTTTATTGCCCAGTACTGTTCGAAATACCTGCCCAGATATGTTTCTTGGTTTTCCCCTCACTTGGGGTGAAAAGAAATCTTAAGTGAGATAAGAGTTGACTATGGGAAAGGGAGCTGTTGCTTTTGCTTCTTTATTGAGACATCAGCTTGGGAGGTGTGCAAGGTTGTGTATCAGTGCCCCTCAAGTCTCCATGCCTGAGGTCACATGTAACCCAAGGCACATCCAGTATGTCCATGGCAATTAAAATGTCCATTTCTTCCCTCTGCTTGCAGTGGAGAGGGACTTTGGTATATCCAGGGAAAATTCTTCTGTCTACATGTGCAGGTTCTGAGAATCTGAGTTATTTTATTAAAGTTCCTGCACAGAGGAGCTGACTGTAATGGTGGAATGAGATCTTAAGTTGTATTTTTGTGTTAGACTGTACCAATTTCAGAGATGAAAAACTTCAGCTGTAAGATAAATGTTGATTCAAGTACTAAAGATCGAGCAAAGGAGCTTACAATGTGTTTTTACAAGTATAACTATTTTTATTTCATTATGAAATCCAGTAGGTATCTTTAGTTTTTGATACACACACTGAAACATAATAATCAAAAAAGCTTATCATATTGAAAGGTTCTTTTGTAGTCCCCTACATTTTTGGGGGAGGATGCATTCTGAGGATGGAATGCTGTGTATACTTTCCCTGTTCTTCAGTATTACCTGGATCTTTTTAAGTCACTGGTGGAATTTCATGGTGCCAAACCAGAGGGACCTTTGGCTACTTTATCATAGTGTTGAAATTTAGATGCAAGTGATTTATCATAAAATGAGTGCTTTAATATGGCAGTGATTAGAGAATGTGTAAATCTGTTATGCTTTTTTGCATTTACTGTCTTTTTTTTTTATGTTTTCAAACATTCCCATGCATTATTTTTTTTGTTTCTTTCAAAAGAGGAATACTGTCTCTCTAGAGATATGGTAGCCAAAGGAGAATTGCTTGTAACAATAGCAATTTATGCAGCTTCATGGGAATTTATTTTGTATTTTGTAGACCAGTTTGGGCAAATAAAGAAGCTGCTGAGCACTGCAAACATCTGAATTACACAGCTCCCAAGAGCTACAAGTTTTTCACTTCAGATGGTAACTGTTCTCAGTTTTGAAAAATCTGCTTACCTGGACATTCACTTATGTGTTCGGTTCTTGTTTTCCAGAATACTGTGGCTTGCATTTTGTGGACTCAGTCAATGGCCATTGCACATAAACAGGAGATCAAGGATGTTGTAACTTTATCTTGTAAACAAAGCACACTGGTGCTTTTGGGGAGATAGAAAGAAAAAGCATTTTTAAAGTATTTTAAAAGAAAAGAGGCTGCCTCAAGAGAGGAGCCCCGAAGGAGAGATACAAGGACTGCCTGAAACAACACCTCAGCCTTGGCCATATTGACTGCCACCAATGGTCCACTCTGGCCTCCAATCGGGATTCATGGAGACACACCATTCATGACGCTGCTGCTTCCTTTGAGAATGCACGGAGAGTCAGTCTGGAGGAGAAAAGACAACGCAGAAAGAACCGTTCCTTGCCAATGTCACCTAGGGAGACGTTCCACTGTGCCTTTTGTGACCAGACCTGCCTATCCATATCGGCCTTTTTAGCCACCAGCACGCTTGCAGCAAGCGTGGGTAGTGCCCTTCCCAAATCTTCATTCGCGAAGCCCAGCCATGATGAAAAGAAAAGAGAAAAACGAAAAAGAAAAACATTGTTTGTAAGGCTTTTGTTCTTTTTTAAAAGATCACAATGCTTCTGTCCTTGTGTGTTTAAAGAGCACACATATGCTTGGGCAGCATTGAGGTAGCTGTCCATGTGTGTGGATGTTTTGAAAAGGTCTCAAAGGAAAGGCTACACAGCTAAAACATGAGAAAAAGGTTTTTCTGTTTAACGTTTAAATGCTCAGTAGAAATGCAAGATATATTGCCATACTCCTTACTCTTTTCTCTAGTATATAGTTCTGGATCCACAGTATGCAGATTATCTTTCAGAAGCATTTAGAGATAGATCAGTGCTTAGTGGTAAAATTGCTAATGTGATGATTCAGCCTTATCTTCAGAGCTGTGGCTGGAGGTGCTGGAGAAGCAGAGCTGCAGCCACCCTGTCCCCCCTGTGCCAGCCCTCCCATGCAGTGCCCTCCTGGTGATGCTCCAGGGAACGGTCTCTGCCTTGGCTGCCGTGCTCCAGGCTGAAAATTGGTGTAGATTTGGTGGTGAGAATGGCCTGATTGCCTCCACACTGGGGAATGTTTGAAAGCACTCCAAAATTGTTGCTGTGTTTTAGCCATCAGCTCAGTGGCTGTCTGGTGATGAGTCTGATGTGAAGGCTTTAGTCCTCAAAACACGTTATGGAATAAAAACTGTTAGAAACCTGTGTCTGAACTAAGCTTTATATTTTAAATTATCTAAATTACTGGTGTTCAGGGTGATCCATTTCTACCTCCTGGTTTCTAAATAAGTCTTTTCACATGCCTGTGTAATGTCTAGTGACAGCAGGTGTTACCCATAAGCAAACACCAAGGAACAGGTTGGTGCATTTGTATTGGACTCTAGTTTGGAATTTTTTTTTCTCACAGTCACGTCATGAACTCTGTAGCTGGAAAGGAGTTTTCTCTTTTGACCTAAAGATGTTGATTCATTTCAAACAAACAAAGTTTGGCATAACTACAGCCATTCATTCTTGTGAGGCAGAATTTTAGATGAAAACATGCACATTCCTTTACCCTCCAAACTTACGGTAGGCTAGAGGCTAATGCTCACTGACATTTGGATATTCTAGTACAAGAGCTGCCTTCTTCCTATTCTAAACACAAATTTAAGGCCTTAAGCCTCAGTTTCCTGAGTAGTCTAAAGAAAATGATCTCAGTTTTGAGAGTGTAAGTGGCCATAGGCTTAACAGCTTTTCAAAGTATCAACTTGGATTTACTGTAACATCTAAATGTTTGCATAAGGCAGGAAAACTATTTCCATCTGATCCCCAGTGTTTCTCTATTGTATCTAGCATAATTTTGCTCTTGATGTCCAGTTGTGTAAATTTGTTGCTTGAAAAAAAGAAACTTTGTATTTAATGATTCCACAGTGAGTTTTGAAAAGTAAATGATGTGATTTTTGTAGCATTAATCTTTTCAACTGCTGTCAATCAATTCCTTTGATTAAATGACAAATAACTTTCTGTTGTACTAAGCTATACATAGAGCTTCCGTCTCATACTTCCATATTTCCTTTTGGAATCTCTTGGTGCAATGATTAAGAACCTTCTTTTTGCTGCCTTTGAGTGTTATTCCTGTACTGATTTCTGATCAGGAGTATGCTTTTGAATTTCCTATTGTCCATACTCTACTGATTTTTAGTTCATAATATGAAGCAGTCTTGTAATGCTTGACCTGGATTACTTTAGGATAATATTCACTGAAAAATATGTTCTAGGAACAAGTCTAGTGCACTTCAACCAATTGCTGGATGTCCAGTCCCCAGGCCCAAACCCCAAGTTGTCTGAATTAAAAGTCTCAAAATGTGTAAGTGGACATTGGGTCCTCAGCACTAATTCTTTTGCTCTATGGTTGGGCTCCAGTTTTATTTTATTACTACTTGCCAGTTAAAGTATAGTTATAGGCAGACATTGGGTATGTTGCATCCTCTTATGTTTTCTCACATTCTGGAAGCTAATGTGTCCTTTAGTGACCTTTTTTCAATTTCCTGTAGCTGTGCTGTGCAGACAAGTGGTCATTTACAGTACTGTGCAATCTGTCAATTATTAACACTTGGCTAGAATAATAATGGAGTTTATATGCATTGTTCTGTTCATGGTATTAAGTTCATAAGCAATTAAAAGAAATCTTGAGGGGCAATGCCATTTAAAATTCCATAGAGCATATCATTCAAGTAAAAAGTGTCCCTGATGCTTTCATTTACCATTCTAAATAAAAATTAAGACTGTTGTTTGGCAAGATTTTAAACTTAGAAAGATCATCTGAAATGGAAAGGGAGAAGTGAAAAGATGGGACCTCAAGTTCAATCTCCTTGTAGATTTAGCACAGAAAGCCTCCTTCAGTTTCAGAACAGCTTAGTGATAGCTGAAAATTTATCATGGAATCCTCAAATCATAGAATGGATTGTGTCTTATGAAACAGGTCTCTTCCTTCCTGGGTCCCAGTCTCCAGCTGAGAGGATTGAGGAGAATGCTGCCTGTGCTCCTGGTCTCTGAAACATCTTTCCAAGGGATATGAAGTCTTTTTTGGTGTTTCACAATCTCCTTGTTGCAGCCTCCTTTGACCCTGTGTGAAAGCACAGGAGTGGGTGAAAGCCCTCTGGTTTTGCCAGGCTTGACAGCCTTGTGACACTGTGAATCTGGGGCCATGAGAGGCAGCAAACCCCTCCTGGAAGGTTGTCTGGGCAGCAAATAGGTGATTGGGTACCTCTCAGAGAGGAGTGTCAGTGTCCTAGAATAGTTTGTATTGAAAGAAACCTCCAAAGATCATCTAGTCCAGCCCCTGTTTTCCCTTTCTTTCTTGTCTGTTCTCAGCCTTACTGCCCCAAGGTTAGAAAAAGAAGCAAATAAACCAAAGCATCAGAACCCAATTATGGTGTTTCTCTGTTTCACCTAGGGGAAAAAAAGGATTCCTGTCCAGTTATACATGGAAAATGACCAGCACTAGTAATGTAAGCTTGAAAGACACAAATTAAATGGTCTGAAGACACAGACCCTGCTCTGCCACATCCTCCCCAGAGCAAAGAAATGTTTTTGAAGAGGTGTTTTTGAAGAACAGAGCAACCCCCACGATTATCAGTCAGAAGCCTGTGGCACATCATTGCAGTTACTCCATAGAAATATGTATTTATAGTGAGGTGGCTCAGAATCCCCATTTTCTATTGAGAAACACTGGACTATTTTGTTAAAATGGTTTTGCTTGAAATGTTTTATGACAAAACACACCGTAATCATGAGCAAAGCCAGTTGAAGCAAGTGATGGTATAGCCTGATGTTTTAAAGGGTGGTTTGAAATGCATCTATGACGAGTTTGGCTTTTCTCTTTGGCTGTAGTTATTGAGCCTGGTTTATTTGTGTTTAAACCTTCAGTTGATATTTCAGACTGGATTTTTTAGACTCAACACCTGCATAAATAGAGGTATGGCCTCCCAGGCCATCTGCATAGATAAGATGGGCAAAAAGAGAGGAAACCTCAGCATTTCTCTTTCTGATATGAAATAAAGTACAAAACTTAGTCTGACTCCAGAGTTACGCAGAAACCGCTATGGGAGGAGCACTTCATATTATTGAATCTGCGTGTTCAGTCCATACCCTTGGAAAGGTGATTTTTATATGGGTGTTTCAGTCAGTTTGGTGATGGTTCTTGCACAGTTCTGGCAATCCTGGCACAGTACTCAGTGCTGACTCAGATTCCCCATCACACGTAGGGTATCTGGTTTTGAACTGTAAATTTGGTGAAGAGTATTGCCTGTGGAATGGACAGAAGTCAGACTTTGAAACGACCCTCCCCAGTGAGCATTGGTTTAAACAGGTGTACAACCCATGCTGGGCCTGGGAGGTGTTTCTTTGCCTCCCACAGGTACCCCCCAAACCCTGGAAGTTCAAAGCATGCACCATGCACTCTGCATTCATGTCTCCATCTATCTGAGGAGGGAGATTATTTCTAAATTGCAAAGTGTAGGAAAATCTATTGACACCAGTGAAGAAAGTATTTCCTACTAGTCGATCCCAAAATTTTATGGTTTTGACATTTAATGTTCGGTTTAGGAATGTTTTGTCCTTGTCATTTGAATCCAATCACCAGTATTAAACATATTGAGGCCATTTCCTCAGCTGATGTACTCTTACCTTTCTTGCCAGCATTGAATGACAGTAAGACTTCATTCTAAGCAAACAACTCTGCCTGCCTTCCTTATTGCTGAAGGAAACTTAGTTAAGGAAGGAAACTCTTTTCCCTGCTTTCAATAAAAATGTCTGTATCCTCTTTCTGAACCACCTTGCTCTGTGTTTCTGTACATTTAGTGGAGTAAAGAAGTGTTGCACGTCCATACTCATGTTTTGCAAACATGTTTTCTGTTTCTATGGTGTTTGTAGTTCAGCCTATAACAACAATGCATGATGCAAGGAAAATGGAAGAGTCAAAAGATCAAATGAAGTCATTTGGTTGTAAGCAAACAATTCTAAGAAGTTTATGCCTTTGTTTTAATCTGTCTTATTTCATTACTGCAAGCCTAGTGTTTATAACAATCAATATTAAAAAAAAGCCAAACAACCAAAACAAAAGGAAATTCTTAATACAGTGCAGCCCAAAGTTTTTGTTAGTGGAACAAATTAAATTCAAAAGTAACCAGTCTACTTGCAACTAATGAGAGTTGTCCTACAGTTCTGCCCATGTGGATGTAAATGTCCCTGCACAGAACAAAGTGCCCAGTCAGGGAAGGCCACTCTTTTCATGCTTTTCCCAAAGACCTTCATGTCAGTCTCTTCTGCCTTGTGTTCCACTATCACTTCCTTCGAATGCTACCTCTAGAGCTTGAAACAGTGCCAAGAAAACCAAGGAAAGGACTTTGAACATATTCCATTGGATATTTTTCTCAAGGTCCAAGTCAGGCCTTTCCATAGCCTTCTGTCTGGTTTCCAGGACTGCAATTTCCTGCTCTTAGTGCAACTGCATTCCCTCAGGAAGAGATAGGAAAGATGGTCCCCACTGGAAGAAAAGCTTTGGCATCCTTTCCAGCCCTGACAAAAGTGCTGGAGTCCAGAAGTGCTCCTGAGTTGCACCCCTGTTGCTGCAAGTTCCAAACCCAGCTGCCCAAAGAGGCTCAGTCAGCAGATCATGAGGGTGAAGGTTGCATATTGAATCTTTGAAAATTAAAGGCTTAACATGCAAGCAAACAAACCTTTATGACTTAAATGTTAGTGATCTTTGTTTTTAGATCAGATACTCTTTCCTTCGGTCTTTGAGTTAAGTGTAAATATCAAAAATGAGAAACAACCTCAGACTATATTAATTCTTCAGTCTTTATAGTTCACTCCTGATCCTCCTCTGTGTCCATTCCAGGTCACTGCCACCTTCTGCCATTTTGCTTTCAGAAATTTTTCTTGAATGAATGAGAAGCTGCTTAACTTTTCTGTTTTTAGGAGTTTTTTAGGGGGGGAAGTTAAGACTTCAGGGTTTAGCTTGGACACTTTCTAAATTGAATCCACACATTTGAAAACCTGACTTTTACTTACTGCCATGCAAATGTCATGACAGAAATTAGCTTATTTATTAGTATGTCAAAACCTCTGACCTTTAAGCACATAAAATGCTGTCCTAGTTATTTTAACTAAGTGGTCAATTTTCCATCTTGAAAAGCCCCATTCAGGTCGGTGTCTGCTTTCACTCTTCATTGATTTATTAGTATTTGTTCAGATTTGCACTTAAGCTAATGCCTTTGTTTCTCAAACATTTGTTTTATCAATAGTTCATCTACATCTGAGAAGACTCTCTTGGATCTCTTCCCTGTCCATTTGGTTTTTTAAGCATTTCTCAAGATCTCCTGAAATCTCGGTTGGTATTTTCATACGCATTTGTGTGTATCTGTTATAAAACTGATTCCTTTAAGCTTTCTTAGTAAAAAATAATTAAATCATATGGTTGAGTAAATAAAGTACACAAGTGATGCATGAAATAGAAAACTCTAAATTACTTTTATTCTGAGATAAAAAGATATACTGATGCTAAATGTACTTTATGTGAGGGTAAAGAAGTGCCGGGCGTGTTTTCCTTTGTATGTGACTGAAAAGGTGAGAAGGTGAAGTGCAATCTCTCAGAGACAACAAATCCCTGCCCATGGGGCAGGTGCTGACTTTTCCACAAGATTTCAGAGGCATTCAGAACCCTCCTGTTCTTCCTGAAACTGTATTTTCATGTGGCTATTTTCACTTTAGTGTTTAAGAAGTTACCTACCAAAAGAGAAGAAGTGATTTCTTCCAGGCCATATATTGAGGAGTCCTGAAGTGTTAGGGAAGCTTTAGAGCTCTCTTTTGTAATTATCTTTCTTTTACAGTTGGAATAAAATCATTTCTCTTTTCCAGTCTCCTTTTCCAGTCTAGGTTTGTAATGAGTGCTGTAGGTTTCAAGAATGCACAGAAATTTATTCATCAGTGGTCTTTAAAGGACTTGCATTCAGAGATCAATGCAGTGCCCTGATGAATGTTCCTGGCTGCTGTTTGGCTGTTATGAATAATCTAATTAAATCTTCTATATTTGTTCTTTGAGTTAAAAGAACTCATTCGTTTGTGGGGTTTTTTTGGTTTGTTTGTACAGACACTTGGCATTCCAACATTTTAGCAGGCTACATCCCATCCTATATAGAAATTGAGGCATAAACAAATAAATCTTGGCAAAAAATTCTGCAGGATTAGAATTGAGTGAAGTAGACATGCAAAATTTAGAAATTTGCTAATGTAGGAAAGCCCTCAGCTGGTATTTCTAACAGCTTTGCTGGAATTGAGATCTCGCTTTAAATTTTTGAAGGAATCACTGTCAAAAGTTCAATTTTATGTAGAAAAATTGTGTTTTCTTTTGATGCTTTTGGAGAAAAAATTCTCACTACAAATATTTCATTTCTTTCAAATGTTAGTCATGATCCAAGCCCTTTTTTTTTGATTGATACTAAAATGCAGGATGGAAAGCACACGGGAATTTTTAAGGGAGTAATTAATCACATATTGGATATCAGGACCTGTCTCACCTTTGTTGTCTTACTCCTTCCCTTCAAATGTCTGTCCACTCCCCAACCTCCATCTCAGTTCTGTCAAATGCCATCAATGAGCTTTCTGTCACCAGATGTTTATCCACATCTTTCTTTTTTTAGCATTTTCTTTCTTTTCTTGTGTGTTTCTTCTCTTTTTTCCTCTCCTCATGATTGGTTTCTGGCATAAGGAACATTACTTTTTTACACTTCTTAATGATTGTTAGAAATTGTTGTCTGCCATCAAACATCAGGCTTTAAATATTTAAAAATCTCAGAACACTTCTGATGTAACTATTGTGAAATATTATTTAAAAGTGTATCTATAGGTTGTTTATACCAACACCTTGTAAAAAATTAGAAATCTCTCTTTCCTTACGTGAGGAACAGCTGGGTAAAATCAATATATTACTCTCCTCAAAGGCAAATGTTACAAGATAATAATTATTGGGCTCTGCTAAAATCCACAAAAAACCCAAAAACACTTGGGGCAGATGGTGTACAAAGTTCTTTTGTGTCAAGGAATGACAACTGAGACACACCATCGTGCAGGGGGTCTTGCACATCTTCTCTTGTAGATTTATGGATCCTGTGGAGGTATTTTTGAGTTTGGATTGAGGGAAGAAACAGGCATAAAAATAAAACATTTTTAGCAGTTCCCAGTATATTGCTCTAGTCACTCTTTTCTTTATCTCTGAGTCTATAGGACCCAAATGCACACTCACTCTTCCCTGTGACAGACTGCCAAGTGGGATATAAAAATGAAAGACTTTTTTCCCTTAGCTGGTGGCCAAGGAATCATTGATCTTCCCTAAACCAACATTAATCTTACAAAGGCAGCAAGAGCCTTATAGGTATTTCCTGGAGTTTGAAGGCGGTGAAGTGGAAAACAAACCCAAAAATATTTTTTTATCCATATTCCTTATTGTTGGGAATACTTTATGACACTATAGTTGCCAGGTGATTAGAGCTAATATTTCATTAAATTTTTGTGCTTGGAGCATAGCTGTGTACTCTTTAAAATTAACTTAGGCAGTACTCTACAGTGTAATTGATTGGAAAACTGGACTTCTTTTGCTGCTTGTACCATTGGTAGGAATGCTCCAGTTGTGAAAATCCTCTGAAATATTCCATACAACAATCTCTAGTCAAATTTCCAAGTAGTGATAGACGGTATCTTATTTTTTTAGTGGATCAGGTAGTTCAAAATAGCACAAAAGTAAATGGAGGCAATTATTTTTTAGCATTCTGAAATCAAAGTAACAGGCTTAGGGAGCATGACATGCAGACATTTTGGGGAGTAGCTTGGGTGTTTTTACTGTCATGTCATCTAAGTTTTTCCTCTGCATTTCCCAATTTTTAGCTCTGCAGGAAGAGTTTACATAAACTGTGATGGCTGTTTGGTTGGCATGAAGTAGAACCTGGATTGGTAAAACTGGTTTTGGATTCTAGTTTAGGACACATTCTTTGTACCAGGGCCACTTGTCTAAATGAGGTATTCAGAAGGTGTTAATATTTTAAATTTTACAAAATTAGTTTGTACATGGTTGATAATTCCTTATTTCACAGTAAATGCACAGACCTTGCTTTTAGCACAAAACTCCCCTGGAACTTGGCAGCAGCAAAGGCAAGAATTTTTTTGTTCTTGCCTCTCCAATAAAAACAAGTCCCCCTCTCCCAGCCCCCCATATCTTTCACATGGACATAAACAGACTTTCCAGTTTTGCAATTTTCTTTCTCTCTGATCAGTAAAATGTGTAGGGAGAAACCACACGTTCATGTGCAACTTGAGAACAATTTCTGAACTCTCATGTTTTTCTCTGATAGACCAGTGAAATGTCTTACTGCTATTTCTCTGCAGTTCTCTGTCCCCTGATGCTCAGGATAGCTCATGCCAGTGCATGTAAAAGGGCTTATATACCATATAGCTGTGCTCTTTCATCGTTCTGGAAGTGTTCCTCAGCCATCTCATGGGCTGTCCTCATCGCTGTCAACAGAAAGTGCTCCTGAATAAAATCTGAACATGCTGGCTGTGTGTCAAAGAGTGGAAAATGGCTAAAAGTCTTTCACTGTTTGTCTTTGGCCCTGCTTTTTGGCAATATGTCCACTGATTGTAGATTTACCTCCATAACTGAGGTCTTGCTGACCTTTTATAAATGCATATTTTTAGTTTCTGAAGCATTTGAAGCTGCCTTTGAAGGGAATTAAAACCTGTCACCATCTGTGAAGACTGGGCTGTCTTTTTGGTTTCGAGTACCAGTCAAGAAGGGGATTTAGTTTTTTCTATGTGGTAGGACCTGATTCAAAGGAAGAAGGTGTCTCAGTTTGAAGGTGAACTACATCGAGGTTCTACAGTGGCGGCTGATGGAAGGAAACCAAACCCTGAACCGTTCCTGAGTTTACTTAGCAGCTTCCAGTAAAGCTCAAGCTCACCAAATACTCTGCTTTAGAGGGGAAGAAAGCAGGCATGGAACCCCTTTGCTCCCTACAGCTCCCTGAAGGAGGTTGCAGCAGGGTGAAGGCTGGTCCCCTCTCCCAGGTAATAAGGAGCAGTACAAGAGGAAAGGCCTCCAGTTGCACCAGACAAGGTTTGGCTTGAGTATTGGAAAGGCTGTCAGGCATCGGAACAGGCTCCCAGGGAAGGGGTGGGGTCACCAGCCCTGGAGGTATTTACAAATGTTGATGTGACACTTGGGGCTGTGGTTTAGTGGGATTTGACAGTGCTGGGTTAATAATTAGATTCAGTGATCTTAGAGGTCTTTTCCAATCTTAAACATTCTGTGATTCTGTCTTTGAGTAGCAGATAAAATTTAACTTCAGGGCAGGCAAAAATTGAATGCTACTGTTACTGGCTGAATTCACTATCTAAGGAGGAATATCTATGAACAAGTATATTTGCTTGGGGTTTTTTTACATTTGAATTTTCCATTTTCCTAATCTCTCAGACTATTCTGGTGATTAAATTGTACACTACAATGAGTTTAAATTAAAATAATTCACTGTTTTCATGATTATAGTAAATTATATGTAAAAGAAGGTGTATAATGAGTGTTGCAAGGTACCAAGTCATGTAATTCTAATTATGAATGTAATATATCTAGCCATATGGTAATGACATGCTTAGATAAAGAAGGAAAAGTTTATAATTATAGCATGCTTAATCAAAACTGTACAGAAACTCCAATAGCTCTGGAAATGTACACACTGAGAGTTTCCATTGTTCATAGATGAACTAAATATTTTGATACCAGAGGAATTAATTTCTTATGACTTACTAATTTGAAGGCAGCTTTTGAGAGTTGGTAGTATTTTCTTTCAATTAGGAAGCACATATAATGTTCCAAATATGAACTGTGACTTCTGGAGAGAAAAGAAGATACAGAGATTAGTTCTGTATGGCTGAAAATATACTCAATACTAAAACATAATGGATGAAGACATTTGTAACAGTATCCTTTCATATCTTTTATTCACATAGAGTTTTACCAAAGTGCTCCCATCAGCCTGCCATTTTCATTTCCCACATATTTCCACATACTTTCTCAAATAATGTAAAACTGTGTGGAAAAAAATTTGCTAAAATATTTTTGAGGGTGAAAAAATGAAAGCGAAAGAAAAAAGTGACAGAAGTTTGTTCTGGTGCAAAATATCAAATTACAGTCAAAGAAATCAAAAGTTTCTGCTTAGTGTTCCCCTTGGGTGGATTTTATGCTTTACACAGCTGTGTGGCTCAAGGTTGTAGCAAGGGAGGAAGTCATAATGGGTCTCCACAGAGAAGGAAAATGTCTAGGTGGGTTCCTAACTTGGCTCTTATTCCTGTTGAAATTATCCCTGCATCTTACAGATCAAAAAACTCAGTCCTGGTGTCTTTTCAACAATCTTTCAGATTTGATTGGAAACACCTTGTCAACTCCCATTCACTTCTGTCTGTACTCTGGGAATGGCTCTGTGCTCTCCCTGTTCTGTGTATGCACATTCCTAGTGAATCATAGAATCAGCTGGGTTGGAAGAGACCTCCGAGATCATCAAGTCCAACCCTTAATCCAACCCATCTTTGATTACTAGATCATGGCACTGAGGGCCACATTCAGTCTCACCTTAAAGAAAACCCAAGAGCCTGACAGATTAAACTCAGTAACAGGTATTTTGCATTCCCTGCTATTTACTGTGAACTATGTTTATTTCTTTTTTTCACTTAGTTGTTCACTTAGACATCACCAGGACTCCTCTTACCTTCCACTGCCTTTATTTTTGGTGGTGAAGACTATAAACAGTTCCCACTTAAAAGTGTCAGTCTTTCATGGGAACAGGGGTTTTTATGGCAGTTCCTCTTAATGCCACAACTTTGTGTATCACCACATTAGCTTTTTCTGCACTGCATGAGCTACAGCAGTGCTGTTAATCCATGGAAGTGTTTCTGGTTCTTAATCCTTTGCTCAGTATGGAGCAGTGTCCTGACTTGGACTGCTTGTTGCCATGAGTGCCATTTGCAGGGGAGGCTGCTGGGCTTTGGATCTACATTTTCCATGTCTTTTTATTTCAGGTCACTTATCTTGGAGCATCTTTGTTTCTCACTTACATTAAGAGTGGAACTTCACTCCATAAACCTCATTACAGACACACAGATTCCTATTTTTTATATTCGTTTGAGTATTTGACACTCCTAGGACTATCTGTTAATTGATAGAATGTTCAACAAAAGCCAAACAGCACCTTATGGTAATGCATTGGTCAAAGAAAAATAATCTATTACATAGTCTGTGCTGGGAAAGGCTGTTGTCTTTTGAAAGGGAAGAGAGGCAAAGTTAATTTAATGAATAATATGTTTCAAGTGTCAGAGAGCAGAGCCAATCATTAAAATGAATTGCATTCATATTGTCACTTTAAGAGTGGCTGAGATACAGAGGAGGGCAAAGCTTTACAAGCATCTCTTTGTTGTTGTGCAGGGACACAAACACACAGGACACAGAGCAGGCAATAACAGTGAGTGATCCTGGCCTTGAGGCAAACAACAGCACCTGCATGTCCATCACCTGTTGGCTTCTGGGGCAGGACAGTCCCAGGTGCTCAGAAAGAGCCCTGGGAATGGTTTTCCTCAGAAATAAAATGCTTCTTTCAGTTCCAAGACACAGTGAACGTCCAGAGGTACTGCCTGAAGCAGGAGGTGTGCAGTTGTGAGATGCTAAATAAATTTTGGGCCAGGGGTATTTTGAGTTTTATAAATAACTGGTCAATGACAGAGGTGTTGGAGAAATGGTTTGGTGTAATAAATGAGTAACAGAGATTAGCAAATTTCTCTATTTAGAAAGCAAAGGTGTTCTCTGGGAAAGGGTTCTTTTATAACCATTTTTATACCCTAGGGAGAGGGTGGAGATGGGTGGAAATAGGTGCTTTTATTAAAGTAGATCTGCAATCCCATAATAAAATCATGGTCCCTTTGGGCCAGAAATTCTCAGCAGAAAGAATGTGGAGCAAAGGGAGATACAGCTCAGTACACATCTATGAAACAGTGTCAGATGTGCTTTCCAATGAAAAACATTAATAGAATGTATGTAAAGTGGTGATCTTGTTGTCACATTAGCTTAAAGTTTGAGTACTCCTTGTGCACCACCTCCTACTTTTTGAGGAATAAAAAAATTTGAATTATCAATGAGCATAAAATGTTATACCAGAATTAGAGAAAGTTTGGTGTTTTACAGTGTTAAGTACTCTGAAATTGTTGTTACCTGGCATTGTGTAAACCACAAAACATAATTGGAGAGAATTTTCATGCCATTGTTGAGTTAAATCTGTCGCCCTGGGCTGTGGCTGGAATTTTAGATAGGTATAGCTGGTTATTTTGAAACAATAATTGTCTGTTTTGGAATACTATAAATCAAGATTTTTCAAGGGGAAAAAAAGCTTTTTAATCAGTGAAATCCAAAACTTTTCCAGCTCCTCCTGTCTTTCTTGGATGTTTTGGAAACAAATTTATAATAATGGGAGGAATATATGAGATAGTACATGTTGGAATTTACTAGTTGTATAGCAATGAGATCCAGAGAAGACAGAGCAGAGCCCTACGATGATTTAGGGCTTTGCTGTGTGATAATTCTGTTCTTGTCACAGATGAGCTGCTAAAGTAACCTTGAGCTTACTGATGTTCTTTAAATGGTCCAGGTTATTAGAGCTCAGCTGGCAGTTCCTCTGTTTATTTGTGTCAAGTGCATTTACTTGCTTTTATAAATAGAATTTTTAAGGTAGATTTTAATGCATTTATTTGTGGCACATTTTTTTACATGATATTTTCCAGGCATGCCAGTCACAAATTGACACAAAGATAGGTCAGGTTTTGGCCTAAACTAAACTTGACAGATTCTTTTAGCAAGAATTTATAAAGAACAAAGTCTTTAAAATTTGCAGAAAAACTTTCCTATATATGATGTAGTAATTTAAAAGAAAATGAGAGGTTGATAATAATAATTTAATTGTAGCAGTCTGTGAACTTCTAATTACAAAAGTTGATATTAAACATTTCCAAGAAATTCATGGAATGAACTGCCCTAGTGTGTCTTGGCTTTAAGTAATATTTTTGTAGGAGATTTAGATAGTAATCAAATCCATCTCTTTGTTTCAGGGAAAATAAGGATTTCTCTTCTAAGCAAGGCTAACAGCTTTGAGATATTTTCATAGCTGTAATGACATGTAATCGTGGGCCAGGATTGTGTAATGTGCTGTACAGACTGAACAAAGTATTCCAAACGACGGAGAACCTGAGGGTGAGTGGAAGACAAATCCATATACATAGGCCTAATATCACTAGGCAAGTGCAAGGAGTAGAGGAGAGCAGCTGAGAGACCTTTCTGTGTTATATGGTAGGAAAAAAAGTGGGAGAAGAAAGGGGACAGGAACTGAGGGAAGAGAAGGAAACATTTAATCAATTCATGTCTAGAAGAAACATGCAAAGTGCTTTCCATGGTGATAAGTGGAAGGTACATTTCAAGAGGTGGTTTTGGAAGAGAGTTTATGGCTGTAGGGTCAGATTACACTGGGTAAAGTGGAGCTACTCAGCCAGAAGTACAACAGAAGAAAGAAGAGAGAAAATGTCTAAAGGGAAAAGCAGCTGAACAGCAGGAATTGGAACAAAGGTGCTTTGCAGCATAGTGGCAAAAGCAGATAACTTGAGGGAAAGACTTTCACTGGTTCATGGATTGGATACTGGGCACTAAAGAGTAAAAAATGGTCACATGAACTGTGAAATGACACATTAAACTCATCAGGGGTGTGGAACAGGCAAAACTGGCTAAAAGATACACTGAACCACTTCTGAAGAGCAAAAGTGATGGAAAGTGATGTTGAGATGTTTGGCAGTGAGAGGGAAGATCACATGGAAATAGTTAAGGAACTGGTCAAAGTAGAAGCTGAAGGAATTCAAAGTGAATTCAGAAGAGTGGTATGGTGAGAATAAGGTGAGCCTGACGCTCTGGTGGGATGACCAGACAGTTGACATTTAGCAGAGTTAAAGATGCTAAACCTTGATGAGTACAGGGTATGACAACCTGGGCTCAGGACTGCTCTCTTCAGGCCCTTCCTGCTGGCTTGAAGTGTGAGTGTTGTGAGCCTCCACAGCCTGCCCAGCCCATGGAAACTCCTGGAAAGATTAGCAGTGATGGAGAGAGCTGAGTATGGAGCTGGTGACAGCAATATACAACAAGAAAGAATAAGAGCTATAGAACTTAAAAAACATAAAAAGGAGAAAAGGAAGTAAAACTGGAAATGACACCAGATTTTATGAAGCACTACAGTTTGACCCCCTGGCATGCAGCAAGAGAAAATGAGACAATAATGCATATCAACTACTGAACTTCATAATGAGGGCTGAATTTATTTTAGAAATTGTTTTTAAGCTATCTGTACGCTTTGTTTATCAGTTACTTTAGACAGCTATCATCTAGAAAGCACAGGTGTGAATTCCTTTTCTTGCTCTTTTTTTCTTTTTTCCTTTTAGTTACAGAGCTGATTGCAAAGGCTTTTGAGAAATTGGCTTCCTCAACGAAGTATTTCAAGTTCATTGTAATCCTTTTGAATACAAGATTAATTATTTTCCTGCAGTAAGACATTATATTGAATATAATTTAATTCTGATAGCTTACTGCATGGCTTGCTTGTGAATGTTTACATGGAAGCAATTTTTCCTACTGAAAGTTCATACATAATAAAGTAATTCTTCTTTCTTTGGGTTTCTAGAGATGGAAGGCAGCTTGTTTGCAGGAACTGGGACAAAGATGCTCTGCCAGCCTCACAACAGAAGCAGCAGCTGTGGGGAAAGGCACTCAGGTATTGAGTGATTGAGTTCAGTGGGTCAAACAAGCACACATTGCAAGGGGTATGAAGCAAAGTCTTTAGAGTATTAACTTCTATCTTGCCCTATGCCAATTTCCTAATTCTTTTTTTATATCGTGTGAGTTACCCTGTTAGTAATCCTTTCAGTAGGAAAATCAAGCTGCTCTTGTAAAGTCCAAAGATCATGTAGTCCAGCCCTCATTTTCCCTTTCTGTCCTGGCAGTTCTCAGTCTTACTGCCCCAAGGTAAGGAAAAGAAACAAAGCAAGTGTCAGAATGCAAGAATGGGATTTCTCTGTCTAGGGCAAGAAAAGGTCCTGTCCATTTATCCATGGACAATGACCAGGAACATAAACCACGAGCCATCTTACCATAGAAGACTTGAATGAAATGGTCTGAAGATGCAGATTTGCTCTGCTACATCCTCTGCAGAGAGCAGGAATGTACAGTGTTTTTGGACAGAGCAACTACTGCTGCAAGTCCCATCAAAAAGGCTTTTCTTTATAATTACAGTTCCCTTTTGATTAAACACCTGTAGTTGATTTAAGGATCTGTATCCAGTCCAGATCTTGTGCATGACCCTTGTCCCCCCCCCCCCCCCCATGTCAGCACTGAGTCTTATGTTGCACCTTCCACCCACTGCAGAGCTCCTGCTGTCTGCAAGCAGACAGGTCCTATGATCCTGAGGTCCTATCTCTGATTCGTCCACCCTTTCTAAAGAGGGGGAGAGTCACCTCTGTGACTGCTGGCCATAGCTCTTTTGATGCAGCCCAGGATGCAGTTGTCCTTGTGGGTTGCAAGCACACACTGGTGGCTCATGTCCAGTTTCTCATCAGCAAGAATCCACAAGTCCTTCTTCACCAGACTGCTCTAAATATGTTCTCCCAGTGTTTACTCATGTCTGGGATTGCCCCAACCCAGGTGCAGCTCCTTGCACCTGGACCTGTTGAACTTCATGAGGTTCCCATGGGCCACTTCTCAAGGTAGTCCAGGTCCCCCTGGATGTCATCCTGTCCTTCTGTTGTGTCACCTGCACCACTCAGCTTCATTTGTTTTGCAGGTTTACTGAGGGTACCTTTGATTTCACTGTCTGTGTCACTGATAACGATATTGAGGAGCACCAGTCTCAAGACAGAGTCTTGAGGGACACCACTCAACATCGACTTCCACCTAGACATAAATCCTCTGGCTGTGTCCATCCATCCAGTTCCTTATCCAGCAAATAGTCCACCTTTCAAGCCCATGTCTCACCAGTTTGGAGATGGCTGTTGAGTACAACTGTGTCAAAAGTCTTACAGAATTCTAGATGGATGATATTGGTCAGTTTTCTCTTGTTGACTGTTAGAATCACTCCATCATGGAAGGCCACCAGACTGGTCAGGCATGATTTGCCATTAGTCAAGCCATGCTGGCTTTCTTGGATCACCTCCTTGTCTTGTATATGCCTTAACATTGCTTCCATGAGGATCTACTCTATAACCTTCCCAGGGATAGGGGTGAGGTCTGTATTTCCCCAGGTCTTCCTTTCTCCCCTTGGTAAAAACAAGAGTTTCTGGCCTGTCTCACTTGATTTCTTCCTTATCAGAATGCAGAGCTTTTGTGCTCCAAGTGATCCTAAAAAGTGGCCAGCTCTGGTCAATTCTTCTGTCCCTAAGGATAGTTTTCCAAGGGATCTCACCCAGTCATTCTTTAAACAATTAGAAGTTCCCTCTTCCAAAGGTCAGGCTCCTAACTTTGCCATGTGTTCCTTGAGATCAGTAACTCAACCAGAGCGTGGTCACTACAGCCCAGACTGCCTCTAGTTCTAATTTCTGTAACGAGTTTAGCTGTACTGGTAGGCACCAGGTCGAGAAATACTCCTATTCTTTGTCTAATACTTGGACCTGAAAATTTTCTTCTTGCCTTCCATGAGTGTCCTGGATTGCTTTCAGACAGCTGTATTTCTCTCCCAGGAGACATCTGGGTGGTTGCAATCCCACATCACAATGAGAACTTGTGAGCATGATGCTTCCTGTAGCTGAAACAAGGCCTCATTAACAGGTTCCCCCTGATCAGGCAGCCTGTAGTGGATCCCAACCACAGGGTGTCCTTGGGTGCTCTGCTCCTTCATTTTCATCCACAGGCTCTCAGCCTGTTTGTGG
This sequence comes from Pithys albifrons albifrons, assembly GCF_047495875.1. Lineage (NCBI taxonomy): Eukaryota > Metazoa > Chordata > Aves > Passeriformes > Thamnophilidae > Pithys > Pithys albifrons. The sequence goes on along the minus strand of NC_092463.1, from coordinate 57,169,774 downwards.
CTGTTTCTGAGAAGCAGCTCTTCCCAGTGTATCCTTTACTTAGCACAGAGTGCAGCACACCTGCCTGGCCCTCCCAGCCTGTCTCTTCTAAGAACAACAGATTCAAAACCAGAGTGTTATTCCAGTGGCTCTCAAAACGACATTATGTGAATAAACAGTAATGAGTTCACACCAGGCAATTAATTGTTGGTTTTTTCCTAGGTCATGTGTGTTGTCTAAGTTTGAACTCCCAATTTGTTATTGGGTTGACATGCTTTTGATAAGCAAGTATTGGGACTTAATGAGCAAGTATGGAGTGTATAATATCATGGGAGAATCAACATGTGAATATCAAAATTATTCTAATGGACAGCAAAGTCTTTGCATCATAAATGAAATATCTTACACAAAGAGTCTCTGTAGGCAGCATGATAATGCTCTTTGATGGTCTAACAGTTTCTCCTCCTCAGGGATACCTAGTAAAGGAATCTTTGAAATGTTTTGTATCAACCTGTTTTCATAGCCCTTGTCAGTTTTAGATGTTTCTTTTCAGTTTAGTTAAATGAATTTCACTTTTGACATATACTCTAAAGTGTAGTTCTACTTCATAAAAATGACACTGTTGGCTCCTGTATTTATTTTACTTCAGCAACTAAATGTCAAGTATATTTACTGTTGAAAGTGTTGCTTGATAATTCCCATATCTGAAAATTCAGGCTAGATTGTAAGAACTGCATTTTTTTTGTTGCTTTTTTGTCCATTTTCACTGATGCAGGAAGGGTACTGCAAGAGAAATTGTGCTGCTGGTCTTGCAGAAGTATAGGTGACCAGAACTTACTGGATATTTAAAAGTCAGACTCGACAATCCTTGGGAGTCCCTTCAACTCAGAATATTCTGTGATTCTGTGACAAAAACTCTGTCCTGAGGTCACTGATAGGTTTCCTAAGGACTTGCTGAAACAGGGCTCTACCCCCTGGTTTCTGTGTGGCTCCATGGGATCATGAGGTGCATCTGGGAGCCTTCTCACCCAGCCTTCCCAGCCTCGGGGCCTCCTCAAGGTGCCCTGAATGCATCACCTGTGCCCCCAGGACCCTCACGGCCAGTCTGAGCCACACCCCAAGTTTCCTCTGGAAATGTCCCATTTCCAGTTTGGTGCCTCTGCAACACCCCCGCAGCACCTTCTGGTGGATTAGCCCGGGGTTGGGAGGCGTGAAAGGGCACACCTGACACTGATAAGCACAGCTGGCACTAATCAGCACAGCTGGTGCTAATAAGCCTTAATGGCCCTGATAAGCCTCACCTGGGTGCTCCCCACCCTCCTGAGCCCAGGAGCTCATTTCAGTTGAGCTTTGGAGGGGTCTACAGCCTTTTGCTGAGCTGAGTTGGTGCCTGCTGCTCCCCAAGGAAATGGATTTCAGTGCATGGCCAAGGGACACACAGAAGTGGTGAGTGCTGGGATTTACTCCCTCTGACTAATTTCTGATTTGACTGCTCCTCCAGTAAGACTGATTGTAGTGGGATGTGGTGTCTCCAAAAATCAGTGTCACTGTTTGGTTTTCCACAGACTCTGGAAGGTGTTCTGAGAGGCAGGTTAAACTTTTCAGAGGATGAACCTTATAGAGCAAAATCAGGCTGCTTAGCTTAAAGTCTGGTTTGGCCAAATATCTAGAACTATGGGAATGTATCTGAGTTTGGGTTGTTTTTTGTTTTTTTCTTTTTATTTGTTGGTTTGTTTTGTTTTCTAAATTTTGCTTTGGTTATTCAAGTAAAAAAATGTAAATATGTACTGGTCTCTGTGTGATCCCCCATACAACTGGTTATTTGATATTTTCCGTATCTATCCTTGTTTGGTGTGGAAGAAAGACGAGGAAAGCTTGTTCAGCATCATATGAAGCTCAGTATATTTTCTGTTCCCATATCATCTTGCCAAAACTTCTAAGAGAACAATTTGTTGTCTGTCTAGGTATTTGAACACACTGTTAGCTATAGAGTCGTTACAGATTGGTGGCATTGCCAGGGTCCTATGGAATTTATATTTTCATGTTCTGAAAGGCAACAAAATTTGTGTTTTCTACAGTGAAAAGAGTTTCACTTATATCTACCAAAAAACCAGTGTTCACTCCTCGTATCTATATAGTTCTTTTCTTCTTTGCTTGGGTTGACTAGTCCTCTCTTTCCAATATGGAATCCTGTGCATACTTGTCAAATTTGTATTTAAAATTATGCCTAGCAGAGAGGGTAGCAAACTATGACTGTTAGCATCTTTGGGTGGGTTTTGCTGTTTAATGAAATGTTCACACGTAATTGAGTGTATTTCTTCTAGGATATCTAGTGATGTAGCAGTAGATGCTGTAGGGGAAGGCACATACAGTATTTAGCAGTGTATTGTCTAATTTTGGGGTCTGTGTTCATTCAAAAATCAACAGGATTTTTTGTGTTCCGTGTGGAAAGTGATGGTGGCCTCAAAGAGAAGGGGGTGGGAAATGCTCCTCAGTGACAGAGGAAATACCAAGTGGTAGCCAGACAGACATGAAATACTTTGATTTTCTGTTTTAGAAATTGTTACATAAGATTTTTAGTAACTTTTAAAAATGTAACTCTTTAGTTAGAAATAGATACTGTTTGCCACAGGACTGAAGGGAACACCAAGGTCATCAAATAGAGGGGAGAGGCCTTTTCAGAACAGACCATTCACTTCAATAGTGAGGTTTCAACTGCTTGTCTTCAGCACAAATGCTACCCTTCTTTTTCCCCCCACCATTCGGTCCTGACTGATTGATTTCAGCTGAAATGAGGAAGATGCTGCTGCTGAAAATACACAAAAAGGCAGGAAAATCCTCCCAGCAGCCGATTTATGTTGAACTTTAAATCTTGTGCAGGTAGAGGCTGAGCTCTGCCAGCATGGACATGTGTTCTGAAAAGCCAGCACCTTATGTAGCTTATCATCCTGATCTCGACTTTTCTAGGTGCATTTTTCTTGTTTTCTGTTGATAGTTATGAATTAAAAATGAGTATGCTGCTAAAGGCATGTAATAAAATACACAAGAAACGTCTGCAATGTGTCCAGTCAATGGTTTTGCAGAATCTTGAGCCTTTGAGATCTTGCAGCTTTGCATCTCAGCCTTTATTAGATGTTTTGCACTTAATTAAAGCAAAAAGGGGCATGAAAATGGAAATGCAGAGCAGACTGTGGATTACTGTGCCTGTTTTTTCCTGTGGGAGCTCTTTCTCCCAGATTCAGTGTTGCTCACAGTAAAAGACAAATGTTTTCCCTCCTATACAAGCTGCAAATTTCCTTTTAATAAACACTTTAAAGATTTTACATGAATTGCATGTCTTACTTTAACATCATTATCAGTTCCTTTATTTACAGTGTTTTTGAGTATACTTTGGGTTTGAATTTGACCTTAAAGTTTGGATATTGTCGTGTATATTGAGACTTACCACAACAGCAAAGTTCTCTCAGTATGTAGTACTTGGAAATCTTAAAGATTTTTCCTGTAAAACTGAGCTTCCCACACAGACTGGGAACACAACTGCAGGAAACTATTCTCCAGTTGCTATCTGTGTCTTGTTGGAAGGAGCCCTGATAAAACATACTCTACACAACCACTGTGTGCACAGTAAGCATTTGAGTTTTGGGTTCTGTGGTTTCTTTTGGATGGTCCATTCACACAAATCTTTTTCTCAGTCTGCTGTATGTAAACAATCTGTTAGGGTTTTTTTTGTTTTGTTTGTTTGTTTGTTTCCTCTGAATTATTTGGAGTATTTTAAAGTATCTCCTGGAACACTTTGTTCCCTTTGTGGTCAGTATTTATAAACATCAAGGCTTTCTCTGTGAATTTGGGTTGAAAGAAAGCATGGATGCATAGCTTCATTCCAAAACAAATGTAAGTTTGTTTAATCTAAGCAGAATGAGATTTAGAAGGCAGAGATTGGTTAAGTGAGGCTGCCCTATAACTTAAGGATGTGAAATTAATAAAATTATCTTTAGCTTTTTTCTTTCGTGGCATTCTCTAGTTCTAATTTACTGTCAATGTTACTGAAATTCAGAAATTAAACTGTATATCCCATGTAAGTGATTATCTGACTTGGATATAGAAATGTTTTTAGCTAAATGTGTGGGTAACTTTTATGAGAAAGTTCCTCAAAAAACAGGCAAGTGGAAGCAAACTTGTTTCTCTCATTCTTAAAATTAAATCAGATCTAGGCAGAAACCTAACTTTTTTTATAAGTCAATGTGTTCAATGTTGCTTTTTGTACACTTACAGACTTGCTTATTCAGTGTGAAGAAGGCAAATCCTGCTGTAATGTAAATTACTTCATCTTGCAGCTCCTTCCCAGGAAACTTTACTGCATGTGAGTTGTGTTACAGTATGATGTTAAGCTCCAGTCTGCAGTAAAATGACACAGAGAGCAGGCATTATACCACCCATAGGTTTAATGCCACATAATAGATGATATTATGGGCCTCCCAGGGTTGAGGGGGAGAGCAGCCAGTTGTTTTGCAGCACCAAATCCTGATCCCATTAAAACCACTGGGAGTCTTGCCATTGACTTGGCTCATTCCAAGATCTGAATTGTGAGTATTGGTAACAATTCAACTAGAGAACAATAGCAAAAGTATTTTCAGAATAATAATAAAAAAGAACAACCCCGAAACCTATAAAACAATAACACACACACCTCTCCCCTCCAAAAAACCCAAACCACAACAAAACTAAGAAAACCTCACCCAAAAATTCTTTGATGATATTGTCCCATATATATTCTGCTTCTTAACAATATAAACATTTGTCACTTCCCCACCCAGATTCAGAGCTGAAATTATATGTATTCTAGGGCATCTTAACAGAGCAGTGCTCTTGTGTTTAAGTTGGGCAGAAACAGGCCTGCCCATCCCATCCTGCATGGGAACTTTTCATAGGTGAAATAACCAGCTCATCTAGAGAGTGAGGGAAAAGGGGGCATAGAGATTCCTTATGGCCTATGCAGGGGAAGATCAAAGATCCTACTTAATAAAACCTTTAAAGAAACTCCATTTCAAACAAATGAACAGTCTATAGGTAAAAAAACAAGACCAAACACTTGGTTATGGCAGCAAACATGCTTGTGTATGTTGTAGTAAATTAAATTTCCCGATGTAAATGCCTCTTGCAAAAATCACTTGATCTCTCAGGTCCCCCTTTGATTTAAAGCCTTTGTTGTTATTTTTCTCTTGCCAGTTTGCAGCAGATGTAGCAGAGCTCTTGTGCTTGGGAAGTAGAGGTGGATTGGTATCAGTGGATTGGTATCAGCTGAAAGCACTTCAGAAGCAAGTGCTAAATTAATCTGAATGTGTGTCCCCCATGTGATTTGGAAAACTAATTACATTAAAACTTGTAAGAAAAAAAAATCACAAAAATCAATGGAAGATTCAAATCTTAGCAGAACATTTCCATTCTTCACTGTGATGAAAAACTTGAGTTGTTTGGTTTCTTAGTGTAGAAATTACCTGACAGCGATGATTAAATTTTCTTGTAAGTCAAGATTGATTTGTAGAATGTACCTTCAGCTCTGTGTTATGAAACCCAAAATACATTATGTGAGTCAAATATTTCACCAAGCTTTGTTTTTCTTATTTACAGCTGTTAGGCTGGATGAGCTCTGTAGAAATGTTTCTACACTTTCCAAGGGTTCTAAGACTCCTCTAGTTAATCAGGAAATAGAAGTCTTGGAGACTTCTAAACTTAAGTTTCCAGGGATTTTTTGGTCTTTTGGCTGTGGTGCCTCTGTTATATTATGGGATTTCTAGCAGTTATAAACAAATGGAAAATCTTGGATTTACTGAGGTTTATTTGTTTTTGTGTGTGTGTGCCATTTGCTTATGGGTTTTTGTTTGATAAGCTTGGCAAAATTTAAAAAATAAACAAACTTATTGCTTCCAGTTATGGTAGTGTTGTGAGGTGAAGATGATAGTTATTGGTTTTGTTAAGTTATTGCATTATTATTATTATTGTGGCTTTCTCTCTTGGGACTGGAGATTCCATAAACAGACATGCTGGTTTGTATGAAGTAAAAACAAGACAGAATCTCTCAAAGAAAAGTAAATTTCAGGCCACTAGAAGACTGAGATTTTATTTTATGCAGTTCACAGGGGTTGATGCTGAAATAGGGAGTGGGGGAAAAACATTACTTTTGAAGCATGTATTAATTTGGAGTAATTAATATGTTTGCTGTAGTATATGTGTAAACAGAATTTTGCTTTAGAATACATGTGAAATATAACTTGATTACAGATAATTTCATTTTGAGCAAGTTTGCTAAAGATTATTTTTTAGTATCAAATTATCTTAGCGGGATGAAAACTGTTTTTAGCTTGTTTACAGGTAAAAATATGTAGGTCCTCCACCTCTATGGAATACATGTGTGGAAATATGATATTTATCTCTCTTAAACAATATTGTGGGTTGAGTATTCATTAACATTTTCTAATTTTATGGTGAAACAATGAGACTCCTTACACTCTAGTTGTGGTAGGGTCTAATTTAGAGTTGTTATATTTATCATTCTGTTCTTGGCTTGTTCTCTATTTTTTAAATCTTTGTTGGTAATTCTTTTTGTATAAAGATTAGCTAAATTGGAGAGAAATACAAGAATTTGGGGCATCATGTGCATAGTGGTTATGAAAGGGAAGACTACAGGACTAAGGCAACACGAGCAAAATATGCAGGAAGTCTCATGGCAGGTTGCTCAACATGGCAGTTTCAGCATAAAAGTACCACTGACCTTATAAACTGAATAATTCAGAAGCAGATATGGAAGGTTCTAGTATTGGCTGAAAAGGTGTGTTGACTGTCAGTGAAGTTTTAAAACCTTTTCTATTTAGATGAGTACAAAGAGCAAAAACAGGCAAAAATGGGTGTTTCTTCTTAAATGAAAAATTTTGTCAAATTAATATAATTTTTTCCATATGAATACTTGAATAACTGAGTTGTTTGAGCTCAAGTGCTTACGTAATGTGAAATGTAATTCTGATCTGAAAAGACATATAAAAATTCAAAAGGAAAGAAAAGAACTGTGTTGGTTTTGCTCTGTAATACTCTCTCTGCATTATCTAATTTACTGCTAGCAACAGCCTCTCTGAAAAGGTACATGAGAATTCCCTGAGGGAAGGCTATGATTATTTATAAGCAAATGTCAGCAGATCTTATGAACTCTATTATTAGTTGCTTCAGCTCCTGAACCGTTTCCCAGCCTTTTGAGGCTTTTATCAAGCCACTGTCATGTTTGCCTGAAGAATTAGGAAAATCAGAAGGCATTTTTAAAGGTGCAGGGCTGAAAAGATGAAAAGTCTTTCAAGAATAATACAAGCCCATTGAGCTGTCACTACCTGTGTTAAAGCCCTGTCTGTGGTGTACATTTGGATTATAGCATAGGAATCCCTAAGAAGATTCCTAACACAGTTCTCAGTGTTAAGATGTCTTAACTGTTTGCTGTATTATTGGGGGGCAATGCAGGATGTTCCCTCAGAACACACCTGCAGTTCAGAATGGGCAGATAAATAAAGGGATATGGAACACAGCCAATTCAAGTCCTGAAACTCAGTAAGTATGACTTCAGGATTTTTAAATAGTGTAGGAAAAAGTTGTTGTACGTGAGGGTTTGAAGACTATGGGTCTACACAGATATTTTGGTTTTTTTCCCTTATGAGCATTTAGACTTTTTGCTTCTGGTACTTCCAGTAGATCTGTGCTGATGTTTGGAGAGAGCAATGAGCTGGTAAGTGGAGCTGGAGTGTACTTGGTGGGGAAAGGTGGGGGACAGATCCTGCCTTGCTCCAGCAGTGAAGGGATCACACTGAAAAGGGCTGTCTCACTGCAGTATTATGGTAACAACGGTGTGTATGAGCTTTGGTGGAGCAGCCTTGAATAGAAACTTCTGGGGAAAGGGTATTGAAATGTTATCACAAATGGGCAATTACCTTTCAGGAGCTTTGTCTTTTCCAGTTCTTAACTAGTGGAATAGAAAAATAGTCAGAGGCTTCCCCCCAGTTCTACAAGTGGGAGCTTTTTTTGTCCTTTCTTAAAGAGCTTCATTCTGCATCTTGCACACAAGCAAAGACTGGAAAGGAGGACCACCTTTCAAATGGCTGAAGATAACGTGTAGGGAAATGATAACACTTACTGTCCAGTCTTTTTACTAGATATCTTTCTTCCAGGCAAACATTACTTTGTGAAGAATATATGTTTTTAAATCTGAACGTTTTTGTGGTAGATTGATTTGATTTTTCAGAAAGGAAAACTGTGCTTTTTCACTTGTGCTGCTTGGCAGGGTGTTCTTAGAATATGATTGTACAGTGACCTCTCTTTTGAAGTTTCCTTTTCTAACCTGCAAAACTTTTGCTTTTTGTGTTTATAGACCAGATTATTATGTAGAATTTTCTCGAGAGTTGTTAAATGTACTGTCTAGAGTTATATTTCCTTTTAATAGAATATATCAAATAAAACAAAGGTGAGGCTCTACCACTTACATTTTAGTGCAAGCTAAAACTATATTGGTCAATTGAAATTTTTTTAATGACCAAGTGACTATAATTGGGGTTGGCTTTTACTATCATTGTTAATGTAATAAGGCTGTGTGTGCAAAGCTTTATTCCTTTAAAGCTGATTAAAAAAATCATAAAGCCTGTCTTCTGTGTCACAGAAAGCATGTATTGCTCAGAGTAAATTATCTGGATGAACCTATATGAACAAAATGAGAATCAAATCAGCTCAAATCAACTCATTTACTAAGCAGATATAGGGAATAAACTAATTTTAGAGCTTGTAGGTAATTTCTTAGTGCTTTTTATTTTTTGTTATGCTTCTACTTTGAAATTCCAGCCATAGCTGTCAGGATCAAAACAAAGTGAGAGACTTACCTTGAGATTTTTCTTCTCTTTCAATCAGAGAGAGCAAGAAATCTCTCAGGTCCTGTTCTTGGCAAGATACAAGGCCTTTTGTATTGGAAATTTGGAAAGACTCTGAAGTGGTGTATGCTGTTTACATGACATCTAGACTAGATTCACCAGTGAATCAAAAAACTGTAAGGACCATGGAACTGTCTAGTGTGCCTTGTGTTTCTTCCTGTGTGCCTTGAGGCCAGCAGACCTATCCTAACACTTAGTGGCAAAACCTGAAAGGTTTTCCACGCCAGGTCACTCTTGTGATCTGTTTGTCTGCAGACCTGATGTGTTAATGGCTCAAAAGAATCAAGAGTGTGCTGTGGTGTTTCAAGGGCATTCATCCTACTTCTTTAGCCATTAGTCTTATGATAGGCAAGCTAAGCAAGTGGCATGGACTTGGATAGTGCATGAGGATATACTTGGATTTGCTGGAATCTATAAAATCCTGTAAATGGTTTAAGTAACTGACTGCTACTGCATCCCAATACGGGCTTAATTGTGGTATGTTCTTTTGTACATGTTTGTATGCTGAAATGTATTTATTAAGCTTACTCATACTACCTAATTTTTTCTTTAAGTCTGGGTGTCTTTTTGAAGTGAAACCCAGGAACTTCTTAGCAATGTAGAGGAACAGAAATAATCTTGAGATTAGAAAAGAATGGCCTGTTATTTGGAAGTGGCATGGAACAGGAGTAGTCAGGAAGCTGATTATCTGCAGTGGTTTGGGGCAGTATCAGCAGCAGTTCAGGGCCTCTGGTTTTACCAGTAATACAAAATGTGCTTTCAGGATGATCCTGCCCACTGATGATGGAGTGACAGTCTGGTTTGGTTCAGGGAGAAATCAGTTTTCTGCAGCAATTTCACCTTCATTTCTCTGATTGTTAAATTGATGTACTCCAAGTACTGATGGTAGAAGGCTTTTAGGGCTGCAAACCATGCACAGCAGCGGAGGAGTGACTGCCCTCTCCACAATTAGTGAACTTGTTTTTTCGTGTGTACAAAGCAGCACGAGAATTGGAAACACCATGGCATCTGTTAAGTATTTAAATCTTGTATTTCCAGAGGTGGAAAACCAGTCTTAGTGTGTCTCTCCCACTTTCTCTTTTTATTCCATAATAAATAGACGCTATAAACAGGTTTATCTGAGCCGTGCTAATATAGGGAGGCAGCTTGTCTTTGGCGGGGTAGGAAGGCAGAAGTCCCATCTGTCCCGGACTGGGAATGCGGGGCCGCGTTCCCGATCCCGCCCCGCTGGGGAGCGCTGGAAAGGAGCAGCGCCATCTGCTGCCTGCGGCGCGTCACTGCCCGGCAGCCACACGGGACGCACCGCGGGCTCCGGGCGGGGGCCACTGCCAGAGCGCCCCCGCTAATTAGCCAGCGAAATAACAGCAGTGACAGCTTGGTTGGGGGCATTACTAGTTATTAGTCCTTCCTTTTCATTTTATCTTGATTTGATACAGGTTTAAGAGCTGGTCTTGCCAGTTCCCTGCCAATCCAGTTGACGGTGAGGAGTTAGAGCTGCTTGTTACTGGCATGTGTCGCTTCTGGGTTAGTGATGGCTGGAGGGACAGGAAACTGCTGTAGTATATTACACAAACAAGTGTAAGAATGATAAGCAGAAATCTGAAGTTTCAGATCCTCAGAGGTATTTCTGCAGCTAATTAAGATCTCGGAAGCCAAGCAGGGTCAGCCCCTGTCAGTACTTGGATGGGAGCCCTCCTGGCAATACCGGGGGCTGTAGGTTCCAGTCCTGAGGACTTCACTGTCACCGTCCCAGCTCGCTCGGCCGTGGCAGATGAACCTGAGGAGTTAAAGGGTGGGGCCAGTTCTGCACACGCTGTGCCTGACCTAAACCATCCACTGCGCAGGCTGGAAGGGCACACAATGTGGGGAGAGCCCTGCCCAAAGCTTCATTCACGAAACAGAGCCATTATGATATGTTGGAAATGGCTTTGGGGAGTTGGTCTGGCACTGGGGAAGCTCTCCTTGACTTTAATGGAGAGACTGAGCAATAAGAACAGACTTGGCTAAATCCATTCCAAACCTCTTGGGATTAGCCAGTAAAACTGAGATATGTAATCTGGGAGAATAGGTTGTCTCCTGTGGAAATATTTATTCTTTTGTATGTGGACAAACACAGGTGCAATTTTGTTGAAAATTTTTGAGGGTGTTTCTCTTTAAAGAGTTTTAAAGCTGTAGAACTTGCTTCTACAGCCCATTTCTACAAAGGACAAAGTGGACAAAGTCCTGTCAGCAAAGTTTGGAATTTTCCACCAATGCTGGTAAAAATTTCCAGATCTAAGCGAGTAATAAGAATAAGGTTGATTTTCAGGATAAGAATGATAAACTTCTCTTCTAGAATATAGGCACAATATGTTTTACTCTAAGAGGTGACTGGAAAAAAATTTGACAAAAATAGTTCTAGATTTTTATTACAAATTACGTGGAACTTCTATTGTCTGTTACAGCTCATCTGACCTGGCTTTTGTACAACAGGCAAAAAAACACTGTCTTCTGCTTGATGCTCAATTTATGTAACTTAAAAAGCAAACAAATAATTTCTGTTTGATGGACATAAATCATAAATTGTTTTCTAGACATGGAAATTTTGAGTAATTGCCCCATGTTACTTGGATTTAGCCTTGAACTGTAACTCTGGATTTATTTTAATCCAAGTTGCCAATATCCAATATCTGTCCCTTAGTAATGTGTCCTAACAATTAATTGATATTTTAAGAACATCTCCAGGTGGGGAGGCAAAGGATGAAAGTGGTATTCAAACTATTTGAAAGCAAGTCAAATGATAAGTGGGAATTTAAAATAACAAGAATTTTAATATCTTGCAGTTTAATCTTGAATGTGTTTGTATGATACTTATTGAAATACTCCATTTCTAAATACTGTACCTGAATTGGAATTCAACTTTCACTGTTTTGTGGGCAGATTTGTTGAAAAGGTTCCCACTGAGTTGCTTATTTATATGATTTCCTGGGTACAATGTGTTGACATCAAAGAGGGAAAAATTCCAAGTGCATGTAACTGATTCCTGCTTATTATATCACTAAATATTTTAAAGTGCAGCAGATTCCTTTCATTTTTGTGTAATAGATAACTGTTTCTCCCTGTGAAACAGAAAGCTGGAGCCTCTGGAGACTGTCAGGTTCTGGCATTTAATTCTCTAGCCTGAAATAGAGTTGCTTTGGAAGTACTGAGTTCCTCAAGCATCATTGGGCTTCATCTCTGTCAACAGATTTGAGGCTGGTAGGTGTATCCTGCCTTTACAATATAATGTAGTGTCATAAAAGTTGGGAATCCTTTTTGTGTTCTGTCAGGTCATAAGTGAGTAACCTGCAGAGTCTCTAGAGAGGTGGTATTTCACTTTTTTTTGGCCCATTCTAAATTTGAAAAAAAAAAAGAAAAATATAAAAGTGAAGTCTGAAATCAGATGGAGATCAGCTTAAATGAAAGCAGGTCCAATAACTGTGGATATGACTATGGGGCTGAGGAATAAAGTTCTAACAAGTTGTTATCTGTGATGTGCCTAAATATCTTTGTGATGTAATTGAAGTAGAACTATGCAAACATTCTGTCAGAAGTGTGTGTGAGACTTGCTGGTTCCTGCCTAAGTGGTGGTGTTTCCGTTCTTCAAGAATGTTTTTCTATCCCAGCTCCTCAATTCACAATGACAGTACTTCTAAGTCAGCCTTGAGGAGCTATGAAATTTACTCCTGTCCTAAATGTCTGGATCAGAATTCCTGGATTTTCAGTACTCCTTGGAGAAACTTTAGTTATTCCTGAAGAAGTTTTAATGATGAAGATCGTCTTCCTACCCTGGGGCAGGGTTGTAAAGAACAGTTTTGGTGTTTCATAAATCTCTTAAAAACTACATGCACTACCACTAAGTGCTCTTAAAAACTTCTCTGACGTTCACCTAAAAATGCAAAGACTTCCTGCTACATCCCACTGCACAGGTTATCAGCTAAGATTGCCTTGCATTAGGCCTTCATATTTATTGAGGTCTAGTTGCTGAAACTTTCATTCAGTCTGAGTAATGTTTTCATTAGAAGTTATTTTGGGGAGTTTGGTTTTGTTTGGTTGGTTTATAAATGCAATTAGAATTAGCATATATCCCCAGAGCTGTAATATTTCTTCAGGGAATTGAATTTTCAAGTAAACAGAAATTCTTTGATTGTATTCAATATTTGCACATTTAAATTTGAGCTTGACTTTTGGTGTGGGGAATCTAAAGAAAGCCCAGCATTTGAATGCTTTAGGAACATTTGTGATCTAGAATTGTGCTTGGTCTCTAGAAAGGGTTATTTGCAAACTTAAATACTGGAAGTCGAAATCCAGACATTTTCCTTGATTTCTCTGCTCCTTATGCTTTCCTCTTAAAGTGCTAAATAGATTCAGGCATTTCTCAGGCTGCAGCCAAGGCTTTGTTGAAAGCTTTGGGAGATTTAACACACTTTTCAACAGACCAGCCTCCAGCTTTTGGTATGTAAATAAGCTGCTGCTTAGTTCTTGTGTTTTACTGTTTTGATATAACAATTAAGGAAAAATTACTTAATCGCCTCCCAGATAAATGCTCTTTCTAGGAACTGGGAAAGTCAGAGAAGTTAACTTGTAAACCAGCAGGCAGTTTATGCTAAACACTGAATCATGAAATCACTGTAGGAGTTTAGGTGCTTCCTTGTTCCCCGATCAAAAGAAGAATAATTAGGAGTTAAATGCAGTTAAAGGAGTACTTGTCCTTTCTTATTTCAGGTTTACTTGGGCAATCAAATTCTAAGCAATATGATTGATGACATTAAATATGGAATTACTTCAGTAATAACTCCCCTAAAATGTTATCTCAAGAAGTGAGATAACATTGGAATAGTCAGTCAAGGGTTGGCCTGGGTTGATCAGACTTTATTTAAGTACCTGGCACCCACAGGCTTCACAGAGATGTGCATGAGAAATACTGTAGACTGAGGGAGAGTTGACTACTTTGTTCAGATTGAGCTAGACCACTAGATCTGCCACTTTTTCTTTGATGGACTGGAGAGCATAAATTCCCAATAACTAGAAGTGATTATCGGGTAGAAGATTTGCTGTCCTCAAGAAATCACATTAGTCATATAAGAACATTAATCATTACTAGATACAATGGCAACATAAGAGTGAAGGTCATTTACTGTGAATGTGCTATTAACAGTTTGGTGAGTAAACACTTGTAGAGATGCACGAGTTAAATATGTAATTTCACATAAAATTAATATATCTATATTTACCTTCATTCCTTTCCTGAAAGTTGGCCAAGTTCTATGGCTCAGTCTGGCAAGAGATTTTTCTGAAAAAAACAAGAGTTTAGTCTTTTCCCACAAACAGTGGAGGATCTCATTTCTCCAGCTTAGGCAATGTGGTCTTTGGCTCTACCAAGTGAGCTTCACTTTTCTTAGGATCACTGAAAGAATCCTAATCCATTATGTTAAAAACTGTGGACAATGGCAACTCTTGAAATGGAGTCAGCTTGCATTTTCACCTAAATATTTCATGCCAATGCATGACAGCGATAACAAAAAAATAAAGAAGAGAAATGGTGTGTTGAGAGGCTATAACTTAGTGGGACAAACTGATAAAATGATGCTTTAGTGTATTTTATAGATAAAATGCTTTTATCTTTTTAGCATAGGTGATTATATATATACACAGGATGCTTCAGTTAGTCAGTCCCTGTGCCACTTTTAAAGTGCTTTTTGGTGATACTTGGTTGATATTTTGAGTCCTTGGCTCCCTGATCTCAGTTTGTATTTAATGTATCTATGCACAAAGCAGGGGCAGTATGTACTGTAAGCAAAAACTGGGGGTCAGTGCAACCTTGCATTACTCAACATTACATCATGTATTAATTTATTTGTCTGGGGTTTCCTTGAACCCAGATAGCCTATTTTACCACTATCCAGTTGGATTTTGACACTGTTGTGCTTCTGATTTGCAGGAGTAGTTTCTTTTAAACATTAATGTAATTTCTAAAAATTGCTATGAAATTCTAGTTTTGAATAACTGACACAGAACAGACTTTGCCATTCCTTTCCTTGTCAACCAAAGCACATGCAAATTTGGGATGAACAGTGCAGAACTCTGCACCACTGAGTGCCACCGAGTGCCCCTTGCATTAAGGCAGCTTTGGAGGGAAAACACAGTAATTGTTCAAAAGAAAAGCTGATCTCATTACTGTCTCTTGTATAACTTTCATCACCTGCAGGAGAAGTAACAGTGGCTTTTGTAGCTGGAATGAACTTGTCTAAAGATTAATCTGTATTCTGGAAATTGAATAACCATTGCCTTTTCCTGATGATTTCTGCATTGCCTACATCTGATTGAAATCACAGATGCTAAAATGGGTTACACAAGGAGTTATTCTTGGAGGTGTTGTGATCCTGAACAAAAAACAGCGTTATTTAAAAGCATATTCACACAAGGGGTGTGCTTAATTTTACAGACTGCAGGGTCAGATGAGTTAGAGAATTGCTCTTATTGGCATCTCATTCTCTTGCTTGGCATCCTTCCATAATGTTTTGTATCTGCTGTTTTTATCTGTTTTTATATTCAGAATCTGAATGAGCCAAGTAATGCTCTCTCCACCATCTCCCTCTGAGCACAGATACCTGAAACATCATGCTGCAAATACCATTGCATTGAACAAATTTTTGTGATGGATTAATTATTAATTAATGCCAAGGGAGTCCTAGTTTTTCCCTTCCATGATAAAGAGAATCAGACCAAAGTAAAAGCACCATGGTGACAATCTGTCAATTGAGTATTTTTGCCTTTGATTTAAATGTTTGTGTGTATCACTAAGACTCATGGTTGAAATGAGTTATGATTGTCAAAGTGTATTTGATGATCAGAAAAACATAAATTATGTTGTTGTTAAAACATCATAAAACTACAAATTCTAACCTTGAGAATAAATACCATTAAAAGTAACAATAGAAGTGCTAAAAAAATTATTACTGTTATAACACCTCATTGATTTAAAATTATACCCTCAATCTTTTGTGGAAATACTGTCTTCTTAGACAAATACATATTAAAATTGTCCTAAAGTATTTTTAAACTATGTAAACTGACTTCTTAGTATTATTTCATCTTACTGTTGACAGAATTGAAATACAAACTTGTATAAGTGACTTGTCCATTCTTAAGTTGATATATTGGAGAAGGCTAACATGGTGTTCTGGGTAGGGGCTTAAAATGCCTTTCTTTAGCCTGTGTATTTATACAGGCAATATGGGCTGTCACTTGGCAAAATTAATAATTTAGGTAATATTGAACACCTTCAACTAGAAGGATTGAAGATTAGCTTGAAAGTTAATTCTGGTGCCTTGAAACGAAAGTGCTGCCTCAAACCCATCTTCTGTTTCTCATGCTTGGCACAAGCTCCAAGAGAGTGAAGTGAAATCCCACCAAGATAGCCCATGGCCTGGCTTAGCCCAGTGCTCCTTTGAGCTGTGGAACTACAATTTGGCTTTGCCCAAAAGGAGATGATGGCCTTCGGCTTGTTACCTCTTCCTAGGAGACTGTCTGATGTGAGGTGAATTCTGGAACCGATATATATTTTCTAAATTATGTTTTATGGCACCTGTTTTTTCTTGGAGAGTTGTGTATGTGAAATGGTTCCTTTTTCTAGAGTGACTAATTGACCTCAGTTACTGAGGGTCCAAAGCTCAGTGAGGCCTGGGGAAAGTTTGCACCAAGATGTCATCATTGCTCCAAGCATTGCTACTTCCAGGATCTCCCAACTTTGCCTGGAAATAGTGTTAGAAGGATTTCTGAAAAAGTGAAAAGGACACAAGGGAAAATCCACAGATACTGTGTAAGTGTTGGTGTGGAGCGTGTCCGTATTCACAGATGTGAATATTTTCTTCCATTTTAAAAACATATTGTATTGCAGGCAATATACAGACAAGTGCCAGCCTCTTTGATTAGGAGCTTTCCTTATGGAATTGTACTATTTTTAGGAATCTCCTGTGGTATTAAGGTTGTTTATTATTTTGTGTTGTTTCTCATAACCACACATCTTTAAGCATCTAAAGAGTGGGTAATATTGGCTGAAGATTTAAATATTCTGTGTAATTTTGGGACCACAGTTACCATGTGAATTTGGCACTGTTTTTGTATAGGAACCTCAAGTGACAGAGCCCATAAATAATGTAGGAAGTTCTGCCTCCCGTTAGTATGCACTGGTCTTCTATTGAGCAAATGAGGCAGAGCCATTGAAAAAAGTGCAATCATGAAATCGGATTGTCTCAGTTGTGTGTTTATTTATGCTTAGATGTAATCTACTGGCCTAATTTGCACCTACTACAGGATATAATTGGGTATTTTTTTACAAGTCTTTTGGTAGAGCATAGATTTTTCTAAAGAATAGAGAAGGCCCCTCTTAATCTAATGACAGTATTTCCCATTGGTCTAGAGATGTTTGGGTCTAGTTCAGCTTTCTCTGGTTAACCAGACACTGCTGAAGAACTTCTCAGACCATTTAAAAAGATCTGCCTTGATACCTCTCTTGAGGTGCCTTGGTCACCGTAACTCTCCAAGCTTTGGCTAATGCCTTGCAGCACTTTCCATGTTCCGTAACCACGTCTTACAGGAGTAACTGTGCCTGAACTGACTCTCCCACTTCTGCATCAGCTCTGTGCAGTGCTGGGCAGTGGCACAGTCAGCTTGTTTTGGGTTTGGATTCTATCTGTATGTTTAGTTATGCTTCGCTCTGTCACAAAGACAAGCAGAGACTGTTTTTTCTAACCAGAAGGGAGATGCCTTTGGCTGAAGCAATGGACAGCTCTGAGCCCAAGTGTTCTCCAATTACCTGAGCCAGCACAAAGGAGACTTAAATTGCTGAGAAAACCCTTTGTAGCATCACTACGTGCAATGCTTTTATTCTGTAGTTTAGTATGAATCATTTTATAAGTTTCTTGCACATAACTTTTGGAACAAGAATATACAATCTTTTCCAGAACTCTGTTGACTTACTGTTCTACAACATTCAGTGTTGTTTTCCACATTCAGTACACATTAAACATTCAGTGTGCACTTCAAGTTCTCTTTGCAATAAGACTAATCATTTTGAGAACTAATTTATGTAATGTAGCATTTGCCTGCCATTACAATCCAAAATACATCTTCCTCCACATTTGGCAGAGCATATGTTTTGTGGGAGGGACAATGGCAAAGACCTAAAGAAATCTAAACATCTAAACAAGAAGGAAAACAAAGAAATTAAATTCATTAGTAGAAATCCACTTGGGGCACCAGTTAGTCTAATTCTCTTCTGCTATAGACAATTGTAATCCCAGAGGAAGGTTTCCCTGGCAGCATTTCAGGGGAAGGCTTATATTTTCATTATGAGGGAGTGCTCTTGAAAAATATCCTTAATTAGGTCAGGACTGACTGAGGTTTCTTTAACATGGGCTACAAATTTCTTTCTTTTCCTTTTTTTAATTTTTTTTTATTTTTTTTTATTACTGTCACTCTGATTATTGCAATCAGTTACACAAAAATTAGGAGGAAGATGAAAATATACAAGGATTGATGATTTGGAGGTTTGTTGCTTCACCATCTCTACTGAGTCATAGTCATTTTCTGCCCTCTAATTTTCATCTATTCCTGAAAGGAATTATTTTATTTTAGCTTTGGGAACAGTAGTATAATATATCTTTTGTAGCTTAAAAATAAGCACTTCTGCAATAGCTGAAACATCAGAATCTTTTAAAAAGTAAAGATGGAATTTCTACTGGACTTATTTAGATCCCCAAAATTTCAGTCTCCTTTGTGGAGCAGAATTAAACTGATGTCAGGGTGGCTTACCTTGATTCCCTGCCAGTCCCTTCACCAGCCTCATTGCTCTTCTCTGGCCCCACTCCAGCCCCTCAATCTCTTTCCTGAACTGAGGGGCCCAGAACTGAACACAACACTCAAGGTGTGGCCTCACCAATGCAGAGTACAGGGGAAGGGTCACTGCCCTGGTCCTGCTGGCCACGCTATTTTTGATCCAGGACAGGATCCCATTGGCCTTCTTGGCCACCTGGGCACACTGTTGGCTCATGTTGAGCTTCCTGTCACTTAGTCCCCCCAGGTCCCTTTCTGCCTGGCTGCTCTCCAGCCACTCTGTGCCCAGCCTGTAGCGCTGCAGGGGGTTGGTGTGGCCGAAGTGCAGGACCCGGCACTTGGCCTTATTGAACTTCATCCCGTTGGAATCAGCCCTTTCTCTGAGGGGTGTAGCAGCTTTGAGACAACAAAGATCTAAAAATTATCCCAAAGTAACTTTAACACAAATGTTTGATCTTTTCTGAGAGACTTTATCCCCATACCTCTAATCCCTGCAGATGGATCTCGTGTTCCTTCTGTATCTTTTTGGAGCAAGCTGAGTTTAATACAGCAGTGCCCGACTTTGTGTCTGACCCAAAAGAGTATCACAAACACACAGATACTGCAAATGAATCTTGCAACTAAGTATTCGGAGCTTGTTGTTTTTCTTACCTTGTCATTGGCTCCTCCTCTTCACTTTATTTGGTTTGACAAACATTTTGTAGATCAGTTATAAATATGTCTCATTGAATTCTTGACCTCCACATTTACCAGCATCACATGAGACTTGGAGAATCACATAGTAGGGAGTTGCTGCTTAGGGATCACATTTACCCAAATTGTAAGGATTTCTAGGATTTTTCCTAGTGTTTTCTGCAGCTTTTGAGTTTTTAAATGTTTAATGTGCAACTACCCTTTACTAATTAGCATGTTATTTGTGGAAAAATCATTGTGTCACATTTATTTCTGTCTTCAGGAAAAATTGAAATGACAAAACAAGCAATCAAACTATTTCTAAATGCAAAATATACTGGTATGTTGGTAATTAAATGAACACTTGGCCATTAGTGACCAGATACTGTGATGTCCTGCATTTGCTGCAGAAAATGCTGATGTCCTCACACAGGGAATGTAAAATACTGTTACGTATTTTCACACAACAGTTAAGACTTCGTGGGTGTAAGAGTGCATAATTTAACATCTGTGTCAGGTTGCACAAAGAAAACACTGAAAAATAAGATTAGAAAAAGAATACAACACAGCTAAGTTCTTAATTCTTTCAGGAGATCCTACTGATGTGTTTGCAGCATCAGGTGCTCAAGTCTTATCTTGATACCTTTCATGACCACACTGCTATGGACAGTCTGTCAAAGACTGTCTTCTCTAAATGTCATCTGTAATTGAGCTTCAAAAAGCTGTAACTCTCTTAAAATGTAATTTTAAAGATATTTTTGGACCCTAACTCATTTACTGCCACAAACTCCAGGTGCACAGATGGGAGTTATGTGCTCATAGTTTACCGTTACTTTTTTTTGATTATCTGTTCCTCTAGAAATCATAAAAAGCTGATTTTTCTCTGATTCTGGAAAAATCTACATGTATTTGTCTTTTCTTCAATGTTTCAGTAGTTTTAATTTAACAGCCTGTCTTCTAAGTGTTTCCTATGAACCCTCATGTGTTGCATACATTAACTTAATTGTAAGGACCTGTATGTGATCATAAATTCTTGCAATCGGTACAGCAAAGGAATGTTCGAAGGAATTGCCACTCCAGGCTGTAATTCTCTCACAGAAAAGTATTTATGACTGACCTATTTTGTCTCCAGCTGTTCCCTATGATACAACATACCTAGCCACATGAACAAAGATTTTGCTAAATGTTCCACAATCTTTTTTCAAAAATGTTCTCTCTCATCAAATATCATTCAGATTTTTCCTGTGCATGATATTTCTGCTTCAGTATCACCCATTCCAAGACAATCTTCCCATTACAGTGGAAGAATATGTAAGATGCAGGAATGTCATTGTACTTTCAATTAGGGTAAAGCAGCCCAGTCAAACAAACCACGGGATCCTTTTATCAATCTTTTCACTTCCCACTATGTATTAAGATCTTCAAATGATGGTATTAAATTTGCACAGTGTGTGGCTCAGAAATTTAAGGGAAGTAGGGGTGTCTAGAGAGCAAAATCAGAAAGCACTTTGACTCACCAAAGCCTCTCCCATAGGAGAGCATCTTGCAGGGTGTAGGTTGGTTTTTGTTTTGGAGGTACTGGGGGTTAGTTATGGAGAGACTCCCTATATGGTTATTTGTCCTTTGATGAAATGTCCACAAAATAAAAAAAAAAATTAGAAAAAACCTTCAAGATAGCTTATTTCATTAAAGGATTATTTTTCTCTCAATTTCAATGAGCTCAAGCTATGGCTTTTTTTTAATAAAAACCATGCTGTTTCCATAGCTGCAAGTTTAAACCACCTTTGATGCCATTATCTTTGTGCACAACATCAACAGAAATATCTTGCTATGTTTTTACACAGTTTCAACTTTCAAGTAATTTCTGAGGACAAGCTAAAATGTATTTTCTTTTCTAAATACTTTATGGCTTTCCAAAGCTCTCGACTGCCTGTCTGGAACTTTTATTGTTAAATAGACTGTATGTCTTTTTTGCTTATCAAACAGGAGAAGGGAACAATGTAACACAAGCCAGTTGGGATTTAGTTGGTGACAAACCTACAGAGGTACTTCTGTCCATGTCATCATGTACCTTAACAGACTGAAATGATCTGTGGAAAGTTTTATGGCCTGTGCAGTGCATTCTTTGCTATAAAGTTTCATAGGATTGTTCCAATGGTTAAATCACAGTCACAAATAGCACATTTGTCAATAATTGTATTATGACTAATTTTTCATAAATGGGGTCCGCTGTGGAACAGAGTGAGTAGTTACACAGTGTATTTTGCTAAGTGAAAGAACATAAAGACTTTCTTTTTATAAAATAATAAAACTTTATAGCTTCTAGCTTGGTTGTCTTCACTCATGGTATGCATGAGAAGCAGAGGAGAGTTATGAGTTCTTAATGGTGGATCTAATAAGTGAACACAAATACAGGAAGAGATGTGTTTATGTACCTCTATGTACTGTTAAAAGACAACTAATTAAACTCTTCAGTATGAAAATTACTTTCTTCACACATTTTGCTATTAAAAATGTATAACTATAGATTTAATTGCTCCCTAGAATAATGACATAGTTTGTGGAACCTTGAAGTTCAAGTCAACTCAGGATTTTCAAGGTCTTTGTTCAAACAATTTGGGCATGTGTTATTGTACAAGGTTTATTTTAGTGCACATTTACTTGGCTGGTAAGTTTGGATCAGGTTCCTGACAATTGTAAAGACTTTGAAGAGCAGTCTCTACAATAACAGCTTTAGGCACATCTGCATTAAGTTTGTTCTGACTAAAGTAATGAAATAAGTAAACTGAACCTCTGTCATTTTTAGTCTTACTTCAATCCTGCTTGAAACATCCAAGTGAATCTGGTTTTGGTAGTGGGAAGTCTGTTCTATACTGGAAAGCTTAAAAATACTGCAATTGACTAACACAAGAGAAAAACTGAATTATTTCCAAAGTAACAGCACTTTCCTGCATGTAAGAATATGAATTGATCAGCAACAGTTTTGAAAATTGTGATCCTGTTTTAGTTTATTTAAAAGGTCAAGTCAGGCCTGTTTTCTGTTCTTTACAATGTTTTATTTTTAAATAGTCACTTGAATAAATTACCAGTTGCCTGATTACAATAGGTCAGGAAGCCAAACTGTCTTCTGTTCCTTCTTACCCCATATGCCTCACTTATTTGTTCTACAATGATTTCAAATTGTGTGTTTGTCTTAAATTAACATTCTCAGGTTTATTACACTTGTCTCTGTTACAAATTAAACTGATCAGGAAGATGTATGCTCCTAGTCAAATTGACAGGAGCTGCAGAGACCTCTACTCCTAAAGTCTCTCAAAATATGGAGAATGCTTTTTGTCTAAGTGATGTAATAGAATTTTTGAGCTATTTGGGATTGAAATCATGTATTGCCTTTTCACCTGGAATTAGATGGGACTGAACTTAATGATCAAGTAACTCTCACTAGTTGTATGTCCTTCTCCCAGCACAGCTCATCAAGTTTATGACTTTGCATTATTCAGTCTGTGGCATTAATTATTTTTTGTCGAGGAAATGAAGACTGATTTGCTCAAGTGTTCCTGATGCTCTTGAGTGCATAGCCAATTTAAAAGCTTAATCAGTCATGTTTTGAGTTTTCTTCTGTGGATGTGAACTTTTCCTAGGGTGCACTGCTGTCTCCAGACACCTCTGTCTGCCTGTGCTTTTTCCATCTTGCACATTGTGCCTTTTCTATTTTGGATTTATGAAAATCATCACAAAATTCCTTTCCGTACTATTGGTCTTTTATAGCACTAGGCCTGTATAGCCCTGTGTGGGGATCTGTTAGGCCTTGACAAGATTGGTGCAATATCTGGGCCTTTTGTGGGATTCCAGGGAGTGCCTGTACAGGAGGTTTGAAAAAGCCCAGCCCAGCAAGGTATTGAGGAAAACAATTGGGACTATGGAAATCAAAGTTTCACAGAACTCCTGTCATTGGGAAGTGATTTTACATTGAATCCAGACTATTTGAAACATGTGCCTGTATTACTGATTTCATTATGATTGCAAGAAATTACCAATCTATTACAGTTATGATAAGGAATCAGAGGGAAAAAAAAGTTATTTGGCTTAATTTTGATAGTGATATTTTGTGGTGCCACAGTAGTATTGCTATAAAAGCTATTCCTCATCACAAAAGAAAAGAAATTAGTTTTTAACATAATTTCCACAGAAATGTAACAGGGTAAATTAGCTACGTGTGTGTATACATGTATAGATAGCATTTTTTAAGGAAAACATTAGAAACTGTAACAAGTTAATATTTGCATTTCTGTTGTGTACTGGTACCTCTAGTTGACAGTGACAGCCCCATTAAAAATACAAAAAAATCCCTGTGCAATATTGTCTTTCTGTCACACTAAAATATCGGGGTACAAATCATGCATGGAGGCTTACATGGCATTTTATATAGAGCTATTCTGACTGAAAGAAATATATTCATGTTAGGAGGGTGAAAGACAGTTTAGCTCTCTATGCTATACTGTGCAAGCAATATAATTTGAAAAAATAGCGAGCTTCTCTTGTCCCCAAAGAATCAAATCCAAATGTAAGAATGCTATCTGCAATGTCACTTTTTAGTATTATGATTGATATTTATGTATCTATTCATAAATCACATTTCTTCTGTACATTGTTGTGTTAGCACAAGAGTGACTGATATGTTACTCCATCAGTTGACTAAGAATTAAAGGTTGTAAATAATTACCATAATTACCTGAATTCTGCAAACTTAATATATTCACTTTTTCTGTACCTTGATACAGTTTGGACTGTGATGCATATTTCAGAAGAGGTGATTTAATCAGCTAAAAAACCCTAGTACTGCCTGGCTTTTGTGGTGGTCTCGATGCTTTGTACCCTGCGTGACTGCAGAAATGCTATGCATAATCTAAAGGCTTTGGTAACTTGCAGCCAATATGAATAATGTAGGTTTAAGAAAATAGTATTTTTTAGTAACAGCAGAAGCTTTTCGTTGTGTACATAGAAAAGGAAAGGCATTTGTATAAAATGTAATTTTGGACGCTTGTAATTTGCACTTATTTTCATATTTGGCAGTGCAAATGATGACTTAAGAGGATTAATCAAACATGATATTATAGGGCAGGAGAAAGCAGAGCACTTGGCAGTTCGAGAAATCTGCCCCTTCACTGCTCTTGTGATTTAATTTTAAAAGGGAAAAACAAAAGGTAGACATGTTTCATAAATGCATGGGATTTTAGGGGTTTCTTTAGGGTGAGGTTAGAGTAGCATACACATTTCAGTGTCTAGGATTTCTCATCATAATTCTGGTTCATCTCAAAACATTCCAAATGATTTTGTCAGTTTATAGAACCAAAGTCTGTGGCTGTCACACTTCGTTGTCTCCTCAGGCAAAAGATGTGACCTGGGAAACTGGTACTAAAAAGAAAAATTGTGGGCCATTTGCCAGCCATCCTTGTGTTTGTGGTTCCTGATGGATTGTGTCTCAGAGAACAAGTGACATCCTCTCCCACTACACCAGGTGAACCTCCTTGGTTTGATCTGTAAAGCACAAGACTCCCAGTTGCTGTTTCCAAACACTTCTCAAACAGAAGGATGTGTCTGTCTCTCTGTACTGATCATGAAGGTAAACATGTGAAATACTTTTCAAAGCTGAGCCTGCAAACTAAACTGCAGCACAATATGGGACACCAAAATTCAGGAACTTGGTGGGGACATTGGTGCATGGGACGCTCTGGGATTCCTCTCCCACACTGACTTCGAGTCATAAAATAATTCTTCTCTGTACTTATCATCCTCCTCTTCTCTCTGGCACCTCCCTCCTTCAACGTTCTCTTCACTTCATGGGTACCAATTACCTTTCTCCTCAGAAATAGTCTAATAAATATGTAGCTAAGCAAACTGAGAAGTTATTGAGAAGGTTCATTGAGCTTTGTGAAATAGCTCTTTTTCAGAGCTGCAGAAGGGCTGGTGTGTTTGAAAGCTTGTAGGTTTTGGAGGGTTTTCCCAGCTTATACCAGCTGGTCTGGGAAAGTGTTTCCTCCTCCCACAAACCCTATTTTGCATTACCAGCTTGCAGTGTTAACCTTTTGTGCTGATAATATTTAAAATAAGACGTACCTCACAATGAGGTACATTGTTAGCATAGTACCTTTGCCTGTTTGCTCTTCCATCTGTTTACCAAGCAAGAAATATTAAATTTTAGTGTGTGGGGTTTTTTTACCTCCATGTGTATGAATATACATATTTGAAAGTTCTTCATATATGTCCTTTTTACCCATTAGCTGTCAGATAGTTTAGATTTCTTTTTAAATTACGACACAAAACTTCCTTTGATATGAAAAAGATGTGGGTTTGTAAATCTTTGCAAGATTTCCCCAAGCCTCTTTAATATTTGAACTGGAAATCTGAGATTTAAAAAAACTTTCTTGGCCAACTGTTGGCTTGGGTTTTTTTCTGATATCCCCAGCTGCAGAATCCCTCTGCAGCGATTCGGTGGGTAGGGACTATCTGTTCTTCATCTCTGCTCCTAGTGACCACATGAATATCTAGGAATGTTTGATATAACTGTGGATTGCACAAATAATCTGAAGGAGAACTTTTCAAAAACTTTTTGTTGCCCCCAAACTGCTTCGAAAGCATGTTCTAATATTTTCAGAGCTTTAACCACTGCATGCAGTAATAATGTGCAGGTATGGGCTATTCTTAGGTTATGTTTTTTCCTGTAGATCTCGATGCTTTACAAAGAAGTTCTGCTACCCTGTCTGATAGGGAACTGAGCTACAGAGAGACCTGGGGAGCTCAGTGGCAGAATGAATTCTGAAATCAAGTCTGTCAGTCTGCCCTCTCAGCTTGGCCATGCTCTTTCACTGGTATTGTGTTGTGTCAGATGAACACCTCCCCCTTAAAATTCATTGTGCTTCCAAATATTTAATTTACATTGGGCTCAAGGTATAAGTAGCTAATTCAGATTCCCAGGGACAATGGGTCTTGTAAGGGAAGTGTCAACAGTCCATAAACCACAGAAGTGCTGCAGTTGGCAGCCTGAAGTTCAAACAAACCTGCCATCTATGATGAAAGAAAATGCCACGGTCTAACGTGTTACAGTAAATATTTTCTTTAAAAGGAATGGCTATTGAATCCAGCAGGAGAACATGGACAAAATAAATTCATAACATGTAGCAGGAGGTTGTTGTAAAGAGCTTGCATTGGGATACAATTCTATTCTGCAAATATCAATGTGCTTGAAGTATAGTCCCAGTTTGCCAATGTGTCAGCGAGTTCACTGATGGCATCACCTCCTAGTTATGATTTATTCTGGTTTTCTTCTGTCTTGATTTCATGGTCAGTGCCAGAAATAGCAAAGAACTTTTCATCCTTCCCCTACCTGTCAGGCTTTGAGGTTTTGTTGTTGTTTTTAGTTTCTGGGGTGTTTTTTGTTTGGTTGGTTTCTGGGGTTTTTGTGTCTCTGAAGATGATGTGATTCTTGCTTTTGTGTGGGTGGGATTTTGTAATCTAATTCAATCCTATTCTTATCAGGAGTTGACTGAAGCTTTAATTACTTACTGTATCACTATAAAAATGATTTTTTAAAAAGAGGATGGATTGATTGAATAAGTAATAAGCATGTATAGAACTTGATGACTGTGTTTTTATGAGTTATTTGCCTAGACATAAGCCATTCATTTTCTTAAACAGTGTAAGTTGCTTTTTATGTTTTTCCTGGAAAAGTCCAGCTTGAGAATCAGTAAATAAAAGTGGGGGTTTTATATGCATAATTGCATTTATATTGATATTTACCCTGAATTTTTATCCTGACCATTCTTGCAAAACTCCTTACAAGTTTGAGAGTTGGACCGCTGAAAAAACCCAGAAGCTTTATCATATATCCCATGTCCTGGAGAAATAAAAATACAGGGTGAGAATGTGAAAGCAATAGCCAGTCTACAGATGTTGAGCAATTCAGGGGATTAAATATGGTGATAAGAAACCATTGGATATCTGACTCTAAATAGCAAAGATGCCAAAAAGTTGATTTCAGTTTGGTTATTGTTCATTAGTGTCTTAGCCAGATATGGTCAAGTTAGAGGCACTGAGGTCAAGGGTGATGCAGGAGAACCAGCAAGGATGTGAAATCAGTTAGAGGTGATTCGATAAATTACCGTGATGTTGGATTTTGTGTTGATCTTAAGGTTTGAACGCTTAAAAAAAAGGTTTAAAACCTTTCAAATTGGTTCTGTTTATTTTCCTCTTGGGAGTTTTCAGGGATTCCCAAGATGTCTCTTGAGTAGCTGTGTGGGATAAAGGGAGAGATTTTTTAAGAACATATTTACTTTCCCATATTGGAAGGAATCCTGAGTTTAAATATTCCAAGAAGCCTGGGTCTTTCCTTAGCAAACCTCCTCCCTAAAATAGACTGTGTGTGGAAGAGGAGTTTCTGTCAACATTTGATTTTGAAAAATCCATTCAAGAGCAGCCTTAATTTACATCCCATTCTGTCTGTGTTATATCCAGGGTGCCAGCAAGACTTCCCTAGATCTTTTGCAGCTCCCATGCTGGTTTTCCACCTTCATTCATTTTTTCCCCAGTTTTTTTCCAAGAGGAACCTTAACAGAGCTGGTCTCTCCCTCTTTCTCTCAGCATTGCAGTGTTTCTCTAGCAGTATGTACGATGCCATTCTCATCATGGCAGGAACCAAATATTTCTATAAAATGTATTGGAAATGAAAACTCTCTTTATTGCCAGTGTAAAAATATGCTGAAGACATGCATGACTGAACAGGCAAATGTAACGAGCTACTGGGAGGTTTAATATTGGAGAATACACTGAATTGACTGACAGTAGTATAAATGGCAAACAGACCTCTGCAAACATTTACTGTCATTACTCGTCACTGCTTAGATTCTTAAGAGAAAAGAAGTCAAGAACAGTGCTACAGAGCAGTAAAAAAATCATTTTAAGTGTCTCCTAAACTCTTTCCTTTGTCTAATAGGACAGCAGATATCTCCAGATCCCTTTCTAAGCACTCTTCAAAGACAGCATGAGCTACTCTGTAGTAGAAAATCCTCATTCTTGCTAGAGATAGAGGGGGATTTTAATAGCAACATGATTATTCTGAATCAATAGAGGGAGTTTCTCTCTTGTTATAGTGACTGTGATTGCTGGGGCAGTGGGAAGGGAGAGAGATGGATATTAGACCAGCAGCTAAATCTATAAAAAGACATAAAGGTCTAAAAATGAGATAGGCATATTTGAGAGTACAGTCCCCAAATTCCTGCTTCCCCTCCCAGTCACCAAAGGTTTTATTGCAGATTGTATTGCAGTGTTGTTTGCCAGTCATCCAATGCACTATTCCTTACCCTGAACAGCAGTGCTCTCTGTTTTGGCACTTGTGAACAACTGAATATTTAGCTCAAGAGGAAAAGATCTTTTGGGGATTTTCCTCAACATTTTTCTCTAATTTGGTAGAGGTATTTAGAATGTACTTACTACAAACTTTCCATGTCAGGTGATCAGCTGAACCCCTGAATAGCTTTTGATCTTGATGCATTTAATGCCTGAGGAGGATGAACAGGCACCCTACATCTCAGTCTCCAGAAAATTCATTCAAATTGATACAACACCCCCAATTTCCTTTCTCTCATATGAGCTTCAGTTCAGCTTTAGGAATCTAAAATTTCCACAAGGCACTGAGGGTACATGTAGAAGACTTAGATTTTCATGATCAGCAGCTTCCTGAGAAGTGAGAGATGGGAATCCGAGGACTTGCAAACCAAGCAAGGAATTGAAAGCCATGTATCTAACATTCTACAGGAATATTTTAGTCACTAGCTCTTGTGTCAGACAGTAGGTATCTGTTTTGCAAGTCATTCTGTGAAAGAATCATAGAATCATAAAATCCTAGAATCGATTGGTTTGGAAAAGACCTCCGAGATCCTCAAGTCCAACCCTTGGTCCAACTCCAGTCCCTTTACCAGATCATGGCACTCAGTGCCATGGCCAATCTCAGTTTTAAAACCTCCAGGGATGGTGAATTCACCCCCTCTCTGGGCAGCCCATTCCAATGCCTGAGCACACTCTCTGGAAAGAATTCTTTTCTGATATTCAACTTAACTTTCCCCTGGCAGAGCTTGAGCCTGTTTTCCCTTGTCCTATTGCTGAGTGCCTGTGAGAAGAGACCAACCCCCACCTGGCTAGACCTTCCCTTCAGGTAGTTCTAGACAGTGCTGAGGTCACCTCTGAACCTCCTCTTCTCCAGGCTAAACAGAGTAAAAGAGATGTATCCCCTGTTGTTATTATTACTGAGCTTAATTTCCAGCTCCTGGGTTTAGGGAGGTGAATCCTGTCTAATTTGCCCAGGCAAATTATCAAGTACGTGATGGTGATGAGATTTAGGGCACCTGCCACCTTGATGTTTCCTTTTGCTTAATTTTATTGACCTCTGCTTTGTGAACCAACTCTTCTGAGGAGTGTATAACTCAAGCAATCTGTTTAGATAGTTTTCTGAGGCACTGGAATATTTTAAGCTCTAAGGTCCCTAAAATCAGGTGTTGTCAAGCCAAGTATTGCATTGCCCATTGTTGCTTTGTAGACAATTCCCAAGACTTCAAATAACTATTTGAAGTCATAGAAGCAGAAGAAAAACAAGAAATTAAATGTCACCTACCAGCTATTCCACTCCAGTGCAGGGCTATTCTGCAGCAGCTATTGCAGTCTTCTAAAGTGCCACTTGAAATGGGCTCCTTCTTGGAGAAGCAAAAAGTAAGAAAGAGTGCTGATCTTGTGAAATTACTTTGTTAGGAAAGCCCACTTTGGGAGGGTGTGAGGGGGAGGGTAGAGAGTTTCCTCCAACCATTACAGCTCTGTCAGATGCAATATTATCTCCGGAATGATCGTTATGCCTAATAGTCATGGACAGCAACTTCATTCATCCTAGAAAGTGCACAAAGGAGAGAAGCGCTGCAGTCTCCGAGGTAGGACCCTTCCTGTGTCAGATTTGCCATGGATGGTTGGGTTCATCAGCCTGCGTGCATCTTTGACTGATCCAGCACGCTGGATGCTTTAGGCAAACGCACGCTAATTAGTAGAACAAATAGAAACCCCCGAGGATGGCCATGCTTAATGACATTGCCCACATTCTAAACCGTCCCTACAACAAATTACTCATTTCACGGCTGTAGGCAGTGCAAGTTAATTTATCTGTATCAGTTGCTAAGTTGAAGCTTTCACTTTTAACAAGATACTGTGTTATACCTTTCAAGGAAACTTTACTACACTTTAGCTTTTGAATGAAAAAGAAACTAGAAGTGCCAGGCCAATTCAACAATTAAAAAGAAAGAGAGATAGAATCTTTTGAAAGTTTAGAGTCAATAGATGCAGATGAATTAGTTACCACATTAAACCCCCCAAAATCTGAAAAGGACTTGAAATTATATCCTTTGAGGAATGTTAAGTTAGAACACACAACTCTGGCTCAAAACAAAGGTGGATTGTGTAGAAGCCTGTGTGGTTCCTGTTGTGAATGCTTTACTCAGGTAATTGCTTTTCAATCAATCTCAGCAAGAGAAATGAAAAGTCAAGTATGGAGAATGGATCAAATTCACAGGCATCTTGTACCAGTATGGCTACAGTTGTCTTGTCATCTCTTCACTGATGAATTTCACTGAAAAGCCTAGATAAAGCAAAGCTTGTTTTTGTAAAATGAATGAGATGAGGATCATGGTCAAATGTGACCCAAAGTTCTATGACATTATTGAACTGTAGTCACTTAATTACCCAAATGAACAACGGTCTTTGGAATCATTCAACAAAATATTCTGTGTAGTGATGTCAACTCTAAGTTTCAGTAGCAAAAACAGGCTGAACATTGTTGCCTTAAAGATGATGGGTGACCTACTGGAAGGGGAACAGTGAAGGGAGCAGACTGAGCGGAGGCAGATGACCTGTCATTATTGCACGGGAAAGTAAGGATTGTTCACTCTCCCTCCTTCAGGAAGGATGAGAGGAACAGCAAAAAAAGCAACTTGTGCTGGAAAGACTTATTCTCCCATAGTCAAACTCTTCTCAGCAGTGGAAGTCTCTGCAGTCAGCCTGACTCTCCAAGTGCTCTGGCAGAAGCAATATAGATGGTACTCCAGCCACAGCTGCAGGTGCCTAAAGGCGTGTGCTTAAGAATCGGATGTTACCACTCAGCGTGGGTACAAAAGCTTGACTGCCACCTCTTCACAGGTATGTGGAGAGACGTTGTCAGTAGCTCCCTGTTCGCAGTAAAAGCTAAAGTGTCACCCATTTGTTAACATTATCTTTACTGAATGTTTATTTTGAGGCTGTGACAGTCTATGTTCTTTATAAACAAGTAGCACAGAGACCAAACTATAAATAAGCTTACAGTAGCAAAGCTCTTGGCAAGTAACCTTTCAGTAAGTAAAAAGTTCAGAATTCTCACAGAGACCTTGAAGAAACACCTTTATTTGGCACACAACACAAAGTTGTTGCTAATCAACCCAAACATTTGCAAAGCTGATGCTAGCAAATGCCTTGGTAGGTCCTAGGAGGATTTGAAACTGCTTGCTTTTCCCCGTACTTCCTTGGAAGTTGTGCTTAAATGCTGTTGTATTCATGAATCTGCTACAGTCCTCCTGGAGATAGCATTTAGAAAGCGCTTTGTGCCCTCTTGTACATTTGGCATCCTGAAAGTGTTCAGGTCCTCCTCGAAGACCTTTCTGACTTTTTCCTCCGCTTACAAAGCAGTGGAGGGGAGAGAGAGAAGATCAGCATTGTGGGATTAGAGCCCTGCAGTTAGGAACTGCAGGGGTCTAGGTTCGCTTTTCTTTTTTCCTTTTTTTTTTTTTACCACTGCTGTAATCTACTTTTGTGAATTTAGATAGGTCATTCAGTGTCATTGCGCCTCCGTGTGCCTTGCGTAAAGGCAAAATAACGAGCCCTGCTCTCTCCTTGCTTTCTGCTGTTTGCATCTGCTGTGGTTTTTCCGAGTGTTGGAGCAGACCTCCCACGTCCACTTAGGTGAACTGTGCTCACAGCTGTTGTGAGAGCACTTACATAGCCTGCCGCTCGGAAACGCGCAGTTGCAAGCCGGTGTAGAAATGAATCTCATGTTTCTGGCACATCCATCTCCCCAGCTCTCCTCCGTGGTACCCGAGATGCTGCAGCCGATGCTCCTCGCTTGTCAGGCGAGCAGCGAGCAAGTGACTGTCTTGGTCCATCTGCGCTGATTTAGTTAGCAATGTTTACCTTGTCTGCTGGTTGGGAGAAGGATGGGGGTGTGGAGGGGTGTTGGGAAATTCTTGGAGCCTTGTTATCCCTACAGTAACTGTAGACTTAGTCAGGAATGCGGGTGATTAATTTCAGGTCTGTGGGCTCAGCCCGAGCGGCAGCAGCTCCGCGCTGGGTGTCTGGGAGACAGCAGCGTCCCTGCTCCTCTCTTTCACCAAACCCTGAGAATTCCCTCGGCTAAGTAAACACTACCGAGCTGCTAATCACACGCTCTGAAACAAAACAGCACTTCACTTCGGGATCTGGGCAAGATCAGACTTCCCTCCCCTCCTTTCCTCTCCCCTCCCTCTCTGCCCCCTCCCTGCTTTTCCCCTCCCTCTCCCCGGCATCCGCCGAGCCGGTCCCTCCGATCCGACCTGGCAAGGCTCACGCTGGGGGCCGCTGCCGGCTGGGGCTGCCCGAGTCCGCGCTGCCCGCCCTGCCCTGCCCTGCCCACCCTGCGCTGCCGCCCCCCGGCCCGGCCGCCCTCGCCGCCCCGCTCCCGGGCACCGCCGCCCCGGCGAGAAAAAGTTGCACGGAGCGCCGAGGATGGGAGCGCATCTGCAGCCGCTGGCCCTGCGGCTCCTGGCGCTGACTTTCCCCTTGGTGGCGAAGGGTTTTTCTGACGAGACCTTGGAGAAAGCCGCGAAATCCGAGGGATATTGCAGTCGGATCCTGCGAGCCCAAGGCACCAGGAGGGAAGGGTACAATGAATTCAGCCTCAGGGTGGAGGGCGATCCAGAATTTTACAAGCCTGGAAACAGTTACCGGGGTAAGTTGGACATCTCCTGCATCCCATACCGACGGTAATGGGCAGGATAAGTGGCTCTGAAACTATAACGTGTCTCTGCCTGTCATCTCTGGATGCTTTTTGGCGTGTGTGTGACTGTGTGGGTTAAGACAGGGTAATATACTCCCACGCATTACTTTATTGGGGATGCTTTCATGACAAGTGAGAGGGAGTTGGATTTCAGTGTATCACTTTACTCCCAAACATTCCTCATTACGAGGAATTTCCTTTCCTCTCTACCGGCTCGGCGCTAGCACAAGATCACAAGTTGCTGTGATACAAACAGCGCTCTGCCCCCATTTACCTACTAATATAAGATTTCTTCCTATCCCTTCAAATACAACAGTGTCCATAGGAGAAGCTTTAGCATTGGGCAGGGAGGACGGGAAGCTGGGAGTTAATTGTTCTTGCCCTGAAATATGAATGTTAATATAATGAGTTAGCATATGGGCAAACAGTGATGCAGCACGCTGCCAACTTCCCACATTTTCCACTTCCATTTATCCCCCCCCCCCTTTTTTTTTTCCTGGGTAAATGAACAGATGGTTCAAACAGGAAAGAGGCAGAGACAGTGCTAATGGCCACTGTAAATAAGAGATAGAGGCATTCATTCTTCCCTGAGCATGTCGCATACAATTTTTGAAATCCAGAGCACATTTCAGTGTATTTTTCTAATTTATAGACAAAGGCAGGTTTTGGTCACTATTCCTGCCTCACGGTATAATGCCTTTGGAAGTAAAACTTCTTGAAAGGTACTGTTAATCTTGTGTTTTAAAGGCACTTTGAAAAGAATTTGGACATTTTTGGGTTCCATAACTAACATACTTTGTAGGCATCACTTCGGAAAAAAATTTTGGGAGGTGCTTCCAAGTGCTTCTTCTGACCTCTCTCAGATTCAGGATAAAGAGCAATGTTTTCTAATTGCATGAACGTGGGAATCTTAATATAGACATGGAGAAAAAAGTGTGCACGTAACATGATCATTCCATTTTCTCAGAAGTTGAAAAATACATCTACAGTTGTGAGGTACCTGTTTTGAACACTAGTCTGTCACTATGTGTTATTTTCACTTGGTTATTTTCCTCAAAAATTGTTTAGTTTTAATGTAGTGTGAGGAAATGCACGTTTTCCACTAATTGGTTAGATGCCCCAGACATTACAATTAGTACCTTGAGTCTGAAAGATTTCATGTTGCATGTCAGTTTGACACATCTGCTAAAAACGATAAAGATGTGTCAAGTTCACTGATAGTGACAAATGCAAATGTTCTTTAAAAGTTTTGGAATTCACTTCTGTAAAACCTTTACTGGGTATTTTCCATCATCTACCAAAGAAGTTTTTATCGCATGGAAATGTAGGAAGAAAGAAACTCCCAGATGAATTAGCAGAACTAATTTTTGGGAGATATTAGGTCTTGGCATTAGGAACTCAATTAATAAAATCACATTAGCATATTATAGCTTCTTGGAAGTGAGAACATTACAGCTAATAGAAAAAAGTTAAAATGTAGAACAAAATATGTGCCTGTGTTTTTGATACTGTAGACCTAAAGTATTCAGGTGATACATCAGCCTATGTAGATGGTGCTTTGAGGGCACTTCCTGAATATTTGAAAGAACATAAGCGAATGTTACTGAAACATATGCATTATCTAGGGCAGTGCTTAAAACTAGCAGCATGCAGAATGCAGAAAGTTTTAAGGGCTCGTTTTTGGAGGAATTTCTGCAGTACAACTGGAACTTTATTACTCTTTTATACCAAAGGTAGAAAATCCAACTAATGATTAAAAAGAGATATTATGAAAGGTCTGCAGAGTTTTTTCCTTTTTTCTTTTTTTAACGTTCAGCAAATTACTATATATGCAACCTGGCAAAAGGCTTGCACAACCTGCTTTGCATTGCAGCCAAATATGCCTGTTTCCATGGCCCCTGCTTGATTTAACACAATCTGGATCCTTGGCACATTCCCTCCTGGGCTCTTGGAATAAACCAGTATTTTCAAGGTAGATAACAAAGCAGTTAACTGTACATGCAAATGCTGTACTCCCCAGAATGATAGTGTAGGGTTATCCATTTGTCTTCCTGACTGTCACACTCATGGATTGGTGACTCTCGCATAAGATCTTCAAGCTGCAGCGTCTGGAAGTATCTCAGCACTCTTGCGTAGTGGGAGTCACACCAGAGTTCACAGTTGCCATTTGTCTTTGGGGAAGTTTTTATGGCTCTTCTGCACCTTTAGATGAGTATATTTGCCCTAAGGGGAAATCCTGGGTGGATCTCTGTGTATGGCTCTGTGAAGCTTTGGTTTTCCCCCTTTGGAGCTGGGACAGAGAACAGTGGCCCTGAGCACTGAATAACCCATCTGAGCGGGTATGCACCTCCTCTGGCAGCAGGAAATAAGGGCACCTTCTGGCTCAGACAGTTGAAAATGAGAGAACAGCAGGGCTGAGCAGCCATCCTCCTTTGCTCCCTCAGGTCTAACAAAGCAACAATGGCTGTGGTCTTTGTGTTGTCCTGCAGGGAAAGCGGCATGACTGATGTCTGACACCTTATTGGGACTTCTGAGCTGTAGCCTGTGAAAGGCCTTACCTTCCTGGGGGCTCAGGCTGTGATGATGTGTGTCCCTTGAGAAGCAGGCAGCCAAATGCATTGTGCTGGGCAGCTCTTCCTGTAGCGCAAGGTTTGTGTGCTCACCATCTTGGGGTTGAGGTCCTCTCCTGCCTGCTGGTTAACTTTGACCTTAATGTAGATGCTCTTGTTTCCACTGAAGGTCAAAGTTTCCATTGCATTCAAAGGGACAAATGAGCCTTGAGTTTATAGGTAGTGTTACAGAGAAATGATCCTTGTAAATATTCACCTATAGCTTTACTGATTGTAGAGTTAGTCTAATGGTTGAATGAGGTTTCCATGAAAAAGTGAGGCAAGTTTAATCCTATTAAAATACATCTCCATTTCATGTGTTAATATGCAGTGGACATACTTTCCACCACAGTATCACGAAGTCGTTATTTTGAAGAAAAAAGGGAAGATTTGAGTAGTTATAATCCTTAGTTACACTGTCTGTGTGGTTGCTATTTCTGTTTTTAATGGAATTTCCACTTGCAGGTCAGTTCACTTTCTCAGTTTTTGAGGAAAGGCTTATTTAATGTGACACACTTCATTGCATTGATTTGGGGACTTCTAAGTAATGTTGAGTCTTTTTCTTTCAATTTCTTTCTTTCATTCAATGTGCAAACACTTTTCTATACTTTCTAAACAAGCACTCATGATGTAACTATTTTAGCCATTCTCATGTTTCACAAAATACAGATAAAGGTAAATATTGGAAGTGTATTTGTTAGTACGTGTGCAATAGTGTAGGATGTGCAAAGTCAGATTTCCTGCCTGAAATGAAAGGATCAATGCTTTGATCACCCCACCTTTAGCTTGGGACACTGGGGAAAGAGGAGCAGATTGAAGGTGTGTGCCAAAGTACAAGTTGTAAGGTAATCAGGTACTTGCTGGAGGGGATGGAAACAGACAACAGCAACTTCTGATATGTAATCTTCCTTTTAAAGTACAATCCTTAACTTTGAGGGTGCGCTGATCTTAACTGATCTTTACTGGAAGTTCATATTATTCAGTGAACATTAACTGGTGTGTGGGCAGTGCTCAGCAGTTGTTTAAAATGGCAGAGTTTAGCCCAGGAAGAACTCCTCTTAGGTCTTATGCAACATTGAGCCACTCTCTTGTGAAAACCAGATGTGGTCTGACAGCTTCCCACTGCTGCCCATGCAGTGCAAGCCTCTGCTGTGCTGGAATGCTCAGACCAGAGCCAGGGACTACAGAACCATTGCCAGAACAAGGCTCTGAATTTTAGCAGTGCTTGGAATAAACCCTTGTGCTGTGCTGTTACCTCAGTACACTGATGGTTCAGCCAACTGACAGAAACCTTTGCAGCTCAGGTGTTAACCTGTGTTCTGGCCTAACTCAGGGGTGACCAAAGCACACATCCCTCTTGGTATCCTTGAGCTGAGGTTGCACAGACACTGAAATCCCATGAGTCCACTCTACTTCTATGGGTTTTTGCCCTCCTGGCCCCTCTGTTGTATCTGTGTGTCCCCAGCACTGGTGAAAGCACTCCTGGGGCTGTGCAGAGCGGCCACTCGGGGACTGGACCCAGCTGAACTCTCCAGTTGGGGTTGGTTTATTTTACTTTCCAGCTGGATGTGTTCCCTAGTCCAGCTGAGAGCACAGCTGCCTGGATGTGGCTGCTGTCTGAGCAGTGCAGGCTGGGGGAGGGTGGGATCACTCCTGGTGGAGGAAGCATGGATTTATTCTGGGTTTAAATGGCTGCAACCACAGCATGAGCATTGCTAACCCCAGGCATCCAAAAACTATGAGTCAAGCTTTGCAATTACCTTCCTTTTTAAAAAAAAATTTTTCTTTTCCTCGTACTTCTGCAGCATTTCAGATCTCCTCTGTTTTAGAGATGAATGTTTGTTTAGAATATTAAGAATTTTGAAAACTGTTTGGTTTGGTCTGTAAATTTGTGAGGAAAATTGATGGAAACAGTTAAGTCAGTTCACAGCTGGATTCTCTGTTTGCTTGCATATGTATTTAAGTATTTGTAGTGTAACTCCTTACTCATAGTGATTCAGAGTTTTGAAATGCAAATGATATGGAAAAATCTGTTGCATGTACAAGACCTTTATGGCAGTTAATTTCTAAGAATTAGTGTTCAAGCAAGAGTAATATGTTTGTCCTTGTTGAGTTCAGCACTCTGCTCTTCTCAGTTGCAGCAACTGAGAGGCTGCTGTGGGTTTGCATTTAGGTAGAGCTGCAGAAGTTTGCAAAACTGGACTAATCATACTAATTTTTTGACAGATAATGAACCAATGATTAGGAGCAATACTTAGTAAAGTAAGCAGGAATTTTAGTGGTGGTGTGCTGCTACTCAGTTTCTGTATATAAAATGTGAAATTTTCTTTCTCCCACAAAATGATGACATTTAACCTCATCATGAGGTTCCATGGAATGAAAACCATGTTGAACACCTTGAGAGCTGGGGACTTGCTATTATGCCAGTCACTGCTCTAGGTTTGTATGGTGTTTGCAGATGTACAGGTCTGAGCATGGCACTCAAAAGGTTAACCATTGAAATGAGCATCTCTAACCCTTTTTTCCACATATAGCCAGAGAAGTTATGTGTTTGTACAGACATTGTGTTTTTTTAGACCTAAATAAAGCTGCATAATGCTAGAAATTGTCAAATAGCCTGTTTTGTATTTTTCCACTACTGAATTTCTACATCAAAGAGTTTTCCATATGTTCCAAATGAATTCTGGGCATGTTTTGAAATCCTTATCTTTTGAGGGCAATCTGTAACTTTTAGCAATGTGATTTAATCCCTCATGTCCTATTTGTGTGAGAGGGAGTCTCTTCTGGATGTTCTTTGGAGCAGCACTGGTAGTTGCAGTTTGCTTGTGAAAACTGTGTGTGGTCTTCAGTTTTTATTGTGCCAGTCAGGGCTGGAGAGTTTGACAATAATCTACCACAAACAGTGTTGTCTGCAATATGCTTAAAGTAAAAGCTACTTAAAAGTATTCATAGTTGAATTTTGTCTCTTTTCCTTTAATTCAAAAACAATTTTTCTCCAAAACTTACCCCTGTTTCAGGAAAGAATTGTCATAAGTTGTTGAAAAGGGTTTGGCAATTTCAGAAGTCCAGCCTCAAAGCTCTGCCCCATTATGTCTTTCTGAAAATGTTCAAATGAGCCTCAGCTGATGTAACTCAAATGTTGCTGGGTGGTGCTCAGGTGCTGGTGATGGCAAACAGAAAATGTGCAATGGTATCTTGCACTAGCAGAAAATGAGGGATTTAATCCTTATACTGAGCATGATAAAATCCAAATAGTCAGCGTGACATCTATTTTGTCCTGGTGGATCCAACTCTGCCTTCCTTGTCAGGACAGGTGTGTGAAGAAGGGTGTTTGCTGATGTGTGGGCTGGTTTGGCAGTCAGAGCTGGCTGCACAGAGGTCAGCTCCAGCCAGGAGTTTAACTCTGTGTCCTGTTTTACCCTGAGGATAAAGCAAATAGTTCAAGATCCCCCATTGCCACCAGCTGGAGTGCTGTGTTGAGTGTAGCTGAGCTGGAGCAGGCAGTGTGGTCATCTCCCATTGCAGTTAGAGAGACTTCCTGTGACTAAAATGCCTAGATCCTTGTCTATGCTCAGAGCAGAGCAAAAGCTGAATTCAAATATTCAGGAAATGCTCCCTCACATTTCAAACCAAACCAACCAACCAAAAACCCTCACAAAGAATCCTAAGAAGAAAATCCCCTAACACGTGTATCCCCACCCCCGAAGCAACAACAAAATAACCCTCTGTAGATCTGAGCACATTATCCATCTTATTTAAAAAAGAAGTGTGAGTAGAAGAAAAAAGTGGAGGTATTTCACATCATGCCAGTGCTTTTCAGTTTCGGTGGAAACTTGGACCGAACATCCTGTATTCTGGTTGGCTTTGCTCCATGTTGTCAGTACCCTGGCTTTGGTTGATACCAACTGAAAACACCACACTCCTCAAGCTGAGAAGTGATATGCATGTGGCTGATTTCACAATTAATACTATGTTTTCATTATTTCTCTGTTCATTGTATCTTAGTGACACTTTCTGCTGCCACTCCTGCTTACTTTCGAGGGTTCACACTGATCGCCCTGAAGGAAGGAAAAGAAGGGGACAAAGAGGAAGACCATGCAGGAACCTTCCAGGTGAGACAACTTTCCCTGACCTACCCTCTTGTAGTCTTGCTTGCTGTATGCCTGGCTCAAAGGGAGGTTTTATCAGAAAAAAATTCTTTCCAGAGAGTAATCAGGCATTGGAATGGGCTGCCCAGAGAGGGGGTGGATTCCCCATCCCTGGAGGTTTTTAAGGTGAGCTTGGCCGTGGCACTGAGTGCCATGATCTGGTAAAGGGACTGGAGTTGGACCAAGGGTTGGACTTGATGATCTCGAAGGTCTTTTCCAACCCAATCTATTCTATGACTCTTTGATATGCACATAGAATGCAGACTATGCATGAGTAAGCAGAAATACTTGTGGATGTTGACATGAGAACAGCATAGTATGTTTTATATTCCAAGCAACCTGTTCAAGGGATCAAGGCTCTGGGACCTTGACTTCAGCTTGCTCTTCTCCCATTCTTACAGTTATAAATGAGCACCAGTGACTTGCACTGGAGCCTGGGACACCTGAACTTGTTATTCAAAGTGAATATGAAAATTGTGCTGTTCTCGTTTTGCTTTTTCTATTTCTTCAATATTTTTGTCCATTGAGATGTAGATTATGGTTTTGAGAAGTGTTTGCCACAGTTGTAATGACAGTTTCATCAGTCGTATATTAAATTCTGCTGTTTTATTTATGCTCAGTAGTACTTTACTTAATGAACACATTCAGTGGGTGAAATGTTTGTCATTATTAAAAGGATTAGAATCCAGAGCGATGATTCACAAAATGGTGTTTTCAGCTATTTCACATTTCATGAGGGGAATTCTGGAAATTGAGAATATACATCATATTTATGAAATAAGGTAGAAATTATGTAAGTAGGTTTGATTCTCAGATAGGGTATTATTTGCTGTTTGACTTTCCAAGCTTGGAAATATTGTTGAATTATATTGATTATAACATACAGGATATTTATTGATAATGATAGTAATTTCAGTAATGATTTCTAGGTAGAAGATTTTACTTGCCTGAAAGAAGAATTTCTAGATTTTCAGGGGAAATACTCAGAAGTTCTAATGTAGGTGATACACAAGGAGAGAGAAAGCAACATCTCTTCCTGAGGCTTCTTCTGTATTTTTGTATATAGCAAATAGAACATGCAAACTCAATAACTAATTGCCTTCTTTATCTATTTTGCTTAGAGGCCTCTGCCCAGTTTTCATGCATTTGTAAGAAAATCTAGACTGAGAACTTATTTGATGTTGGTATAACTCCATCTTTTAAAAATGAAATAATTTCCTAATATTATTTCAGAGAAATCTTTTTAATATTGACTTTTTAATAAAGTTGGGGGATTTTAAAGAATAAGCTGACATTGAAGGGTCAGCTACTCCTAAGTAGTAGAAATGGTGGTG
The DNA here is from genome assembly GCF_047495875.1 of Pithys albifrons albifrons. Taxonomy (NCBI): domain Eukaryota; kingdom Metazoa; phylum Chordata; class Aves; order Passeriformes; family Thamnophilidae; genus Pithys; species Pithys albifrons. The sequence goes on along the minus strand of NC_092463.1, from coordinate 57,128,137 downwards.
CTTCATCTATTTAAAAAACAACTTATCACCAATAATTTCTTCATTTTAGTTGTCAGTGTCTCTGACTGTGGGTGATTCGAAAAAAATTGGCCGAGTTTTGCCTTTATGTCTAATTCGCAGTGAGAAACTCACTAAGCTTTGCTGAAGTACAGAGGAATTTTGAAGCTCTTAGAGTGGGAAGCAAATGGAAATTCTACATAAGATAAAATAAAAGGCCCAATGGATCTCAGCTGAAGGAGTGTTGTTTAATTAGCTCTATTGTATGGATTGCAATCTGAGCTCAGTGTTCTAATGCTGCAGGTGGGAGTTTCGAAGTTTATGCATAACTAAATTTGTATATATGTGGAACAAATAGTACTTGCTGTGCTCATCCCACATTAGCACGATTAACTGAAGTTGATTCAGATGGTGTCTGCCTTTTCTGCCTCTCTGGACACAGATGTAAGATTGTTATTGGAGTATCTGAAGAATACTTGCAGATAAATACTGCAGCTTGTAGCTTGGCTAGGTGCTAGTAACCAGAGAAAGAGAGATGGTTAGTTGAAGGGTTTGCACTGTATTTCTGTCATAAGTGAAGATCCCAAGGGTGACTAAACAGCTGTACAGAGTAATAAAAAACTGTGTGCAATGTAATTTGCATGCCACTTGCAGTTATGCTATTCCTGTGCTCAGGTGGAGCAACTGTTACTCAATGAGTTACCTAATGGAACAGAACTCAATGAAAACTCCTTCATAGTGACAGGACACTAAATGCTGTTTCTGGACTACAGACAAAGCCTCTGCCTTCATGAGGAGAAATATATGCTGTTAAAATAATACTCAAAAGAAAGCACTGCATGAAGCAAGTGCTTGATTCATATTAGAAAATGAAAGTCGACCAAGTCAGACATGCTTTCCCTCCGTGAGACTGTAAGACATCTGAGCTTCAAGCCTGTGAGTGCCACTTCCAGATTGTGAAGTACGAGCTGGTGTCTTTAATGGGGAGAACCTGAATCCACACTCTGTCCTTGGGACAAGCCCCCATTGGAGCTGTGGCTGCTGTTCTGCACAGCTACTGAGGGTCTTCCACTGCTCACCAGGTGTGGTGCCTCAGAGAGGAGCATGTGTTAAGCACCAAGGTGTTAAATAGAGACTAACACCTGAGTTTTTGGCTCAGACACGGTGAGCTTAGGCTGGGCAACCATTGTTTCCAGGGGTCACATCCAGCCCAATGCAAAGGCTGGACCTGCAGCGAGTGGCTGCCGACCTGGCCCTGCAGGGGCTCTGCTCTGCCTTTTACAGCCTCCTCATGGCTCATTTGCTCTTGTATGACTCTGCAAGTCAGCAGGTATAGCCAGCCTTCATTAATCATCAAGCTGCAGGGTCCTGAGCCTGTAAATACCACAGCTGTTGAAATTCTTTGTCGGACAGGTACTTTTTTTCTATACCCTTTTGGGTTGACTCTAGACTTGCCATCAAGTTGAGGGATTTAGAGAAGTATAGTTTGGACTCCACCATTCTAAATCTGTTTTCCTCTGAGACAATGGAGACTTTAAAATCTGATTTTACTGCTGTTTGTTTATTTAATGCAGCCAAACTTCTTTTTCTGTGTCCTTGTAGTACACACAGGACACAATTCAGCTTTAAAATAAATCACATTGACTCCCACAAACACTCAAACATATGTTAAATAGCTAAATTAAATATGGCTGGGGAATTCAAGATGCCAAATTCAGTCACAGAAGTTTGGGGGATGTAATGATATGGCTCTTACTTATGGCAGTGGTAATTGTATAACTCAGGGGGGCACAGAGGTTCTCTTCAGCTTTGGGTATTGTGTCCCATTGGCCTCTTTACACAAGCCATTCCCAACTGTTGGCACGTAGACTGCAGATCTTTCTCTTTTGTAATGTTTAGCAACTGTCTGCAAATTGTTTGGAAGGCAAGTTATACTCGAGGGCAACTTGACTGACTGTAGAATACTATGTGATCTATACAGGCCGTTTTAATCAACATATGTATGCAATGTAATAGATTTAATCTGACAAATAATCTAGACTAATAGAAATTTAGGGCTGCATCTCATCTGTCTTCCTTGTTCTCTGAGGAAGGATAAATATTCAAGAAAATTCTTGATGGATGTTTTGTAAATGTATTCTCAAGTGTTCAAAAACAGCAACTTCATATTTCCAAGTGGCCTGTTTAAACTCTTCAATATATTGTACTTTATACAAAATTTAAGGACAGTTTTGTGGAACTCTTCCTAGCATCTAAAGCGAGTCTTCACTAATTGTGGTTAAATTGGTCTCTTAGGAAATTGTCTTCCTAAATTAAGAATTTTCTTGATGTCTTATGAAGCAGGTATTCTGAAGTTTCCTTCATTCTCCCTCCAATTCTACACATTCTTTACCTGTTCCTTATTTCAGTTGTAGGGCATCATCTTTCAATATTGCTATTTCTGCAGTTAAACTGAGATTTCAATCTTATGTTCCTCAGAATTGTACACAATAGTTAGTCTGGACTCTCTGCATAAAATCATGTATAGTTTTGGTACTGTAATCCTTTGGAGTGCCCTTGTCTTCATGCAGGATCCTCTGAGTGTGAGCAACTTGCCTTTATTGCAGAAGCATCTCATCATTGTACTGGAGGTGCATGAAAAAGTCCTAAGTATTTTCCTGCATGTTGCTGCCTTTGTCAAGATTCCTTTTTTCTGTATTTGTTTTAGTCCTTTTAAGGATAGAGCTTAGTTCAATTTATTGAGGAAGTTTTGAACTACAGTCTTGTCCTTCAAAATGTTCTTAATTCCTAAAAAAATTCGTGGTATTTTGAACATGCTTGATAATTAAACACTCATTTTAAAATATTTTGTGCAAACATGACCTGCTTTTCTCATATGCAGTGGTAAGCTGAGTCACAAAGACTCAAAATTGGACAATTCTTTATATTGCTTTGGTATAATCAGTTGTTAGATTCTTATGTCGGGTATTGTGATAGTTTACTGCTAAATGCCTTCATCATAGTGGTGTTCCTGGAGGTGTCCTTTTGATACTTTTAACTCTAGAATGAATCAAGGAATTCCGAGTTTAGGTCACTGAATTTAGCAACCCACTGGTGTGAAACCAATGTAAGTAAGTAAGCAGGTGCAGCAGCAGAACGAGTGAAGGTTTCATTAAAGGTGTGGCTTTTATAAAAGTTAGAGATGTGCTGAAAAAGAAAACATTCAAGGAGAACTCCAGTAGTAGTGAGGTAATTAGTGCCAGGGGTCCTTTATCCGAAGTTGTCCTTCCCAAGGTTTACCCTGAAACAATAGCCCAAACGTTGCCTTTGTGTTTGAATACACACTGTGACCCCTTCTTTTGATGCTGTTTAGTTGACGTGCTTAGCAAGACATTTACACTAAAAGGTATTTTCCCAACCTCTTAGAAAAGCAGCTCCTCAAATGGTGTGTTCCAGCATTTATAAGAATCTTGCATCTCCCTCAGCAGCTGATACAGTGCATTTTGAAAGAAGCAGTCTCAAAAGGACTTTAGCCATGGCAAATGTATCCATAAGCAAAGTTTGTTTATAGTTTTTAAAAGAATTAATTACTGCAATTATTTATTCAGGTTTTTATATTAAAAATTAAGCTGTACCTGTATAATACTGATGTTGCATTTGGCCTGCATGTTTGTTTTTTTTAACCTTGTGTCCCAATATAAACTCATCAGGCTACTGAGTAAATAGCTTATTCTGAGGTGTATGAAATAATGCTGTTTTCTTTAACAACTGTTCAAAACTTTCAAGTATTTTGCTCATGTTTGCATTCCCTGCATTCCCTTTCCCAGCATCTCATCACTGAAACACTCTGTCATCTTCCTGAGCAGAAGCCTGTGGAAGTAATGATTCAAAGGTGTAATTACAGAGTATGTTAAATATGAAGGAATCAGAATATGCCAGGTATATAATTTGGAGACTGAGCAGGTGGACATGAATTCTGAGTCTGTGAAATTTAAATCTCCTGTTCTTTTGCATTTGCAAGAGTAATCCTGATTTTTCTTTCTGTAAGAATAGCTGCAAATATTATTCTAGTCATAAAAGAAATATATTTTATAATGGTAAACCAAGCTCTGGTTCACCTTTCCTATAGTATGGAGTTGATTGATCTTGGTGAAAACCTTCACAGTTTTCTAGAACTCTGAGGTCTGTATAATGATGTTCAGGGATTAAATAGGAGGTAAAAAACCCCCAAAACCCTACAAAAAACCCCTTCCAATCCAAAAAGCATTTTTCTTGCTATGTTATTACCCTTACTTTTACGACTTATTTGAATACTTTTAGTTTTAGTTAATTTGGCTTTAGTTTTTCTTCTGCCATTTCTTTTTCTTTGCCCTTTCCCTGTCTCTCTGCTTGGCTAGAGAAAAGATCATTTAGTTTCTGGCCATGTAATAACACAGCCAAAGCACAAGCCAAAGAAACCCTCTAAAGACCTTAAAACCAAAACTAGGAAGTATGTTTTGAGATAGGTTAGCTAGAACTCCAGGCTCCTTTGCACAGCCAAGGCTTATCAGAGTCTGGTTATCTCTAGTGTGACTTCTGCCCTGCCTCGCAAACTGCCAAATGGATGCAGAGCCAAATTATGTCATGGTAAAATATCAGAACTGCCTAATTAAATCTCCTGTTAAAGGAGAATATATCTATTAGTATATCCTGTTCCTTGGTTAGCATTAAACTGCAAGACTTCCTGGTTCTAAGAAGCTTCCAAAGAGACTCATTAGAGACTGTTTTCCTAGAATTTGGCGCTGACACTTAACAAATCAGTCCTCAAGAGACGGAATTACACTGGAAACACTGTCCCTTTCTGCCTTGGAGACTCTAGTCTGCTCTTCTGACACCTCAGTGTTCCGAGTCCCATTCTGGGCCCTTTGGGGTTTAGGATCACTTGGTGCTTTTCAAGTGTTCTCTTTTCATGTCTTGCTTCCAGTCCGGTGGGCAGTTTTGCCTTTGCAGTTGTTTCATTCAAAGCCGAAGTCTGGATTTTGGAAGTGCAGATCCTGTCAACTCTGTTTTGTCAATCAGTAAAAGCTGCATGTTCTTCCCCAGGCAGTGTTTAACAGGATGTATCAGTGACTCTAAAGGAATTTATTTCAAATATCTCTTTTCTCCAGCCCAGGTAATCTGCCTAACTCATTGTTATTCCTCTCTCAGACAGTCTTTATTCAGATGATGACACCTGGGCCATGTGAAATTTTAGGAAAGACATTTAACCCCCCTGGCAGCAGTCAGATGCTTTACAGTCACCATATGGCAGCTGTCACGGGTTATAACTCTAGCTGTATATGGGCTCCAGGTTCATTGAAACATCTACCCCACCATCCCTTTCTTCAGTTATAATGTTATTATCAGGCTTTCCTTCCTAGATTTTGCTTCTGGTAGCCTGTTATTTACCAGCTTCCTCTAAGGCACTCATCAGTTATTCTGGTTTCTTTGTATGTCTGCTGAAAAAGATCAGCACTCTTAATCTTGTTAGCTCCTATCACTGTTCTGTAATGCTCCAAGAATTACCTCTATGTAGCCATTTGCCATTCTGCAGCATTAGGAGACCTTCAGCATGTCAGTTCCAATCAATGGGACCTTAGAACAAGTGTTTGTTCTTTGCACTTCCACTTTACATCAGGTTAGGAGGCGTTTATCAGGTATTCCCTACTGATCTGGACTTCAGCTCTCACTGCCTGTAATCTTTGCTATGACAGCTATGGATCTGGACATCCAGAATGACACAGGGCTTTAAAAGGACAGGAAAATGTGTGTATTCCTACACTTCTCTCCAAATAAGAACTGTCAGCTCCCAGCCTACAATGGCTAGGCTACAGACATACAGAGTTATGTCTATACTTTCTCTTTTCTCATAATGTATTTTCTTTTCCCATCTAGTGGTTTGGGGCAGTAGGGAAAGGGGAGAGAAGGGTGAGTGAAGGTACTGATAAAGGCTGAGGCTCAACATGACAACTTCTCCAGGTTATATGGGCATTTCTACTATAAGAAAATCCTGTTGTCATTCCTCTGGACTTTTGAATGTACACAGATGCCAGTAGAAAGCATCCCAATTAAATTTAAATGGTGGTCTTTCTTTTTTCCCCCCTCTTTTTTCCCCTCCTCTGTTAAGAGAGCTTGTGCCGACTTAGAATCAGCAGTTTACCTACATGACTTGTTCATGAATGGTTGCTGTAGAAAAGAAATCCTTCCTCCAGACTTCATAGTTAAGTGAGGCAAGTCCTCACTGCAGCTCTTTGCTGAATCAGTTGCTGCTACTGATGCACTGCTTTCTACACCTGTTGTTTTGAGAACTACTTAGTGATTTCAGGAGGCAATTGTGCATTATCCAAGTGACAGCATATGTAGCTTCCATTTTTCTAGACTGCACGTGTACCCTTGTCAGACCTAGCTGTGGGCTACCCTGTCAATCCTTCTCCTTTACAACTGTCCCCTCTCTAATGGTGGTAGGGACCTCAGTGTTTGCCAAGGATACTGTTTACTGTTGTCCTGAGCAGTTGTAATTGATTGTTCTCTTTGCTGTGATGGCTCTTTCTCATGACCTAACAACCCGGGATCATTAGTCATCTGATCACAGTGTATTTATTTTACCTCAGGATGATACAAGACCTGTTCAGGAAATGGCCATATCTTTTGATTCTGTCGCATTCAGCGTGTTTAATGTTTGGTGCTTTATCCCAGTGTCCCTTCACAGTCTTTTCACTTTATGCAGTGATGAATGGAAATTCATAATGATGCCCTCAGAATGGTGAACAAGGACTCAAACAACTGAAAAACACACGCTCTTATCCCAGTCACATCAGATGTTTTGTGTCAATGCTAGTCTCTACTCAAGAGACTTTGCAGATATGTTTCTGATCAGGATACTGTACTTTTCTTTGGTCTCTTTTCTCTTAAAACTGCAAGGTAAGGCTGGGGTGTGGCTTTGAGAAGTCTTCTTTCCCTGACCAGGTGGAGACTATTTGCAAGTCCTGGACCAAAAAGCCATACAATATTGCTTTTTCCTTCATTCTTACTCTCCCAGAACTTGCTTCATGCAAAATGATGCTGGATTGCTTCAGTGTAGAGTAACCTTGTTCACCCCTGGTTTGTGGAGTTTGGGATTGTAAGGACATCTCTAGTTGAAAGTAATTAGACAGAAGGATCTCTTCAGATGTACGGAATAGATTCGGTCATCCCACATCCTGATTTTCTTCAGTCACTTGCTATCCACCTCAACTTAGTGATCACCTGAGTGGTGTGTCCTTTCATTAGCATAAAGCCCTGGCACAGAGGTTTGCAGTGCTCACTTCTGCACAGCTGTAACTTTTCAAAGGCCTCCTGAGGCACTCCCCCAGTGACCAGTCCCACCAGTGATGTTTGTATCCAGTCATGTTTGTTCTTCTGTGACCTGCTCTGCACTGAGGAGACCTCACCTTGAATATTGTGTGCAGTTTTGGGCACTGCAATATAAGTAAGATATTAAGCTATTAGAGAGCATCAAAAGGAGGGCAACAAAGGTGGGGAAGAGGCTTGAGGGAAAGCATGTGAGGAGTGGCTGAGGGCGCTTGGTGTGTTCAGCTGGAGGAGACTGAAGGGAGACCTCACTGCAGTTACAACTTCCTTGTAAGGGGAAAAGTTGGGGGGAGGGGGGGCAGGCACTGATCTCTGCTCTGTGGTGACCAGTGACAGGACCTGAGGGAGTGGTCTGAAGTTGTGTCAGGGAGGTTTAGGCTGGATATTAGAAAAAGGTTCTTCCCCCAGAGGGTGGTTGGGCACTGAACAGGCTCCCCAGCGCAGTGGGCACAACACCAAACCTGAGAGTTCAGGAAGTGTTTGAACAATGCTCTCAGCCACATGGTGTGACTCGGGGATGGGCCTGTGCAGGGCTAAGAGTTGGACTTGATGATCCTTGTGTGTCCCTTCCAACTGGGCGTATTCTGTGACCTTTCTGTTACCAACTTTCACTGATCCCAGTCTCTTCCCTGCATCTTGATCTGCGTGGACTTCCTGACTATGGCTGTTACTACTGTAAGAGTAGTGTTTTTAAGGATGGTTTCTCATCTGCTAAATTTTTCTCTGTTAGAACTGCTCTGGTACCTGTGTAGGACTGTCACCTTAATCAGCAGACAAAGCCAGAAGATTTGGCTTTCTCTTCAAGCAGGAGATAAGGTTGTCTCTGCCTCTCACCCCTTCTCTGACTTGCTCCTCTTGTTCTGTGACCTTCCTCAATATAAGCATGACCTTCCTCAATATAAGCAGTAGTCCTGCCTTCTACATTATCTGAGCCAAGTCCTTTTCTCAAGCTCTCATTTTCGTGTGTCTCTAGTGGGGTAACACCAGAGAACAGCTGTAAGTAGGTGTGACCTGTGAATCAGGTTGTTTCTCAAGCCCTGGTGTGGTTGTTCCCATCCGGGATAGCATCAGGACAGCTATTTATACAACTGACTTATGGGAGCTTCTCTTACTAATCAAGCACTACAAATTCAAGGACATATCTAGAAATAGTGTACCACTGGCCACTATAGTTTTGTAGTTTTGTTTTCTGAAGTGATTCTTGACTCAACTCAAGAAGTAGTTGTGCTTCTGGGAGGACCTGTTACTGGGAGTCGCCCACGGTGGAAATGACATAGGAACACTCATTGAGAGGGGATAGAAAAGTTACTTGCAATTATGTTCCTCAGAGATAGGCTGCATTTTTACTTTTAACTGTTTATCTTAAATGATCCCACTTCTGCTCTCTTGTTTCCTTTTTCAGTTGCTGTGAGAAAACCTGAAAATTTTGTATTCTACCTTACTTTTCTCATGGCTGTGTAAGGGGTAGGATGTGAATTTACCCTACATGTACTACAAAAGCAGAATTTTCTGGCTTAAGTGTTTTTGATTTCAATTGATATAGACAAGTGAATGTCTAATGAATACCAACATAGGCAAGACATCTCAATAAGCCATTATTACTGGTAATCTGTTTAACTTTTGAGGCAAAGCAAAAAAAATCCCAAGCAATGTTTGCTGGACAAGATTTTGTATTTTTTATGTGTAGTTACTTTAGTTTATTAAAACAGCATTGAAATTAATTTTCAGATGAAAATAAATCAGGAATAATGAAGAAATTGCTGATCCAGTTGCACAAAAGCTAACGTTTGGCTCTTGAGAATGCTTTTCAGAGTGCTCCATAATTAGAAAGGGAAATTCCCTGCTGGTATAGAGCTACCATTTTGTTCCCTATTGCCTGCATTGTTGCTGCAGGCAGGGTTATTATGCAATCTCTGGCAAGCTCATGCTACCAGACTACTTACTAATTTGTAGGCTGTAGGTGTAAATTGAAAAGCCTTCATCCTGCTTCTGTTTACTTCACAGATTGAACTGGGCTCCAATTATTCTCTTTATGTGAACTGAGGCACCGTTGTTGCTCTTGCCTCTTTTTTTCTCCTTGTGGGTGGGCACAGTTCATTGGAACCTGCATTTTTCAAAAGGAACATTTAAAAGGAAAAGTATGTAAGAAGTAGCTTTAGTACTTGCTATTCTATAACTTTAATGATTGTATATCTCAATACTGTCAGAAGTGCAGTAGAGGTTCCTTAGGGCACTGCCAGTGTTTATTCATTATTTGTCAGGCATATTTCAAGGTTTTGTTCTCTTGGAGCTCATTTGATCTCTTTTGTTCCTAATTTCAGTTCTATGAGTGAAGCTGACTCTGCCTGTATGGGAAGCTTAATTATACCTGATGTTACTTGGTTCAGCCTGTTTATCACAAACTTATTTTATCTAACCTGCTGCTTTTTAAGCATGAGGAAAAGAGACAAAGGGACGTAAAGTGGCAAACAAGTAATGGTGGTGGAGAAATACTTTACACTTCAATCTCTCTTGGGCAATAGGTCACTCTCATAGGAAAATTAATTACCTATTTTATACCATTAAGTAAATAATTCTTTCTGGAAGCTTCAGGGAGGTGTTTTAAATGGTTGCTAAGGCAGCAGTTTGCCTCTTGTTGCTGTCCTTTCACTCTAGCCCCTCTTTACATGATAGTGGAGATCCCAGATGTAGGACTACAGCAGAAACCTCCAGTCAGTAAATCAGCTCCCCCACTAATACTTCCTGTTAAGAAAATATGCCACACACACTATGATAAATCCCAGATTAAGATAATCATAAATGTTTTCTGTATTAGCTGCATGCATAGGACCAGTGGGGTTTTTGTTTGTGAAAAGTTTGTTTGCTTCCTTTGGATTCTTTCAGTAACAGTATAATTGTCCACAAAGGTTATACGACGTGCTTATTTATGTGCATTAGAATTGGGTTACATTATATTTAGGCACTGGGATTATATAATAGCCTTAGCTTCAAACACTCTTATGTTCCAAACAATAATTAGGAACTTTTTCTTAGACATTGTGTAAGATTTCCCTAAAAGATGAAAAAAAAACAAACCCTGTATGCTGCTACCTCCTCAAAACTCACTGTATATTCATTATGTTTTTCTTTCAGTTCATCAGATTCTCCTTTGATTACAATACTTCCAAAATCTATTAAACCCACATTATAAACACCCAGCTCTGTATGTGGTGCAGATGTTGTGCAACTGGCAGCTTTCACAGGAGGACCAGTGTGTATATCCCAATGTGTGCTTAGGTTTCTAAACCCATTTGCCCTCTAAACTGCTGCCTATGAGAGAGATTTGGCATTTCTTCTTGGGAAGAACAAAGCTGATACAACCTGTGAGTGCTGGTCCTGGAGCATTTCTGTTCATTTTTGACACCTAAATACATGATGTATACTAAAACTTAGTTTATGCCACGATCAAATAAGGAAAACTTAAATAAATGTGGAAAGGAATATTGTAAGATACAAACATGATAAACATGTAAAGGGGGGATCAAATGCTGAAGTCATTGCTGTTAAGATACTCCACTCTTGATACTTGTGTATCTCTTGAATTTTGAGAGATCACTACTTTTTTTCTCCTAAATTTGCTGAGTCTTGTCCTAATGACTTTCTGTTGTAAGTGTTCTACATTTGCATTTACATTTATGGGTATAATACAGCTTTCAAATGTGCTCTAAATTTTCTCTCTGATGAAGACTTCAAAGTTTTTAGATAAATTGCATTGCATAAACATTTTTTCTGGAATATGAATTTATCATATCCACTTTACAAAGGAGTAAATGTGGAAGGAACTTGCTCAGGATCACATATCACACTTGAGCCACTACTAAACTTGAGGAGTTCTGCTCTTCCCATACAGCGTTTGCCTCCCAAGACAGGAATGTGTAAAGAGTCATCTGTCTTCTTGCATGTAAATACTGTCCATGCATAAAATAACAAATGTTTGTAAAATGTATAACATTCCAACCATGACTGTAAAATATAACACAGAGATTTAAAAATATGGGAACACAGTCTGATTCTATCTGTATGGTGGGAACCCCACAAAAATTCCAGTACTAATAGCTGTTGTGCTGGTGTGTATCAAAGAGATAAGCAGATCTTTCCTACTACAGGACTGAAGTGACAAACCCTCTTCAAATATTCTCTTAGTAATCTAGGCTTAGTCACTTAAACAAGTGTGTTTGGAGTCATACTATGTTTTAGTTCTTCCTGTTGCTGGCTCAGAATCAGAAACAACAACATTTACATGTATTTTGGATTACTAAACTGAGCAGTGTAATTCCTACTGTGCTCTGTATCATAGGGAAGTGTTGTGCTTTTTTTAAGTGAAAATAAGTATCTATTAAATGTGATTTCTGGTGTTTAATTTTGATACTCTTCTAATTACATAGTTTATATTCTGGGGATTAGCTGTCATTTATTAAGACATGTAGTTGAATGTCTGATCAGAAGTTGGTTTTCCCTTTATTGATCCAGGATTTTTTTTAACCTTTCTTTGCTATAGTCATTTTGCTGTTGCATACCTTATAGAATTGTTTTCTCAAGTACCTGTGCAAAATTTGTATAATTAGTCTGCATAAGATTAAAAAAAAGCACAGTGAAATAACAGATCCAGAATTCTGACTTTGAACCTTATGCATCTTTTCACTGAAATTTATTGAGAATAATTCAGTATAATATTGAAACTATCAACTGTCTCTGAACAAACACTGGTGTGACTGATTGTCCATAACTACTGAGGTAGATTTTCTGTATTGCCAAAATTCAGCTTTGGGAGTGAAAGATGGCATGAGACTCCCTATGAGTAAGAGCTGACCTGCAGGGCAGTATTTGGTTTCTGCAATGAAAATGTCTCTTATTTCTAGTGCTTTCATGTTCATGTTCTGCAAATGCTTAGCTAGACAGGTGAGACTATTTATGTCACTTATGCTGAAGTTCTCAGGTTAAAACTTGCACAGTAATAGACTTCAGATCCTCACCTGGGAATGGGGAAGAAAGAGACAGCTGTTCGTATTCTTACACACCAACACTTCATCTGTTTGAGGTGATGTTGTCTGCACTCATATTTGGTGCTGCTCTTTGTGTTTCAGAGAGAAATACAAGGAAAGAATTAATTAATTAATTGCTCCTCCTGTAGTGGACTGGGGCAGGCCTGTTTGAAGGGATCCCACCAAGCTCTTGAATAGAAATTTGCCCAGGAGACCCTTCTTTTCCCCAAACTATGGCCTTACTGTTGTCTGAGGGCAGTGTGTCTTTCTGAAGCAGAATCCTCTCATAATGAAGGGGAGAAAGCATAACTTTTTGATTTCTTGGAAACTCTCAGCAAGCAGGTTTAATTTGCTCGAAGGGTGCTCAAAGCAATGTGAAATTAGGCTTTATAGAAAGCTGTGGACATAACAGCAGGCAGAGGAATTGTTCATGAACAGACTGTAACCTGTGATGCCCTCTAAGTAAGGAAAGAATCTGAGAATCTGTACATTAGTAGTTCATCGACATATCAAAAGTAAGGGGAGCCATAGCCTGGGTTATTATGTCTTGACTCTGTCCAGTTTTCAGGCACACACTCAATGCACTCAAATTACCTGGTGGCTTTATAATTGCTCACAACTACTGTCAGTGCTGCCAGAATCTCTCCCTGCCTTCCTGCAGCTCTTCTGTACAAGCAGAATTCCTGATCTGACAGTTGATGCAAATTGTTAAGCAAAAGATTTGAAAGCTTATTTTAAGGAGGTAAATGCCTTCTTAAGTTTATCTGCACAAAGCCTGTAGTTCCACATCACCAGTATTTTTGCTGTAAATGTGGTTTTAGCAGTGGATTAAGTCTCTCAGAAATAGCTTATGTTCTGTACACAGTCATCTGAAGGCTGTGAGAATTTGTGTGGAATCGGCTTGCATTAGGTTGGGATGTATATTTTGGCAGTGAGACACTCCTGAGGAACATGAATAGCACGTGTGCCAGAGCTGCTGATGCTTCAAAGCTCCAGCACCAAGCAGGACAATAATGCTATTAAAAATCTGTATTTTCTGTAATCCCTAAATCCCTTCTTAAGTGAGGAGTTCCAAGTGAGGTCGCTATTCTTGGCGCTGTAGTCATAATGCTGAGTAGTGTAATATTTTCTGAAATGAAGGTTAAATGAAAAGCCTGAACAAACTAAGCAACTGAGAAGTGCTGATCTGGTAAAATGTGCAGACTCACATTTTACTATGTATTTCAAATGACCTTCATCAGTTCTGGTGTACTTAAGAGCCCAAGAGGCGTTTCCTTGTACTTTACTACCAAATGTGTTATGTTGTATTGCAGGAAAATGTCATCTCTATAGTAATATTATTATTGATTATATTAGTAAAGAAGCCCCATCTGGGCTTAACCCTGTGTTGCACTCTACTCACAAAGTCGTAATTAGAAAAGGTTCCTTTTGGCTGGCAATGAGCATCCTGACAGGTAGAGAAGAGAGAAGAGCTGATGAGGAGGAAGGCAGGCTGTTATCATCACTCTGCAGGAGCACCTGCCACACACAGGTGCCTTCAGTGCAAGAGCTGTGTACATGGTTTGACCAGCCAATAGAAAATTCCTTCCTTATCAGATGTTTTATGTGTCTCCTCAAATTTAACATTCCTTTCTCTTCTGCCGACTGGTCTTGCAACTGTGTTCTTATCTGGGATGTTGTTCCTGAAATAAAAATGGCAGTTCCTGAGTTTGAAATTGAATTGACAAAACCTGGGGCTCCTTGCCATAGAAATGTAAATGAGAGGTGCCCATGTGGGCAGAAGATAAAGGTCCAGGTCTTCTGTGTGAGTCCACAAAAAATATTTCTCTGGCACTCACATTACTTACGTGTTGCTCATTATGCTGCTCAGGATGCTGGTAATATACAGCTGTGGCAACATGAAGTATGATGATCTTATCAAAAGGTAATAATGTAATTAACTTCCAGTGGAAGACGCACCTCAGTGATATCATTTAGCACAGACTCTGCAAAACTACTGAAATGCAATAATTAGTAACAACTCTCACCCAGTCCACGTGGTTTGTTCTGATATCAAGGTCAGAGTTTCTAGGCTGCTCTTAGCTACACTTTCTAGAACTGATAATAAAAATAGTGGATTTAGGATTAGATTATGGATTGTCTCCAGTATTGTTTCATTATGAACATGAATGTCAGGCTTTTTTTTATTTGAAATTATTAACTGAGTGCTTAAAGCTTGTTTTCAGGGTGAACAGAAATTCTGGACTACTGAATTTGAAACATGTCATTGGCTGCACTTGAACAGTGACTAGAGGTCCTTACTAATATCTATTAGGCACAGTGAAGGCACATGCTGTCAAGCATTTATAAAGGGTTTTTTTGTGCAAAGAGTTATGTGCACTGACAGAAACAAAGATACATGGGCTCAGGCAGATAGAGACAGTTGCTGCAGAAACTGAGTAAGTTGTTCTCCTAGTATGGAAAGTTTCAGATAGTTTTGATAAATTAAAAATGTGCTGACAAGATTTTAATTTGCATTTAGCAAAAGTGAAAACGCTGAGTTTTGCTCACAGCACAGGTAACCCTTCAGCTTTCCACGCACATCTCTGTAAACATAATGCTAATTTAGCCTGGATTCAGTCCTAGCAGACACTGAGCACTCTGCATCTGGCTTTGTACACTTATCATCAGACCTGGAAGTTGGTTTAGGTGCATATTTATAAATCTTTGGTTTGTGCTGAGACAGAATCTGAATGAATTCTTTACTATATGGATTTATAAAATGTGTGTGTGTGTGCAATATGTTTTATGTATTGTCAGAGTTTCATTTAGGTGCATGTGTTTGTGCATGTACGAGGGACTGTCTCAGCCAGGGATTGTGTGTATATCTATCTATGTATCTATGAAAATGTGTGTATGCATATACATGCTGCAGCAACACAGCCAAAGTGCTTATAGTGTGACTGGAACCTGAATGGTTGACAGAGACCTGCTGAGCTCCAGTTCAACACACAAGCCAAAACACAAGGCCAGATCTGGGAAGGAAGCTGAGGTCTATTTTGTCCCTTTTCAAACACGGGCATTTGTTTGTGAGGGTCAGGAATAAATGCAGGAAGAGGTTTTTATTTTTAATTGAACATTTAAAAAGTGCTAAGTTAGCGCTGTTAGAACTGATGCAAATCTCAGTCCTGCACTAGCAAAGCAATGCTTGAAGGAATTATTAACTTTTGAGGGAGATGCTTTGGTCTTTCGTCTCTACAAAAAGAAATACCAGTATTTTGACCCTTTTAATGGATTATATCAATTTTCACAATTTTTTGTTTGTTTGGTTGGTTTTTTGGTTTTTTTTTGTTGTGAAAACTTTTCCAGGCAGAAGTAGAGATCCATCATGAGACACAAAAGGTTTTCAGCATGGATGGGGAGAGAAGGTTTCCGGTGTCTGAGCCATTAAAGCAAAGGTTGCATGAGGAGGATTTGTTGCCCTAAAACGTGCTTCTCCCTGAAGCAACAGTCTGTTGCAGGGCAGATTTCACTCTGTCTCTTCCTCTTGAGTCTCTCTGCTTTGTAAAAGTAGTTAAACACTTCATGCTAGGCCAGCAGGGAAGAGACTGGCTTAGTGACTTGGGGGGAAAGTCATCAAAATAACGAGAGCAGTGATCTGAAGACACATCAGTGCTTTCATTACCTGACTGTCAGGACAGTTTTCCCCTTGGCTCAGTATATATGTGAGGCAGAACAGTTCAGAAAGGAGACTGGCTGAAGGCTGCTCGTTTTGTAAATCTCACACTGATGGTGAACTGCCTGATTCAGAATGGATTTATGAACCTACATCTTCCATATCGGAAGTAGAGTCTTCAATGCTTGGCCCAGAGCATGCTCTAAATACAATGGCTCTCAGCTTTTGTGAGATAAATAAGGTTTGTATTCTCCCAGGAAAATAGGAACTTTTTTTTTCAAAGTAACATTTTTAGCACTATTTATATTTCCCTTTAAATTAATTGTCCCTCAATCCTTGGAAATGCTGGAAAAGTACTCTTGTGTAAAAGATGCAATCATCAAGCTGCAGTTCTGCCAGATTTGGTTTTGTTCTGCTTCCTGGGTTCTGTGGGCATCAATGCACCAAGCTGGGAGATCTCTGGCTGTTCTTTCTATGAAAATGAGGCAAAGGGTTGGTACACAGGGGGCCACCTCAACTTTATTGCTTCCATGAATTTTTCTGGCTTAAATTCTAGTTGATTCTGAAAACTGTTTTTCCATTTAATTTGAGCTATTGGCACATCACAGAGCAAGCTGAAAACCTGAAATCTCATATCTAATCTCCTCCCAAAGAACTTGTATTTAGGAGGTCTGAGACCAGTTTGAGGTGTGACAAGCTGTTAAGGTGAATGAATGAGGGTGTTTTCACAGAGCATTTAATGTGTTGTTTTCAGAAGAGGAGCTCAGTGTCTGTGTCCCTACTTCTCCTCCTCTGAAGTGATCTGAGAAAGGTTGCTCAGCAATACAAGTCACGTCTGGTATTCACATTGCTTTGCTTTATATCACTTCCTTTTGTGAGGCTGCAAAAAAGCATTTATTTCTTTACACAGCCTTCCAGTGTCTTTTATCTATCCAGAAAGTCAGATGAAACATGCTCTCTAATATGAGGTAGCTAATTGCATTATATGTAACTAGATAAGATGGCAGGAAATACTTTTAGCAGATCACAACAGTTTTCTCGCCTTCCAAAGAAATGTGTCTGTTACAGACTTGAATGAAAGGTCCTAACTGTGCAGACTGCACAAAAAATGTGCAAAATCCTTAAACTTTTACTGCTTTTGAATGATTGTTATCTAAAAATTATGAGATTGATTTCTATACAATATCACATCCAACAAGTGATGTTTCTCCCTGGCTGGAGCACTTGGGACATCATCTATCAAAAGTTGTTTGGAGTTTTGGTTTTTTTCCTGTGAAAATTTATTACTAGATTGGAATACTGGCTGTTTTTTTGCCAAATAAATAATGTTCAACATAACACTGAGTATAAATAATCTCTCTGTAGAGGTATTCCCCAATGAATCCTGCATGTCTGTTTGTTAACTTTATTGTGGTTATAGTCTTACCTGATATGGGTTGGTTGGTTTTGTAATCTTGGGAGAACTGTTTGCCCTCTAATCTCTCCATTACAAGGAAGAGAGGAATGAGAAATCCATGGGAGCTAGTGAGAACCCTAAGTGGCTGTGCTCCATTTTTTATTTTTTTAATATTGGATTTAATTTTCTCTAGCTGCTGGTTTGGGTTGGCCTTGCTCACATGTAGGGAACTGACTAGAGGACTGCTCTGATTAATGCTGACTCTGTTCCCTGGGGATCAGCTAAGGACCAGCACAGCACAGCCTTGATCTGCGTCCCCATCCTCATGAGTCTCAGTTTTAGGGCTGCAATGGGATAGTTCTGTTTCCTAACCCTTGGAACAGAGTTTTGAAAGTAAAATGTCTTCATTTGCATTTCACAGACATAAAATTTACCCTTTTTTAATCTGTTGTTTAATGCTTCCCAATTTGAATTATATTTAGACCATAAACACCCCCCCCCCTCATTTCATAGAAAAGCAAATTCATTCTTTTAGCTACTGTCTGAATATAATGAAAAAAACCTGTAACCCAAAAATTAATGTGTTTGAATTGGTCAGCAGAGTCTGACCTCAGTAAATTTACTCTAGGTTTAGGTCTAACTTGATTAAATTATACATCAAAGTGAGCCAAAAGTCTTGTTTCTTTGAAGCTGAAATTTTCAGTCTTTCCCAGAACCCTCCTACCTCATTTCAGATGTTGTAAAAGGAGCTGTGTAGGCTGGACACAAAGCAGTGAGAATGAAGTTAAGCTGTTTGTCATGCAAAGAACAGACTGACTCGTTGCTTTTGTCCAAAACATCACCCGAAGTTCCTTTACACAATTGACTTGTGCTGGTGTCCCTGATGCTGGGAGTGATTTGTATGCTCTGATGCCTGTGCCAGGGGACTCTCTTTGGAAAGAGCCAACTGGGGCACTTGGAATCTTTGTGTGCCAAGGTGTGAAAAACAAGTTCAGTCTTTGAAATAATTCCTGGTTTCTGATGAGTGGATGGTATTGGATGTGGTTAAGAAACCAGAATATATGAAGGGATTTCAAAAGATGTTACTATTTAAAAGATGTTGTTCTTTTCCTGCTGGAACTTAGTGTTTACAAACTCCTTTTTAAACATGCAGTGAGAGGATTTTCCCTGTTCAAAGTAGCTGCTTCGTAAAGAAAGTTATTGATGGAACCCAATGGGATTTATAGCTATGAGAATAATGTCAGCTTTCTGTGCCTAATGTAGTTTCTCTGTTAGAGATTATAAAACTAATGTTATCTGGGAAAAGCTGGATTATCTGTCAAAAAAACCCTATTAATTTAATCTGCTAAAGTAGCTTGGATCAATGTGCCAAACGCTTTTCATAGAGATGTTAATGTTGAAGTCAAGGAGAAAACTTCACGGGAAACAAAGATGAAACTTTGGACCTTAAGTCCACTCCTAGTGACCACTTAGATGAAAACTTTCTCATTTCACAAAAATCCATGTTCATTCATCTCTTGAGTTTCATGGACAGCTCTTACTTACATGGCCATTTTCAATTTTACAAGCATAAGCCTTCAGTGCAAGCTTTATAATTCAACATGTTACAACTTTAAGGTAATGAATAATGGTTCAAAAGCAAGGAAGATAGCAAATATAACATTTTACATTTACTAAATACTGTCAAATTACTGCTATCTGTTTATGTTGATCTGCATCATCCCTTCACTCTTTTCATACATAAATGAAGAAGAAAAGGAACAGCTGGTTTGTGGAGTGTCCATAGGCAGTCTCAGGCAGAAAAGGCTGTTCAGTGTAAAAGCTGACAGGGCTGTGTCTTCAGTGCATTTCAGGTTCTTGTCACACAGAACTTTCTTCCTCTTTTTGTTTGAATTGCACCTGAGAATAGCCCCTGCTGCCTGCCCTGCACAGGTAAAATAGAGCTCTTAGGTTTGGTTCGACTGAAGAGCAACATGTAGCAGATTCTTGATTGTAAAAAATTTGTGGACATGCTTATGATTGCCAGACAGGATTATCTCAGTAGCTTTTCCCCTTTTGATCGTCCAATTTAGCCTTTCTTTTCAATGAAAATGTTATTCCAATTGTTTCTTTTAAAGAAGAGAAGGACAGCTGGGCAGAATTCAGTTACTTTTCTTAAGAACATACAAACATTTGGGTTGGTGTTTCATTTTCTGTTTTGTTGTGGATTTGGCATTTTGGTTTGTTTTGAGTTTTTATTTCTTGGAAGGCAATTTATAAATCCTTATTTTTTTTCCTCTTCTTTCCCTACTGTACTTCAAAGGCTTGCTCTGACTGCCTAGCGTCATACTTCTCTGTGGAACTGGAAGGGGCATTTCCCCTCCACTCCCTCATTCATCCCCCATGGTTCTTACTACCTTGTGACTGGGATGAAACACAAGCAGGTAGAGGGACAGGTAGAGGGAGAACATAGAACTTACCATCATGTCTTCTACTGCATTTCATCTTGACTTGATAAAGTCTGTTCTCATGTAATGATTGCAGAACTAAATTTGGTTTCTAATTACAATGTTGTGGGATATCTCCATAAAGCTCATGCTGGAAGTTACCAGAAGGTAGTGATAATCTGCAGTTGTATGTTGGCAATGCTTCCCTTCCACAGGTCTGTGCTGTTCTCAGTGTTCCTGGGACTGGCTGGTTATCAGGCAGCTCCAGCCTGGGGTGCATTGCTAAGGATGGCAAATGTTACTGAGAGCCCAGCAGTGCTCAGGGTTCTGTGCAGCTTTCAGTTATAGTCTGCGCCAGGATTGGTTACTGACTCTGCATTAAAGTCCCTGTTCTGATTCTTCTGATTCTGAGCACAGACTCTGAAGGAAATAATGTGTCCTTTAGTCAAAGGATATGGTTATGTCAAGCATATCTTTGAGGTAAGTTTTTTTAAACTGGCTTTGTACATCATTAGTTTTACGTTCCATATAATAAACTCTGTTCTAGATTAATCCCTAAAGGCCAAATATTATTACTGTTATGTAGACCCAATGTTCTTTTTATAATTGGAAAGTTTCCTCAAGGAGAAGACAGTTTTGCAACTCTCTGGAAGTCACACTTTGTATTAGCTCTTCCAAAGAAGAGAACTGACAAAGACGCTTATCTGGTGAACTCTGAGTTATGTTCTTTTTTCTTTTATTATTAATTCAGTTGTTCCAGCAGAATGCAGCTGTTTCAGTGGGTGGAAAGGGATGATGTGTCCACAGAACAAGAAACGGTGCTGAAGATCCTAGCCAGTGGTTTTAACTTAGGAAGTGGACACAAGCCAGTAGAGGATTTATGTAACTTGATCTCCTTTTGTACTCAATACTAATCCCTTTCTTTGTGATGTGTAGCACTTTGAATTTTTTTTAAATTAAATACTGATATAAATTTATTGTTAGAGAGGATAACTGCCTTGTTGATTTGATTAACAGTTTATAGAAATCAGAAACAGATAACAAGCTCTGTCACTCAGCATGAATTGTTCCAGTTCTGAGAAAACCACTTGTTCCTCTGTTTAACAACTAAGGAGTTATCCAGTCCTGCTTTTCAGGAACACCCAAAGCTTGTCTTCAAACTTTATCAGTGTTTGCAAAAGGCAGAGAATGCAAGACTGAACCTGGAGCTGATAAATTTTCCCATGTCATATCCTTACTTTTGTGCTTGTAGATTTACCCAAATTTTCCTTGCTGTGACACTCGTTCAGATCCTGGTTAACTCCAAGAATCCCATTGAGGATTTACACTGGTTTCCCTGAAGGAATAAATTGACCCAATAATATTGCAATCATAATGAGCAAAAAGAAAACCCCACAAGAAAAACAAAATAGAATATTAAAAGTCAGCGTCATTGCATTTGTGGATTTGAAAGAATTAATCACATAGAGTTCCCTCCCTCTGCGGCCTCAGATTCTTTGGCCAAGTGTTTATTTTTTTTTCTTTTTTAGGATTTGTGTCCAACATGTGGTTAACTTTCTGGCCCATTGCTGACAATGTAAGGATTCCTATTACAGATAACCTGGGGTTTAGAAGATAGAGTTTTGCAAATGCTACATTTTAATCTGTGTGCCTTTCCCCTGCCAATTCTTTCCTTCACGCCTGTGGTCTGACTTGATTCCAGAAGAAAAATCAGGATTGTATTATGCATCTTTTTTCCCCCCCACAATTGGCCAGGATGCTATTGCTTTTCTCCTGTGCTACATGTGAGTGGAATAATAGCACACACCACCCTAAAATATTGTGTCATTTGTTAATCCTGTTTATCAATCAGGATTGATTGATAAGCCCTTTCCTACTACTTCTAAGAACTTTCTATAAAAAAATTGAACTTCCATGGTTATGGGGAAAAAAACCCCAAACCTCTTTTTAACAAGTGTGTTTGAGATGGGTTTATATTTATCTGAATTCCTAGAATCTGGACAATTCTCAGTTTTATAATGTATCATAAAATAACTTTAATCATCTCAAACCAACTGGCGTTTGAGCCTTTCCAACTAATTTAGGGGAGTTGTACTGTATTCTGTCTACACTAGGAGTCTTTATTAAGAAAGCTTCAGTCTAATTTTTCTTCAAAGGAATACTTTTTGGAAGACATTATTTTATGGTCAGATTTTTCCAGCAGACACTCATTGCATAAGTCTTCTGCTTTGATGATTAGTGATGCAGGAAATTGTGATGTAGCCTTGAGGCTCAACCATTTCCTGCTCTCCCAGGATTACGTTCTAAAATGCAACCAGAACTTTTGAATTGCTTCATTATAGACATTTGTATTCCTGCAGAAAATTCTTTACTTGCTAAGTGCCAGGAATTAGGTGGTAAAAGAAGTGCAAAATACGTCTGCATTTCTGTGTTCATTTGTTGCAACGGGAAAAGGGCATGGATGTGCTCCAATATATTAGAATTTAAATGGGTATTTTAGGTTTTGCTTTTGTAGTGGTCATAAATTTAACTTGTAACAACTACTCACAGTTGCTCACAAGTCCTTCCTTAAGTATTAGCTATTGGGTTTGGTTTTGGTGTTCCTTGTCATTCCATTCATTGTTGGAGGAAAAAGCAGGACTGATGCACTTGGAGACAAGAATTTACTTACCATGCAAACGCATCATGGATGGATCTACAGTGTGACTGTGGGGGGAATGATCTTTAGTGATATAAAGGTAACTTAAGTTCTTGTTAACTGAAAATAGCAGGTCTGTGCTCCGAGAGCATGGGTTCGTTTTCCTTGGGTTTCCCAAGAAACATCATTCATGGGATGTGTGTCAGGCAAGAGCTGAACTAGATTTGGAAGTTTTTCATTGGTCATTATTGGAGAGCTTGTATCTGCTCAGTTGTATTTATACTCACCTCTAATTCTGTAATCTTAATCTGAATGGAATGGGCTGCCCAGAGAGGGGGTGGATTCCCCATTCCTGGAGGTTTTTAACCTGAGATTGGCCGTGGCACTGAGTGCCATGATCTGGTAAAGGGACTGGAGTTGGACCAAGGGTTGGACTTGATGATCACGAAGGTCTTTTCCAACCCAACTGATTCTATGATACTCTGATATTTTTAAAGCTTTTTCTCTGAGAAAGTGAGTTTATACTAGGGCAGCATTTTGCATCTGACAAGAGAACGTGTAGTTTGTGTAATTTGTACAGTAATTTGCAATATTTCTGGTTTTTGTACAAAAGCTGACCTTTTTAAGAACTTTCTGATGTCCTTCTAAGAGCCTTTTCAATGGGAATTACCCTGCTTTTGTATAATGAGCAGAAATATTTTATTGAGTATGAGATAGTATAAAATCACCCATTCTTCTTTAAGAGCTTCCACCAGAATTGGGTTTTGAATGAGAGTGAATTACTGAGATATGGATAAAAGGTCAATTGATATAGTCTGGAGTAGTTGAGACAACCCTTCTGAGAGATAAGTAGACACTTTCATCTCTTTGTTTTACTGTTGTAGGAGTAAGGCAGACAAAATAAATACAGTTGATGGCCAAGGGTGCAGTTTAGGGGTTTCTTGATGCTCCAGTTAAATACAGTAAATGGCATCCAGTGGCAGTGGAGCTGTGCAGTCAGTTAAGCCTGCACTGCATCCCATGCTGCCCACTGCTCCAGGGTAATTAAACCCCAGCAAACGTCTGCATTGTGTTTGCTTACACAGGGTCTACCAAGCGTTAAAAACCTTGGAGAATATTAATGGCTTTAAATTTAAAACTCATTAACCACTGCCCTATTGACCAGCTAAAGAGAGTTTCTTAGCACTCCTCTGGGCCAGTGCTGCCTCATTCTGCCACAGAAATACAGAAGTGTTTGTTGGCTTAGCTGAAAATGTTTGGGAATGTTGGCAGGATCATTGGGTGAGATAAAGAGCGTGGCTGCTCCCTAAAGCAGATCTGCTGCAACTATAGATATTACCACTGATTTAGAATGTAAAGTAGTATTTCTTTGTCAAAATGTTTGTTTAAACTTCTGTTTACTGGCAGAGGGGTTTTTTTATTGTTATCCAATAAAAGTATGTGTGTGTGTGTTATTTATTAGAACCAGATTTCTGAAAATGCACCTCCTGAGTTGAATACTCTTATAAACTGATAGAGCTTCTTTCTTCTAATGGGGAGGTTTGTAATTCATTGCCTGAATCTGGACCCAATTGGGTGTGAATTGCAGCTTCATGGAGTGAAAAGGGGAACACTGAGCAATTTTGAAGAGAAATTTTGCAGTATCACAGCACTGGCTGTTTTCAAATAAAACTTAGCAGTTTCTCCCAAAACTTTTTTAAGATCTGGTGAACAGAAGGCTTAAAGTACAACCCACAAAGCACATATGTTGTGAAAAAGCTATTTTGTCATGACACCTTGGGGTAAAATCCTTAGAACACCAGTTCCAAATCAGCCTCTGTGGTTCAAATTTCCTGTTGAACATCAATCAATCAAAAATCAAAATGTTTGCAGTTTGGGCTAAATAGTGAACTCTGAGTTATAAATCATTATGATTCACATATTACTTCTTTTGGCCTGGAGAGTTTTTGGTACCTTAAGAATATTACTGTTTAAACAAATGTTAGTTTAAAAAGAAAACAAAGAATGAACTGAAACTCCTTCTTCTCTAGCTTGTTCAATCTGTCCTAACCAATTGATTGCTGTTGTATTTTTTAAAAAAAATATTATTTTCAGTTCATTAATATTTACAGGAAGCTTCAGTAATCAGGATCTACAAAAAAGATTATTTGCAGCCATGCTCAGAAAGGTCTGGATTCTCTATACCTTGAACTGAATTATTCTTCTGCCTTTATCTAGTGAGCTTTTCCTTTTCAATTCAGTGAGCAATCTGCATGTTATAAATAAATTCACTGAAGTAGTGCTGAGCTAAGCAGAGAGTATTATAAATATTCCACTGGAAGAAAACATGAACTGACAAAACATACTCGAGAGACACAGGCTGTGTATGTCCTTATGTTTTGACATTCTTCTCTTGAAATTCCCCCAGATCATAGATGAAGAGGAGACCCAGTTCATGAGCAATTGCCCCGTGGCTGTGACCGAGAGCACCCCTCGGAGGAGGACACGCATCCAGGTGTTTTGGACGGCTCCTCCCGCGGGGACAGGCTGTGTGATTCTGAAGTAAGTATTGCAAGGCACATCAAACTAATCATTAAAGTTCAGTTAATAAGTCTGGTATTTATTGGATTGAGAGCTAATGGAGTTTTTAGGTTCTTTTTTCTCCTTGACATACTTGGTCAAGCTTAGTTGTACTTGCACAGTGAAATGTTAGCAATTTAAAGCCTAAATATTCAAAAGTTACTCCAAGCTTTCAGTAAGCATTGAGCCAGTAACTGTAATTGAACTTGTTAGGCTCTCAGCCATTGATTTCACATATAAATTAAAAAGCATTCTCAATTTTTAAGGTAAAAATTGGATCCATCTGGCTGAGAGTTGGATAAAAATCATGATCTTACTTGAGATGAAAAATAGGAATGTTCTATGGGGTGAGGATTTTCTAAATGGACCTTTATCAGTAAAAGCAGATCTATTTGTTTAGAGGTGAATGCTTTCATTTTAGAGCTAGTGATCATCTGCTGATGTTTTATTACACACTAGCATGTGCATTTGGCTTTTTAAGCAATAGACAAAGGTAATACCATGTAGGTGCTCTTTGCTTTAGGGTCACTCATTGGTCTGTAGAACTATGAAGAGTGTCAGAGAAATGTCCTGTCCCAAGACTTGGCTTGCCGTATTTAATAGGAGAGACTGGTCAGGTAGGCGTGGAGAACTGGGATGTCTTTGCTTGCTTTGAATCCATGTCTGGGAGAAGCCTTTGAAATTGCTAAGATTTGTCCTACAGTAGAACAAAGAATTTCAAAGAGACTTGTCTTTGCTGGAGATGCCTTTAGTGACACAGAACATGTTTAGGCTTTTAAGGAAATGCTGTCACAAAGGTTATGCTGAAGACAGTCCAGACCAATTCAGGAAAATGTGATATTAAAATGGCAATTGATTTCTGAACAGACTTTGTAATTGCCACCAGCAAAAAAGGTCCGTGGCTGCTTTGCTCTCTCTCTGGGCTTCCTTTTACTGAGGGGCTCAAGATAGAAAACCTCCTTTTCCACATCTCTGTGGGTGATCCAGTCCCAGCTCTGACACTGGCAGTGGAACCCTCTCAAATCTTTGGCAGTGCACTTCTACTTGCTGCCTCTCAGTGTCAGTAAAATAAGTTTGTTTAAAAATCACCTGGTTTAATGTGTACTAAAGCGGTTCAAGAATACACTTAGAGCCTTTTCTTGAGCTCAGCAGAGGCAAGCTGTGCATCAAGCTGCAGTGAATCTGAAACCTGCTGCTTGCTGCATGGCAAGACTCGTTGTGTTGGAAGTTTATGGATGGAATTTTTTGAGAGTTCCTCTGGCAATCAAGAAGATTCCTTGAGTGTTGCTAAGCCGTTTATCAGTAAAGCTCCTTGGTCTTCCCCTCAGGACTGCCCCTCTCTCAGCTGCATAATAAATATTGCTTAAGGGACTTACTACTTAAGTAAAGTAATAATAAGGTGATGATGTTTCATAAAGCCCTTTAAAGAGACAAGATTTAACCTTTAATCCAGTAATGATATGCAACAACACAAGAATTGCAATTAGCAAAATAAATTAACCCAGACCTATGCTGTTATCACTGAAACTTGTGGCTAAGTTGGTTCTCAGGAGCCTGCCTGGGTTTTGTCAGCAAAGGAATGCAGTGAAGTACCACCAACTGCAGGACCTTGATAAGTGTTTCTTCTCTCTCCTCTCTGCTAGTCAGGTCATGCTGGATGTTTGACATCAATCTTTTTCTGGGCAGTATTTGCATTCTTGCAGAAAAGTCAAGAGAGGCTCCAGAATGCAGTTCTGATATTCTGCAGTTGAAAGTATGAATTGCTACTGCCTGAACAAACGTACAGAGTGACTCAGAGTGACTTCTCAGACTGCTGGGTATCCATCAGTAGTGCCAATGAGACACTGATGTACCAATGCAGAGTTAGATTAGCTGACTGTCACCATTTTTCATAATCTGTTTGGGAAGCTAAAAGAACATCTTGGAAGTTTAGGTTCACAGGGAAAGAAAAATTTTGGTGTCATGACTGCCTGTTTACAGTTTGTTGTGGGCATCTTTGGTGTGTATGTGCTGCTGAAAAGTGAAAGGAAATTAAGTACTTTCCAGTAAAAATTATGTGAAAAATTACCGCTGATTGCTGTATTGACCTAAGAGGGTAAGTAACCACTACACTCCTGAGAACAAAGAATGGAACAGTGACCATTGCCAAGAGTTGCTGATGCCAGAAATGAACATCATAACGTGGCATTTGTCTTCCTACAGTGTATCCCTCCATAGCACCCACACAGCAATCACTGATGGCCTTTTGGCATGAACAGCATTTGCGTTTTCTCTTCTGTTTGTAAAGAAGGTGGCATCTGACTTAGTTTGCAGTCAGCATTCTTTATGAACCTTCTTATTTCTCAGCTCCGGTAGAACAGCACGGAAATGTTGGATGCAATTCTTATAATAATATTATATGATAAAAGCAGAAGTCTAAAAGTAGTTAATGTTTTGAATAGTTAAGTCCAAACTCTCCGTGGAAAAATTCTGAGGAAACAATCCCTCTGTATTTTTTTTCTTCTATATATGATGGGTGTGCAAGTATTTTTTTTTTTATTATCCACACATACGTGGTTCAGACCATGGATAGTATGATACTTTTGATTTAGAATTTTCAAAACAGAATGGCAGCATTTTGGAGTCTGTTCTTTTTCACTTTGTCCTTGTCTACTGACTTAAATATGTAGAAAAGTTAAACGTATTCATAAGTTAAGCATAGCTGATCCATAAAAGCTTATTACAGTTTTAGTGCCAAATAATGGGATTTTTTAGATTTATAGTAGTATAATTAAGTCTAGAGCTTCTTCCAAGAAGCTTTTCCTGGACTAGTACTGAGGTTTGGGAACAGCTCTTTTTCTGGAGTTTATGAAGTCTGATACCTTTGATAGAACCATTTTATTGCTCAGATTTGGCCAGTAGTCTTCCCAGTGCTTTGTGAGCATGCAGTGCATGTGCTCAGTTTGGGTGTGACAGGCAGCATAAAATGACACAGACAAATGGCAGTCTGTGGTACTAGGGCTCAGTCAGAGATGTGCAATCATTTGGCATGAGCACATGTGTGCAGTGCTGGCTTCCTGGGGGACTGCAAGACACAAAGTTTAGGAGAATAAACCTACTTGAATTTGCATTATTATCACTACCTGGCTTTCTAAAACATCTCTTTCTGTGCAAAAACTTAGAATTGGGAGCGCAAAAAAAGAAGGAAATGGATTAACATGTGATGTTAGACTGTCATTGCTTAGTTGAGAATAATTCATCCCTTTTCTTTGTTCCCACTAAATGATGACAGTGAGAGGTTGGAATCCTTCAGTCTCTCCTTAAACTGCCAGTACTGAATGTGCTCCCAGGATGCAAACGATATCTGAGGCTCTTTTTAGCCACACACTTAAGCCTGTGCTTGAGTTGCACTGAAGACACAGGGTAAAAGACTTTGCTTACATGTTACACGCTGCTTGGGAGACCATCAAGCTTGAAGACCCCTTTCCACTCATCTGGTGTGTGCTCAGAACACTGTGCAGCTAAATCCAATTACAGGAAGGTACAGAGACTCTCCAGCACAGCAGTTTTTAAAAGGATTTCTGCAGATGGATGAACTAGAGAATCATCCTCTCGCTTTGGGAAGGGCCCCAGACACTGCAAGACAATTTTAAGCAACTTGAGTTTAAGAATGACCTAATGGGAATAGAACTGATTGTCATCTGTCAGACAGCACAGTCAACCCCATCACAGCACCAGGTACTTGAACAGAAAGTTTTTCTGTGTGAACTGAAGTTCTTAAAGATAAATGAACATGATGCACTTGGTCATACTTGGCAATAAGGAATCACTTGGCTGCCTCAGCATCTGTGCGAGCTGCAGGAGCTCCCCAAGTCTCAGCATGGGCAGGAAAGTTTTTACTACTCTATTGCTTCTCTGGCTACAGTTGTCTGTTTGGACCCTTCCAAACCATCATGCTGTGTGCAGTCTACCTGTTTTCATGTTTGCAGTGCAACATCCTTCTATCTCCGTTTTCTTTCCCTTGTTTCTTGTGATTGCCACATGTCGGTGTGGGAGGACCAGCTCACATTTCCTTCATCTTCTGATAAAAGTTTCTGTTCTAAAGCTTATTCACTAGATTTCTGAGCTCTCCAGAATGCATCTCCTTCCTAGCATCTTTGAAAACCTACTGTTAAAACTGTCTTGAAAGATGCTTATGTTTATTTTTGTGATGCACAATTTATATAAAAAATAATTGCATAGACAATGGAGCAGTGACAGAGCCTGATGGTATTTGTATCATCACAGGGAAGTAGAGAAATTTTCAAGGGTTTGAACCCTGTCTTGGTCAGTCTGTTTTAATATTTTATTCAATGAGTGAAAACTGGTTTAGCTTTAAAAAAAGCCCAACTTGTTTTCTGAATGTAGATTGTCATGTTTGGTTTAGTATATTCTACTTTTAATAAAAAGTGGAACAGTACACATGCATTTTTTTATCTGGCAGCTAATATTCAGAAAGTATATTAAAAGGAAAACAACTAATGGAGATTTATCTTGTTTAAAAAGGAAGGTCTTAAATATGGATTTCAAATAGTGATTTACAGCATTGACAAAAAAAGGACAAATGTTTATTGGAAGTTTCTTAGCAGTGATGGAGAATCACCTCTTTTAGATCACTTTGAGCCTCAGCTTCCTGGATTGGGCTGGTTCATTGTAGTGTCCCAGTTGTGTGTGGTACGAAACAGGTGCGTAAAGAGCTGACCCCTGTAATTGATGGGAAATGCAGAACAAACAGTTTGGTGCAAGTCCTTTAGGATTCTGCAGCGTAATACAAGAGTGAAGAAAATTTTGTAAATTGTTTTAGCTTGTTATGTATTAAAATTTGATGATAGGGAGAATCTTGTTAATATCCAAATTAAGTAAATATGTCTGTCAGCTGGCATAGACCTCATGAGGAGTCAAGTACTGAGGGATAGTAATTATCTTTTTCTCCTCTAGCATTTGGTGATTTTCACTGAGTCTGAGATTAGTTGTTAAATGTGGTAAAGGATGGCCACATGCAGATAAGTTATATTCAATTAGAAGAGAAAGCACAGTTCTCTAATTGGCTCCTGAAATAATCGAGTTCTCAGGCAACTCGTCTGCCTTGTATGGTGAATGTAGCAAAAGTTCTTGCTGTCAAGTTATTTATTTTTGTTATACATATCATGCTTAGACAAACAAATTAAAATCTGGTCTCTGTAAATAGTGCATTACCATTGCTACTTGCAGAAATGCACTGTATTCATCGTAGAGTCTCTGCTATTTGTTTCTGGAAATGTGTTCTGAGCCCTCTCTAGGGAAATGTCTTACAATTTTTGAGGGAAAATGTTGAACTTACTGTTTTTCTGAATTTGTAGTTGATTTCATGATTTTAGTTACATTGGATCTTGTTTGTATTTGATCAGAGAGTAGAGGAATTTTAAAGAATCACCATCTTCTAAAGAACAATTATGACAGATGTAGTGTATAGAAAGTATGTATTGGCAAAATCTTTTAGATAGTTGTGCTGTTCAGTTCTAGTCCATGGGACTAGGCCTTGGATACAGCCCTCAGTTTTCAGCCTCCATGTGGATTTTGACAGTCCTTGCTCTCAAGCTTCTCCGAGGGCAAATGACTCCACTAAGAGCTTTTTGAATATTACTTTTTGATTCCTTGTAACTTCAAGCTCTATGTTCATTCAGGTCACTTGGCATGTCACTCTGAGTGAACACTGTGCTGAAATATGATGATGTTGGAGAGACTAAAACAAGAACTAAATGTCATAAAACTCCATGAGTTCATAACTCCATATACATCCTGAAACTGTCTTGTTATGCAGCCAAATCTCATCTCTACACTCAAAACTTGTGATGAGATCCTTGGTCCAGAAACAGCACAAGGCATCTGGACAAACCCCAAACCCACAAGAGCAGCTCTGTGGTGTGTAAATCAACATATGACCAACTCCTTAACACCACAGTAAGAGGAGTGTTTATCTTAAATGCTAAACTGAGATAGAATTAAAATGCATTTCAGAATTAATATCTCTCAGTAAAAGTGCTGATATTATGACTCTCACAAAAATAATGGTGCACAAATTTGCTCCCATAACAAAGAAGATCCAGTTGTCAATGAGCTCCAGTGTGGGTCTGCATCACTCAGACTCCTTTACACTGGGGGAAAGCTACAGAGCATCTGAACTGTTGCCAGTGATATGGAAGCAATATATATATATATATGTGTGTGTGTATATAAACGCATACCTGTAATATATTTATCTGGTAGAGGATCACAGAGTTGAACTTAAAAATTTTTTCTTGGTTTTTTTTTTGGGGGGGAGGGGTGTTACTTACCTTATTAAAATATATCTCAAGTCTTTTTCCATACACTTATTTGGGAGTTTCGTTAAATGCTTTACATGGAATGCATTCATTAAATGCACCCTGTTTGTTACAAAACATGTGGAATATGGTGATCTTACATACTCTTTTAGGATTCCCAAATACTTGTGGGTTGTTCTTCTTAAGGGGGATTCATGGATTTACTGAAAAATCACAGTATTTTGAAGCAGATGAGCAGTAGCTCATAGTACACAATTGAAGAGCTATGAGCAGTGCACTATAAAACTGTGCCTCTAAATATTCAAAGTATAAAAACTAACAACAAAAAATCCCTGGTGTTTGAACTGGATATCAAATTTGTTACTCAGTCTTTTCCATTTTATCCTTTCAGTCTTCCTGTGTGATTGTCCCAATAACTCATGCCAACAATTCCACCTGTTTATTAGGCCACTCACAGTGGAGCAGTTGAGCCCAGTGTAAAGCATTTCCCAAAACCTTTCCATTGTGACTAAACAGGATGGCCAAAGAAATGCAGAGAACAACCTGCCTTCCTTGCCCAGCAAGAGCTCTCGGTAACAATCTGTTTATGGAACAACAGGAGATAACACCTCTAATATTATAAATAGCTATATTGATTTTTTTCCCAGTAGAATTAATGAGTCTTCTGCATGCAAAGAAATTATCACAATTTCTGTACTAATAGTTAAAAAAATATTTTCAAGTTAACTCTCACACAACAGCAGCCAGTAGTTGCTGAACTTCATTTTTTGAAAGAAGCAATAGCAGTACAGCTTAATATTTCATTGTGCATAGCTTAAATAAAATATTTTATATAAATACTTTGTGTATTTCTGCACAATTAAGGTAGCAGACTAAGACATCTCTATACATTCTGACAGTCCGTAGAACTAATACAATCTTTGATATATTGATAATGTGTGATTTTCCATATGCAGTTTTGTCATGTGCTTTCATTTCTCCCTGGGCTTCCCTTTTAGGAGTTGTAACAGAACTGTGCCCAGTTTTCAAGGGCTGGGGACACAGATTGGAAGGGAGTAATTTGGGTCTGTTCCTGTCCTTCACACCTATTATACTCAGCTCAACTCATTTCTCAGTGCCTCTGTGTTTTAAAAGCAACCAGGGGCCAGTGACTCTTTATAAACCTCTGCAGTATAGAAAAGCTTGTGTATTAGTATTGCACTATTGTGGTTCCTTAAAAGTAATCTAGATGTTTTCTTCACCAATCTATTTATAAAAACCTAAAAGAAAGAATAGGACAAGAGTTTATGAAACTATCTTACAGCCCTATATTTCATTTTATATCTTAAACACCCTCCAAAAGTTTACTTGGATTAGGAAGAATTACTTTCTGTATTTCTCTACCGCTTCTATAGTTATAGCAGCTCTAATATTAGATGTAAAAAGCATATTTGCATTTCAGTATATACAGTGGCAGCCCCCTGGATCTACTGACACATCTGCATTTAAAAGAAAAATCAGTTTCACTCTCATTTTCTTGCAGATTTAATATTGTTTCTTTAACTTCACAATGGGAGCGCAGGAGTTTGGAAAGTGCTATAAATAGATTTTCTTGTAATTTTGTGTTCTTCTAAATAATCTTTTTTATAGCACAATTAATATAATAATCCTATAAAATCTAGTTAGATTCATTCGTATGCTGTTTTGTTGGCAAAGGCTCAGTGTTGCAAAGCAGCTTAATGGTTTTCCTACTCAGAGATGGGTTTATTCCTTCGAGAATGCAAAGCAATAGAAAAACAATGAGAATCAAGGGTAAGAAGGATGGTGGTCTTTCCTCTAGTGACAGGGGGAGTGAAGTTATGGCCCTAATATGAAAGATAATATTTTTAACTGTTTCATGCTGTACCTTGAAAATGCCTATGATAGTTTCATACTATAAAAAATAAAAATCAGTGCTCTTGCACATTTTGTGGTGAATTGAAGTAACCTGCAGTTACTTTCATTGGCCCATATGGTTATTTTTCACAATTGTGCTTTTGTAAAACAAGCTGTTCTACAAAAAAAAAATCCATTTACTGTTGCAGTGGGGCAGAAATTCAGGCCTTAGGAAAGCTCAGCATACTTTATGACAAGACACTGCTATCAGATCTCTTTTTGATCATCATTGTCTTTTCTGCAGACTTTATGGAGAAATACTTCAAGAGAAATGAATTATTAAGGTTAACAGTGGACACAAGCATAGAGCTGATCAGAAGTCACCTGTATTCTAATTTTTGTTATTTTACGAAAATACATGGGATATTTAAAACTTTTATTTTTCTTTCTTAACAATTACAGATGCCAAATTTCTTGGTCCTTCTAGATTCTCAACACTGTTCTAAGGATCTATTACAGCTGGATGCTGTCTGCAGTCAGTAGCTTGTTCTGTTTTGTCATTCAAGCTCTTAACAAAAATATTGATGTATGTATGATCATACTGAGCTTGAAACTTTTCAGTGAGCTCCAGCTGAGTTCTAAACACAGGAAAAAGCAAATTAATTTGTTTTAAAAATATGAGCATTGTTCTCTAAAGAATCTTGTCATCTATTCCAGTTGTAATAAATATTGTAAGCGTTTTAAGTAAAATTTTGAAGAAGTCTGCTAGTTTGATGCATTTGTCTATTTACAAATCTAAACAGATGTATGAAAAATCAAGAAAATGTTCTTCAATAGTTTTCTTTATTGACAAAATTTACATTGAAGAAGGATAAATCCTCAATGAATTATTAAATCTATTGACGTATCCTAGAGGAAAATGAAAAAAAAAAAAAGGATTTAAGACATGTAAGGAGGGAAGTTCTCTGAAGTCTCTTACACTGAAATCTGATTTTTGTCTGATTTTTTTTGCTCCCAGTAAGTGGGGAAATAGAACAGTCAACTCTAATTTCTTTCTGGCTAAGTCTCTAGCAGAGTCTGCATTTTCATAAATTTCAAGTAGTGGGATGGAAAAAGAAAACCCAACTCCATAATTTTCTTGTTGTTTGCTGTTTGTAACTGCAAATCATTGTTAATTTAGGAGCCTGACAGCTGTAGCACATTTGCCATCCGGCAGTAGCTGTCAGGAGCACTCCAGTTTATTTTACAAACAGATGTTTAATTTGACTTCCAGACCATTGAGAGGAAACAAAGAGAGAAAAGGAATAGAAATAATAATGATAGCCAAATTTGATTTCCTTTCACAGCATAAAGTGGAGTCACTATTGATGACATCAGAAATGTCATTTTTTATTACTGGATGTTTTAAATCAGCTGCTTTATAACCACATAAACTGAAATTGTGCACAGTAACTCACATGAAGGAACTAATTTGTCTTATGTCAGAAGCTGAATGTGTTATTTTAATATAATGGGAAGAATTTTTAAAATAGGTATTTTATCCATGAATCAACATGTCATCCTATTTGTGTGGTTTACAGATAAAGATGTTTTTGTCTCTATTAACCCAGGACAGCAATGGGCCCACTGCCACAGAGCCTTGGTGTTGGTGGCTGGGGCATTCCCATTTCAGACCAAGGCATGGCAAGGGCAAGTTGAGTACAGTGAGGATGAAAGGAGGTAATTAAAGCTAAGTGGCATAATAGGGTTAACTTTTAGTTGAATTTTTTTTTGCAATTTAGTAATTTAGTGATTTTATCCAGTATGTGCCCAGTGAGTAGGAGGCTTTAACGAGCAGTGCTGTGAGAGTATCTTGGCGAGATCCTCCATCATTCAAAATGTCTATTGACCCAGACAAAGGAATGGACATTAGTAGTGAATGGCCTTGATCCTGCAACACTTTGGCAATTCTTAGATGTTACAAAGTCATAAATGTGGCACAACTTGCTGATCATTTGCTCCTTCATAATACAATTTGCTCAGGTACTTCAAGTTTGTATTCTATGAATGTATATAAGTAAACCTGCAGTCAGATTAAAGAAGCTCTATTGGATGGACCTTTTTGTAGGAAACTTTTCAATATTAGCCAAATTTTTCTTCAATGCTGATGTAAATATTTGCTGAAGTGCCTTCATGCCCACAGAAATCTAGAATAGCTCTGCAGAGCATATTATACAGTTAAAATTTCAAGCACAGCTGTGTTATATTATGAAATGCCAATGGTTGAATTAAGAATGTGTTGGATTCTGACCATCCTTACTTATATTGAATAGTATTTCCATTCTCATGCAAATTTACATTTATTAGCTAGAGATTCTCTAAGAGTGACATATAATATCAATAAGGGTCTTAGAATCTGAACACTGTATTTTTCTTCATTCTTTCCTTCATGTGAAGCACCACAAAATCAATTATGACTTGTTTCCTTAAAGAATCATCTATCTGTATTTTTGCAGTTCTTTAGAAATCAAGAAAGGCAGAAAAACAACTAGAATAGGAATTGTTCATTGTATAAACTGACTGTGGAATTGATGTTGTCTTTCTAGTTACCTGGTTTGACAGCCTTTCTTGCTCCCTGCACTGACAATTTTTTAAGGCAATTGTTGAAAGGATTGAAATGCTAAATCCAACCAATAATTGGGTAGGCTATTCCTTTCTTTTCCTTGCAGTAATTAGGTACCCACTTTTTCTATAATTTCTCCTTCATTGGACATGCATTAAATATCTTTGCTACCTGAACAGCAGCCACCTGAATGCTTTTTGTGCTGCTTTTCCGAAGAAATGGATTTGTTGCTCCATCAGTTCACTGCACCAGCAGAATGTAGTTTAAAGTCTTGCAATGCACTAGAAAGCACACTTGATTTTTTTGATGTTTTCTGGGTTTTCATTTGCTGCAGCAAGGACAGGCTTACAGGCACAGGGGCTGTGTCTGGGCAGGGAATCAGCTCTGTGCACCAGGAGCATGATGAGCTTGATGCTCGCTCACTGCAGTGTGTGTGGCCTCATGACACCCTTAGTATGTACCAGCTCATTCAAGTTTCACAGATTACCTGTGGTTTCTTCCCATAGATTTCTCTGAAAATGCAATATACTCTTGTTTTATGCACAGAAAAAAAGGTGTGCTCTCTTCTGGTGCAGTTGTCTCGCAGTTGTTTGCTGAATAGAATGTGATGAGAGGGAACTCGTATGGAAAATAAAAAATGTTCCACACTGCAGAGCTGACATCGTGTATTGAGGTATCACCATTTCATGATTGTTGATAAAGAAATTGTCTTATTCATCAGATTCAATTTAGATAACAAAATAGTAATAAGCAGGCACTTCTGTAATTTCTCTGAGTTAATCGTGGCCAAAACATTGTCCTCAATATAATAAAGAAACACAAATGGCTCATCATTCTTTCCATTTTTATAATAGTAATCTGCTTTTCTGCCACATACAGTTCTCACAAAGTACTAACTTTGTTCAAGCAAGTAAATAAAATAAAATTGAACACAAAAAGAGGAGACAAATTTGACAGGTATT
The DNA here is from genome assembly GCF_047495875.1 of Pithys albifrons albifrons. Taxonomy (NCBI): domain Eukaryota; kingdom Metazoa; phylum Chordata; class Aves; order Passeriformes; family Thamnophilidae; genus Pithys; species Pithys albifrons. Next base: position 57,091,360 of record NC_092463.1, on the reverse strand, counting down.
TGGATATGTGTTTTCTTCATTGTCTTTTTCAGTAAACCACTTTGCTTAGTGAGATAAAGTTTTAAGTGCTGTCCGTACAGTTTTCAAGTTGTCCAGTGGCTACTCATGCATGACAAGAAACTCAGGCTGTGATTGTCTTCTGATAAAGTGGAAGTGAAGCTGGTAATTGATTTCAGTAGAGGATCAGCCAGGTCTCTCTAGATGTCATCTCACATACCACAGCAGCATAAGGTTTCAGGACACATCGAAGTTTTCGAAACACCCTCAACATCAGCATGTCTGATAATTGTGTGTTTTTAATTTTCAAAGCATGCCATTTTTTCTGTGTGAACATTTGGTGGGAACAAATGACTCCCTGCTGTAATAAACAAGTCACAGAGGTATAGCCTATGTTTTTGTCTTGAAGGTCAGGATATTTATTTCCTTGTTCCTTCAATTTGGAAGTCTAAACCAACTATTGGAAAAGTTTAAATTGCACTGCTTGGGTGTCAATCTCCTAAACATCATGGATTCAGCCATTTCCCATGCAGATATCTGGAGGACCCCTGCTTGTCTCCACCCTTGCTCTGTTTCCTTCTGTATCTCTAACCCACATTAAAACATCTCCATATTGAAGTTTCTAATGAAGTTAAGAATCTCATTAACTGCATTGTTGTTCCAAATAAAACTCGATAGGGCTGAATTCCAGTTGCTGGTCTATGCCTGCTTCTCGAAGCTGCTGATATGAAGGGTAATTTATCATCCTAATCCCTTTCATTGCTGCTTACTGCTGTTCACAATGCTTCTTTAATAGTCTTACTCATTGTGCTCTCCTTGTCCTGATGGCTGAGGGAGATACAGGCTGTGTAGCTTTGGCTTAATCTCTGCTCCTTTAAGCATGGCTGTAATCACTTCCTCTGAAATGCTGACCTTTATCCGGATCAACACGACTTCAGGAACCCCACTGAGGTAAAAGGCTTCTTGATACTGTTGGGTTTGTTTCCTCTGCCTGCTGCTGGGTTTTGTTGTATTCAAAGAGCTTAAAACCACTGTGAAAAGGCTCATACGCTTCCCAGGAGTGTCATCACCCCAGACTGATGTGGGGGACTAATGTATATATTCTGTACATAATCCACAGTCTGCCAACCCACTGCTGCAGCAAAGGCATCTTGACTACACTGTGTTCTTGCCCCTCCCATGCACATCTTGGACAAATTTTGATCCTTTTCCTAATTGTTTCTGTACCCTTCAATACTTCTATTTCCTTGTCCCTCCCTGAGAGTATTTTTCTGATGTTCATGTTGTGTGTCTGGCAGTTCTTCTTTCTGCGTTGTGTGTTTGCTCCGTTGTAGCAGAACTGCTGTCAGTGCCCCTGGTACTGGCACCTAATCAGACACAAGAAGGTTGGATTGGTTCAGGGCTGAAGCCTGTAGACCAAAGCCCCTGATGTCCAGGCTCCCTGATGCCCAGACTCCCTGCCTTTGCATTCTCCAAGAATCTGTGTGCCAAAATTTTGTAGCAATATCTGCTACAAATTTTCTCACTTTTTTTCTGCACGTAGTTTTTCAGCCTGGACAACTGGATGAACTGGACACCACTCCAACACTGTTCTTAGCCACGAACTTGTTGCAGCAGATGTTGAACAAAGAGTAGGAGGAGAAGCTTGTTGAAAACCTGCTTAATGATGTAGAATAATTCAATGGATTAATTTGATCTTTCTTTGACAATTATGCGTTGCATAAGCAGGGTGGTCTTTCACCTATTTCTCATCTTTCTGGTGGCTCTGGTTCCAGTGGATTTGTGGTGTCAGACTTAACCTCAAGCACTAAAGATACTGCAGCAAAAAATTCCTTGGGCAAACACATGGACAATATTAAGGTTTCTTAAGAAGCAGTATTAAGCATTTAATATAAAATTAAGGTATATCAGTTTCAGTTGGTATTAGTTTGTTCTGCTGTGGTGCTTTCACCTTTGGCCTCCTGTCAAATTGAAGTGAGGTGAAGATTTTTCTGGATTTGAAAACATCAAATATTTTATTCCAATTTAGATTCCTCCCACTGAGTATCTGGCAATCAGTATTTTACCGGTGGGTGGATGTTGTTAGGATGTTGCTCTTGACATGCAAATTTTTGTCTGTGCAAGCCAATAATTTACTCATTAAAACATAACTTCAGTATATTGCTAGTTGGTAACTTGAAGAAAAGGTAGTTGGAGAATGATAGATCTGTTATTTTTCACTTGATCTTCAAATTCTTTTACTTCTCTAGTGATATTAAAGATTTAGAACATTTTTTCTGAAGCTTTGGGAGATTTTTTGCCCAGCTTCAGTAGCTCTGTGCACTCATGGTCATGCTTAAATTTTATTTCTTTTCCCTTTTTTTAATACAGTGTACAAAAAGAGTGTGGGGTGTTTTTTTTGGGTCCTCCCAGCCTGGAGTGAGGAAAGGTGATTCAAGAGGGCAGAGGAATAGTAATAGGACAGACATAAAGATTAAGTGAAATGCTGTAAAAGGGCAAATGTGCTTTTTACTGTTCCCAGCTGTCCACTCTTGCTGTTCAATAATGGCCAAATGGACAGAGGTCAAAGAGTGCCACAAAGAAACCTGGGAGTGGTGAGGGAGGAGCAGCACATGGAGGGTTTGAAAGGTGGCCTTTGCCTGTGTGCTTTGCCTTCCGCCCCAGCCTGCACATTGTTCCCATCTACCATACAAAACTATTCCTTAGAATAACACAATAAATCCTCCAACCACACAGACCTAGCCAAACTTTTCTGCCTTTTCCTTGCAATAGAATTCATAATGCTTGGCTTTGAAACTCAAGGAGATGGTACCTGCTACAAAAAATGGTGACTATTGAAATCCCTGGTGAAGATAAAGCCCCTGTGAAAATTTCTCAGGAGTCCTAGACATTCATTCTTTCATCTTGTGTTCCTTTGGTGACTTTTTTTCTTTGTTGCAAGTAATAGGGGTAGTGTACATGTCAGAAATGATTTTGTCAACATGGGTTTTTATTCTGAAGGTTTTAGATTTAACATTTATGTCTTGTGGCCGTTCAAGCAAAGAACAGAGAGATTTTCTGAGGAAAAATATGAGATAGCAGCATGTATAATTGTTTTCCTTTGGAGCTTTTCGTTGTATTATATATGATGGCCAAATTAGTCCTGCAGTCAGGGAGCTCCCATGTAGGTGTGTGGTGGCAGACCTGAGTGGGACATGAAGGGCACCAAAAGGATTCTGAAACTAATGCAAATTTTTAAGACATGTTTAGAGTCCTCTACTCTTGCTGTGGGGTTTTCTCTGAATTATATTTTCTGACAGTGTATGTGAAATGTTGAAAAATAAAGCTGAAGAAGGATATTCTGGTGTGTAGGTATGCACTCATTTTTGGACGTGAACATCTTTTGCTGTTGTTTATGTGACTAGTCTGTTAGACCCTCATCCTGTGCAAGGGATGTAAATGTGGAATTATGGCAACTTCATGCTAATATCAAATCTCAGATCTGGTTGGTTTGTTCAAACTGTGATAACAGCACACTTAAAAACAAATGAACAAGACCAACAGAATAGCAATAAAAAATGCATTTTCTCTGTTAGTTTTAAGTTAGGTATTAAGAAAGAAATAATTTACTGCAAATTTTTAGTAGCGTTGAGCATTGTCAGTGTTGGCTGATGACAGACGTAGATTCTGGTGTGGATGGAGCCCGTCCTGGTGACGCAGCACACTTCCCTAACTGAAAATTATTATGAAGAGCACAGTTTATCAAATGTACTACCAGTGTAATAATTGCTGGACATCTGTTGTCTAGAGGTTTGCATTTGCTTTCAGGTGAATGTCTCCTATATATTAGAAAAAGAAGTAAATATTACCAGTAAACATCTGGGAGTTGGTGCATTTCCTGACATTGCAAGTGCTTGTCAGGAGCAAAGGGTTGGCTTTCCTCTAAGACAGCACAGGAGGAAATAAAATGAGAACATCCTGAACAATACATTAGAATTATGAAATCCAGTAGTACCAGCAAAACTACAGGAGGTGTAAATGCGTGGTTTTCACCTCACTTTCTGGTTCTAAAGTAAATGGTACTTTTAGAAATTCTTTCTCTTCAAAAGTCCTGTGTCTTTTCTAGAGCTTTTCAGAGGAGAAGGGCACAGTTTTTCTGGGAGGGTGCTGGAGAGGGACTTTCTTATTGCATGGCAGGCTTTTCACACTCCCCTCAGTGTGTTCTGCCCAAACTAAGCCAGGGCAGCCTCTTGCCTGCCTGTATCCAACCACAACATTCTGAAGAGTATTGCCACAACAAATAGCACAGAAGCAACTGAGTATTCCTTCACTTTGCTGTGAGAACTACAAAACAGAAATAAGTGACACTTTTAGAATAATTTATTTGGTTTTCTTTTATAAAAGCAGGTGCTGCTGGGTTTGTATATGCCTGTAACTTCAGTTTGCCTCCTTAGTTTGGTGATGGAAAAGCCTCAGCACAAATCCAAGAGTGTGACTTCAAAGAAATAGAGAAACAGATTTTTGGAGTTATGTTTGTTTCCTTTTTATTTCTTTCATTTTTTTTAATTTGTGGATTTCAGATAGAGAGAAACAAGTTGACAAGAAAAACAAGAAACAAGAAATTGAAGATCCAGTTCTATATATTAATCTGGGAGGGAAAGCAATTGAATATCCCCTTCCTATTAAGCTCATACAGCACTCGCAGTGATGGGAATGATTTATCTAGACTAAACAGAGGTGTAACTTGGGCAATTTCTTAAAAGCTTTCTTACCTCTCTGTAAAAGTTAGCCATTCCATTTTTAACTCCTTCTGTAAGCCTCAAAACCAAAGGAAAGAATGTTTAGCCCAAAGATCAGAACTTTTATAGAAAAATAAAAATTATATTGGAACAGAAGGTGGTGGTAAAACGCATCAAATACAAGGATCAGATTTTTCTTCAATGTCGAAGCTGCTTATTAAACAAATTAATTTTTCAAAATTATTTCTGACTGAGTATTTATAAAGCTGTGTCCCTGCTTTTGATGTTTATGCAGCCATCTAAGTTATCAATCCTAGTCCATTTGGAATCAGTAACAAAACTCCTATTTAAATTATTGGCTCCCTGTGTAGTTTCAAACACAGCTGAAGAGACAATGACTCAGAAAGCTGTGAAGCTTTTGTTATTAGAGAAGGAACGGTTCCTTTGACATTTCACAGTGACAAGCTAACTGCAGCAAAAAGAATAATACAAGTGCAATTCAGGCTTCAAACAATCTTTGTATTTTATTTCTAAAATAACTAAAAACTGCTTCTTGACTTAAGTACTCCTAATGTCTTTGTTATCTGTAGAATTGAGATCTTTATCAAACAGCTGATTTCTTTTTTTGCTTGGATTAGGATCATGGAATAATTTAGATTGGAAGGGAGTTCTGGAAGTCACTTAGCCTGCTTGAAGTAGGTGTTGCTGCATTAGTTAGGTTGTTACATCAGTAGGTGGCCAAGGCATGGACCTGACGGAGGTTTGACTATCTCCAGGAGCAGAGTTTGCACACCCTGTCTGGGCAGCCCATTCCAGTTTGATCCCTTTGACCTTCCCTGCGGGGAGACAGATTTGCCTTGTTTAACTGCATGGCATTTCTGGTGTCCCCACCTCTCTGTTGCCTTCCATCCTGCCACCATGCACTCCTGAGAAGCCGCTGGTTCTGGGTTTCTGCCTCTCTTCTGTAGCCAGTTGAAGGCAACAGGCAGTAAGATCCTTGCTTTGCATTTTCTGTAGGCTGTGTGAGCCCAGTTTTCTCAGCTTCTGCTGAGGCCTCGTGTGCTTCATTCTTCTGACCATCTGGATGGCCCTTCACTGGAGTATTCCTAGAAAGGCAGGGGCTGCAATGCTCCAGATGTGGTCTCATGAGTGCCACATGGAGAAGGAGGAGTCCTGTGCCTTGACCAGCCTGGACACTTTGGCTGGAAGGAGGCTGGTGGCTGCCTTGGTGCAAGTGGTCAGTGTGTCCACCGTGATCCCTCAGGCCTTTCCTGTACAGCTGCTCTCTGCCCAGCAGGTGTCCTGCACTGTACTGTCATACTGCATTGTTCATTCCATGTGCAAGACACTGACTTTTACTGCGATTCGTGCCCACCCATTTCTCCAGTCTGTTGGTAACTTGCCTGTCTAAATAGTAGCCTTACCCTCTGGCATGTCACCTGCTCCCCTGGATTGGTATAATCCACCCCCTCATCCAGGACATCAGGAAAGGTGCCGTTTGCCCTGGGAGCTGGCCAGTGCATGAAAACATGTTGACAAGAGACGAGTTGTAAATGTGTATGTATTTCAGCTCAATTTGCTGCTACTTTGCATTTTATTAATCATCGTACATGACTGTGTTCCAGTTTCATGGCACAGTGTTCCCAAAGCCATGACTGATGGCGTATCAAAACTTGTATGTGTTTCACTCAGTTTGCATGAAAGTACTGGTTCTCAGTTGCAGTGTGTAGCTTCCAAAAGTCTTTAAAGTGGGCTTTGGTTTTCAGGGTGAGGGCTGGGAAAACTCAGGTAGCATGCCAGTGTCACAGGCTGGCCATTGGGCTCTTATTTTCCCTAGTCATTGGTCTGGTACTTATGCTTGGAGTTTGGTTTTTTCTTTATTTCTTGTTAGAAGCCCTGAAAAAGGTTTCTTGGAAAATGTTCATTCTGCCTCTGACATACTTGATCACTGTCTTCTGCCACCGTTTAAGTTGTTCCAAGCCAGTTCCTATATTAATAGAAGAAATTTAACTAAGTCTAGGTTTCATCATTTCTGTTATTTGCTACAGGCTCATATTTATCCGTAGTCCAAATGCTCCCTTTACAAAGATGAGGCCTGGGTGTTTCCTTGTACCAAACGCTGGCAGATCATGCCCTTGCTTTTAGTAAAAGTCACTTTGCTCTTCTCTGTTTCATGCTGTTTTCACAGCCTTGGTTGGCTGCCTGCATTGCTCTTTACACATCTTCTTTTGGGAGGTGCCAGCCCTCTTAAGAACGACAGCAGACTGTGGTTTTGCACCCTTTTCAGTTTGGTTTTGCTTTAGGAGATTCACAAACCCCAGTTATTCTCATGGGTGAAAAGAAGGACTCCTTCCTATCCTACTCTGACCTTACATCTTGGCAAAGAAAGCACAATAAAATTGCACCTTATTTTTGGTAATTTTATGGGTGGGATGTTGTCAAAGAAAGGTTACATGACTGTAACAACATGTCTAAGCATACACAGTTCTCATTTGAGCTGCCAGGAGTGAGGAATAATTCTAGAAAGATTAAGATGGTTATTTCACTAAAGTTGGAGAAAGAAGAGAAACTGGCCCTTGCTATTCAGAGCTTTAAATCCCTGGGATGGTGCACAATGTTCCTGGAGCAATGGACACTGCTCCTGGTAAACAAAGCAGAGTGCTTGCTCTCAAAGCATCTGGTCAGGAAACTCTCTGTCCTTAGAATGGCTTTGAATTTAACAAAAATCTGTTTTCTTTTAGAAAGATGATAGAGGTTTTATGTGAATTGATTTTTATAATTAAAAGAAGCTAGTTAAAATTTATTTAGGACTGAATATATCCACCCCTCTCAGCTGAGGAACTGAGGCACTAAGGCTTATAAGTTTATGATTTTTCTCAACTCTAAGCCTCAACAAAATATTTTAGAGTTAATTAATTTTAAAGTGGCTTGTCTTTTGAAACCTTTGAATTGCTTTTGAGACTTTACCTTATGTTAGCTCTCTTTCTGTTTTACATGATGTTTGCACTGAATAGCTGTCATATATCAGAGGTACTTACCTCTTTAGAAAGCCATGTAATTTCCTACAAAAAGCTGCTTAATTTAGCTGTGCTGTTTTTCTGAAATTGAATATAAATTCAGCATTTTACTATAAGATTTGTTTGAAATATTGGATATTCTGTTGCCCATCATGCATTTCCAGAGCACTGATGCTCACCTCATGCCTATGATCACTTCTTCAAAGGTAAATACATTTCAAGTTCCTGTAAAATGTGGTGAAATTCAAATGCAAGTTGGAATAAAAATGTCTGTAGTCCTGTATTATGTATATGTATTGTCAAGAGAGGTCTTAGTAGTCCAGTTCTGTCCTTTCTCCCTTTGCTGTTTTATCATGTGTTTTCTTTGCTCTAAGTAATAATTGTATTTCAAACCTTTTTTTGCTCTGAGGAATAATTGCATTTCAAACCTTTCCCCCCCTTTATAGAGCCAGTATTGTGCAGAAGCGCATAATTTATTTTCAAGACGAGGGCTCTCTCACCAAAAGAATCTGTGAACAAGGTAAGGCAAAGTAAAGCATCTTTCTGTCCTCCTTGTCATGTTCTTTGTATTTCTCTGTACTCACTGTATCAAACTGAAATGTTGAGGCCTTGAACAGTTACATCCACGTTCGAATGTGGGATGTTCCATTCAGTTGTTGGTCCTTATCCCATATTCTGTTCCTCATACAACCCTCTCGGCTTCCCACTAAATTTAATGCCTGCAACTTTTTACCTGGTCTTTGTGTGACACCTGTTTGTCTCCAGGGCACTCGTTTGTTGGATCCTGGGCAATTCCATCCTTTCCTAAAACTAAATATTGCAGCTGGTTAGTGCATGCTATGGGAAAACTCATGTTTGGCTGTCCAGAAGTTTCAAGCCTGTTGTGTTTTGAGATGCACTGAGGTTCCACCCTTATCAGACAGCAATTAGGAACAATCCCATTTAAAATCTGCAGATGACTGAAATTGTGCCTTATTTAGGAATGTAGATTTAAATAATTGAATTCACTAACAAATATGGTCCAGGTATTTCAGGATTTTAGTTCAGTCTAATAGTAAGTTTGAAAATAAACAACAGAAAAAAATGTGCTTAACTCAAATTGTTTTCTGCAGTATTTATTATGGCAACTTTGCTGTCCTCTGTAGCCATTTTCAATGGGTACTTCACTGCTTTTTCAGACTCAGCCTCGGAAGGTGTGACTGACAAGCCAATTTTAGATTGCTGTGCCTGTGGAACTGCCAAATACAGGCTAACTTTTTATGGAAACTGGTCAGAAAAAACACATCCCAAGGATTTCCCACGTGAGTACCATTATTTTCCCTGTACCAAATAGGGGCATTGTGAAGAGGGCTGGAGCATCACAGCATTACTTATTTACAGCTCCACAGTGGAAATTATGGCACACATGGAATCCTGCTAACATTCAGTATTGGAAATCAATGGATCTTTCTGTGCCACACATTACAAGGAAAGGCTATTGATTTGCCTGACATTTTAAGCTAAGGTGTTTATGAGAGCATATTTTTAAGATATCTTTGTGGTGAGAAAGGTTCCTTTCTTCTCTTGTTGAGAGCTTAGACTGGCTTGTAATGTACAGCTAGGAAATGAGATTTTAAGGGAAAGGTAACAAAGGATGGGCAACACACTAACATTGGGATTTTTTCAGACATGCCAATCTAGTCAGTTTGTTTTATTTTAAAGTCTTTTGAATTATTTCACTTAGTTTTTGTCAGTTTTGAGTCTTGCCACCCAAGGACATTAGTTCTATCTATATCTGTATCTATATCTATCTGAGAACACTCTGTCTTCTCTGTCTTTATAAGTTGAATACAGATAAAAACCACCTCCTGAACTTTTCCTGTCTGGGTTTTTAAGTTTCTGAACTACAGAATCAGTATTTTTGTTGCAAGTTTGCTTTTAACAGTTACTCAAGTAACTGTAAAAAGCTGAAGTCACAAAAATGTGCACTATGCGTTTGGTTTTTCATTACTGACTCCACAGTCTGTGGCAAGAAAGGTTAGGAAACTATTTGAGAACATGAGTCACATTTATGGCTCTTGAAACTTTGTTATGTTGTCTGTGGCTGCTGTTTATTATATAGGCTTTTCATGTCAATTTAAAAAAAATTATTATTATTGTCACAGTGTCAGAATATCCTCATATAACTCCAATGTGGTTTGTATGAGCCCCCAGTTTGAACAGCCTAAGCAATATTGTCATGCTGAGTCTCTCCTACATTTGTACATGGCATTGTTCAAATGCTATTGGTCAGCATAATGCAAGGGAGATAAAATAAGCACACCCAGTAATTGCAGGAATTTTCTTTCAGGCTGCTGGATGATTTGTGTGTCTGCTGAGTGTGGCACTTTCTGTGCTCTGTTTGGTGGCTGGAAACAGGGCATGAGAAAGTGACTGAAAACTATGAAATTACTGAGACCTAGTGATGTAATCCTGGGGATAATTGGCCTTTTCTTTGACATCCAAGTCAGTGAACTCCTGAAGAGTGTGGGTGCATGATGGTACATGAACAAGTTGCAGACTCTGTAGCCTGCCATCTTTTCCCACTTACAAAGTGCTGAATTAAATGAATACTTTACTTAAACTGGAAAAGTGAAAAAATACCCAGTCCCAGTAATACAAAGTCCCAGTAATAACAGCTAATAAGATTTCAAATTGAAATTTAACAAAATTGAGAAAAAAATCTCATCCTGATATTGTAATGTTAAAAATGAAAACCAGCCAATGACATTATTCTTTAAAATCTTGAACTTGTGCAGTAATTACAATAAATAAATATTATTCATTAGAGACCATGGTAAATCACTAAATATTTGCCAGGTCATCACATAAAATATCTGCTCTATTCTCATACCATCAGTATGGCTGAAACAGAAAGCAGATAATAAAATTTACATTTTATATCTTTTCTTTAACTTATCTTCCGACCTGCTTCAAAAAATCCCCAAAGAAAATGTATCTGTTGCTTGAGTTTTCTGCAAAGAACTGTTTTTCCCAAATGCTATTACAGAAATGCTTCTGGAAGGTACAGTGCAAAACTTTTAATTTTGGGAAATTGTTTTGAGGCTTTTGCAGGTTCCACAGATTAGGAACAATTTAACATGTATTATACCAGTGCCATTAAAATACTTGAGTTCCATTAAATTTATAACCATATTATCTGTTCAGGAGTTATCAGATGAGCCCACTCTGTAAATCATTGCTTAAAATAAAACCACTGCTACACAGTCTTGTTCTGAGTGTGCCAACTGCAGAGTGACTGGAGAGAGGAGTGCCACAGGTGCAGACAAGCATCAAATACCAATTCTTAAAACAGTTTTGCCTTTGTGGATTTCAAACTGAAGAAAAAAATAACTGATTTCCAAACTAAGGCTTAAATAAAGTTGATCGTACTTTCCAGGTAACTTTTGCAAGTTGCCACAACCCCTGATAATGGACTAATGGAAACTGAGTATTTAATTTGTTATTAAACCTGACTTAAGGGGAATTATTAAATTTCATATCACATTTTGCCAGTCAGAAAGATTTGTATTCATATATGCCTTGTGGATTAAAAGCATTTATTCTCTCTGGGTATCACCCTTATATGATAACAAATACTTAGCTCTCCATCGTGATTTGATGTGGCACATTTATGAAATGTGTCAGAGAATATATTCTCATGCTGTGATGACACCTTGATCTTCATGCCAAAAGAAGAAGTGTATAAATTGAGAAAGCACTTAAAGGTACAAAAATGTAGTGAAAAAACAGCACTGGAAAGCTGTCAGTACTCTGCTTGCTGTCTTAAGAACCGGGTAGTGATGTTGGATGCAAAATAGCTCTGGCCTTGCTCTGCTCAGATTATCTCATGAAGAGAAGTTTCTTTGATGTTTAGAGGAAAAGCTTAAGAAATATCAAGTTGTCTCTTTGTTCTCAGAAGAAATGGGAGGGTCAAGGTGAGGAGGAAAACATTTGCAAATGTAGCACAAATCGAGCAAAGTTTAGGGCAGATGTGGTATTCTCCCACCAGTCCATTTGGGCAGGGAGCTGGGGCAGGTCCTTCCTCTGCAGAGCCAATGTCTTTGGGGAGAGTGTTTGGGGGACGAGGCTGTGCTGTGATTGCAAAGGCAGCAGGTGTTCTTGTCCTGCTCAGAAGTGAGAGAAGTGTTGGAGCACGTGGAACAATTCATTATCCATTTGACTAAAGATTGAAGGCATTCTGGTTCTTCTCTGTAGTGACACGTTTTTGTTTTATAGGGACCATGTGGAACCTTCTTTCATTCACTAAGGTTTGGTGTCCCTGTATTTCAGAGTAAGCTGCTGTCTGTGGCTTTGAGATAGTCAGCCCTGTGTGCTGGGAGGAAAGAGTGGGCAAAACTGGTGGTGCCATCCCTGGGACTGAGTGACAGCACCTCCCTGGGGTCTAACAAGGTGCCACTGTATATTGGAACAGTTCCTGGATCTTAGGCCAAGAAACCATCTTCTGTCTTTGTGGTCTCTTCAGCTCTTACCCATGGAGGAGGCAAGATTTAGTTTTGTGTTTCTCCATTTGGGGCTCAATTAATCATGGGTTTTAATTGATTCTGAAAACATCAGGCCTGCTTCAATTCAGAACTCACTAAGTGTATTTTGGTCGAAGTTTAGGACTAAGGAACCTATTGAAGCTCTCCTTGCTGCCTTGCTAGACCATCTCCCTCAGCTATCTGTTCTGCTTGCTGTACCTTTTTAGGTTTTTTTCCCTACCGTTGGTGTTCATTTTATATTTCTAATCTGTTTTCTGCTCTCCCATGATTAGGTTCCTGCATCTGACTTTATACAATTCTTTACACTGTCTTTTTCAATTTCATTGTCCCACTTTTCACATCTTAAATTTGCATTTCTTTTGTTTACTTCAATATTCATTTTTCATTCATTTATTCAGTCTTCAGCTGTTTTTACTGCTACTCTCTACCTTTTGCATTGCAAAGAAAAATGTTAAATATTGTTTCACTCCATCATTCTGCCTCCCTCATCTCCTACAGCCTTTGCATTGTTACCACACTGTCTGTTTATGTGAGTAGTTCATTTTCTCATTCTTTTCCTTATCTCTTTGCAGATGTTATTTGACACTTAAGTGAATTAATTTTTATTTCCAGACTGTGGGACTTCTGTGACTCCTTATTTCCTCTCAATTCTCTTTCCAATTCCATCATGGTTCTCTAACATTTTTTCTTTAAACCTTTGTTTTTCTATTTTCTTTTTTTTTTCTTGCTCAACAAGTCAAGAAGCAAGAGCAGGAATCCTTTTGCCTGACTCTACAACACTTACACTATCTGAGCAAGCAAACTCGGTGACTATAGGAACACCAAAAGTCACTTCTTTGCTACCTTCCTAAATTACAGAGAATCCCTCCTAATGGTTGGGGCGAAGGTGAGGGAAGGAGACATGGTACATGTATAATTTAAATATGCAGAAGTAGAAAAAACAGGTATGTCAGTGCGAATAAGAGCAATTCTTTACGAGTATTTTGAAAGTCTCTTGAGAGAAATATTAAGCATTTAGCCACAGAAAGCAAACGTTCCTCCTGTCTTTCAGCAGAAAGCTGATGGAGGCAGTCTCTGTAAGCCCTTTATAGCCCTGTGGCTGTTGGTGTTTAGTCACCAGTCTGGGAACAAATTCCTGTAACATTTAATGACAGTATAATTGTGTTTCCATCCGCCTTTTGCTGGAGATCTCTCACCACACACACAGATCTAGTGTTTGAAACCATGGTCTGCCAGTAAGGAAACAACCTACCGTTGTTAATCTGGGAGTTACCACTGAAGTCTTCCCTTGCAGGTTTCCTTCTCAAAAATACTTGACATGAGATCTAAAATGAAAGGTTTCTTCAGCTTCCTGAAGAAGTGTGAGATCTTTGGTGAAAAGATCTACTAAGTCTATCTGTTCTGAGGGGCTGCTTGATTAGCTGCAATACAATATTTCTTACCATTTCTGCCTGTACTGTTATATCCAATAATTACTGACCCTTTATGCTCAATTTCTGTAGGTCATTGGCGTGTTCTGAAGGTGTGGTGAATTGATGCAGTGAGAAATGACAGCATGCAACACATGCAAAACTTGGTGCTGGTGAAGACTGGGGACATTAAATCTTTATCAAAAATTAGGAATTCAGCTTTGAGGCTGTCTTGATGGTTGCTTGTTTGTTTGTTTTTTTTCCCTGAAAGGACGCACCAACCACTGGTCTGCGATCATTGGGAGTTCCCACTCCAAGAACTACATCCTTTGGGAATATGGAGGGTATGCCAGTGAAGGTGTCAAACAAGTCGCGGAGTTGGGGTCCCCAGTAAAGATGGAAGAAGAAATTCGGCAGCAAGTAGGTGTATTTTAGTTCATACTTTAACAAAGCCTGTGAATGATTTGTTGCTGGCAATGTCTGAATGTGATTTTGCTGACTAATCCTTAGTGAAGTGAATAAGGAGATCTGCCTGCCTTTCTAGACTCATTCTTACTCTGGCAAGAGTGTTTGGCTATGAAAGGTCAAGTAAGTTGCAGCATTCTGAACTTAGAAAATCTCTAAATATCTATGTGAATAAATGAGAGATAGAAGACTATTGTCATGTTTCTTGGCTTAATCGTGAAGACACTGATTTTGTTAAAGGAAAACCTTGAAGGCAGAAGCAATAGCCTTTTTGAAGTGCTGGTTTTTAGTTTATAGGGTATTGTAGTATTTTTATTTTCTGATAGGCACATTATTTGTGGGTTTCTGTAGATTCATTCAAGTTAGAAATGTTCTTACAAGAGAGTGAGGTGATTTTGTTGGTGAGCAGGAAACTTCACACAATTAATTACTGATTGTTGATGAATTGGGACTAATGTTTAAGGGCAAAAGAGCCTTTACAGTGTATCATCTTATAGGGCATTGGTTTAGCATAACAGAAATGAATCTTTCAATAGTTTATAGATGATTTTCATTTTTTTTACATCAAGTAACAAGCTACGAAATAAAATATAGGAGGACATAATCATGGCTTTTATTAGGATGTCTTCCTTCCTTGCTAGAAACTGGGCTTAGTTACAAGGCAGAGAATATAAATATTATTAGAGGTAACACCCAGTTACACTCACAGTGTTATGTAGATGTATGTCTGTAAGTACATGTATAATACATAGTTAGGGTTGCTACACATATGAGAGAAGACAGAAATTGCCCCCAACAGTTTATCAACTTGTACAGGCAAGACAGGAGCAGAAAGGAAACAGCATCAGTAAGAAAATGTAAAGGCTGAACAACTAAGGACAGCTGTGGTTTATTGGAGTCCCTGGTTCCATTTTGCTGACTGATACAGTGATACAAAGGAGCAGTAGGCTGAGGCAAAGTACTGGGGTGGGGTGGCAGGGACACACTGCCAGGGAGAGAAAATGGTAGCAAAAGAGCTTATTTGGGCACCTCATGTGCCTGCTTTGCTCTGCCAGCCTTTAGCGTGCCATGAGAGGTGGGACTTAATATTTAATTGATACACAAAATTTTAATGTGTTCCAGGGACACTTTCTGCTTCTGCCAAATGTACTGAGAAGTACAGATTTCAGGAGAGCCAGAATTTTATAGAAGTAGTAGTGATTCAATTATTCAGTGCCCATTCTTTTTATGAGGTACAAATTTTTAATCAAAAAAGCAGAATAAATGTCATGAGAATGGAAAATAGTACTTTACATTTCAGTGATGAACAAAAATGTGTCTTAAAATAATGATTGATTATTTACTGTTTAGTTGCAATTTCTAGAATCTGTTTAATGTTTTGCTTCCTGATGAATCACTTTGTTTGGTTTGTTATACAAATATATCAAGTGCTGTTTCCCTATTAATCATTATTTATGTATCAGGAACATGCTTTCCTTAGTAATCTGTTTTCCAAAGAAAAGAATCTATCCCTTAACTTTGAACACATGTGTAAAACCCCTCTGTACCTACAGTCATTTTTGCTACATTTGTTTGGATCTTTCCTATATTTGCTACTTCTGAAGAAGAAATTAGCAAAACTAAAAGCAGTGTTCAAAACTACATTGCTGAATAATCCTCCTTTCTCTTGGTAACTGCTGCATGTTCAAGAGACAGTATTTTGAGACCTCCAAGGTAACACTTAGATCATATACAGAGGTACAAAAAGAATGATTGAATTATATTTATATAAACAGTGTAAAACAACCTCAGACTGTCTGGCCCATGAGAAAACTTGCATAGAAAAAGCTTCATGTACTAAATTTCATTCCCACTTTGGTGATGCTTAAGTGTATATAATCATGGTTCAAGAACAGCTGGTGTGTTCGACAAGAAACTCCCAGAGGCGAGAAAAATAAACTAAAAACAGCTTATAATTTCATATACAAAAGGGATATGAAAGGAATATAAAAAGGTAAAAACAATTTCAATGTGAGGAAAATTCTGATTACTGATTGTCTCTTTAACCCATAATAAAATTGGTGTACCTGGAAGTAGAAAGTAGACCTTGGTTCTTTATACTTTTACAGAGAAGTAGCTACATTTTATCCCAACAATATGATATAAACCAAGATGGATTGAAATTACAGCAGAGTATTCCATATACCATATGTAACTTATCATTTTTGCTGCTTACTTGGGAAATCAAGATTTTCTTATCGTAGGCCTACATGAAACAAAGAAAATCAAATAGTGTCTTTGTACTAAAGAAGTTAATTTTTTTGCACAGTTTATGAATACTCTATAAAATGAAGTCTGGCACATCTGAATTGTGCTTACACAAGGATTAGGTCTGCTCCTGAAGCAGCAGGGGCATGAGGAGAGTGAGGGAAGAAGGGCAAGCAGAGGTGCAGCTGTGCAAGGTCACGCTGGCTGCTGGGAGAAGAGGCAGCAAACGGAAAAGAATGAAAGTTGTGACTCTCTCTGCTTTCCAACTCTGGGTTCCTTGTCACTGTGTGCCATGGATTTGCAGGAAAGGGGTGTATTTATACTCTGAATTTCAATCAGAGGTGATGGTGACTATTAAAGTGCATCCAATAGGTAACTGGCTACAGTTTCAGGGGCTGGTGGAATTGGCCATGGAATGAATGAGTGTTGCAGGTAATCACACATCAGGGTGTGTGACTGCATCAAACCTGCAATAATCCCCCAGTTGTCCTTGCTCAGACTACCCAAGCAGTGAAGCACTGTTAGAACTGCATTTTACCTACAGCAGTGCAGTGTATTGTCCAGTGCCAGAACATTTTGGTTGAGTTTATTTGACTTTTGGTTTCTTTTTAACATGTGTGTGTCACTAATATTTTTGAGAGATTTTGAGGTAAAATTCTGAAACCAAGACAGCAGAGCTTAGTAATACCAGGAGCTAATTTGCTGACATTTAAGTCAGGCTGCCTTTTTTTTTTTAATTGCACGTTGTCCCTTGCAATATCCTTATCTACCTTGAAATTTGACAGCATTGTTTCCTTCCCCACGTGTCTCCGTCCACCTCAGTATCTATTTTCTTCTTTTCCATTTCTTGTTCTACTGTTCTTTTCCCTACCTCCTATCCTTGCAGCTTTCTGGTTTGGGTTGATGGGAGGATGCAATTCATTAACATCATGCTCCCAGCAGCTTTGAGGTTTCTGAAAACACAAGAAAGGCAATGGCTGTGCTTCATTGTGGTGCCTGGACTCAGGGCTGGGGCTGTAGCTCTCGCCTGCAGCATCTTCACAGTGGGTGCTGCACTTCTCACAGGGCTGCATTTGGGTTTGGGAATCTCTGTGTTTTGTAGCCAGTTGCTGAGGTGCATACACAGACACATATTTATGCAACCAGCACGTGTGTTGTTGACATTATCCAGGGCTTATTAAAGAGAAAAAAATCTGTCTAATGATTTTTATTATTTTTTACCAAAACCATACTGTGTATGAAATGAAACAAAAGAAGGTCTTTCCTTAAAGGAGCTTTGTTAAGAAGTGTCCTAACGATTATGTCATTAACTAAAGATTCTCAAGCGTGAACATTGCTGCTTCCCATACGGCAAACTGCTGTATCATCATCAGCTTTTCTTCTTGACTGGGCACCTTTGACTGCTCTGATTTGTGTTGTTGCTGTAAAGAGCCTGTGTGGTGTTTTTGCATGGATGATCCTGGGTACTGTAAACTTGCTTTGTAGTTTGTTTATCTGGGAGAACTTAAAGGGACTAATCAGCCTTTTTGTTAAACTATTCCTGGCAGCCTGAAAGGAAAGCCACAGCACATAAGAGTTTTACTAAAACAATCTGTCGAGTGGTTGATGTGTACAATGGGATAATTCATGCGTTAGACTTCAGGGGTTATAAATGAACAAAGGATGGAAAAGGAATTGTGTGAGGAAAAGAATGTGCACTGACCTCGCATATCTCTGAAGTACATTCATTTTTTTGCTTTGTTTTTAGAAAGTCTGGCATCTCCAGAACCGTTATTTGATAAACTGCCTTGTCAGAAACAAATACAGAATTAGAAAGGGAAATTCTGCATCCCAATTGTGATTGCTGTGTTTGAGCAAATGAACCAGCAAACAAGATGGTTACAACACAAATCAGAAGGAATAAAGTGTAATGCTAAATGTCATATCCTAGGCAGATGAAACAAGATTAAAATAGAGATGATTTAAATATCACACACCTTAAGAGAAATAAATTTTGCCACAATTTTTTTTAGACCAGGATGAATAATATTGTGTACCTTGTCACCTTTTCCAGGAAGTACAGTCTGTACTCTCTGCTTGTTCCCTAAGGACACACAGGTGACATTCTTTCAGGTTTGGATTAATGCTTTCTGAAATGTCAGTAAGTGGGATGACTTTTTAGATTGTCTTCAGTGGTCTCAGATGAAAGCTGACTATGTCTGCAGACCTTTAAGGAGAGCAAGTTCTGCTTTCCAGGAAGATGCTTGTAAAGTTTTTGACACACGGTAATTTAAGTTCTGTGTATGAATTGAAGATGAAATATGAAAAAAATCAAAAGATTCTATAAAGTATACAGTTCTTGTGACCCCCTCCAACCATTTATGTGTTCTGGTATGTTTGGGTTTTTTAAATATATCCACATAATAAGAAAAAAGGGTAAAAATTAAAGTACCTTCGTTTTTGGATTGATCCTCACTGACGTTTTCTATGGAGAAAGGTAATTTCAGTATTTCAGTTGAGTAGCTACCATCTTATTACCTATTTTGTAACACAGCACTCTGTTCTTCCACAGAAGAATGGGGTCATTAGATTTTTCTGACTGACACTGGTAGATCACCTGAATTACAGAGAGGAATCTGCACTATATTGATCACTTTTTGTCACAGTGCTGGGCAAATTATTGTGTTTACTGAAACAAGCTCAACGTTTGGCTTTTTGAATCACCTGTTATTGTGTGCTTAGAGGAGTTCAAATTAGCCAACCAACCAGAGACATTCAACTCTTTTGTACTGGTGCTTGACAGAACAGCTGCAAATTCTCCCTGAGCTCTGAAGCTCAGAGTCCCAGAGACCCCCAACAACGTCTGACAATAAGGCTACTTTGCACTTGAAGTCTGCGATTGCTGTCAAAGTAGTTCAGGCTGTGTTTGTTTAAAGTAGATAAAAAAAATTAGTGACAACATCATGGCTTGGCCTTCGCTACAGGAGGAGTTTGAAACTTATGGAGGGTATTTTTGCTGCTATTTTTACTCATGGAAACCAGAAATTGGCCAGCTGGGGGCTTTACCTTGGCTTAACCAAACCTTCAGTGAGTGGCATTGACATTCCCACAGAGCCCCCTTTCTCCTTAACCCCCAGGAAAGGCATTTTATCCCCATCCAGATTTCAGAGACACCACCTGTTGAAGAGACAGGAAATATTAGTGTGGTCATAGGGTCTAAGATGGAAAGCCTGGCTGCTCTTCCAGAGTCCCAAAGCCCTTTGGGTTCCTGTGCAAAGCCCTTTTCAGCAGTTTGGGACTTGGTCTAACAGTGGAACAGCAGAAACCCGTCCCAGCGTGCTTTCCACTTTAGTTACAGCCTGACAGCATGGTTTTAATGTGGCATTTGTTCTAATTCTGGTCAGATCAAGCTGCTTGATCATAAGTTGGTATCTAGACCTCTGTTTGCTCAGTTAGACTCTGCACTCTGCCTGCACCTCTGCTGCGAATTATGGCACTTTTAATGCCTTTCCAAAATGCTAAGTGATAGATTTGTCATCCTTTCCTTTTGGAAGGTAGACCTTGTATAATAATTTAAAATCCCTGGCATTTTGGTAATTAGAAGGTTTGAAATCCCTGTTTACTGCACTAAATTTCATGAAGTGTTTCCGCCAAAGAGAAATTGCTGTCTACTTATGTCATAAAGAGAAGCTTTATGTGCCAGTAAATAACTCATACAACAGGGCTCAGAATGTCTCTTCACAGGGAGCCTCCATCTTTTAATAAACTTATGTTGGAAATTGTAATTAGATGATTCAGTTTGGGTTGCTTTCTTTAAAAAACAAACAAAAATTGTTCATCCCAATTCCATTCTTTTGCAGCACTTGATGAAAATAAAAATATGCTTTTCCAATAAGAAATAAACTAATATTACATCCTGGGCCCCTTTGCTCTTTGTGGCCATATGATTAATTGCTGTGACCATGATACCAATGTAGGCCAAAATACAACATTCATTTTGAAAGGCAGAGGTTTAAAACGTGCCCTTTTGTTCCCTGACAATTGTTGAAATGAAGTTAAAAATTTTAAGTAATAATATTTAATTTTTTTTATCTTCACTTATAAGGCAGATATTTACAGGCCATGTCATTTTAAAAGGAAAGCCAGAAAGAAAAAAATCAACTTTTTTTAGATATAATAGTAAGTAAATTGGGTTTCTAGAAATCTTTATCCTTCTAAAGTAAGTGTGGAAACCCCCAGATTTCAATTTCTTTGCTGAGTTTTCTTTCTATGCTTATAGAAGACAGTATAGTCACTCTGTCAGGAAACTAGTATTGGTTTCAGTGGTTACTCTAGTCTCTAATTGGAACCATATTGCAAAAGTTTTGATGGCTTGTGCAACTGTTAAGCTTTAAAAATAACTAAACAAATGAGAAGTTCACTTTGAGATACCAAAAGTTATTAAACATTCAGCTATGGAGGGAAATCAAGGGCATGTCTTTTTTAATAAAAACTTCCATTCCATTTCAGTCAGAGAAACTATTGTTTTATTGATGGAAATAGCCTTGCAAATACTTTTTTTTATACTAACCCTGAATAGAGCAAAACACCTTTGGTTGGTCTAAAGGCCACTGAAGTTGATGACTCTTTCACAGAATTACCTCTGATGAATTGTTACTAAGTGGTGTATTATTTTCTGGGCCAAAACGTGAAAAACTCAAGCCACTCGTAATAGTTCATGCAGTCAGACAATAAAAATGAATAGAAAACTTTGTGCTGCTTTGAGAGCTTTGAAAATATTGTTCTGCTATGGATTAACTCTGAGTCATTAGAGCAGTTACTCCATGTGAGGGTCTTCTGCTTGGAGGATGGTGAGAGCTGGCACACAGTGAACAATTTTTGTGCAAAATGTCACAGGGCAAAAGATAATTTTGAAATTTTATTTAGCCTTTGTTGAAAGCTTTAGTGAAATAGTTAACAGTACTATTTCAAGTTTTGTCAAGTTGCTCTTTGCCAGATCTGGTGACAAGATCAGGGCGATGCTGTAAATCCACTGGACGCTCACACTTGAGCGGAGCTGTAAATCTGGTTCCCACTGCTCAGCTGCATTTGTGGGACATCATAAATCCACTTGTATCAGTGTTGTGCAGAGCTAGGCCAGGTGCCCATTTGCCAGAGACAAGTGATGGTCCTTTCTGCTGCGGAAGGTCTGTGAAAATCAGACCCAGTTGTTGCCCTTGTGATGCAGAACTGTTAAAGCACTGGAGGTTTGTCCTGTGCTGGATGGGGATTTGCCTTGCGAGAAGCAGCCTTTGCAATTGATGTGCCTGGTGCTGTCATGCCACAAAGAGGACAGGTCTATGCTGTCGTTGGGTGGAAAATTCTGTCTCATGGGCTGTGTTTTGAGTTGCGGGATATTTCTTCATCTGCTTAAAATTAGAAGATGCTTTTGGAAATTGTGAGTGCTGAACAGACTCCTGCTAGGACATTGTTTCCTTACAAAATAACCTCACAGGACTGTGTAGGTGGTGTGTGCAACTGGAGCATGGAAAGCACCTCTCCCTCCCTGTGTTGAGCTCCTGGCTCATTGTTGACCAAGTCCTTCTTTCTTAACATGTTTTCTCAGAAGTTACAGATGCTCTCCTGTCTTCCCAGGCACTCAGCAATGGGACAAGGGGGCACGGGCTCAAGCTCTGCCAGGGGAAATTTAAGTTGGAGATCAGAAGAAAATTCTTCACAGAGAGAGTGCTCAGGCATTGGAATGGGCTGCCCAGAGAGGGGGTGGATTCACCATCCCTGGAGGTTTTTTAAACTGAGATTGGACATGGCACTGAGTGCCATGATCTGGTAAAGGGATTGGAGTTGGACCAAGGGTTGGACTTGATGATCTCGGAGGTCTTTTCCAACCCCATCGATTCTGTGATTCCCTGTTGGCTGAGGACTTTGGTTGTTCTGGAAATAGACAAGTAGAGATGATATTTGAAAGGTTAAAACTATTTTTTTACTTTTTTTTTCATTTTCTGTGCTTTTAACAGCTGTTACTAATTGACAATCAAGTGGGCACCTTGATATTTAAAACTCTGGGTTGCAAGCTCTCATCTTCTTAATGAATTCCAGAGGTTTCACACCTCCAACTTTTATGAGATTCTTTGAGGTTTTCCCCTCTTAATAATTATCCAGTGATTGATAAGAAATTATTTGCATAACCAAAGAATGAGTTATGTCTTATCAGTTGGTCAACATTTAATTTCTCTTTCATTTGCCTCAATTTGCCTTGCTGGTTATTTTCTTCTAATGATCACAGACCCTGCATTTCTATTATAGAACAGGAAGAAATACATCTTTTCAGTAAAATCTAATAATCAGGTTCTCTTTCAATAAAAAAAAAAATCTTCAGGCATTCTTTTTTGCAGAAGACAGACCCTTCAAGATAAAAAAGGTAGGCTTAACTCAAAGATTAGTCTTCTCAGTGAATTCTGATGTGAAGTCTTGCGGAAATGGGACCTATCAAAATTCTTACCCATTTTTAAAATGCCTCTGATAGCTGAGAGACCCATCAAAGCTTATGAAGGTTTTCTCCACCCCTTTGACAGCTGCCTGGATCACAGTTAAGCATCTAGAGGAGGGAATTGTTGCTTCTGTGATAGATCCATTCATTTGGAGGGTATGCAATAATTTTAGCTCTCCAGTACACAGACATAAAAGTAACAAGAAATGTCATCTGTTTCAGACAATATGATTGGATTGCTAGACATTATTTGCTAATTTTAGTATCTTAAAATATCTTGCCTCTTCATTTCCTGCAGTTAGGTTTTATCATACTGTTCTGCTGTCACAAAATTATTACTATACTGTAGCAGATTCATCCAGTGGAAAGATGTGATAAAATGACTTTCAAATTATTTTCTTTGAGTCTGCCACTTTAGTATTTTTAAAACATAAGCATTTTGGATGCCCTGATTCTTCTTGTGCCACTAATAATGAAGGACAAACTCCACCTGACAGCAGAAGTTCAGCACTCACTTTAGCCAGAGAAATCTGTCTTATTCCTGGCAACTCTTCTGGTTCAGAATGGCAGCTCTAAATCCTAACAAGGCACAGCAGATGCATTTGAGGAGGGACTCTGAGGCTCTCAGCAACACAAGCAGAATGTTAAGTAACAGCAACTGTAGACGAGGTAACTCCAATAATGTCGTTTTGTTTGACAGGTAGGGCAGATGGTTGGGCTCCTCCTTCTGTGGGAGGCACTGCCCAAACTCCTGTTGGCTTTAGCAAAGGCTGCTCTTTCAGGGTCAGACTACCACTAAAAATTAAATTAGGGAAGAGTTGACCTCTCTGAATACTTTCCTCTGCAGTGGCTTAACCTCTGATTAAAATGCAGTGGCTGAACAGCCAGTGACATTCAGCTGCCTGTTAGGGAGGTGCTGCAAGGGCTAAACAAGGGCCTGAACTCTCATTAGCTGCATTTGTCAGGATCCACAGCATCCTCCCCTGTTTTCTCTTGTTGCATTGTAAATATTGTTCAAAGGAAACAGCATGAAATAACAGCTGAAGCTGGAGTCCTACTAGCTCATTTGACTTGCAAATGCTTAATTATTCAGACAAATTTTCAACATAAACAAAAACTAAGGAAAAAACCCACAATACCAAGTTCATCATTCTGGCATTAACTTTTTTGGTTTTGAGTTTTTTGTTTAGGAACCTCAGTTCAGAGCTCTGTTACTCTGTGTGTCAAATGCTTATTTTCACCTAAATTTCAGCAGAACACTTCAAAAAATACCAGGTGCAAATATCATATGTATTCCCAAAACCAAATATGTTTGCAAATATATTAGTGCTCCTTTGCCTGTGTCCTTTTCTAAGATAGCTCCTCTCAGTTCAATACCTAGATCACAGATATTGATTTCAAAATCTAGTTATTGCATTTAATGTACAATGAATAGGGATGTTCAGGCTTTATGTTGATCTAGTTATTGCTTTTACTGTACAATGAATAGATGTGTTCAGGTTTTGTGTTGCATATGTGTTAATATGTAATGTATCTAATGGTCCAAGACACTCAACAGGGAGGATATTCCTAACACTTTAAATAACATTTTAACTTTGTTTTCTTAGGTTGTTTTTCTAGTCTGAGTCCAAAAGGATTCTAATGTGTTGTAGCTTCTGTCAGTCAAAAACAGAAGTAAGAATACTTATTTTTAGCAGAGGGGAGGATTAATGTTGTTGACTAGTCTTTAGCTCAGGAAAGAATGACATGCTCGCAGATTGGAGTTGCTTTGAAGTTCACAAGCCAAACATTGCTGTAAAATAACATATGCATGAACTTGGGAACTGTAATATATGCTGCAGCCTGAAACAGATCCAAGAGTTATCACAGGGCGGGGATGAAAATATCTGTTAGTGTAATTAATTGCTTGTTACAAACTCTCTAGAAGCCTTTTAAGAAGATGTTTTTGGATTGTCCATCAGTCAGTTCTCTAAATGTGGCTAAATTGTGTCATTATGCCCTTGCTTCAGTAAGTGGTATCTGCAAATAAAGACCCTTTCTCATAGCATGGGGTGTGTTCTGCTATTCCTCTGGGGAAAAAAAGCCATACAGAACTTACTGGAAACAATCAAGAGTGGAGTGGAATATTTGTTACCGGCATTGACATTCACCAGTATTTGATGGCAGAATTTTAGTCACTTATCTAAAATGTGGCTCAAAAGTAGATATGTTGGTAACTAAAATACTCTGTAGAAAATTTATTTTTGAATAATAATTTGGAAATTTATCTCAGATATTAGTCTGTACTACATGAAGTATGTTGATACTTTGCCAGGATAAACACTGAGTACCTCGAATGCTTCTGTTTATCCTCATGAGTGAGAAGAGGCAGCACCGTATCTGGAATGGTCTCAGAGGGGCTTAATTACTATAAACCTTCTGATACAGTAAGTCATCTAGTCTGGGCAAGTTGGTTTGTTCCTCTTATCATGTTTTATTTATACAATACTATTCAGGCTTAGGAAAGGACAGAAAAAAATAGCTAAGAGATCAATTATTTTACTTACAAAAATCGAATGCATCTTATAATTATCTGTGCTCTGTTCCTTGTAAGTTGGTAATACCAATTTAGATATTGAGGATGCAATGTTTGTTTTTTTTTCCCTTCTCCTCTTCTTTTGTAACTAATTTTTAAAATATTTTCAATAATTTTAATGCATTCAGTACTTGAAAAACAGTTAAGAATAAGTATCAACAGCAAACAGAACTCTTTAAAATCCTATTTTTGAATTCCATTGAAATGTGGAATGTAGAAAGAGTTTATCAAGCATTTTTCAATTATAGACTGAAAGTCCACTTGGGCTACATAGTTAATGATGTTATTTTGAAACACAAACCAGACCAATTATTGATATCAGATGCAGGTTTGGGGGTTACTTATTGAGTATCTGACAAACAAATGCGCCTCTAACTAAACAAGAACTGAGAAAGTGTGAGTCCATTTCTGCCTGATGACATTTTGAATTGAATGATATGAGATGGGATTTTATTGCCCTTATTTGGATATAAATTCCTGCATTACTTTACAATGGAGTCTTAGTGGAAGAGAATGCATGTTTTCTTGAAGAATAAAATTTTCAGCACACATTAATCAGGAGTGCAAACTTTAATTTCAGGTATGTTTAGTAATCTGTTAACAATACCTACCTTTTTTTTCCCATTTGAGACAAGCTCTGAGGGTAAGGGGAATGAAGATGGGAAATGCCCACAAAGGAAGATCTAATAACTTTGGGGTTTTTTTTAATCTATAATGAACTCAATCATTATTTTGTTTTGTAGTCATCAAGGTTGGGGTCTACCAAATGATGGTTTATCATTTAAGTTCCACTTACTGAAAGGGGAAGGCTGTGCCTTGGGTAGGAGGTTGAAGGCAAACCCTTGTACATCTAAAAAGGGTAATGTACATTCCAGCTAAAATTTTATAAATCTAAATGAATTTAATACAATACTGACTCACATCTACAGACTCTTTGCTTTTTCTTCTTCCTTATATTCATGTGTCAAAACATCAGAAATGCACGTTTTCTTTTAGTGTTCTTCCCAAACAGGTCAGTTCAAATACTCAGCTGCATCATTGCTGTGGCTCCTTCCTCACAGCTTAATTTCTCACAGCAGTTCTCAGAACACGTGGGAGTTTTTGCTTTCATTCCTTCAGCAGCTGGGAATGGCCCTCTAAAAGCAGTTTTTCATAGCTGTGTGCAGTGCATTCTGCTGAAAGCTTTGCTATGGCATTTGTGCTTTTAAAATGAAAACCAAAGGAATAAATAGATCTTTGTCATCATTAGCTTTAAAGTAATATATACAAGTGTGTGTGTATACCAGTGTATACAAGTGTGTATAATATACAGAGACATGTATGGCCAGATCATATACTTTAATGTTTAGATATGAGAAAACTGTTGATAATAACTTTCTCCTCCATGGAAACTACATCAAAAGTCTGTAGCTAGCCATGCATATGTAATAAGAAGGATATCCACTATCTAAAATCTGCTTGAGCATCACTTTTCCATTTTATCAAGGGGCTAAGGTGTCATTGATTGATGTGCAGCCATGACTAGTAGCAATCTGCTCTCTTAAGCACAAGGTGCATACACCTCCCCAGTCTTTAGGTTAAGAAAGGCATCCAGAAGTTGTTAAAAATACTTTGCAACCAAGGTGTGTTGCTATGTCTTTATTTCTCCTTGGCTTAAAAAAAGCTATAATGCTGTAAATAAATAAAATCTCTTGCTTAATTAAACTATATAACAATACTCATGGAACAGCTTGTGTTGATGGAAAAATGAAAATTGAAATTTCTTTTTACATCTGGGAATTTGAATCCCCCACACAGACCTTCTTAGAATTGTAGTACAGAGGCCTTTTCATTTGCAAATGGAAATGCAACTTTTCTACATCCCATATAAATTCACTGTAATAATCACTCCCTAAAATTAAAGTTTAAAAATCTGCTCTGTTGTTCATTAAATAAAAGTGTTTCATTTGAGTTATACAGGCAATGAAATACCCACAGTAGACACCTATTCCTAACACAAAAAAGCTGTCAGTAAATTATCTGCCAACTTCCACTTTGGGTATTTCCTGTTTCTTTTTCTTTCCATAAAAGGCTGGGCAGATTCAGTGCACATGCACAATCATGCTGAGCTTTTTCTGCCTCTCTCTCTTTTGCTCTGTCCTTTTTGTGTATGTTCATATACAGAGGGGCAAGAGAGACTCAGGAAAGACCAGGCAACTTTCCTCACTGTTACTGCAGAAATGTTAAATTCTACAATATTATCTAACGGTATTTATTTCAGAATTTTTAATTGATTTAAGTCACATACTCTGCGATGTGGAAGCCTCTCTGGTGTCTAATGCACATTTTGCAGCCTGTTGTGTTGCCAGCCCTGTGTTCCCACCTGGCTCTCAGGTAACTCTGCACAAGCAGAGCTCCAGTGCTTTTGCTGCTGGTTATGATGGCATTGCCTCAAAGCTTTGTGTGATGTTCAAGCTGGTTTGATGAGACACAAGCAACTCAGGGAGTTCAGAAAGCCCAAGAGCTGAGTTATTGTAGGCATCTTTTTGAGATGAGCATTTTTGAAAATTACTGCTTACATTTTGTATATGTGCACACACATATACAGTGTCTGTAGGGGAATACACTCAGTTCTCAATTTTACATAGGCTCAGCAATGTTAAAGGCACATTCATTATTCATGTAATATCAGTGCTATTCATGTTTCTTAATTCCTTGAGGAGTGTGCCTGTGTGAGCCAGTGCATCTTGGCACCCTTGGGACTCCTGCCTGGGACAACCTTTGGATGTGAGGAATGGTTTAACAGACAGGAGTTGTGTTGTTTCAAGTCCCCAGGTGGAGGTTGTTCTGGAGAGGTGGCGGCTTCCCTGCATTGTAGCTCAGTGGTGTTCCAACACACTGAGAGACAGCAAACCAAGGAAGAAAACTGCATGAAAGAATCCCACTGCAGAGTAACAGTTCTCACAGGTGATTTGTTCTGCAGTAGCTTACTGGGGTTTTTGTAGTCAAATTTCAAGTACAAGAAAGATGGAGAGAGAGAGACTATTTGCAAGAGCAAGTAGTGACAGAACAAGGGAGAATGGCTTCCAACTGAGAGCAGGTTTAGATTAGATATTAGGAAGAAATTCTTTGCTGTGAGGGTGGTGAGGCCCTGGCACAGGTTGCCCAGAGCAGCTGTGGCTGCCCCACACCTGGAAGTGTTCAAGGCCAGGCTGGATTGGGCTTGCACCAGCCTGATTTAGTGGAAGGTGTCCCTGCCCATGACAGGGTGGTTTGAACTGGGTGATCTTTAAGATCCCTTCTAACCCAAACCATTCGATGAAGATAAACATCCAGAGTTCCCACTGCTGAGAGTGAGTAAAGGCATCTTTCCCTGAATTACTGTATCAATGCTCTTTAGATTCAATTGAAAAGTTCCTCATCACTTATTGGAACTTGACTCAGTCCTTCCCATGCTCACAGCTGGGGCCCTCAGCTGGCTGCAGGCTCATGGTTTCACTTGGAAAGTTCTGTCAACTTCCTTCGTGGAGCTCATGTGTGAGTTTGGGGAATCAAAATTATTTAAGAAGCAAAAACCTTCCTCTGGAAAATTCAGATCTTCATTTCAGGGTGAAATTCCAGGGAGATGAGTGTCTGCTTCTGAATGGGACAGATAGTACATTTGTAGTTAATCAGGAGCAGAGTTTATTTATCCATCTTTCTTTACTTATATTGATTCTTTGAACAAAAAATTAGTGTTTGGTTTGTGGAATCACATTTATATTTTTGCAATACCTTAAGGAGAAATGCCACTCTGTCTCAGCACTTTTGCAACAGTGTTAAGGAAAGTAGATGGAAAAATTCCCTTTCACTAAAACAATGAGAAAGCTTATTGTGTTCCACGGCTTCACAGTTGTTTTAAATGCTTCCCTTTTCAAAAGTTAATTATGTGATTGCTGCATTACTTAAGAGCTGAGAAGAACATATCTATAATGAGCAGAATCTGAATAGATTTTAAATGCATCTTTTTTAGCTCTCCCTGTGGCTAGGAGTGCTTATTGAGATGTTCATTTACAATAGATTACTGCTACTTTTTAAAGTACTTTCCCCACTCTCCATAATTGATGTATTAGTATATCCCCTAAGCGTATTTTCTTGCTCGTCTTTACTCCATTAAGATTAAACAGAATGGTCATTAGATCATAAAGAAATAAAATATTCACTTTGCTACTTAGTGCAAAAAAGCTGCTATTATCTGTCAAATATAAAGATTAACTTTGCCTTCAGGTACATTTTTAATGGTCTTTTAAATATAGCCCCGAACCACTGTAACACATGGTAATAGATGAAGAACTTTCTTCATCAGGGGGAAGTATATCTTAATTAGGTGTCAGGCCCAGAGTTTTTTGCTCAGCCCATGCTTTTAGGTGTGAAAGATTTTTATCCATGGTTATCTGAATTTGTGACACAGTTGCAGTGCAAGTTGAACTTAGGGGGACGATTTGTATTTTATTACTTGCTATAGACTTTTTAATAGGCTTTAATTAAAATGTCAAAGATCATATTCTGTATCTATTTTTTGTTCAAGTAGCAGTGGAGAATAGGAGTTTGTAAAGATATGAAATACCCCAATTTTCAGTGTGCAAGCATTTAACAAAGCATTTGCAAAGAGGTGTTAGATCATGAAACAAACCCAATATTTTATGCTTAGAAAGTCAGGCTTGCAGAACAGTGTTTCCCTCCTTCACCACAGTCTCTCATTGCTGTTCTCCACAGCTCTTTTCTTCTAAGGGAGAAAAAGAGAATGGTTCAAATGGAGCAACTAATTTTAAAGGATATAGGGAAGACAGAAGACACTTCTATTTTATGACTGAATAGCAATAGATATAAAGTAGATGAAATTTATGCAGCAGCAGAACTGCAAAGCTCTTTTTGAAAGTAAGGGTCATGTTTACTATCCAAAACAAACTAGATACACTTTGCAAAAGAAATATAGTATTAATGATCGAGTGATTATTATTAGGAGAAATTGCAGTAAGAGTTATTTTATTGATTAGCTCTCTATTAATGCTGTCATGGCTCCAAAGTTAGTGTTCACAGACGTTCAGAGAAATAACAGTATTTGCTCTCTCCATCAGTTCTTGGTTCTGGGCTGGTTTTCTGTCTGCTCTGAGATTACTGAAATAATTTGCAATTTGATATCATTCAGAATTGTAATGAAGAACTTTGGGATATGCTAGCACTTATGTTTTTATAATGATGCTGTTAATGTCTGTAACACTTAAGGTCTTCCAAAGGACAAGCCCTTTTCCCAAGAAGTCTGGTGTGCTATAATGGCATTCTGGGATTCTCTTTGGTTCAATCCTGTCTTGAGCATGGTGATCACAAAGGAATTTTTGATTCTCAGAGTATTAAGGAGTGTCAGCAGCACTGCTGCCTTGGACTTGTGAAGGACAGACCTTGGCCTGTTTAGGAGACTGGTTGAGAGAGTCCCTTGAGAGGCATTCCTACAGGGCAGAGGGGTCCAGGAGGACTGGACGTTCCTCAAGAAGGAAATCTTAAAAGGCTAAGGAACAGGCTGTCCCTGTGCTGAAAGACAAGCCAGAGGGGAATACCAGTGTAGCTAAACAGAGGGCTTTGGCTGCAACTCAGGAAAAAGAGGAGAGTTTATGACCTTTGGCAGAAAGGACAGCGACTTGGGAGGGCTACAAGGATGTTGTGAGGTTATGCAGAGTGAACTTAGCCTTTAAGATAACAATGCTTTGCCATCAAAGCAACCACTTACTTTCAGCAGTGCTTTAGTTTTGTCAGCTGCAGAACCTTCCTGAGTGCTCTCAGATCTCGAGGGCCAGCTCAGCTGCCCAAAGCAGAGTTCAGTTCAGGTGCTGCTCTGCTGGGGAGGAGGGTGCTCTTTTCTGCTTGACTTGGTGTTTTGACACCTCTCTCTGAAGGTTGGTCTGCCTTGTCATCTGACTGGAAACGAAGCCCCTGTGATGGTTATGGCAAATGTTATTCCTTCTTTTAATCAGTTTTGCTTGGGTGAAAACATGTTCCTCACTCATTATGTAAAGCAGATAATTAGCTGATTACTTGTGCTCCACTTCCCAGTGTGATTGGATATGTGTCACTCCTGGCAATGTTGTAGAATCATCTCCAGAAGAGAGCAGTTTGCTCAGAAGATGCTCTCCCAGTGTCACTCTCAGTGCCATGGAGGCCCCTCTCCCTCTCTGCTGATCTCCTTGAGTGGATCCCACTGCCAGTGCCTGGCTCTTCTTTTTATGACACAGGACAATTGCATCTCCCTGAGCTAACCTTGCCTCCCCTCCTAACCAAGGCCCTGACAGAGCTGCAGGAAGTGCCCTTGATCTCTGCTGGAGACAAGGGCTGGAATTAAATCCACAATAAATAATCAGGATGATTTGACCCTTGGACACTCACCTGTAAATGTTTTTGCCAGCCTTGTGCAGTGCAGCAGCAATGCCATTTCTTATGTGTTTGTTGTGCAAAGTAGAGAAAATTAGTTCCTTACATTTTCAGCCTCACCTTTACTTTTCATATAATCTTTCTATAATTGCACTGCAAAGCACTTTAGTAAACATACATCAACTTTTCCTGAAATTGTTTTCCAGGCTTCTCTCAAAGAGCACCTACATTTCAACCTCCCCCAGATTGTATGTTGTCATTTGGTCAGTTCTTTTGTATTTAATTGTAGGGCTTTACAGAGTTTATGGGGTATATATTCTTGTCTTAAAATAGCTGTTCAGATGAAGTTAAGAATTCAGTTGCAGGCCATTCATTCATCCATAATGTTACATGAGAAAATTTGTCACCCTCTTTTTTTTCCCCCCCTGTATAATAAACTAGCTTGTAAGTCCTTTATCAATTTTTTATTTTTGCCTTTATGTCTTCATAACATCTGTTTCAGGAAGACCAGGCTTTGTTTCAATGCCAGTTTGTTTTGGCTGATACATGCTGACAAAATAATGGTGTGAGGAATTGTTCAATTTACAAGTAAATTATATAAATTCCCGTATACTGGTGATATGTTTTGAATGTCCAAATGGTAACTAAACCCTGTAACTTTTCCCATGTGCTGGTGACTTTAGAAAGAAACAAAAAGAGCACCACTACCCCCCAGCAAATAGCAGTTAAATGAATGGCTTTTCACAACTATGCCATAGGTCTGTTGTCTGTTTGATAGAGCAGGAAAAATGTCTTGCTCTTTGAAAAAAACATTAGACCTTTGTGATCCTGTAAAATGTAACACTGTAGGAGCAGAGGACATTGATCTCCACCTAATACAGCACTGCTTTGTGCTGGAAGCACCTGTGATCAGACTTCCACCTAGGACACAACCTCAGGAACAAGGAGGTTGAGAGGAGCAATGGCTTATGTATCTCAATGTTTATAGCTGAAGGTCTTTTGTTTGTCTGACCTGCTGCTGCTGGCATGGAATAACCTAAATTCCTGTGGATATTGGGAGCTAGACAGCAAACCTGATTGCTACCTGTTATTTTCCTCTTAGAGGATCTCAATATTTTTCCATTTGACCTTGTGCAGACCCAAGTTTTAAAGGACAAGGAAGAAAGAACTTAAAATATAGAAAAATAAAGGGATATCCAGTTTGGGATAAAGCAGTAGCCTTGCACCTGACCGAGTCACCACTACACTTGACATTGCTGTTTCCTTGGGATAGTCCTTTTTGTCCTCTGAATCTTACAGCCCTTTTGAAAAAATGGGTTATATGTACTGTCTTTTTAATTATGGTGTTAGGAGAAGAAATTAAAATATATTCATTTAGGACATGTTGGTGAAGTATATCAGAATGCAGAGGGAAGGACTGGATTATAAGTTTTTAATGCACTGTGCCTAACTGGTGGCATAATTCCTCAATGTCATCATTAAGACAAGAATTCTTTTCCACACTGATGTCCAATATTATTTTCTATTCACACAAGGTTCGTCTAGTGGTTTCAGAGCACGTTAAAAATGTCTAAGAAAAGAAACATCCTACTTACTCAGACCAGTTGGCTAAAGAGTTTTTATCAGTGTAGAGTGGTTAAGTGCCTTGCTTATGTCATAAATCAGTGACTAAACTGGGAATGAACTTTTGGACCAATTTAAGGACAAATATATGTGTAAAGCTTTTTGAGGTTGCTGTGCAGAAATGTTTCTTTCTGTCCATCCATGAGTATTTTTATGTTGATATCTCTCCATTGTGCCTTATCTCTAAGGCTGAATTGTGAAAGGGGGACATTGTGTTTCAGTTTAAAGCAAAAGCCAAGTCAGAGGGTTTTTTCTTTGGCCACTGCCTTTGAATAGTGTTTTTGACTCTACGTGATTTTCAGGTTTGCTCAAAACTAAACCCTAATTATGAGGTGATGCTGAAAGAGCTATATTAAAAGTTTAGTTTACACAACAGCTTGATGCTTAAGAGAGAATATTAACTAGTTACATAGGATGGGTAATGTAAAATATATTTCCTTAGCTATTTTTTAGGGCACAGAATGGTGTCTTGAGGACTTTCTGAGGCAGAAAACTGACATTTGGGATTCCTTGGCTCTGGTCAGGATATCCATGCCATGGCCCTGGGCCCTGCAGTGTGTCCCCTGATGCCTGGGACCCTCAGTGTGTGGGGTCAGGCAGGACAGCTCTGTGTGGGGACAGCTGACATTGTATGTGCTGCTGTAAAGCACTTGTAAAACTTTGTAAGGTGCTTTTGATTCTTCCAGAAAGGGAACGTTTGTGCTGATTCTCTTCCTGGCTGACAGGGAGGGAGAGATGGATCATTTCAATGTTTCTAGGGTGAAAGGCAAACTGTTTGATCATCATTTGAGGAGAAATATGAGATTCTCCAGGAAGGAATTAAAATCCTATTAACAATTTTATTCATCTGCAAGTGTGAATGAAGAGTTTGACCTGTTCTTTGTAGGATAGCTACGACTTGATGATACCACCTTCATTTCTCTCAGCTTGTGAGGCATGAGAAAATAGGATGGGTTCCAAGCAGTGGGATAATTCTATTTCCTTCACAGTGCATGAGAAGGAAAAGGCTGCCACATTGCCTTGATGAGATCATCACTGTAATAGCAGCCATTTATCTCTGAATGCTCTCTGGAGGTAAACACAACAATCACCTTTAAAGTTAAAAGCATAATTCAGCCTGGTTGGCCTCTTAATCCTGTCCTTACTGAGGTGGATTGGTTCAGCTGATCTATTTAAATGGTGATCAATGTAGAAGACTGTTTTTTTCAGGAATGCCTTTTGTAGTTGTTTTACTTTGATTTAGGATTCAATAGCAAAAAAACCAACACAACAACACAAACCTCTGTCTTTTTAAGCAAAAAGGCTGATTGGACCAAGTGGAAATATACAGGTAGGAAAAGAAAAAACATTCTTCTTTATGTTGCACTTGGGAAATGCAAAGTTGGCAAAAAGTTATTTTGCAGATGACAAAAAATCATAAGTTCTCTCCTGGAGTGACACAGATCACTGCAATCAGTTTTGATTCTAGAAACAGTGCTGCTTTACACATGGAGTAAACTGGTTGCCAAGGAATAGGTAGGCTGAGCCTTTCCACATTACAGCACAGGCTGATGCTTGGGAGAGAGTCTTATTGGAAGCTGCTTATAGCGGAATTAAACTGAGTTTAGAGATAAAATTATTAGAAAAGGGCAGTATCCTCAAACTCAAGAGTATGGAATTGATTGGGTTGGAAAAGACCTCCGAGATCATCAAGTCCAACCCTTGGTCCAACTCCAGTCCCTTTACCAGATCATGGCACTCAGTGCCACGGCCAATCTCAGGTTAAAAACCTCCAGGGATGGGGAATCCACCACCTCTCTGGGCAGCCCATTCCAATGCCTGATTACTCTCTCTGGAAAGAATTTTTTTCTGATCTCCAACTTCAATTTCCCCTGGCAGAGCTTGAGCCCGTGCCCCCTTGTCCTATTGCTGAGTGCTTGGGAGAAGAGACCAACCCCCACCTGGCTAGAACTTCCCTTCAGGTAGTTACAGACAGTGCTGAGGTCACCTCTGAGCCTCCTCTTCTCCAGGCTAAACAACCCCAGCTCCCTCAGCCTCTCCCCACAGCACTTGTGCTCCAGTCCCTTCTCCAGCCTTGTTGCTCTTCTCTGGACCTGCTCCAGCCCCTCAATGTCTTTCCTGAACTGAGGGGCCCAGAACTGAACACAACACTCAAGGTGTGGCCTCACCAATGCAGAGTACAGGGCAAGGGTCACTGCCCTGGGCCTGCTGTCCATGCTATTTTTGATCCGGGCCAGGATCCCATTCTTGACCACCTGGGCACACTGTTGGTTCATGTTGAGCTTCCTGTCAATTAGTGGTCTTGCAAAAACTTAATGCAACAGTTTGTCCGATATAAGCACTTTATCATAAACTTCTCTACAGCTGTTTTGTTGCTGGTAGAGGGGACCCCCCTGCTTTCCCATCCTTGTGTTCCCTTTTGTACTTGTGAGGGGCTGTGTTCAGTGCTGCAGCTTTTGTGTCCCATTCCAATGAGATTTTGTACTTTCCTAGAGTGTAGCAGCAGGAGTCCAGCTTGGTTTTTTCTCTTCTGAGTAAAGAGCTGTTGCTCTTTTTCTTTTCCCTCTTCTGGGGACTCAGCCCATACAGATCAGGATCTCCAAAGGAGAATCCTGGTGTGTTGCTCTGAGTTCTGGGGGTGTTTGTGTGTTGATTTATCTGTACAATTTCACTGAGCCCATGGAACCAAACAAGGATCCCCTCAGGATTAAATTACAGACTTTTCCTCTTCGCTTGTGTTTATAAAAAAATAACTGTTTTAAGGGACGTTTTTCCCATAAAGAAGACACTTTCACTTTCACAATTGCTTGTCCAAAATTCAGATGAGATTTCCAAGATGTCTGTCAAAGCATTGACCTGTTTTCAGTTTGGGTTTTCTTATGCACACTTTCACAAATGTCACCAGTAAATTTTGCAAATAAATAAAAATGTTTCTCAGAAAATTTTCAATGAATTAATCATCCATTTGTATGTTTTTTCTGTAATTATTCATTCCCCAATATTCTTATGCTTGATAAATAGCTCTAGAAGTTGGAACTGTTGAAGTTTCTTCCTCTGAAATACTATTTAAAAATAGAAAGTGTGTAATTGTCTACTTATCACGGGCTTTTCCTTTAAGTTTTCACATTTGCTTGACTTGAGTTACTGAGTTTAATAATGGTCAAGAAGCAAGTATAGACATGAAACAAAGGGATAGTTAACATTGAGGAGAAATGTATTGATTTAATTAAATTTCTGTCATATGCCCCAGAAAGAAATGTCAAATTAAAGCCAGTTATATTGGTTAGATATTTCAGATCTGACACAAATGAAGTCTTTATTAATTCCTTGATTCCTAATTGTTTTATTTGCATCATAGCACACCATAGTTCTTTGATATGGTTCTACTCTTGCTCCCGCTGTAATTACTTAGGACTTGGCCACAGGAGAGAGAAATTCGAGCCTGGCTCGTTAATTGCTTAGTTTCTTTTAATAGCCATGTATTACCTGCAGGATTTATTTGATGCCCACTGCTCCTGCTGTTATCTGAAGGTTCAGGTCAAAATGCCTTTTGTCTTATGGCACGTCTTGAAGGCTGGGCCACGCTCTTATCCCCAGTGTGTGTCTGAAGAATTGGGCACAGATAAAGTGGTTTGCTGAAAGGGCTTGTGGGAAATCTCTGATGGAACAGAAATTTCCTCCTTTGCTTGATGTATAAGGCTCCCTCTGGGAATCTGAATGAGCAGAGTAAAAGTCAGTAGAAGCCCAGACTCTGGCTGGATGTCAGTTCTTGCCCTGTGCACTCTTTTTTGTCTTTTTTCTTTCTCCTTGACTCCCTTTGAAGGACTCCATTTTCATTTCTTTGTTTATATTTTGTTGATTTGGGTTTTATTCTTGAATTTATTTTATTCTTGAATTTATTTTATTCTTGAATTTATTTTATTCTTGGTTTTATTTTCCCATCTTCCTTGTACACTCATGTCAGCATTTTTTCTCCTTCCTCCCTTTAGAAAGTCATTGTTGAAAGAAAAAAATAAATATAGGAATATATTTGAATTGAGCTATTCCTGCCCTGTTGGAATTATGCAAATAGGATGCTCTTTAGTTAGAAGTTAAAGTGTGTGCATTCTGCAGTATTTTTTTTTTCATTTCTTGACTTCAACTCCACAAAGTCAATATTTTTCCATAACTTCTCTGCAGTATTTTCTGTGAGGATTTACAATGCAAAGTGAACAATTGATAAAAGAAAAAAAAAGTGTTTTTTAATGAATTTGAGCAAAATCTTAAACTTCTACAGTTTTATATGCAGGAAAATTCTTTAGTATCTCATCCGAGGTTATTCACCTAACATGGGTAAAATAGGTTGCTTTTTTTGTGAGTTTGTCCCCCCATAGTTTTGCTGTTACAGGATTCTCAAAGGAGCTCCTGAAAATGTAGCATCACTACTGTGTGATGAAGTAATATATAGAATTAGTTATTTCAAACAAACCCACCTACTTCAGATTAAGAACATAAATATTTGATTTTATTTTAAAAATTTGAAATACAGTGATTGAAACAGGTTCCTGTTTTCTTCCTAAATCCGTTCTGATGTTTTTATTGTGACGGGCCTAGAAAATCTATTTTGTGCATTAAAATGACCAAGAGAAAGAATAGAAACGAAACATGGTCAGGCATGACCAACACTGGCAATCCAAAGAGTTAATATAGGAGCAAAGAAGAGCCAAAACAATTCAGCTTCTAGAACAGAATTTCTGTTGAGGAAGATGAAGTCCCTCTGAGAGATGATGGAAGGCAGTTCAGGACAGATCTGGTTCTGCTGGAGACACATACTGCCAAAATCGTGTCACATTAATGAAAAGGAAAATTATCCTGGCAAACAGCATTTCCCAGCTTTGCAGAGGAACTTATTGTGAGGCTTGATAGGCAGGATCCCCCCAGCAAACACCCTGAACCACAGATCAGTGACTGATGCTCCCAAATCAAAGCTAGCAGAAGATCATTTCTCTCTCACCTTGAAGATGTGCTTCCCTTCTTTTTCCAGTGCACACGTTCTTTCCACATCACAGTTTGAAACCCAGGAGGAAACAGAATGAAAAGAGTCTCATAAACATGAAAGAAACTCAGTTAGGCAAACGCTTTTGTTTTGTTTCCGAAAAGAAACAACTTCTAGAGTGGCAGACACAATTTTAGATGAAGAGCTCTGCAAACATCAATATATTTGTGTTTGAATCTCCCGTGAGAGCATTTCAGACCCGATATCCCTGCCAATTCTGAGTCAATAACATTTGAAAAGAACTATATGAATGGAAGGCTTCTTTTTTTTTCTTTTAATTTCTTTGGCTACAAGAAGGTTACTGTGCTCGGCTGTGGATGTTGCACAGCGAAAGTTTCTGTACCTGTTTTCTCCTCCATCACTAGCTGTTTTTAGCTTTAGTGTTGCCCTTGTGGTTGTGCCACACTTGGTGCCCAGTGCCAGATACACCCCTGGCTGCCTCGCTGGGTGCAC
The DNA here is from genome assembly GCF_047495875.1 of Pithys albifrons albifrons. Classification (NCBI taxonomy): domain Eukaryota; kingdom Metazoa; phylum Chordata; class Aves; order Passeriformes; family Thamnophilidae; genus Pithys; species Pithys albifrons. Next base: position 57,052,451 of record NC_092463.1, on the reverse strand, counting down.
AGCTCAGATCCCTGCAGGGCTCAGAGCACGGGGAGCTGTGAGCACAATGTCAGCCTCTTCTCAGACCTGTGTCATCTCACACTACAGGCAGAAAAGTTTCTCATTTTTCCATGGAAATATTCTTAGGGCGTATAAACCTCCCTGCCCCTCAGAACCTTTGGCTTCCTGTGAAATTAGACTTTTGTTTAAATGTTAATAACATTTGAGTGGTTTAATGCCATCGGTACCAGCTTTCAAATGCAAAATTGTGTCAATAAGGTGGAAATAAATTTAATAGGCTTAACGGTGCCTGTAGAATAAAGCAGCTTGGCTGTGACCTTCTCATTAAGGTGTTTGCTGACAATGCAGGCGAACAGCGGTAGGACTTTAATACTACTGTGTGAGGAATTACTTCATTTTAAAAGACTTCAGCAAATTTTCCTCCCTTAATCCGTCCCCATTCTGTCTGGCTGCTACAACCTGTCTGTACTTCAAATACTTTATCTTCCTCCTTGACAGGGAATTTCTAAACATACATAAATCTGTGGACCTAATTGCTGTTGAATATTTTTTCAAACATGTTCCCCAGGAAACAGTCTGAACCATAAAATACTGTGAAGTTAAGGTATTCATGCTGTCTATACCTTCAGTCTTTCCCTTAGATTTTGCTTTAGCCATCACCTTTTTGAAAGAATTAGTGTTTTGAATGGAAAAATAATGATCAGTTAGACTGAAGTTTAATCACTGGGTTCTTCTGAGTCAGCTCCTGCATTATCTCTAACTGGAGCGTGCCCTGATGGGACAATGGGAGCACGTTGTGCTGAAATGCAGGGTCTGCATTATTAATATGCAGCACAGCCTTGGCTTCATGCCTAAATTAAGGAGATAAGACAGTGTGGTTGGGAGGCCTGGCAACCACACGTGTGGATGGATTGGAAAGGTGTGAGCCGTTTGCCCACGTGGTGCCCACAGTGGGTTTCCAAAGGGACCTGCTGGTGCCCACCGGCTTGGGTGGTGGGTTCATGTTTGAGTGGGGGCAAAGGCAGGTCATGCAAGAATTTGCCAGAGACAGCTGCAAAATTGGCTGAGAGTGAATACATTTCAGGGAATGATATTCCTGTCATGTCACACTTCTTGCTGTATTAACAGGTGATGGTAATTGTAGCGAGATTGAAATAATGTCTTAGGTAAACCTTAAATATTTATTAATTTTGTCAAAAAGTGGAGAAGTGTCAGTTATAAGGAGAACCTGTCACAGGCTAATAAACTTCTCAGTTAAATGTAGTGCTTCCTGATTTATGCAAATCAGTGTAAATCACTAAAACCAGAGTTTTTTTAAAAAGTAGCCATCACAACTTGCTTCTTGATAGTACACAAAATTCACATATTGTAGCTTGAGACGGAGCATGATCAGCTTTATTCAGGGAAGTGCCTGCTGCCTTTTATTTTCCTCTTTACGTAATCAGATTTTTTCTACTATTACAACTAGAATTAGTGTTATTACCCATTTTTCTGTCACTGACCCCACATTTCAGGAAATTGCAACGTAACCATTAACACTATAAGGTGAAAAGTGAGTGCTCAACATTGGGCTATGTCTCTGTTTTTAAAAAATCACTTTTTTACTTTGCAAGTGTATTTTTACATGCAAGTGTGAAATAATGCTGATTGTGAAAAGTAAATGTTTAAAAAAAAGTCTGTTTCAGTTAAATAATTTATAATCAGATGTTTCTTATATCTAACTTGATATTCTAATGAGAGTATGAAGATCTTAGTAAGCAAGTCTTGGGATTTCCAAGTAAAACAAAAATATTTGGGACACAGGTGAGGTAGCTTGTTACGTGTGGAAGTTGTTGGCCACCAAATGTGCATATATAAATAGTGTCTTCCAAACCTACTTATTGCTTTGTATATTCAAGAAAAAATAGAGTAATGCCTTAGTCATACACTTTTAATAGGATAACATATTTGTAGCCAGAAGTGAAAAGGAAATCAGAAAAACAAGCCCAGTGAAATTCTCAACTTGAAAAGTTTTCAGTCACTTTGATGATTAGGAAACGTTTCCCTGGCCAGGTGCTCTGTCACAGAAAGTGCTGAGCCATGAATGTGTTTCTTGCAATTGCAACATCATTTTGAATACTATTTTACCTCTCTGTATTACTATGCTAAGGTGTGCCAATACCATGATTAAAACACTCAGTGTCATGAAAGTAATTTTAAAATTAATATATAAGAACAGGGGAAAATGAGATTCAGAAGAAATGAAATCCTGCTCTTTCTGTAAGTACTCATTCTCTGGTTATAGATTTAAATTTCCAATTTTTGAGTTACAACTAAAACAAGTGGATTGAAAAAAAACCAACCAACAAATTCTTTAGGTTTTGAGTAGAACCTTGAATGTTGTAATAGTCTTGCTAAAACTGCAAGATTTTCAACTGCATGTAACCTTCCATCTGTTGATACTTTACATCCTTCCTTACTCTCTAAACTAGTCTCTGAATCCAAGACTTAATCCCTGTGTTCATCATGAAGTATTTTAGGATAAAATCTGTCTAGGAAGCAGCTTGCCTCCTGCTGGCTCCAGCATCACACACTGTGAGCCCTTCCTGAGGCTGTTGGATTTGATATTCCCTGGAGCACAAACATTGGTGTGTTCTGCATCTCTCAGAAACCAGGGCACACGAGCAGAAAGGAGATCTCAGGCCCTCAAAGGACTTAAGTGCTTGCTTTTCTTTGTCACACGTATTCCTTCCTCTTTAGCACGGAACTTGAACTGTGACACTGTAGTTATGATATCTGCAAAGCACAGATCTTCATTTTTAGATTGGTTTCCTAAGAAACTGCAGTTTCCGTGCCTGTGCTGTTCCTCTGTCAGCTGCAGATCTGAGAACTACTGAGCAGACCCGAACAAAGGGTAGAAACCGAAACTGAATTTGGGTTAGAAGACAATTGGGGAAAATTGCCAGGAGGTGAGAGGGGAAAGATGCAGATGAATTACTTTGCTCTGAGCAGGGCAGAGAGGCACGACCCAGAGCGATGCTCCCTTTCAGGCTCTCTGCTTCGTGCAGAGCAACTAAGCAAAACTTCAGCTTGCCTTCTTGCAGGAGTCACGTTCAGACACTTACTGTGTTCGTATTTCCTATCAGAACAATGCAAAACACTTCCCTGAAGTGCCAGTGAAAGATTACCCTGCTTTCCCCCCTCAGATTTCCAAGTGGAGCTTGAGCAACAGAAGCAACTTCCACTGCTCTCACTTTTCCGTACAAATGAAGGTAGAATCTCATTTTGAAGTTTGCTGAAATACAGCCATGGCATTACCCCTGTCCTTGCTGCTTAGCATCCCCTGCCCTGGGCTGTGGAACTTGTGCCATTAGCTGAAGGGACTGGAGCACAAGTCCTATGGGGAGAGGCTGAGGGAGCTGGGGGTGTTTAGCCTGGAGAAGAGGAGGCTCAGAAGTGACCTCAGCACGGTCTAGAAGGGAAGTTCTGGCCAGGTGGGGGTTGGTCTCTTCTCCCAGGCACTCAGCAATAGGACAAGGGGGCACAGGCTCAAGCTCTGCCAGGGGAAATTTAACTTGGAGATCAGAAAAAAGTTCTTCCCAGAGAGAGTAATCAGGCATTGGAATGGGCTGCCCAGAGAGGGGGTGGATTCCCCATCCCTGGAGGGTTTTAAACTGAGATTGGCAGTGGCACTGAGTGCCATGATCTGGTAAAGGGACTAGAGTTGGACCAAGGGTTGGACTTGATGATCTCGGAGGTCTTTTCCAACCCAATCCATTCTATGATTCAGTGTAGGAGCACCTTGGGGTGAGACTGACTGTGGCTTTCAGCAAGGCAGAGGGGGCAGTGCTGCCCTTGCAGGTCTGTCAGCTCAGGGTGAATGCCCATCATGGAACTGCTGCGTTTGGTTAGTGTGACTGAGAGAAAATAAACTCATCTCCCAGCTAAACCAAAGGGTCTCAGACTTTTACTCAGGTAATAAAACTTGAATCTTTTTAAAGAAAATGCTTAAACTGTGTTGAAAGACAGATCTGCTTTAGATGATGACTCTCTTGTTAAATGGGTGTTGTCAGGTTTATGTCAGAGAGCCTGTTAGGCTGACAGAGATTCCTCCACTGTCTCAAAGACAATAAAGCAGATTAGTGAGTATCTGATTTCATTACTTCTCCATGCATCGGTTTGGACACCAATAAAAGTTTTCCCCCTTTTCTTTGCATATTCTGAAGAATTATGGAGTATTGCTCTTTATCTCCAACAATGCAAGAATGGCAGAATTATGGACCTGAACGTTAATGCCACAGCTCAGCCTTTTATTATGTTTCTTGTGCTTTATGTAACAGCTTTAAAATTCTTTAGTCAGCATGTTCAGGTCATCTTATAATTCTCATATATATCAGTATCATTTCTCAAGATTTAAGTGCCTCCAGTGACTGGATTGTGGCTGTCCTCTAGATGGCTGAGTTTAAGGATCAAATTGCCAGAGAGTGCAGAAATATAACTCTAGTGAGTTACTGAAGTCATGCTGACTTAAACCAGTCTGTGATCTGCTTTGGTGGTTAAATTTAAAATGTTAATGGTCATTAAAACAGGCCTGTTAATTTCTGTATGTATTACAACCCCATTTTCATAGCTTTTTTAAATTTTCCCTTCTTGGTCATTAAGGTTAATGGAGAACCTCAGGTTTGCTGCTGTTCTCTATTCTGTATGCTGAGTATGCCTAAAGTTATGTTGCTCCTGGTACTGGGTCTTTCCTCATTATTTATGATTAAATAAACATCTTTTCCTGCTATCCTTATTGCCATCATTCAAATCGGGCATTCTTTGAGAATGCATATGAAATATTTTATGTTTCTAGCATCATCACCTTGTACAGGCTTTAAAACTTTGGTTTTAAATAGTAATCTTATAGCCTAGTTGTGCCCTAGGGAGCCCATGACACTTTCAAACACCAGGTTTCCCATGTGTAGCATCTAAGATCTGTAAGGCCTCTATCAGTCCTATTTTAAAAATATTTTCTCCTTCATTCTTTTACCTAGTCCAGTATTGATAGGAATACTCTCTTCTTGCTGATTTTATCTATTGTATTTTATATTAATGGCTCCTTTTTTTTCTATATCAGACTGAAACTTTGATTCTTTATGAAATAATTGACAGAAGCTCTATTGCTCTCTTCATAATTCTTCTTTCAGAGTACATCTCATTGTATACACACACACACAACACTCATATAATGCTTAATTTTGTCTCAGACTGTAAATACAGGCTGTCTTATCCACCAGGATAAAGGTGTTTTTTCTGAGTGCTTTACTGAAAGTGAGAGTCATCATTTTCTTTATAAAAGAGAGAACCGTCTTCATCTAACAAGATTATTGACTATCTGTAAATGCTGCTTTTCAGGTTATATTTACATTTATACCTTTCCAACACACTTATTTAGGGTTGATACTTTTTGTATTACAGTATTTTCTTTTCGGTGACTCTAATAGGATTAACCCAAGTGCCAAAAGTTACTTGTCTTTCTGCACAACTGATGTTCAGGGCACTGAGCATTCCACACTTGGGGTTCTTGCAAAACCACTTATGGACATAAATATTTGTAGTCTGCCTTTCTTTCTCAGTTCCTTTCAACCAGGTCTGAGCAGGAGATCCAAAGGACAAGTAGGATCTGACAAAGTGGAGGTGTGAAGGAGTGCACAGGGGAGCAGTCCCAGGCTAGAAACCTACATTTACTCTCTCTACCTTATATTGTGGTCAAATAATCTAGTTCCCCAATTTTGTTTCCTTTCTGTAAGGTGGTGGCCACAGAAGTCATGCAGATTAATTAACTGAACATCTTTGGTATTAGTGGAGCCATATGAGTTTTTACTTTCACAGCAAGAAATAGTCAAACCAGTGTAGAAATCACAATGTCATAAATTAGACATAGTAGAAATTCTTGTAGTTTTTTTTTTCTTTTCTTTTAAAAATGTACCATGAAAAATGCACCTATCTGTCCTGGGTTTTTGCTGAATCCTCCACTCATTTAGGTTGGAAAAGGGCTGCAAGGTTGAGTCCAACTAGGCAGTCTCATGTTTCTTAATTTGTCATTAATCAATCTGGTAAATTAAATAATTGTAAAAAAAGTATAGTCAAAATTCTGTTAAGGCTTAACCCACTTAACATTTCTAAAAACATCAGTCCATAGAACTCAGGGGACTGAATAAAATATAAAGATTTAACTGCAATAAGCCAGGAGGGAAAAGCTGCTGATAATTCTGGTTTTGGAATACTTGTTACAATCCACTGGTCAGAAAAAACTGTGTAAAAGATCCTTAATAAAATATTAGGAAAACAGTAAAGTTGAGTGCTACTGATGGATCAGGCTTGCTGATTAAAGAACTAATATATTTAGGTGTATATTTAGGATATTTGGTGTGATAATTCATGAGAATTTAAAACCATTGGATTAACAAGTATTAACTACGTTTTTACAATGCAGTGACTTAACTGTGCTTTTATTAAAAAATAGTGGAATCAATAAGATTTTATGACGTCTCTCAGGGGATATTTTAAGAAACCAAGAAATTGCTTTCTTTTTGAATTAAAAAGAAGGAAATTCTGATCAAATTTTATAAGCCTAAGACAAACCCCGTTCCTATTACAATGAAAAAGTGAATTTCTAATAGCAAAGCTGCCTAGTTCTGTAAATAAATGTTATAAAGCTGGTGGTTTATTATGTTAATATTAGTGAAAATGTACTTTAGGACTGAAGCAAAAGCAACTGAGGAGCACATTTTTATTATTATTCAATTTGAGTGTAATGTTTTTAAATAACATGAAGATTTTAATGAAAAGGAAAAATGAAAATCTGCTGAAAATGAGAGAGGAGACTCTTGCAGTAGTAGATCTGACAGATTAGAACAGTTCCTCTTGCTGTGCAATTAAAATTTTTAAATTATTAACAACACATCAAAGCAGATTTACACACTTACTGTAATGTACCTGAGACATGCTCAGAAGGACAAAACCTTCTAATTTTATGTTTGTTTTTTTTTTCAAAGCATTACTGGTCGTTGAATTTTAATCAAAGTACAGTTTGCTGTTTGTAAAAACCAGCCCAGTGACCAATAGGCTTGTTCATAAATAGGTGGAAAGTACATTTCCAGATCGTAATAAGGACAGTGTTATGTATTGTCAGCAGCTTCCCTTCAGCTTTAATCCCTGGGGCAAAGCAGATTTTTCTTTAGCCTGAGTGCAGGAAACTCAGTTGAAGAGCTTTATCCCAACAGAGGTATCTGAAGTGAACAGTGACTTTTCTGCTGTATCCTATTGTGTATTAGCACCAAGGAAGCCTCTCTGTATTTCCATGAAGAAAAATGGCAGCAGTGGCATAAATCAGCCCTTCTCTGGCTGTTCCCATCTCAGTCAGTTCTGCATCCCAGAATCTTAGTAATTCATTTTCATTCTCATCAGTTTAACCCTCCTGTCTGCTCCTGAGCACAGCAGCCCTTTCCTACCCAGCTCAGCAAGGCTGTTGCTAATGCTTGCTCAGGGTTAGGGAGGCAGACCCAGCAGGAGCAGCCCATGAGGAGTGCTTGGGAGGGAGCATGAGGCAAGAGGACAAGTGGGACAGGATGGCATGAAATATAAAATTGATTGGATAGAGGCAACCCCCTGACCCCCAGTGTGCACCTCCTAGGAGTGGGGGAAGGTCAGTAGAGTTGGATAGAGAAGCCGATTCAGCCTCTTCAAACGGAGCAGGTTGGTTCACAAGGGCTCTGAGCAGGGCTGTGAGTTCTGGGTCATTCTGCCCACGTGTGGGCAGACCTGGCCTGCAGCACCATGCACCCTACAGCTGCTCACCTTCCTGCCCCTTGGCCTCAACAAATCCTTTTGCGTGGGAGTTGGTCTCTAAAACCACCTCTGGTAAGGAGTATCCAAATTTACCTCTTCCTGCCTGGCATAAAAAAATCACTTGTGGGTTTGTTTTTTTTCTGGGATATTTTAGGAGAGCTGTCCATGTGGTAATGCAGCAGCTCTTACCAGGAATAAAGGGGGATGTGGATGATGGGGTTTCATCTGTATGTATAGGAGTCCAAAAGCCCAGAGGAGAATGGGTGGACATACAGTAAAATAGACCCCGTTGAGGTCCCATGTACAGTGACTGTAGGGAACATTGCCTGTTGTTGCCTGTGTTCCTCTGCTCCTCTTGTTCAAAAAATTACAAGTGTTTTTTCATCCTTATGGGTGGAAAAACTCTTGCGGTTTTATTCTGTCACAGTGACTTTCTGCTGAGGCCCAAATTTACAGGAAACACAAATAAAGTATAAAAGTCTGATGTTTCTGTGGGCCAGGTTGATTGAGGTCTGCTCATTGAGAAGACAGGGCTAATTTGAGGTACCCTATGCCAGGTTGCAGGTGGCACTGAAGGGACAGCATTGCGCCAAAGCTCTGTCAGGGACACACTGGGCTTTCTGCTGAGTTTTCTGTGTGGATCTGCCCACAGACAGCTGCAGCTGGGGATAACCAATCAATGCTTCCACCTTCAAGGGAGCTTTGAAAGCCCCTGTTTGCTCAATCATTTCAGATAGGGCCAGCTCCATGGACCAGTCCTGCAGGGCTTCATATGAGCAAACCAGGCAAAATGCTAAAATAAAACGGTGCAGCATCTTAATGAAACAGTTTCCTGGTGACATCTCGTCCACTAGATGTAATTAGTGAGCACAAATACCCCGATGTGAAACTTTTCAGAAGTGCTGCATGCTGCTGTAGTACTGTCCAAATCCATTTGCTTGCACTGCCCTGTGGGTTTTACCTTGAGCTGCAGAGGCAGAGAGTTTTACAGTCACAGAGGTTAATGCAGATTTTCTTGATGACTGTATGTTTTGTCACATTTTCTCATGCCATTCCCAAGGAGGCAGCACATCTTCATTCCTGTGACAGGACAAGTGCCAGCTGAATGGGAACAGAGCTTGTGCTTATCTGGTGATACCTCAGGGGGAATGCAGCATTTGTGAAATTCTTCATGGCTGTCAGAGCAGTTGAGGCATTTTCCTCCTCTCTTCTCAATTCACTTTTCAATCTCAATAGTTTATTGGAATGACAGGGTATCAAAATGTCTGGAAAGCTAATACCATACATCAAGCACCTGTGTATTGCAGAGGTCTGACAGTGCTAACAGAACAGATGGATTTTATATAATCTCTGTCTCCTGAAAAGAATAAAAGAAAAACTTTATTGACTTGACCTGTGATCTCAGAGAAATAGTCTGAGTTTTGTCTGGGTGGCTTGGCAGAATTGGATGCACTGAATACCATTCCACGGCATTTAATAAGCAGAAATGCCCCATGGAGAAGAGCAGTTGTGAACATTCTGTTAAACATGAAGGAAATCCTCAGAGCAATGGTCTCATTTCTTAGAGGTGGAGGTCATTCCAGTTGCTGATCTCGTCTCAGAAATTTGGGTTTCATTACGACACTGCCTCTGTCATGTTGATAAGCTGAGCATCTGAAACAATCACGATAACTTCCCTCACCTCCTCGTTTTCACTGAGACACAGAAGAGTTTCCCTTGTTTCCTATTTTCTCTTTTCCACTGAAGCAAATTATTTACTGTTTCTTCAGCTCCATCCACCAGCTCAAAACCTCCAGCCATCAGGACAAAGTGTGATGTAGGTGCCACCCACTGACTGCTGGGGTGCTGTCCAGGAGTGTCCTCAGAGGAGGCAGGAAGCTCCCAGAGAGGGCAGGAGAGCAGCATTGCAGGGTGTCCCATGGACAGTGGGCCTCTGGAGAGCCAGTGGTTGCAACAGGGAGTGAGACACAGCAGGTGCTGCGTTGGGACACAATGTGGGATAAGTTCAGGAGCAGAGAAACCAGAAGTGGAGACTCTGTTGAGAGCTGGAATTGACACTGGTGCCTTTCAGAGGGAATCACAGGATATTTTCCTTTCTTGTTCCCCCACTGCAGTCATTATGTGGGGGTGAACACTGTTGGAAAAATGGGTCCAACATCCCTCCTCTGCTGCCTGCCTCTTCTCTACCACTTTCTTCCAGGTGCATCATCAGTAATAGCAGATGGAATTTTGAGCTTTCCCTCCAGGGATAGAGATGAGGTTGCATTTCTAGGAGGACCAAGTTGTTCGAGCAGGTCTTTATTTCACATATCACAGCTTCTAGTATTGAGGGAAGACCAAGTTGGTGTGAAAATTGTTTCAATATTGATTTGGTGTAAGGGTAGCTGGGAAATCAGAACTGCAAGTGGTAAGATCAGATCACCCAAATAAAAACATCCCAAAGAAAGTGAGTAAAATGTGTAAAATGTATGTATGTGTAAATTTGCAAGAGTAGCACACTTGTCTGTCAAAGATCCTCATGGTGTTGAATTGAAGCAGAAACATATGTAATGTGGCTGTGAACAAGGACGTTTGGGGAGCTGCTGAATTATGCATTTTCTGGTTAAATTGCTGCTTAGTGCTAGAGCTTGCCTTATGAAAGATGCAAATATGTAGCATGTATATAAACTTCACTATGGAGGAGGCACGATGGAATGTGCAGGACGTGTTGGAAATCAATATTTGCACATGCAGTGTAAAAATTAACCTGATGCACAACTCTCAGTTTATCAGAATAGATTTCCTCCTTACTGCTGAGAAGGCTTGTTGCTAACTTGGTTGTAGAGCCATATTTAGGAAATAAGATCATGAGTGATTTGGGGGAAATTATGCTGTTAAGACTTTACTATGCAGAGTACCAGCCTCAAATTGATGGAAAAAGCTGTAAGTAAAAAATGTTTCTTAATTACCTCAGCACGGAGAGTAAAATATTATTTTTGAAAGAGGAAGCATGGGAGAATTTTTCTGCCTGATCTTTGCCCTCAGGGTGTTTTGTGCAGCCTGGCTCCATTTCTTGTCTGACAGCTGTTCTTCACCTTCCCTGGTGGTGGAGAAGCACCAAGTTCTGTCAGCTGGCCTGAGCAGTTATGGTTTCCTTGAGGCTGAACCACTACCAGCTCTGCTGGAATAATATTTGGAAAGACATGAACAAATTAAGGGTGTGCAGTAACATCAAAAGTAGCAATTTCTCCTCACAGACGATTTAAAGGATTGTAAATAATCATATGAGGATTTACTTAGGCTGAAAAACATTGGCACTTCATAATAATTTGTTCCTTTGTTTCAGTCACCACAAACATTCAAGGACTGGCATTAATTAAAGTATTTCTAAATGGGATATTACTACCGAGTTTGATGGTAATGGGTTTATTTTTCTGCATTGCTGTTCAATTCATCCTATATGTTCTTTGCCTTTTACAAAGGCTAATTTGATGTATAATACTCTTAATACTCTTTTACTGTATAAATAACTCCTTAAATGATTTGCAGAGTAGTATAAACAATTTATACATCCTAGAATCACAGACTATTCTGAGTTGGAAGGGACCCACAGGAATCATCGAGTCCAACTCTTAAGTCAATGGGCCACACAGGGGATTGAATCCATGACCTTGGCATTATTATACATATTGTGTTGCCTAAAGTATCGTACATAAACCTATTAGAAATAAGAAAATATGGTATCTTCTATAGGAATATATCAAGTCATAATGGGATTCCTTCAGATGTCAGAATTCACTTTGCAAGGTTGTTTACATTTATTGCTTTATAACAAAAAAAGGAAGTTTTCCCCAAAAGGTGCCCTCCTGATAAATACAGGTTTTTCTTTTGTCCCACCAAGTCCATGAGTGATCTTTCCTGAGCTTGAGACTTCCCCAAGCTCTCAGTTAAACCAAGGGCTTTCCTAATGCCAAACAACTGCTGTTCGTGACTGTTTCATTCCTCTGACAGAACAATAAGAAATGAGGAAGGGAATGGAAATGCCTTCTTTTGCAGAGCCACATGCTGATTTGCTAATATTTTAAATAGTTGCTTGCCTAACTAGCCATTGTTTTCAACTCCTTCTCATTCTCGTTGTGCACTCGCAGTTATTTAGATTTTGTTTTCATCTTGCAGAGGGGAGGTCGGAGGGAGGTTCTGCTTGTAGAGCCTGGAGCTATTTCAATAACTGAATTTAACAACGCCAATATAAAATGAGCTTGTTGTAAGCAGACGTTGCTCTCAGAGCCAGAGATGAATTTCTGTGGTTTCTGAGTAAGCCAAGTCTGTTCCAACAGCCAGCCCATTGCAGCTCCCCCATGGAGGCAGAGCTCAGGGCGCTGCGGGGCCTTCATGCAGCAGATCTGTCTCTAGGAACACACACAGACATGTGAGAAGCAAATGACCTCTCATTTGTTTGCAATTTATGGCTTCCTAATTACAAATGAGGAGACACTGTGGTTCACTACTTTCTTCCTGACTTGTATTCCTACAGTGTTTGGATGAGAACTCCTTGCTCTTAGTAACAATTTTGGTGGAAGAGCTGACTCAGTCTATACTATGAGGAATTAAAACCATGGTACTTTACTGATCAGTTTTTCCAATATTGGAAAGATATAAACAAGCAGGAGAAAATTGATAATAATATTTTATATCTTTTTAAATCCAGAAGTATCTTCCTTTATATTTGGCATTTCCTACATCTGTATTTCTAGGGTTAGAGAAAATAGGGTTTGATCTTATAAAACTAAGCATTTTTTCAGTTTATCTTATTAAGGTGATAAGTTTCTATCCCTTCCATCTTTTAGGGGGAAAAGGAAATAATACAGAATTTAGTAAGAAGTTATGTTCATTAATTGAAAAATGAGTTGACTGTCTCTGAATCAGTTTAGCTGATTTAAGGATCAGTATCTCAGGTGTCCATCACACTTTCTGACCCACATCTTCAGTGCAACATGTTACAGTAAAGGAGGAAACATCCATCTCTAATGAGCAAACTATAGTGATGTAGGAAGTTTTGGAACTATTTTGGAATTAAACAAGAACCTGTGACAGACAAGAGAATGAGTTAAAGGAGTACTAAATCTCTAAGTCCTTTACAACAAGATTTAGAGGAAAAAACTGTATAGTGGGTTTTTTTTCCCAATGGTTTATGATCATGGCTGTCATTTTTCATACAAAATTATTCAGAGGTTTATGAAATGTAAGATATACACAATGGAAAAATATTATCAAAACAGAATTCTGAAATTTTGGCTTTACCTTTGAAAACTTAAATACCTTGTGCTGAAACTGGATGAAAAACTGAGTAGGTTGCACAGCAGGCACATATCTTTTTTTGAGCAAAATAATAAAATACATATAGATCTAGCTGGAAACACGTGCTCACACAGTTTTCTAAACTTCTAACTTTGAAAACTAATACCAAGCTCAAAAAAAACAATTGAGGCTTATTTAGACTGTTGGTATCCTCACTTTGTGTCACCATGTGCAAAATGGTAGCAGTAGTAACTTTATTAATTGTATTGGTATGTGAGATAAAGGAAAATATTTCTCATTTTCTAAAGTAGTTTTGCTGTTTAACAGCAAGGAAAAGTGATAAAAATCAGTTTATTGCACAAATGTCACTCTGAACACACCGAGACAAACTTCAGGTGAAAAATGGAGCTTGTTTATATACATATATATATATAAAATATATATATAATGCTCATAAAACTGCACATAAAAAGTTATATTGGCTCACATGGATGGCCCTTAGTGTTCCTGTGTAAAACCTTTTCGGTCATTCCAGATTCAGTAAGTGCTCTCTGAACTGCTCCTTTGTTTCTTGACATGAAGGCTTCAAAGGAGGAAAATCAATTGCAGGAATCTTCTTTTCTTTGCTCTGCTTGTTTAATTTTCCCAGATTTCTTTGAGCCCTACCTTATTGATGCCCTGTCAGTGACAAAGATTCAAATTAAGGAATGAAATAAAAAACCATTGGAATAGCCAATGTCTTCACAAAATTAGGGATGTTTCCTTTAGAGTTTATTAAGATTTTCATAATCTTGCACTATTTTGAATCTCTGTTACCCATCATTTTCTTAAAATAAGCAGTGAGGTGATTGCTCCATATACAGGTAAAGCTAAACTAAATACCTACATTTGTTTTGATTCCCAAATTTGAGAATACACTCCTGTTTAGTTAAAAATGCTGGGTTTAGCTTTCCATTTGCATAGAAATGTTTTCAGGGTTGGCATAGCTTGTTTCTGCTATAGATCTTTCTTGCACTCTCCGTTTTACACGCCCACTGAGATCCTGTACTGCAATTCCTGCCATATGGGAAAGCCAGTTTGATTTTACAGTGGGAATCCAACGCTGGGTAATCACATTGCCTGTCTAGGAGCAGATATGCATTAAGTGCAACATCATCCTATTAGATCTGTCAAGCAAATCTGAGATAAGTAGCAGAGACTATGATTTATCTGAGATTATCTGCAGAACTACTAATGTTATCCCCTGGGTTCTTTCATGCTAGATATGTCTTTTTGAATTTGCCATCCTTTTGGGCTTGGGACCAAGGAACTAACAGGAAAACAGGAGGGGAAATAGATTGGCATTTTAGACTTACTTGCATCTACCCAGTTTCAACTTTTCCATTCTTAAACTGGATGAAACTGGGGGCAGGTCTGGTGCAAAAGGAAGGTGGCAAGTTTTAGGCTTGGTTCTGGGTTTAGGTGAGGAATAACATCTGTGCTGCCTGCTCTGGAGGGTGAGGGCCTGGGACAGCCCAGCCTGGTGCATATCCAAGGGCTGCAGTGAGCAGTGGCTGCTCTCAGCAGATGGAGCAGGGCTGGGTGTGCTGGGAGTGGGATGGAGAGCAGCCTGGGAATGGGATCTGGAGCAGGGCTGGGTGTGCTGGGAGGGGGATGGAGAGCAGCCTGGGAATGGGATCTGGAGCAGGGCTGGGTGTGCTGGGAGGGGGATGGAGAGCAGCCCGGGAATGGGATCTGGAGCAGGGCTGGGTGTGCTGGGAGGGGGATGGAGAGCAGCCTGGGAATGGGATCTGGAGCAGGGCTGGGTGTGCTGGGAGGGGGATGGAGAGCAGCTTGGGAATGGGATCTGGAGCAGGGCTGGGTGTGCTGGGAGGGGGATGGACAGCAGCCTGGGAGTGGGATCTGGAGCAGGGCTGGCTGTGCTGGGAGTGGGATGGAGAGCAGCCTGGGAGTGGGATCTGGAGCAGGGCTGGGTGTGCTGGGAGGGGGATGGAGAGCAGCCTGGGAATGGGATCTGGAGCAGGGCTGGGTGTGCTGGGAGGGGGATGGACAGCAGCCTGGGAGTGGGATCTGGAGCAGGGCTGGCTGTGCTGGGAGTGGGATGGAGAGCAGCCTGGGAGTGGGATCTGGAGCAGGGCTGGGTGTGCTGGGAGGGGGATGGAGAGCAGCCTGGGAATGGGATCTGGAGCAGGGCTGGCTGTGCTGGGAGGGGGATGGACAGCAGCCTGGGAATGGGATCTGGAGCAGGGCTGGGTGTGCTAGGAGGGGGATGGAGAGCAGCTTGGGAATGGGATCTGGAGCAGGGCTGGGTGTGCTGGGAGGGGGATGGAGAGCAGCCTGGGAATGGGATCTGCCGTGCTGTGCAGTCCCTGTTGCTGTGGCACTCATACCATCACTGCAGGAGATCCAGCGAGTGCTCCCTGCAGAATTCAGCTGAGAGCTTCTCAAACTCAGCATGGCAGCTTGTGACAGGTGCAGTCTAACTGCCATATGTTTCTTCCCTGATTACAGGAAAAGTTGCCTGCATGCCTAAAATTCGCCAGAGGAATAAATCCTTACCATGGGGCTGCTCAGCAGCACAGAAGGGGAACGCTGGTGAACCAGGGAAAGCAGCACCACAATTAGTGCTGCATGAAATGAGTGAGCACCTGCAGTACCTGCCAGTGAGGAAGGGCTACAAAATCCCTCTTTTGCAGAACTAAGGAGCTTGTCCACAGCAGTTAGTGTCCAACAGCTCTGCTTGGGTGGAAGTGTCCTCTCTTGGGTGCCTTCACACTAACTGTGTCTGCTCTTCCCAAGTCCCTGAGTTGGTTTACATGGCTGAGAGCAGAGGGAGCATCTCTGGCAATGCACCAGCCCTTGAAACTCACTCAAAAACGTGCCACTGTTCTAAGGAACAGATGCTAACAGCTTAAAGGAATTCTTCCTAACCAAGCTCCTACCCAGTGGAGGTACTCATTCATAGGGTCTTTAAAATAGTATTTCTTTTCTTAAATGATGTTATAGCAATTATAAATTTATATTCTATAGAGTCGTGTATATTATATTAAACTTTCCCTGTTGGTGAAATTGTATTCATGCAGGCCAGAAGCAGGTCTTGCTTATGTAATACATACATATACATCTGTCTGTCTGTCTATCTATCTATACCTCATGTGAGAATAACTTAATTACTTTTTCTTTTTAAAGTGTTTTAATTATTTGACTTACGACTTATTATGCCAACTTATGCTGGAAAATTATGTTTCCAGCATACAGGATTTCCAAAGGTGCTCTGTAGACATGCTTTGCTTTACCACAGGCAGAACTGGAGAACCCAAGTATCTTGAGAAGAGATGGTAACTGTTTGTGCAGTGAAGTATTTAGTTGAACTTTTCACTCCAAAACCACAAGCCCAGAATTTTGGCCAAACCAGGAGTGATCTTATCCTTGAGTTTCAGGCTGCCTTTTGCCCAAATTGGCAGCCTCTGTTGAGGGCTGATGCTGCAGACAGCTACAAGCAGTGGTGTGGAAATGTCTTGCACAGTAACTACCCATGCACTGCAAGCTTAGCAGTAACCTTTGGTTTTAAGAACATTCATGGTGGTTTGAAAAAACAAAATACATTGTGAACTGCGAGAGAGAACAGATTTCATGGAACTTGAAAAATAAGCTTTTAGTGCAGCTCAGGAAAGTGGCTTTGTGTCTGTTTAATGTGCTTATTCAGACTTGCAGAGGGGAAAATTTAAGTGTGAGCGAGATTTTGTTGAGGCTCTCATACTTCTGAAGGACCTAATCAAAGCTGGATAATGTTTTGTGCGTTACTGAGGGACAGGGATATTTTTTTCCTGGTTGGGTCAATATTCTTTCTGCCTGATTTTGAGCTCATGGCCAAGACCCCGAAGTTTGGAGAGATGTGTCTGATGCCTGTGTGATACCGTTACATAACAGGCATCTTCACAGGATTAATTCATGTTTGAAAGGGGAATGGACAGATTGAGGAAATACACAGCTAGAATGTTTTTCTTTCTTTATAAGAAAGTACAAGAGAAATCATGAAAAATGAAGGGCTATGGCTTTTCTGTGAGGAAAGCTCTTAAGGTATTAAATTATCTTGTGTCATCTGAGAAGAAAAATGTTATAACTTGTTTCTTAGAGCTTTCAATGTTTCCTTTTTTTGTGTGTATGTGAGTGTATAGCCACCCAACACACATATGAACACCTATATAAACATTAAATACTGTACTTTGAATGAATTTTATTTTACTTAACAAGACAGATGTCAAAAAACCTTGCCAACTACCTTTTGCTTAGTTACAATTCTGCAATTTCCAATAAACAAAGATGGCACAGAAAGTTTTTATTGCCTGAAAATAATAGAACAATCTGGAATCTGTAATTATTGTGCCAACATTTTGTTTTAAATAGATTGTCTTACTAGCCAGCTCCAGGTTATCTGCCAGTGGTAAATTTCCACACAAAAGAAATCGGTTGTCTTCATTCCTTTCCTCAGTTTGTGTTTAGCCTCTTTATGATATAAACTTCTGGGTCAATAGCACTGCTGTTTGTTTGGAAATCATTACATACTGTTAAAGCCTGTAACTATTGTATTGCAGACATAGAAAGTTGAGTAGGGGAGCTGCAAAGTACTTGCTGAGTAAAGACAATATTTCAGTGACATTTTCATGAAAAATCAGATGATTTTCTGCGGTTTCTGATTATGATGCCCCTTCTTTCTAATATTTTTGAAGATAGGGGTTTTTCCAATCTAAAATTTGACTTCTTTTTTTTTTTTATTTTGGGATTTTTGCCATAAGTTTCCATGCAATGATGAATTGAGATTGCAAATTTTATTTTCCATTTGGTGCAGCATCCCTCCTTTTGCTAGCTAGCCAGTTTCTGAGCAGGAACATAGCCTCAAAATGTTCTTCAGCCCTTCAGGGTCCTCAGCCACTGTTTTGCAGCTCATGATCTGCAGCAGCAGTGCTGGCTGTGGGGCTGAGTCAACCTGCTCAGCAGGAAAGGGGCAGGGAAGGGCTGGGGGTGGCACGGAGGGTATTGGGATCCTGGGTTCGGGTGGGAGTTGCTTCTGCATTGACCTGGAGAGGCCTTTTCTGGCCTGATTGGGGAAGGATTCCCTGATCCAGTGCGGAGCTGCCCAGGTGAGGTCTGCCTGGTGCATGGGCTGGGCTGGGGTCACTGCAGTCCCAGCTGTGAGAGTTGAGCTCAGTGACACCTGCTGTGCTAAAGGGCCAGTCCTTTATGAGCACCACTACATTCGAGTCTCTTACATTTAGAATTGTAACATACAGGAAATGAAAACCTTTGCTGCCAAAGGTCTAATATTGCCAGGGACCATCCATTTTACAAACACATCTGCATGCAGTGCTCCAGTTTTCCCTGTTGCTTGTTTTGAAAGCAGCTGGGTTTGTTCATGCTGAAGGCAGCGGATTAGGTACTGCTCTGTGTGAATAACGAGGGTAAAATGGGGGCTTTAAAGTTTTAGGACTCATTTTCCTGCACTATTTTCCCTCTATTACATTCCAGCTTTAGAGATTTATGCTATAGACTAACAAGCCCTACAGGAGACTGAATCATGCATGAACTTTTATACAACTTTCTGTTTGAACCTGATGGTTTTTTTCACCTTTCTCATCAGGATGATCAGTGGTTTACTGAAATGTTGGCAGATGGGGAGCAGAAAGTGTGCCAACTGATGCTAACATTTCAACAACAACTGGAGAAAAAACAGAGAAAAGAAAAGAAAGAATAGCTGTAGAATACACTGTTTTTCTGGATAAATGTCCCTTCTCAAAGCACTCAATTCTCCTTGAGCTGTGGCTGCTTCCAGTCATTTCTTAACACATAAGCACAGCCAGGCTTGAAACGGTTTCAGTCTTCAGCTTCCAACTGTTCCATTTATCTCCAGCTTGACAAGGTGGCGTGGTAACCATTGTATTAAGCCACAAAAAGAAAAGTCATGAGATAAATTGTGGCTTTTCTCTCTGTTCTTTATTCTGTTTATTTCCTGTAGCCATGTGGAGAAGACATTGTACCAAGTTTGATGGAATTAGTAATTCTCAGTATAGGAGGATGATGAAGTGTCAGTTACAGTTTGTTGTGACAAATATTTATATTAGTGCAGATTTATCTTTTGTCCCTGCAGCTCATAAAAAGCAATACCATAAATATTAAGATAATGTTCATGATCTGCAATAAGTAGACTAACAGTTCAGCCCATGGAGGGTTATGTAGAGAGGAAGAATTTTACTATTGAGGCTCTTCCCCATACCCAGCCTGATTTAAGATTATACTCCCTGTATGCCTTCCCCCTTAATAAAACCTCACCACATTTATTGCCTTTGTTTGTCATGAAGTCTGTTACTTCTTGAGCATGTTCAGAGTTACATATTTTGAATTGAGATCTCTCCAAACATGCCCAGCCTGACAAAAAGAAGAAAGTACAACCTGGTGCAATGTGGCAAAGATAATTCCTGCCATGTCTATTGCAACAAGATATCTTTATAAATGGTCCTGAGACATTTCTCAGTCACAGAATTTCTGGTCTCCAGTTTTTGTTTTGGGCTTTCCCTGATGTGCAAGTCTCAGCTATTCCAGATAAATCTGACCCACTCATATTTAACTGTTGCACATTAAGCCTGAATTTGCTATGGATATTGGATTGAGTTTTATAATGAACTTTTTTTTTAAATACATTGAGTGATGTGTAATGATGTGTGAATATGTGCATAAACCTTACATTTAGGAAATCAGGCTAGAAACAGTGCCTGCTTATCTGCCTGAACCCCAAAGAAGGTTAAACAAAGTTTGCTTCCTGCTATGTCTTGCTCTCTGTTGTTCCAGTGGGGACATTTTCATTTGTTCTTGCCTTTAGTTGCTACTTTCAAAATTACAATGCTGAAGTCCATCAGTCAAAATTTTGATATCTAAATCTGGGAGATTTCCACCAGTATTGTGATTAGTAATCCTTAAAGACTGGATAATTTATAGGAAGATTCAGAAAACTTAAGTCTTCTGTAATAGCTACTTAATAACAAGGACGATTTTATGCACATTTTGAATGAGCAAAGTTCTAGTTACATGGCAATTTTGAGTGATGAATAAAGAATGAGAATGGGTCCACCTATAAAGAACTTACCTAATGAAAAGGGGAAAATGCCTGTCCATATTCCATAGAAGATTCATGGTAGAGCTGAGTTTTTAGGGATCGATGGATCCTTCCCCTGTGTTACCCATTTTTCACTAAGATCAGTGACTTCTGTGTGGCTAAAACACAGTCTCTGTTTGACAAAGTCCCATATTCTGGAAAGAAATCCAGGCTGAACTTGGAGAACAGGCAGGGGGAAGCCAGTGGGTCACTTGGTAGGTTATTTTAGTGATTAATCACTGATAGAGCTGCAGAGGTCCAGCAGGTTTCTTCATCTCCTCAAAGAGCTGCACCCAGACAGACTGCAGTGCTGGGCAGTATTAGTTTATCAGACCTTATGGGACCTGAACACGCTCAGTTATTGGTTCATCATCAGGCAGAAATGAAACTTCAACTTACAGTGTCAGGTTTTATTTAAAGCTATTTAGAATTCTTCACTGAAAACCTGCTAATGCTTCAACAGATTTAATTTGAAAAAAAATTGCATTGTAACATCTGATTTTTTTGGTAATGCATCTAAAAGGTTTTCTTCCAAAGTCATTTTGAAAACAGATGTTTGAACTCCAATGTTTTCTTTCAAGAAGAAGTAAGTTTACCCCTGGCAGAAAGGAAGGGAAAGGCCAGGGAGACAAGTTTGGATAAATAATGAAATGCAGTTCTCAGAAAGTCTGAGTGAAGCAAAATGAAATCTGAATGGAAGAAAAAAGAATGGCTTTCCATAGAAACATTACTGAGGTAAAAGAAAGGGGCAACAAATTAGAGGGACTAGTAAGGAATTCTCCAAACAAGTAAAGCACATGGGGGGGATAAAAAAGAAAAGGTAAGTACATATTTCTGCAAAAGAAACCTCTGAATATTCCCAGGTAGCTAAACTGTAATGGATCCAATTCCTTCTCTGGTGTTCACTGTAGTGAAAGAGGAAGACAGCGATCCGTCATGTATTCTTGACAAGTATTTTAAGTGAAACTTTATTATATTAAGTGTTATGTCCTGGAGATTGGACTGATGGATATATCTAAATTACAGTAAGTCATCATGGCTCAATATATAATAATTTATAACTGAGGAGGGTTATGAATGGGGTCATAAGGATGTTAACAGAATGGGTATGAAGTGTCCTCATCAGTTTTCTTTCTGGGATATAAACACTGAAGTGGCCACATTTATGCATAATGCAACACTTCTTGTGAATTTGAGAGGTTAATCTGGTAATGTGCAGTATCTAAGAAAGCCCAAAGGAATGTTAAAACACGCCATGGTTCCTGCCCAACCATTGCATTGTGGTGGTGAAAGCCAGCCCAGGGCACTGCAAGAGGGAGCAGCAGCATCGTGGGAGACACAGGCTCTCAGAGGGGCTCTGACAGTCCCACAAACAGTGTGTGGAAAGCTGAGAGGGAACAGTCAAAGAAATTGGAACTACTGACAAACTTTAGAGGGGTTCAAAATCATGGGGAATGAATAAGAAAACATTTAGTTTGTATACTGCTCCATGAAATTACAGGGAATCCTAATTTTTTTTCAATATATTTTGGCCGCAATCAGTTTCTTATAGTTCTTCTTTATCTTTCAGCTTTGTCAGGGTCTCTTGGCCTTAACTGCCTCTTAAATGCCTTTTTTTTTTGTGGGGAGTATGAATTGAATAGTATATAAAAGTTATTTATGAGTTTTTACTTTTTTTTTTCCTCAGAATGGATGAATAATGGATTAAATTAAAAGTCTTAAAATACAAAATGAACAGGCAATAATATTTATTCAATGTAGTTCTGGCTATGGAATTTGTTTCTAAGTCCTGTTCTAAACAGTTATTTCAAAAGCTGTGATTAGTATTTATTTTTATATACACATTTGGCTCAAATAAACTAAGCATACTGAGATTTGAACCCTAATTGCCTGGGCTTATGAAGAAAGATTGTCTCATAGAAACTGCATAATTATCCTACCTGGGTTTGTTACATGTCTTTGTGCAGGATCAGGATCTCATCACACAGACCTGGATATTTTGCAACCTCTGTTTAAGTGATCTTGGCAGTAATTACTTAGAGACACTGAAAGACTTCCCAGTTGCACAAAGTGAGGGACCTTCTTGGCATTAGCACTGGTGGTAATTGGTGACAAGTCAAATGACTGAAATTTGCATACTTTTCTTGTGATCAGCATGAAGCTTCTGAAATACATACAGGCAGTTTTTCCTTTTGCTGGTGCCACACAAGAGCTGCTTGTCTGTGCACACTCACTGTCTTTTTCCTATTGCTACCTTTCAGTTTTATGGCTTATGTCCATCTTTTCCATGAGACTCTGACAGTTTTCAACTTCATTTTGGACATCTGTATTCAAATGCAGATTCTGTCTTTGTAGCTGGGATGAAGTAGAAGGCATCTTTGAAGAAATGCTAATGGGAGTGCTGTGCTAAGGCACTGCTTCTCAGACATACCTTCCTTCATAAGTGCATTCCTTTGAAACTTAGACTAAAAAAATAAACCTCTTTGCTCTCATCACCATTGCTTTAATGTGCTCAGGATGGCATGCCTGTATAAAACAGAAAAATTGAGAGCTGTTTACTGTGCTGGATGAGGGAGGCTCTGCTTTATTGCAAGCCATAAGGGAATTTTGAAAGAAACAGCTTTTATGTTCCTTTTCTTCCTCTTTATAATTTAGCTGATTAACATCCTGCATTTACTGAAGTGACACACCAGCCCTGAGCTCATGACAAGCAATGCTGAAACCTGGCTTATCATCTGCTAGGTAGAGATGCAGGATACTGCATCAAAGAAATGACTTGGATGGAGAATGCTATCAGGGTAGCTGGAAATCTAATACACAGAAATTCCTTTTTTTAAAAAGGATAAAAATAAAGAAAAACCTGTAAATGACACTCTTGGGTGAAATTTGAGAGAACCTAGAAAATTACAGATTCTGAAAGATTCTGTCTCTGTAAGACAGAGACTAAACTTTCTTCAGTGAGGAAAGATCATTGAAGAGAAAAATGTCACACGTGACTCTGCTCACAAGATACTCTGTATTTGCTGCATTTCTCAAGTTACACGATTGTGCTCAACAATTGCAAGACAGCTTTAAGGCTCAAGAAAATTCCTAAGAACTTTATTATTCTCTCTTAAAAGCAGGTAGAGTCCTTTTAACTGCCTTTGGTATCATTTCTCATAAGGACCCATTAGAGTTGAATTAATGTATTTGTAGAGAGAGCTCAGTCATCCCCAATCATTTTCTGTCTGATGTTTAAGCCTTTGATAGCGTAGTTTGAGTTTGAATTGAATCTCGGAGAGACACTGAGCATGTTAATTAGATTCTCTTTGTGCTCTAAGAGGGGGGAAAAGCAGAAAGGATAATTTTTAACATTTCAGTTGAGCACTATTTGCAGTGCATGGATCTCTTTCTTACAGTATTGCATGCAATTGGAAGTAGAAATTTCTAGCATTGCCATGTTCACTATACAATCTGAAATTGCTAAAGGTATATGTGGCCTTTCCATAATATGCGTTGAGTACAAATCATAGAATCATAGAATCGATTGGGTTGGAAAAGACCTCCAAGATCATCGAGTCCAACCCTTGGTCCAACTCTAGTTCATTTACTAGATCATGGCACCCAGCGCCACATCCAATCTGCATTTAAAGATCTCTAGGGATGGTGAATCCACCACCTCTCCGGGCAGCCCATTCCAATGCCTGATTACTCTCTCTGTAAAAAATTTTTTTCTGATATCCAACTTAAATTTCCCCTGGCAGAGCTTGAGCCTGTGCCCCCTAGTTCTATTGCTGAGTGCCTGGGAGAAGAGACCAGCCCCCACCTGGCTATAACTTCCCTTCAGGTAGTTATAGACAGTGATGAGGTCACCTCTGAGCCTCCTCTTCTCCAGGCTAAACAACCCCAGCTCCCTCAGCCTCTCCCCATAGGACTTGTGCTCCAGTCCCTTCACCAGCCTTGTTGCTCTTCTCTGAACCCGCTCCAGCATCTCAAAGTAATATTTTAAATTTAAATTTTAAAAAATATTAATCTAGGTGTCTTATTCCAATGTTAATATATTCAGTTACTACCAGCACTGTTTTATAACACTGAAACTGCATGGATACTTGACTGGAACAAAAGTACAGCAACAGCAGCTAAACAGGGGAAATATTGATGTTAGCTGCTCCTTGTTTGCACAGCCACCACCCTCTTTTTTCCAAACCCAGTTTTCACAGGGGGGCAGCAGCATCAGTGTGCTCAGGAATGACAGCAAGGGCAGGCAAAGGGCTTGGACTCCTTTCTCCCAGTCACTGGAGCGTGTGGGCAGGGCCAGGGGCATCACTGCTGTCAGCAACCACAGTGGGCATGGTGGCACTCCTGATTTAGGGCAACCCTAGGAGCAGTAGTAGATGCACCTGAGGAGATGAAGACAAACACTTTCTTCTACAAACATGTTTCTGTAAAGCCATAAAGACCTTCCTGCATCTCCTTGTCTGTGCTTCTAATTCTGCTGCCAAGAGAAGAAATGTGGTAGAACAAAACAAATTTCCTCGTTACTGATCTAAAGAAAAATGAAATCCATCCTGTGAAAGGAACAGAAGAGGAATTTATTGTCACGCTGGTAAAGCATGCCAAGTTGAGTTCACAGTTCTTGGTAACATTTTCAGGTATTAGAAAAGCATAAAAGAAGTGCAGGGAGAAAACAGAGAGCAAGTTGGAACCTCTGTAACTCGCCCCCACTGGCAGTGCTGAGGAGTAAGGAGGTGGGACAGCTGAGCAGGGGTTCCTGCATCCTGCCTGCTCCTGCCACAGCAACAGAGGGAGTCCACACACTCACCACCAACAGGGAGATTATGGATCTGCCAGAGAGAAGAGATCTGACAGCTGTGAGAAAATCTGGCAGTAGGAAGACACAGAAAAATTAAGCCCCAGATGAGAAAGAATTGAGGTCAAAACAGGAACAGATGTGCACTAAAAATAGAAGGGCAAGAAAAAGATAGATGCAAAGGTCCTTGCAAGTAGACAGGTACCAGGGAGGAGGGAGAGACATCTTATTAAATGAGAGATGGAAAAGCA
Organism: Pithys albifrons albifrons; assembly: GCF_047495875.1. Lineage (NCBI taxonomy): Eukaryota > Metazoa > Chordata > Aves > Passeriformes > Thamnophilidae > Pithys > Pithys albifrons. The sequence goes on along the minus strand of NC_092463.1, from coordinate 57,027,175 downwards.
ATGATAATGCAAAAGGAAGAAAAAATTACAGAACAAATTAAGAAGCCTCTTCTTTTAATTCAAGTCATTTTTATTTAGCTCTAAGTAAATCACTCCTTGAATCTTCAGCCTACATTATTACTTGGAAAAGCAGTGAACCTTAGGGAAAGGGCACCAGTGTAGACATTACTGAGTACCTCTGCAAACTTGAGATAATGACATTAAGGGAACTAATAGAGTTAAAGTACAGCCTACATTTAGTTCTAATTAGACAAAAGACAGCAGCCAAATTGCCACATAAAGTTTAGACAGGGAATTCAAACAAGTCACAGAAAGTGTGGAAATAGATGGCTGCTGGGTGTAGCATGATTCCCTGGAAGGTTCCTGATGTATCTGCTCCATTCTGCTGTTTGTTCCCAGCCATTGCAGAGGGTCTGGGGAGCCAGACCCACCCTTGGTCGGAGGCCAAAGCCTCTCCTCAGTCACACCTGCTCCTGAGCCCCCAGCAAGGACCTGGCTGGCAGTTTGCCTGTGGGCCAGCAGTTCTGGGAGTAGGAAGTTGTTTCTGGAAAAGGGACAGGAAAGGAGAGTGAGGTTTCCTTCCAAGAGCAGCAGAAAGGGCTATAACCAGCCCTGTCAAACTTCTTGAGCTTTTCTCTCCCAAGACCACAAAAGTGTGTAGGAGGAAAAGTATCAATTCTGGACCTTTCTTTTTTGTGTTAGTAAGTAGAGTAACTGCATTCAACAACTTGGTTGTTTAGCTTCCAAGTATTGGTATGCAGTAACCAGTGACTGTCACAAAATATTTATCTTGGCCTTTCAAATGAATTCCTCAAAAATAGTCCTGTGGTTCCCAAATACCTAATTTTCTTGTTTCACTCAGGTTGGTTTTTAAACAGACCAGCTCCTCTCTGAGTTACTGCCCCAAGAGCATTCCCACAGTGCTGGGATGTAATGGCAACAAACTGCCCCTGGGAACTGATTGTCCTTGCTTGTTGGAGAACAGCAATTTGAGGTGATGCTTTGCATATGTGCATAAATAAACCATCTGTAATTGCAGGAAGAGCAGATCTTTTTTTCTCTGTCTTAATGAACAATCGCAAAAGATTAATTTTTTTTGTTCCTGTTGCTACCATTACTATTTTTGTGCCCTACTTGATTTTTCTGAGAGCCAGGTGACAGTAATCTTACATGATTTTTTGTATTCTTTTTCCATTATATTCTCATGTTTACAGCAGACTTTCTCCTGTTCTTCCCTCTAGCAGTTTTGTTATTATTCTGCTTTTAAATTCCTTTAAGCCTTTTGCAGTAAGCTGGTTGTATGGTCTTCCATCAGGTACAAAGAGAACAGTTGGCAGATTCTCTATGTGTAAAAATAACATTTTGGTTTTATGGCAGTGCTATGTATATATAAAGTACATTGGTACCAATTAACAAAATTACCGTGGTAATTATCTCACCCAAATGGTGGGTCTACATATATGTTCATTTTACATGGGAAGGTTTTCCTTATTAATTTCTTTAGATTTGTAGCAATCCATCAGCAGCTAATCCATTTCATTGACCTCATCTTAAGGGGAGGGGGAGACAACAGAAAAGTCTGGTTTATGACTTATCCCTGTTCTGAATTTATAACCCCCTTTTTACTTTGCTCTGAGCCATGTCATTTCCCATACATTTATGATTGTGTGGCTTCTTTTAGCTGCTGTAGTATTGTTTATAAGGGAAAGTACATGGGTGTGATCACAGGCAGCCCTCAGAAAGGGCTAGTGAAAGAATTTGGGTTATTATTTTCTTTCAGCCTTTTTGCTTCCTGTAGTAGCCCATACCTGTCCATGAACAATGCACTGATTATTGAGAGGGAAGGCAGGAGAGAACATGAAGACTTTGAGAGTATGATAAAGACCATTAGCTTCCAGAAAAATGTATGATGTGTGAAGTACAGCCTTGGTGCTTCTCACTTGTGCTTTGAAAGGCAGAGTAACAGCTGACAAACAAATGTAAGGTGTCTTTTTTGGCAGAGGAGGATGTGATGAAGGGAGGAGGGAGAGTCAGAGGGAAGGGCCGAGCATCTCTCCAGCAGGTCACACATGGAGGAAAGGTAAAAATAGTACCAACGAGGAGGAAAAATGAAACTTTGACAGTTCTCCTCTCCAGGTTTTTAGTAGCAACCAAACAGATGCCTTTGCTAAGGAGTCATCCAAAAGCAAGTAAAACAGGGGTGAGGAAAGCTCAAAAACAAGTAACACTGGTACAGCACTTCTGTGCAGGGGAGGGAAGGGAGCAAGAAATGATTCCCAGAGTAAAAAGGATGCTGTTGTGCTTAGGGCCATTCCAGAGCATGGCAATAAATATGTATGTGTTTGTATGTAGAATAAAATACCTGTGTTTGCACCTGGTGCAGATATGCATGTGGGTACCAAGGTAAAGCATGCAGCAACATCATATCCCTGAGCTGAAGGTTGCATTATGGGCCATTCCCAAGTCACAGAATTAAATGTTCATTTACAGCTAATCCACTAGGGCCTCCTGAGAAAAATTTCCATCACCAGATTTGTGGCTTATTAATTGGAACTTTTTCTTTCTTGACAAACTTGTGTGAGAACTGCTAGAGCCAGAGTGTTGCTCTCTGTCCCTGTGAGCTGAGTGCACAGTCTGAGCACAGTAGGTCTGTAAACAAGCTTTTCTTTGGACAGTCTGTCATCACAGCTCCCATGTCACATCATCACATCCACATAAGCACATGGTCTATATGGTGTTTGCAGGCATTTCTAGATATATATTTGCGTCTATAGTGCTCAAAGAGGCTGATACAAAAGGCACTTTCTCTTTGCTTTTTGTGTCTTCTATTACATGTAAAAATGAACTAGAGCCATGTAATGTAACAGCAACTTTTTCTCCAGTTCTTCCATTAACCATCCTCTCCTGCAGTGATACCAAATTTTCATAGCCAATATAAAGTTATATTTCCTATAAAACTTGTCAGAAAAATAGTTAGGAGAAAGGTCACTGACTTAGGACTCTTTCTGCCTCTGTTCCCTCACCCATTCTGCCCTAATTAAACAAATTTCTGAAGATCTGGTGAATGAAAGAGTAATTTTTTAAACTTCGTAAGTATATCAAAAGTTGTTCTTTTAAGCTTGTAGCTTCCCAGTTAGGTGTGTTTAAATGATGCATAAAGCCTAGGATGGAGTCTAGTTTTGAGCTTTGATTTGCTTCCAGTTCCAATGGTTGAAACACTGAGATCTCCAGGCACTCAAGGGTCTCCTGACCTGCAGGAACTGTTTCTTCCCCTAACTGAGGGTAACTCACCCCATATTTAAGCTGAGAGCCAGTTGCAGGAGCTTTGGACTTTGCCACCTGTCACACCTGTTACACCACCTATCCACTGGGCAGGGGTTTATAAAAGGCATTTCCTTTAAAGTGCAATTGTGTTCTGAACTAAGGGTTGTGGAGTTCTGGACTCATTGCAATTTAGTTCTTTCTAACATGCTCTTCTGGCCATTTGCATGCAGTCTAACATGCCTTTAACACCTGTATTCCCCTGTTTTAAACAAGACTATCTTTGACACTGAGCAGTCTGCTTTTTTCCTAGACTAAGGCCCTGATTTCACTAGTCTGTACTCCTTGTTGGTTTAACTGCATTCAATATCTAACAAGAAATTTGTAAATGTTTCAGTTAATAAGAAGCAAATGCACCCAGGTTTCCTCAGATCACTTTAAGTGAGATAACAGAAATGATGAGCAAAATGCATTCCTAATTCTTCAATGAGAAGATTGGACCATAAGCACTCCAGGGGACCATCCTCACTGAGAGAGGCTGTCAGATGTTTGCAGTGTAGCTTTGGAGAGCAGAGACATATATAATTGAAATTATGGTTTCAGGGGACCTGTCAAAGTATTTCTGGCATATAGAATAACATTCACTTAGTGAACAATTTGAAACATTGTCTCTTTCATCCCATTACACATCCAGATGTTCCACATGTTTGTATTCTTTGTTTGCAAAGCAGAAAAACACCATTGTCATGGCAGCATAAGGTATGGAAATAAAATGAGGGAGATATTTGCTGCCTTTATGCTGCTGCTTTGCTGCCTGTTTGTGGTGAGATGGCACTGGAAATATCTGCAAGGGAGATGCACTTTTATAAAATTTTTAAATTTGTCTATATTAAATTCTCATAATGATCTGGTTTACCACAACATTTTATTTCCATATAGAATATATAACTAATGTGTGTAGAGAATACAGAAATTACACAAAATACTGCAACATGTGGCCTGTAATTAAACGACAACTCTGTTATTAGTGTGATGGATATCTCAGGAGACTGGAATAAAACAAAAAATGCCACTGATAAGCATAGATCCATCTGGAATTCAGCCAAGGCAGCAGTGCTGGGAAATAATCCATCACTGAGTGGGAGATGCTGGCTATTTGAGAAGCAAATTTTGCATCCTCCAATTCCTAATTCATCTCCCCAGCTTTACAGCTAATATCTGCTGTAGCTTTTCAGAGAAGCTGCCAGTGTTTAAAAATGCTGGTGATACACTATTCTCTGCCTTTTAAAAGTGATCCTGCTACTTTAAATATAAGATGGAAAAGCTGGATTTCTTAAGGGAAACATAAAATCCCCAGTTCAGCAGACCATCCTCTGAGAATGAAGGTAGTGGCAGAGGAACAGTGAGAATCTAATTTAGGACTGGAAAGTCCCCACCTTTCACATGAAATAGTATAATTAATATAATATTATATGATTTATAGTAGCTGTTGAATGTATTTTGTATTCAGATATAGAAATGTCACCAACTTGGATCTGTACAGCAAAAAGTTTCTGGAGTCAGAATTCTGCCTCTGTTTTTCCCAAAACTCTGTAGAGGAAAAGGCTTAGAGCTTTCTGGCACATGGATGGCAACAGAAGGCTGGATGCAAAGGAGTTCTAAATACATGGAATAAATACAGCTGAAATAATCTAACAGTGGAATAGCAGGCTCTAGTTCCATATCTGTTGTTCTTATCTCACCAGAAGAAGCACTTCATGGCACAGTTTCAAATAAATTGAGATTTGATAGTCATCCAGAGGAGCAAAGCTGTTTTCAGGTTGGATATTTGTTTGGACAGACAATAGGATTTCCCAAACCCTCACTTTTTAAGTACACCTTTTGAACAACATGTAAACATACCCTAAATACTTCAAGTCTCAATAAAACTGCCCCATCAGAGATATTGTCATGTTAAATAGCCCTCATGGTAGAGATTTGTGCCTTGATTCAGGGCTGGATTTCACCCCCAACAGCTTTTAGACACTGGACACTCTCAGGGTTTTCTTTGCCAGATGGGATAAGCACCAGTTCTGGTGCTTCTGGTTGTGGTTCTGCGTGTCCACAACCCCCCGATGTGCACAGCTCAGAAACATTAAACCAATTGTTTCTACTTCCGAGGGAAATGTTCCATTTGTCAGGCTGCATAAAGTGTTGGAGGAGATTTTCATCAGTCTCCTGCTGCAAAGCTGCTCCTTTCATTGGATCAGGCAGGAGCCCGAGGGAGCTCCAGAGGCTTTGTCCTTGGGCAGCTGCTGGTGGTGGGCACGCCAGTGCTGGCATGGGGACTGCAGGCAGCTCTGCCAGGGAGACCAGGGAGATGGGCTTTGCTTCTTGGCCCAGCCCAGTGTGCCCAAACACACTCCTTGCACAGCGCTGCTGCCAGCCCTGTCTCTGGGAAGGGCTCAGAGCTTCCAGTTTCTGCTCAGAAATCATCTCGCTTGTCACAAGGGTGATGTGTCACTGTGGGGCCAGGGCCATCAAGGCTCACGTCGTTCAGGTGGATGAGTCTGGTTTGAAGGGTAACTGGTTTAGGGCTTGGCAGAAAATCCTGCCAGAGAGGAAAGCTGCTGCTGGCTGTCAGCCATTCCTAAGGTGCTCCAGGAAGGGCAGGGAAGGAGCCAGGATGTTGCTGGGACTGCAGCTGGCCAGGGGCATTTTGGACACTGGAAACAGCCGAGTGTGGGTCTGTCTGCTCCTACTTGAATTTTCTGGTTTGTATTTAAGCTGATTATTTTAGAGAATTAGGAAACTCAAAACTATTATATGCAGTCTTACCAGTTTCTGAAGATGATTTTTAGTTCAAAAAATAAATGAGTTTTCTATGGAAAGTTCAGTTTCAATCCCTGTGGACCTCATGTATGTACAAAGAGCAGTGCTAATGGGGAAATAATATTTTCTACTTGGTACTATTGAGCAGATGTGGTACAGAAATGTGACTAATATTTTAGTTTGTATTAGTTGGATAAAACCAAGCATTAAGACAAAAAGTGTACTTTGTAGTCCTAAATAATTAAATTTCTTCAGTTAGAAGTGCCCAGTGCATTTTTCTGCCTGGTAAATAGGGTAATATATACCATGGCAACTGAGTTCTAAAGTCATCTCAGCCTAAGACAATCTGGAAAGGAAAGTTATTTTAGGTGCTGCTTTTCTTTTCTGCCAGTGATTTAATAGGGCAACAGTCATGATTTAAACTTTGAATCACTTAAATGAAAGTGCAGGACTTTAAATATATATATATAGGACTTGTGTGTACCTAGAAAACTGAAAAAAAATAGTTTTAAATTTCTCAGACATACTTCTGGGAACATTTAAGATATGGTAGAAGAAGCACAAAATGAAAGCTACTCCTTTAGCTCTATTAGAATACTCTTTTCTGAGTTTGTGCAGGAGGGTTTACTGTGGCATCAGTTATGTGGGAAATTCAGAAATTCTACCTTATTGAAACTCAGCTATCTCGTGCTCAGTGATTGCTGGAGCAGCAGGGAGAGTTTTATAAGAACATGGTGGGGCAGATGTTGTACTGATATCTGCTCAGAGCAAATGGGTTCCCAGCCTGGCTTCCCATCCCCGCCTGCTTGAGATAATCCCAGTGAGTGAGTGGCAGTGACAGCCATCAGGTCTGGTGCTGCCACACGCTGGGGATCTTTATCTCCTGCTACAGTTTTGCAGTACTGTAAACTCAGAATAAAATCAGGGGTGCACTAACAGTATGAAAACAGTCTGTACTTCTCAGTTACTCTCATGTTTGCTGAAGAAATATGGCAGTGGTCCATGGCAGAGCCCATTATCAGAATAATGATGTGATAAGGTCTGTTTGGCTCTGCTTCAGTACTGATGAATAAACATATCCCTTTTTTCCCCCTCTACTTTCCCACCCTTGCCTTGAGGTTCTGTATTCAGGGCACTCACACATTCAGATGTATTGTCTAAACAGGTTTACAAAAAATTAAACAAAAATGAATATAGAAAACCAGCAAAAAATAAGTTTATAAGGGTAAAAAAAGGCTGAAAATAAGAAATCTGTTACTAGAAAAAAAGTAATTCTGTGAAAAACATAACAAGATTCATATCCATCTTGGCTTTTTTGGATGAGTTTATCCATGCAAGTGAGAGGAAGGTTTCTGTGCAGCACCATCCACACAGGCAGCAGTGTGCTGTCCCACCGCTGTGTGCAGCCCACCCACAACCTCGGCATTAGGTTATTTTGAAGAGGTAATCTCTTCTCACACAGTGCCCTCCCTGCTCCCAGAGACACCTCTGCCTGACCTCAGCCCCATACTGAGCTCAAACCATGTGCTTATGGGGCCTTTGGAAGCTGCAGCTGATGTTTTCCTTCCACCTGTGTGGGAAGGTTTGTGATTTGTGTTCTCCTTTCTTTGCCTCTGTTGGAAAAGGAAAAATGATCCTTAACCACGTCCTGTGAGCAGAGGTGTTCATCTGGGTCTTAGAGTTACTTTTTCCCTCATCTTTGGAGACCTAGAAGTGAAGAATAGCTCTCCTTTGAGATGGTGTTTCTGCAAATCAGCTTTCTCTTCTTTTCCAGTCCTTCTGTTTAACTGTTTTGTTCTTTCTCACTTCTGGAAGAAGTAAAAGCCCCTTTGGAGAGTTAAAAATACTTGGGGTGATAAAACAGCATTTGGAAGGAAAATTTGAAGCAGGCAAATCTTTCTTAGCCCTTGAGTAACTGGTGAAAGAAAACTTATGTTCCACATTTTGCCATGTCACTGGCTGGGCATCTCTAAAATTCTAACACAGGTCTTCATGTCAGACTATTTTGGGCATTTAAAAGATAGTGCTGCAGGCTGGGACATGCTGATTTTGGCCCCACTGTCATCTCTTTGTTACTTTCAGATTATTTTCTAAAAATTATTTTTTTATAAGTTAACTTCAGTCAAAATAATGAAGGTAGTAAAGAAGGCATACTTGTGGAGAAGATTTATTATTTGCCTACTTTTCAAAAAATATTAGAGTCAAATGTCAGTTTCATGGATAGTTCTTCACAAGATATAAACAAAATTTGGGCCATTTTCTGCTTAAGAGATGACATAGAACATGCTTTGATCAGTAAGCAGTGAGTGGGAAACCTCCTTAACTCTGCAGGACAACAAATAGATGTTCCTCAAACCTGAGTACTCAGACGTGTCATTTCCTTTGCTTCCTGCTTTTGGTGTACCAATGTGAGCACAATATTTTACACTTAAATCTTCCCATCTTGGTATTGCTCCATCAGCATTCTGCCTGACCCCCTGATCCTGAGATCCTTCATGTGCAAATAATATAATAATATCCTTGCTTAAATAACAGACTTGCTTAGAATGCACATGAAGGTGGGCTGGTGATGAGTTTCAAACAAAGGCCTTGTGCTCTGAGAAGAAGGGCTGTATTGCAAGCTGCTCACAGGGCTATGCCCTGAAACCTAAATAAAACCTTCAGGACTGGGCCATGAGTTGAAAAGTTCAGTGATGCTGGTGAAAAATTAAATCCTATTTTTGTTTGTGTCAGTGACAACCAGAGAATGTCTGGTCTTTTAAGTAGGCTTAAGCTTCTTGAATCAGAGGAGCAGCATTTGATGAGACAAGGGCAGAAATAAGGAGATAAGGTCAGGAAGGGTTTTATCTTATTCTTTCAAAAGGTTAAAGTGAAGTAACTTAATTTTTTTAATTTACAAAACATGTGAGTAATAGTTTGGTCACTTAGATAATGAAATTAAAACTCCTGATGAAAGTCTTGAAAACAGGTTTGCTGACCATGATTAATAATTTCCTGGTGCTGGCAGAAATTACGTGTTTTCTTTGACAAGTCTCTTTGCCCCAGGTCATGTAGAATTTATTGTTAAATTTCTTGTTAACTCTTCTTCTTTTTTTTTAATTTATGTAATTTAAGTGGTTATCAGCTGAAGAAATCAGTATCCTTCTCCATATGGGATCTCATTAAAGAAAAATAATTTTCTCTTCTTTCCAAACTTTCAAAATATTTTCCTAAAAGAAAGAAGAGTTTTTAAGGCCATTGGCTATGAACTTATGACTGTCAGAAAATTTCTCTTTTTCTCTTCAAATGCATTGGAAAATCCAAACACAAAATCATTTAAAAAAACGACTTTATGAGCTTTTATCAAGCTTTTGTTATTGACTTCTATTCATCTTATATAAGCTTTTAGCTGGTATATTTAGTCCTGAATACTGACTAGTATTGGCCTGAACCCTCCATTTTCCTCTTACAAATCACACTGTTATTAAATAACAAAATTTGATGCTAATAAAACCGAGTCTTCACTATTAAAAGATTCAAAAACCCCACACCTGACAGTACTGAGGAGCCCAGAAAGTTGACAGCAGTCAAGATTTGTCTTCATTAGTTTTATTTGTCTTCATTAATAACTAATGCTATAAAACTGGTTCCTTGGAAAACAGCAGAGAAGGAGCCGAAATGAACAATTATGAGGCCAATAAAAAAGATGTTTTCCTCATATCTTTATGGGCTCATTTTCAGGCAATTAGGCTGCAGGTACATTTATTTGGTTGGTGAACTTTTTATGTTAAAACTCTGCAATTGATGAGCTATTTATTAAACTCATTCTTTCTAACTGGCAGTATAATTATGCGAGGGATTATTGTCTCTTCATTTATTTTTCTGGAGTGATTAGCTTGTGATGCTATAAAACTCATTTATGGGAATGACTGATATTTATAATGTTTTAATTAAAACTGGATTGGAAAGCAAATGGGAAAATTTACATTCGACATATATGGTTTTGTCAAATGTGTTTGACGGCAGTTGTCTTTTTATTAGCTTAGAATAATTAGTTGGGGTATTTATGTACTAATATTACCTAATTAACTCAGCAGCAAGGTAATTAATTCAGTTAACAGCTGTCCAAGAAAAAGAGAATAGTGCTGTAGTATAGAGATGCTTTCATTTCACTGGATTCTTCTTGGTTAAATGATTTTTCAAATAGGTATTTTCTTTTAAAAGGATTCAGAGAATGTATTTTATTGGCTGTGAAATTTTTGCATTTTGTCTTAGGAAAAACAACGTACAGTGTAAATCATGCAGGGAGAGAGCAGAGTCATTGGGTGATCTTTCCTTTCAAAGGAGCTGTTAGGCAAGGGATGCTCCATCCAGCGACAGCAACTGCAGCTGTTCCTTTGCTTTGAAATTCAAAATGCATCTTTGTTTTAAAACATGCCTTATTGCAACACCACTGCTCTCTGATGTGTGTAAGAACAGGTGAAAATGTTGGGCACTGAGCAGACACATAACCAAAGCAAACAAGCTAAATACAAGTTCTTCTTATTCTCACATGTATGCAAACCCTCAGGAAAAGAAAAGTTTAGTTCAGCCTTTTCAAGAGGTAGTTTTAGGATGAAGCATGGAGAATTATGTGCAAGGTTCCTAATTAAAAAAAATATATTTCTGCCTTGCTTTCCACTCAGCGGAGTGCACTGGCATTTCAGTGATGCACAGGGTTTTTTGGGAACTTTCTGTGTTTGTGTTTTTGCCCATATATTACACGTACCATAAAGTGAGTGTGGAAAGCTGTCCCTGAAAACCCCCCACCTGTTTACTTGCAAAGTATGAATATTTCATCACATTATTTCTACTGGAAAGACTGAGCTTGTCAGTGATTGGTGAAGGACCATTCTTGGAGTCTTAACATCCAGAAGACTCAGTGGGTTACCCAACAGCCGAAGAGTCGAGTTGGGAGTGATGACAGTGCCACCCCCCAGCCAGTGGGGTCAGAGCACAGCAGGACAGGGGCAGTGGGTGACACCAGAGTGCCCCCCTGGCAGTGGCCTCCGTGTCCTCTCCAGAAAAAAGCCTGGCCTGTGTGACAAGGGAAGGTCACAGATGTCCCTGAGCACCACAGGAGGACTGGGCACTGCTGTTCTGGTACTCTCCCAAACCCCTGGTATGTTCAGCTCAGTGACTTCCCAAGCTGTGTTTGGTTTCACCCATTAATCCTTATCTATAAACTTGTCCCATCTCCCCTTGAATAATATGTAGTGGGTCTTGTGGTGTCCTGGGACACCAACCACACATTTAGTCATCCAGATGTCATATCTTGTCTTTCCTGAACACCTGGACACCACAAGCTTTGTTTTATGTCCTTTAATTCTTAGAGAAAATTATTTCCGTCCAGTGATTGAAGTTGAAGGGCTTGATATGTGACTGTTGCACTAATCTGCTTCACCAAACTGTTTGTCTGTGTTTCCCACAAGCCTTACAGAATGGTGCTTTGACCTGGGGTTCTCCCAGTTCATTTGTTTCTGTTTAAAGACTATCAGTTTATTGTCCTCTGCTAACAAATATGTCTAAATTCATGTCAGATCAGTTCTTAAGGATTCTATGCTGTGAGATTTACTCACATTAGTCAAGCAAGTAAACACAATGGGATGCAAAAATGGAGTGATTCAGAGAAGCAGCACCCTCAAATGCCTACGGTACTTACACCAAAAAATGTCACTGAACTCCGAGAAGTGGCTCTGTGAAAAGGCTGCTGGCACCTCAGAGTCACAAGGGCGTCTGACCAGTTTGGGGAAGGGAAGAAACACCAGTCAAATGACTTATTAACTTTACAAACCAAAGATCAGGTCAGAAACCTGCAGGCTGCCCAGTCAGACCCAAGTACCTCTCCACAGATCCCTACAGAAGTTTTAAAAAACTATTTTTCTATGTCTTTTTTACCTTTGGACATCCAGTTCCTCCATGTATACACTGCTCCTGTTTCTGAAAATTTCTGCTTTACCTTTGCATATATTACAAGCCCTGTTGATTGAGTGAGCCCACTTTTTGGTCCAAAGGCTGAATGAATGTCAGCTTTGGTAGCCATTTCATTGGCAAAGATACTGTCTTAAAGAAGCTCAACTCCATAGCTTTAAATATTGACAGGACCTCTCCCATACCTCTCCTCACTGATATTTTATTTGTGATGCACAGCAGAGACCATCCCATTCTTTGCAGCTGTTTTAAATATCATCCTTGAAGCAAATTGTGTGCTGATGTTTATCTTTCGTAGTTTATCGTTACCAAAAAACATTGTCATGCTTTCTTATTTCTAGCTTGCTAGTTCCAAATGAGATACAGATCACAATAATTTGTGCACCATCATGTCTCAGTGCCTAATTAAAAAACCGATTACTTAAATTCATCAATGTTTCTGGCATTCCCTGACACATCCTCTTACTTTTTGCAATTACTTTAACAAGTGGTTCCTTGGTTGATTCCTAAGATGTGTAAGTGAGAAAGTTACATTTCTAATTTATTTACAAAGAATGGAGGTGGAGAGGTTGTTCCAGCATGGCAAGGTTAATACTTGGCTTTTCTAACCTGAGCCATTTGGAGAGTTTTGGTTGTTATTTTTGCGTATCAGATTTGAGAAACCAGCTACTATCTGAAGTATTTTCACAGTTAAGGTGTAAAAGACAGGAATCAATTCCATAAGATCTCCACAAAGAAGTTTATTAAATCTAATGTCATAAGTATTTCATTTAGAGGTTTTTTCAATATTGGATATTTTTGAATTTTTACAAAGCCTTTTCTAACCCTCTGCCTCTTTCACTTAGGTGCTTTTTTCGGTGTTTTTTCCTTGCATGTGGAAGCCAATACTGGTATTTGTCCATATAATGTGATGATAACAAATGCTGTATTTTCCTTTCTTCTACATGCTATTTACCAGATTATACACTAAAGTCTGAATTAATGGTCTTCATGGTTCATCTTACTTGATTAGCTGCAGTTTCTAAGCCATTTCCAGAATTATTTTTCTGGGACCCTATTTTTTCATTATATATTCTGCATGCTTTATTCCTAAAACTCAAGTATTGTATTTAAATGTATTTATAAACCTCTGCAGTGAATGAATCGAACTTACCAAGCGATCCTTGCAGTACAATTGATCTGGTTTTGACTTTCTGCAACACATTGCCAAATTTTGCCTCATATTAAAAATTTTTAGCAAGGTTTCCTTGTATTTTTGTTTCCCAAATTGCTGCCGAGGTTATACATAGCTGTGTGCTGAGGCTTTATTTGTAGGGAACTGGGAAAGGAGGAAAGCTGCAGATCAGAGCATTCCATCTGAGTCGGCAAATTACAACCTTTCCTAGGATTGCAGTTGAGAATACATAATTTTTATATATTAATTTTAATAATAGTGTGATCAAAGACACTATGTATTATTTATCATCTTTTAAAGTGCAAGTGTCTCTCATACCAATTTTTTATGGATTGCCATATTCTCTTGTTATTAGGGAAATACCATTTTCCCTGCTTTATTGCCTACATAAATATTTTAGTAATATAGTGCAGTTCTGTACTGCCAGTGAAGCAGAGGTTGTAGGATCCCCAACAAGAGGCAGCTCCAGGCATGGGTGGCAGTTCAAAACTTTTTAATTTTCCTATGATACTTCAGAAACCTTCATCAGTGATGTCAGTGGTTGTTCAGGAAGAATAACACACCTTAGAAACAGAAAAGGCTAAAACTAAGAATCGACTCAAAAATATTTTAGCTATCCACCTGCAAAATAGTGGCTCTACTCCAGTGTAGCCTTTAAAAAATCCTTTTGCTCAGCATCCCCATGTCCAGTGTGTTTCCAGTCATGCCAGAGGAGCATCGTGGTGCTTCTCTTGCACAAAATGAACCTGTGAGAAATGTAGGCCTAATTCGTGTCCAAAATATAATTAAGTATAGTGTATGGCTTGCCAAAGCATTCAGTGGGATTCAGGAAGCACTGAATCTGGGAGTTGCGGAATAAGCTGTAAAGATTTAGCAACAAAATGTCTATGAGCTTATCAAATAATGTGTAAAAAGTAGAAAAAGAAAAGAACTAAAGTTAATAACTAAGCAGCCTTTTGAAGTAAAATAAATACAGTGCAGACCAATGATAATCCAGGAATACCTAAATACAATGGAGAAGTAAACCTAGTCAAGATAAGGAAGAAACACCTCAAAACAACAGATAAGACTTAACTAACAAGATTGTCTGTAGTTAAATTTTAAGAATCACACAGAAGAAGAACCCAACCCCCACGACCACAGAGAAGCAACAAGAAGAATCAGATGAAAGGATCTCAACGTGGAGAAAGAAGAAAATCATTTATTGGAACTGGTTAAAAATAAAGCTGCTTTGACAGTATAAAAAAGGAGCCTGCGAGCTGGAATGGGTGTCACTGATGGAGCAGAGACTCCCAGTGCACCCAGCGCCGCACTGTTTACTCTGTAGCTTTCATTACTTATAAAATTAAACTACCCTTTATATCAAATGATTGGCTATTTGGGTGATCGTTTATAACAAACCTGAGCAGTCTCCTCTCTGACCCTGCTTGGGACCAACAGGGCAAAAGAGCAGGTAGAGTAGCATTTTATTTTTTCCCTCTCAGTCATGTTGTGGTTGGAGGGGGCTGGGGGCGGGTACAGCAGGGGTTGTATTTTTAACTAGCAGTGGTTGACACCTCTTTTAAACGCTTCCAGTAGCAGCAGCAGCACATGAACACAGTGACTAACAGTGCCTGACAATTTCAGTTTTACTGCACTTATTGCTCTGACAGGCCTTGACTGTCTGCCAATTCAGTTGGAAACAGCCTTTATATCCCTTTTGCCCCACTGGCTTTCCAGATTCTCTCTCTTTTTTTTCCTAACCGCACATTTCTTCCTCTCACAACTCTGATTTCTCTGGAGTAATGGCCACAGTCACCCCTTCCCTTCAACTTGGGGCCACCTGCTCTGTCTCTGCTGTTAAATCATTAAAGCACACACAAACATTCTGAGAAAACAGAAGAGAGATAATTACAACATTAATTGATCTTTTCCCTCATTAATTTTTGTAATAAAAACGTCTGACTTGAGTGGGAGCTGCAACTGTGTGGGACTTCTAAACATTAATCCCAGAGCCAAGCTGTCGATGCACAACTCCGCCGTGACCGTGACCCGCTCACCTGGCCCAGGGATGCAGCATTTCCATGGCCTGTTCACACTCCACGTGAGCTCCTAGAGAACAGTTGGAGGTGCTGGGTGATGAACAGCAGAGATTTATCTTTTTACCAAAGCCTGGCATGCTGTCAGTATAAATCAGGCAAAGCTGTGGGAAAGAAAACACATTTTATCAAGAAAGGAAAGGGAAAGTCGAGGACCAAGGCTGAGGTTCTCACTAGTTCATCATATCTTCTTCTTCTCAAGTTTAAGCCCATAAACATTTATAATTGTTAGTTACTGAGAGGAAATAAGGTCATTCAAGGTGCTCACGTGCTCAGAGCTTTTAAGGTCATGGGCAAATGGGCAGCTGTCAGGAATTGTAACTATTCACAAGCTGGACTAAAATGAGTGGCTGATGTCAACTTATGTTTAAATATTCCAATGTGCACCATGTTCTGTTCTGCTTTCTGGAGTTACACAGACTACCTTGACACTGGGGAATGAATTATTTCTTCACTCTGAATGGTGCTGCCAGGCTGGGCCTGATGATGTGCTGGGGGTTAGAAAAATGATGCCAGGCTTTTCATGTTCTCCAGCTTGCTGATGGCTTTTTTATGTCCTTCTTGTTGTCATATAGTCACCTACTGGCAGAACATTTGTGAGAAATATAAATTTATTTTTACTGCAGGTAAATTCATAGCAGTTTTTTTTTTCCCCACATGCATCAGTACTCCATTGTTAAGGAGTAGTTAAAGACTTGAGATAGAATAGTAGAAAAAATATCAAAGGAACCAAAACAACCCCTGCCCCACCACATTACACTAATTTCTAAGCTTTATAGTCTCTTTTAAGTCAACAGAATGATTTTTACTTATGTCAGAAGTATAGTTCTCAATCTGAATATTTTCTAGAGGAAGGTTTTAAGGTGTGGGCAGAATCCACAACAGCTAATCATAGCAGGAGTGGTCAGCTGTAACAATGTGTCATTTTCCTTTGACACAGCCAATTGTGTTCTGTAGAGCTCTCAGGTTTTCTCTAGTGAAAGAATGGATAACACCTGGATACCTTATCTAAGGGAACTTTGGGAAGCCTGGAGAGAAAACAGCTCCTTAGTGGGGAGAAAAAGGTTTTAGGATAAAAATAAGTATTAATTATTGGTACTCTATAATCATTATGTTGTGCAATAGCCTCAAACCTACAGTCTAGCACAAAGAATAATGAATACAAATGATATGTTTATACTGAGAGAGTTTATTGGCATCACACTGGTGAAATGGCTTGATGTGGCTTCCCATTTGCTCTTTTTTTTAAATTAACTCCTTTGTAGTAGCAGCGATAAAAGTACATGAGAACAAACTAAGAGGAGTTTTAACAGGATATTTAGAATTCCTCAGGAGAATTCTGATGGGGGTGTGTTATGACACTCTGTATTGGGCAGTTGGCATTTTGCCAGCTCAACCCAAAACAATGTGCCAAGATATTTTGGGCAACACACCCCAAACAACTGTCTGGGTTCTCTTTGAGGATTTCCCATCCCAGGGTGACACCTGCACCCTGTCTGTCCTCTGGCCCCCGCCACTGGCAGCAGATTTGTGCCCACACAGGACATTTTGCAGGATAGATGCAGCAGGAGAATTTCTTTGGATGGGCCCAAGTGAGATGCAAATAATGTTCCACTGCCATTCAAACTGGTCATCTGAACTGGTCTTTAAGCACATATTGCCTTGCTCAGCTCCACTCTGTTAATAGACATGTGAATTCCCCTGCACTCTGCGTTGGTGAGGCCACACCTTGAGTGTTGTGTTCAGTTCTGGGCCCCTCAGTTCAGGAAAGAGATTGAGGGGCTGGAGTGGGGCCAGAGAAGAGCAACAAGGCTGGTGAAGGGACTGGAGCACAAGCCCTGTGGGGAGAGGCTGAGGGAGCTTGGGGTGTTTAGCCTGGAGAAGAGGAGGCTCAGAGGTGACCTCAGCACTGTCTGGAACTCCCTGAAGGGAAGTTCTGGCCAGCTGGGGGCTGGTCTCTTCTCCCAGGCACTCAGCAATAGGACAAGGGGGCACAGGCTCAAGCTCTGCCAGGGGAAATTGAAGTTGGAGATCAGAAAAAATGCTTTCCAGAGAGAGTAATCAGGCATTGGAATGGGCTGCCCAGAGAGGTGGTGGATTCCCCATCCCTGGAGGTTTTTAAACTGAGACTGGCCGTGGCACCGAGTGCCATGATCTGGTAAAGGGACTGGAGTTGGGCCAAGGGTTGGACTTGATGATCTTGAGGTCTGTTCCAACCCAATCGATTCTGTGACTCTATGAAATGTGCAGGACAGTGGCCTTCAAACACATCCAGTGCACATTCATTTTTTTTCTGTGTGCTCCAGTTTGGCAGTACATTTTCGTGTTCCTCTGTATCAATACAGAATTGTACTTCATAGCTCTTTGATTTTGAAATCTAAGATAAGGCTTTTCTGAGGGATTTATATTGGAGATTCATTCACATTAAAGTTCAAGAAGTTTTTTGCCAAGTAATAACAGAAATCATATTGAAGTACAATGAAATAAAATATTTTATTGACCTCTGATACTTTTATTGGGCTCTGGTAAATTCAATTCTAGTTTCATTTCAATGAGCTTTCTGGCCCATTAGAGATGTAATTTGTTAGGCATAATTAATACTGTTCTACTTACAATTTATATACAAGATGCCATATATATTAAATTGAAGTAAAAATTCCTGAGTAACTGCACTAAAATGTCAGCTCAAAAACATTGATTCTAAAACAAAACCTGTATCTTTTGTTATTAAATGTATATGAATTGAAACAACTGTCTTGGGGTACCTACAATTACTGTCTCATTCATAGGGCCACAAAATTACAAAATTTTATATCTTTTACTTTAGTTTGTTGGAAATATTTGATAGTTTGGTTTTCTCTATGTGAATAAAATCAGAAAAGAGCCAGCTGACAGTAGTCATTTTTGGATCTTCTGGAATTTATTCCACTAAGAACCATTGCAGGTTTGCAGTTGGTAAAAAGGCATATATTTTTCTGTGCTTGTAGTCAGAGCAACAGTTATTTCTGGTTAAAGATAATTAAGAAAAGAGTTACACTTGATTGATTTTTTCCAGCTGGTTTTTATATTTGGGTAGTCTAAGGACCAGAGAAACAAAGCTCATTCATAGATCTTCAATGTATTGAAAATATTCTCAAAGTGCACACCAAATTAAAACAGATTGTGTGCACAGAGTCCTCAAGACACTGTAACTGAGATCAAATGAAGATCTCTTGGTTCTGTCAGCGAAGTATAAAGATGCCTTATTTGTAACCATGCTGTAAATAATAAAAATAATGAGGCTACTTGTGCTTTGTGTTCATCCTGCATATCCCTGTGGTGTGGGAATAAGATAGTCAGAAACAACAGAGTTAAAAAACACCAAGAGAATTAATTTCAGGCAAATATGAGGCAAAATATTATCTTCAATCGAATGGCAATAGATTTTTTGGCAGAAATGTTTTGCCTGCTAAATGGACTCCTAGAGAAGGCTGACAGAAACATATTCTAATTAACATTTGATAACTGTAAATGAAATATTTAATTATGAGCATAAGACAAGGGCTCTGTCTGTAACCTTTTTGCAGCTGGGTTGATATCACTTTTTCTGTCTTTGACAAGAAAATTAATTGTGTTGCTGAAGTGTGAGTTTAAAGCCTTTGAGTGTCCTTTGTTTTTATCAGTGCTAGTTTATATGAAACTTTTAGATACAACTGGATGAGATTCTCTGCACTTCTGAGAAATGCTTTCCATTGTTTCTTCCTGGTTCAATATACAGGAACGGGCCATTTGAAACGATGTGAAGTGCAAGCACAGAGAGGGCTCTTGAGAGAGTCGTGGGAGAGTCACAGAACTGTTGAGGTTGGGAGGAACCCTGGAAACCATCTCGCCCCAGCTCCCTGCTCAGCCAGAGCACAGTGCTGGGGGATGTGTCTTCTGAGAGTCTCCAAAGAGACTCCAAAACATTCCTGGACAATGGTGCCAGTGTTTGACCACACTCCCTAGGAACTAAAACAATCCCCTTCAAAACTTTTTCATATTTTTAAATGGAATTCCCTCTATGTGCCCATTACCTCTTTTCCTGTCACTGGGCATCACTGAGAAGAGCTTGGCTTCGTCTTTCCTACCCTTGAGCCTTCTCTTCTCCAGCCCAAACAGTCCCAGCTCTCTCAGCCTCTCCTTGCATGGCAGGTGCTCCAGTCACTGAATTCTATAGCTCAGTTTCAAAATTAACTCTCAACTACATCTTTCTTTGCTAAAATGTCATTGTTTTGATCTTGACTGCCCTATTTTTCATAATGTCTTAGGCTGCTAATACCTAAGAACTGAGAAGCTGTTGAAAATGTGTTTACACAAAAAAATCAGTTATCAGACCGAAATCATATCAAGAGAGAGACTTTGATTTCCTTGTAGAAGACTTTGGTGGCAGTTTATAAGTGCAAATACCCCTTAGTTCCCAGAAAGAGAGAGGCTGGTCACACATGAGCACCGTTTCTATTTATAAGGGAGCTATTTCAAACAGACATGTGAGGAACCAGGGAGGGCATTTTCAAAAACAATGCAGTGGAGAACAGAGATCTTTTTTTTTCTGTTTTTTTTTTTTGTTTGTTTGTTTGTGTGTGTGTGTGTTTTGTTTTTTGGTTTTGTTTTGTTTGGGGTTTTTTGAATGTGCATTATAGAAATATTCAGTATGTGCTTTGAGTACACATCTGTTAAATAGTTCTTTCACCTGCAAGTAGCTGTGTTGCATGGAAAAGCACATCGAAGCTTTGTGCTCCCCTGGTATGTCATCACATGAGGCAAAAGTGAGCCTCTACCCATCTGCTCCTTGTAGCTGGAATAGACTCTAATGGTCAGTACAACTGAAAAAAGAAAACAAAAGGGCCCTCAAAATCCCCAAAGCCCAATTACCCCATCTATTCAGGGCCTCTGAGGGGAACTAATGGATGTTGTTACTGACAAAGGCCTGAGAAATAAGCAATAACTCCAGGCAGAAACTGTCAAACCTGTTCACTTGGAGCTGCCTGAGGAGCTCGGCCATCCTTAGAACAGAAAGAGCCATGGGAAGGCTTAAGAGACTATACCAATATCTAGATTTTAGCAAACAACATGGGGCCACCTGCAGAACAGAGTAAAGGCAAAACCTCTCACCTCAGTCAGCTTTGCTGCAAATGCTTCAAAATTTTTGTCATGAGTTCCATTTATACATTTTTTGCAAAGTGTTGTCTGTAAGGGCCATCTCAGTCCAGTGTAGCTGCATATTGACACACAGCACCTTCCTTCAGTTCTTTCTTTGGTGACCAGGAGCCTGTGTGAGTTGAGGGCTTTGAATGCTGTAACAAACAACAAGGTATTGTAATATAACAAAATAAGAAACATTAAAACAATCAGCATTCTAAGTGACTAATACACTTAAACCTGACAATATCTGAAATCTGGGGTCACTGGCAATTCTGAAAAAAAAATGCCCATAAATGAAGAAATTACCAACATAAACTAAGAAAACCCCATCAAACCTAATTTAGGTTGAATAAACTTCAAATCAGCCTCAAAACCTACTACTCTTTTGGTGTTTTGTTATAGTTCTGAATGTGCAGGCAAAGAGCATTCCACACAAAAAAGAGAATGACTGTGGTAAAAGGGACTTTAGGGCTGTTTGCACTCTTTCAGTCTCAGATGTATCAGGGCTCAGGCTGGTGGCCTTAATGTCCCTCCACTGTGTTATAGTCAGAGAAGCAAAGTCTCAGAAGCTGCCAGTAAGTCTGATATATTCTAAGTCAGCATATGGCTGGTGATTTTTTTTTCCACTCCATTGGTTTTTTTATGATGTTTGTTTTTCTACTTTTTTAATTGGGAGGTTTATTTTGTTTGTACGTATGGCTCATCTCTAATGTATTTTAGTGTTTACTGCATCATCTGGGGGAAAATAAAATTTTAAAAGCCGTGTAAACTTGTTTATAAACATGTTACTGAGCATAGCTCTTTGCCAAGGGAAAAGCCTCCAAAATGTTTTAATCGGCAGCTCAGTTCAAGCACACACATCTCATTTGTAGCTCTCTCCACCTATGAACAGCACTGACGTTTATCACCACATCCTCACTGAGTCCTTTTGCAGCATTGAAAGTTGGGATGCACACAGATGAGAGGGACAGCTCGGCTGTGAGAGTGTTCATGAGCAAAGTGCAGTAATCAATGTTTATTTTCCTAAGTGTTGTAAAACCTGACAAGACAGTGCAGAACAGGGAGGAGGCCGCCTTGTGTTACTCGGGGAGTGACCAGCTGTGACAAAAGGAGTCTTCAGTGGATTTTAAAAAGGTCAGTTCTTTTTTTTTCAGGCCAGAAGAGTTGCAAGCTACAATTTTTATCTTTCTTCAGAGAGCAGAATGATTCTGAGGCAAATGAGAGAATTGAATATTAAAAAGTTGCCAACAAAACACATCTTTAAGCATATATACATTTGTTAGGATTATGAGTGTAACTCATTTTTTATTCAACATCTAACCTAATTTTTTCTCTTGAGATAACTTTGCATCTAAATATAATAAACCAGGGTGTCTGGGCTGACAGGGTAAAACATTTTGATTTGTTCATAGCAGGAGAGTGCATTACAAACCTTTCCAATGTGAAAATTGTGAAATACTGTTTTCAGTAAGGTTTTTCCTCATAGGAAATCGGTGTTCCCAACTGCAGAACACACATATTTTTATTTAACTAGTTCATATTCTAAGGGCCAGGTTTTCAGATAGACTTCCCTATGCATGCATATGAGCTGACCATAGAAATTGTTTTATTTAGACATATATAAACTCCCCAATACTGCAAACTTACCCTAAGGAAATTGAATATGTGGGGTTAAATACTGAAGGCAAGAACAATTCTTTTGACAAGGAGAGGATGTACAAAAACCTTAGGCAGAAATGTGGTTGGCATCACTTAGATACAGACATTTTGCTGGGGAGTTTGTTGGCAGGATGCACTCTCCATGTAAGATAGAACCACATGCTCCTCAAAAACCCCACAGAGGAGCCAAACCAAGACCACTCTCACATGTTCTTGTGCATTATTCTGATAATGCCTCTCCACAGAATGGGGTTTAGATGCACAAGGAGGCAGAATTGGAGTCATGCATAATGCAGATAACAGTCCTGCCTCCCACATCTCTTTCGCATGCTGTTTAAATGAGACTATTGCCTACTTTGTAGTCCATTTTAAGCCAAAATATCTAGTGGCTTAATAACAGCTGTTTCTCTTTAAAATATACTTAGAAATCCAGTTTAGGATGCTAATTTACTCTAAGATGGAACTGAACTACTTTTTCTGTTTAATAAGAGCTCTTTCTGCATTTTAATCTCCTAATCAGCAGTAACAGGCTATGGAAATGTAGAGGCATAGTAGTGGTTTTTAAGAGGGGCATTCCTAAGTGCTCACACATGATTTTGTAACATGTGTGAAGGATTTTAAGATGCTCTTCCAGCATCTCAGGTGCTTTAGTTCATCCAGTCAAGAGGCCTGACTGACTCTGACATGTGTGGGCAGTTGTAGTAGTGCCTGAACTCAAGAGTGGCCTAAAATAAACATGCAGCCTAAGACAGCTACATCAGCTGTTCAGAGATGTTCAGCAGCAGCATAATATTTGCTTTTCCAGTGAACTGGGATATTTTTCTAGTTTTGTGGGGCTGTTTTGTATTGGGGGTTGTTGTTTGCATGTTTGTTTTCCAAAAGCGAGACAGTAATGGCTGTCCTCAACCCTTGGAAAATTGGCCAGGGGGATGGAGGAGCCCTAAACCCAGGCAAGGCTCCCAGTGCTGCGAGCAGCCCACGATGCTGCAGCTGCCACAGCCAACAGGCAGCTTGGAAACCCAGAGCTGCGGGAGGGACACTTGGCCTCAGTCCAACTCCATGGCAGGGAGCCAACAATCCTAAAAGTCACGGCTTGAGGGAAAAGCTGAGTCCCCGTTAGAAACATACGCCATGCGCTCCTCCTGGGTTTGGCAGACCTTTGAGCAGCAGCCAGGACCAGATTAAATGAGATCCCAGGCTCCCAGGTTTGCTAGATGGGAAACAAGTGTATTTCCAGTGGAAAACCGCCCAAAGTTTGAAGGAATTAATGAAAAGAAATACGTATTTCTTCAATGTCTTCCAACCTCACTAAATTAGTATTGGTTCACTGAAAACCTGTCATTCAACTGTAATGATAATAACCCTTGATTTACTCGGTGTCTCAGACATTTCAGAACTGATATCATGTTCTGTGATGAATACCACTTAACAAGTTGCACTAACAAAAGAATAATGTATGACATAATGCTTTAATATGGCTTTAACATGCTGCCTTAATCTAAATGCAGCCTTCTCCTCCCTCCTTTCTCTTTCTACTCCTGTTTCTCTGTGTTCATGATTCTGGGATAAGAATGTGTTCTTCCCAAGAGCAGCCTGCGGTTGTGGCTTTAGATGAGATGGCAAAATCTTGTGTTTATTGTGCAAATGACTCACCCTTTTTGCTAGTCACAGTTTCTGGTATTTAACAGCACAGTAGCTGCTTTGATGGACTAGACTGACTGAAAATCCTTCTGACGAGTTTGGGTACAGCTGACCACTAACTAAGGAATGTGTGGAGTAAGGCACATAGAGACACTTCCTCTGAAAGCATAGTGGCTTTGGGAACGCTGTGGGCAGCATGCAGTGACCTAAAATGACTCCAAAACCACAGGAGTTGAACCAGATAGTCAGGGACTAAGTAGCCCCCAAAGCCGAGTTCTGAGAAGTGAAACCTACCGCTGTGTCTCTCCCCCCTGCTCAGGGATCGTAGCCCGGTGCACAAATACCCAGACTAGCCTTAAACTAGGCTAGAGAGACCTGCACAGACTAATTTGTCCTACAGAGAGAAACCATCACCTGTCCCTCAGTTTAAATCCTTTTGGACAATCAGCAAAGACAAAGGAAGAGAATTAGGAAGGACCTCTGTTGCCATACCTACAAAGCCATTAATTCCGAAATGGTTTCACATATAATAACCTTCTTTCATTTCCCCCATACCAGGTCTTATTGATTTTTGCTACTGCAGCAGTGCCTTAAAGACCTGAGCAGTGCCTCTAGGCATAGATGTGTTATATTTTTATAGGCATGTAAGACAGAGATAATCCATGCCCTAGGCCTAAAAGCAACAGGATGTTAAAAATATATGGGGAGAAAGGAGGAGTAACAAGATAGTTAAAACTGCATATGAACTAGTAGACAATAATACTGAAACAGTAAGATGAGGTTGCATTACTATGGCTCTCAAAACATGTGTGTAAGTTAATTAATGTTAATCACTGCAGTATTACAGGATAAAGCAGTGACTTTAGTGCTTAGGATGTGAATGTGTTCATTAACAAAAGACTTGATTGTTCTTGCAACACACATACAACACGTCACTACAGACCCACCAATACCATCCTGTTAGTGAATCCACACTGGTGTGCTTTCATCATGTTTTGGGATATTAATTAGCTGAGACAAGGTAATAGGGATAGCATTTTTAATGCTATTAAAAGTCTCTAAAACCAAAAGCAAGAAGTCACATTTTATTCTGCATTGCAGCACACAACACAGAAAGGACTGCTAATATGAGTGCTTGAAAAGAGGCTCCAAATATGTCGGTAATGCAATTTATCAAGGTTCATTTCAGCTAACAGTTATTGTTTTGATAACCACTACATGTCTCATGCTTATACAAGCCTCCCAGGTCAAGTCCACTCCTCCTGGAAAACCCTGTTTCAGTTGCCTTTGTTCAGCAATAGAGAGAGGTCTGCACCTTGGAAACGTCTGCTCTTGCTCTGCCTTAGAGCACTGGAATATTGATTTTAATTTTTGGTTCTCATTTACTCAGTTAGGGTAATTGCATAGGAATGTTTCTTTCTTGCCTTCCCGTTCCTTACCCTGCTCTCACAGCTCAGTCAGTGGCTCTTCCTTGCACTGGGGGCACTGAGCATTGTGCCAGCACAACCACAGGTGGGGCAGGACAATCAGGGAGCTGAATCCCTGGTGGCATCTTCCCACTGAGGCAGCATTCCTGTCATAGTGTCATCCCAGAAGAGTGCTACCAAGAGAGATAAGAGCCTGTTCTTAAGGCTCAGTTATCAGTCTTGTGCTTAGTGTGAATATATCTTTGCACCTCTACTTTAAGCACAGATTATCTGTGGATTTAGGATATGTAAGAAACTAGATTAGGGCTTGCAGATTTTAAGAGTATATACACAAGCTGCATCTTCTTATTTTACAGTAGTGAAGAATCTCAATGTTCACTGATTCAGTGTGTTCATTGAATTAATATTTTCTTATTATTTCTTTAATAATCGTATCTACCCCTCACTGACTGTCTCCCAGTTTCCATGCACGCTGTTTTCCATGCTTCCATGGCAAAAGAAGGAATCACTCATAAAAGTTCCATTTGCAACCAAAACGTACTGCAATGAATAAAGGCAAACACTAGAATGAAGACATTTATGCTATGCTTATGTGAAGTATAGTAGAAAAGATGCCAACCTTTTTCTATTTATTATTGTTTAAAATACCACCATGTATGTGTAAACAGAGGGTTTCGGAGTCCTGTTTATACAAACAATACACTCACATTTGCTGTAACTGCTGTGTGATAAAATTGCGTATTTGTGTTAGATAGTATATTGGCTGAATGCATGTAGGAAATTACAGCACTTAAACTGCAGGTTGAAATGTGTTACTGAAAAGTTGCTTTTATGTTTGACATAAAATAACAGAATTATAACAGTAATACTAACTTTTAAATACTATTAATGGCTAGTGCTCTGTTATTTCAATAAACAGAGATCTGATTCTTCTAAAATAATTTCTCAAACTATTAGCACGGTTATTTTTCTTTTTAAGGCAATGTAGTAGAAGTACTATATTGTACATTAGCCTGCATAGGAATAGCTGTAATTCCAGAGTCACTTCTCCATTCATCAGAGAATAAGAACTTTATGACAAGAACTTTGCCTACAAATATGTCTGTAAAATGAATAAATGAATAGTTCATACCAAATAACAACATTATATTCTTTATCATCCTTAGACTCTCACTTACAAAACAATCAGAAATGTCAAACACTTGGATAAATAGGCTCTTACTGAATTTTAGTTCTCTCGACTCCTGCATACCTTGAAGAGAATAGTCCTTTACTGCCCTATAAGAAAATACGGATCACCCCTCAGGCAGATGTTAGAGAAGCAGAGTGTGGATAAGGAGGTAAGTCTGGAGAAGGTGTTAACCAGTTTCATGCTCATTGCTCAGATGACAGTGCTCAGAAGAGATTGTTTTGCAGCCCCCCAGAGATCAGATTGTCTGCTGAGCTAGATGGGAATCACTGTGGTGGATGCTGTAGGGGAATCATTTCAGGCATTTGGTTTAACAATAAGTCCTTAAGTTATAATGTATTCCAGAAAAAAAATTGTACTTCAAAGATGAATAAGCAATTGATTATTTTCACTTAAGTTACTTTAAGAAAAGCTATATCCTACTAAAATGGAAAATCCCCTCTTCCAGCATTGCAAGCTAATAACGAACTCGGATTTTCATCAATCACACCTTAATTACAGCAATAACTGGTGGTGATTTTAAGAACTGGGTTTTCCAAGGCCAAATTCCCTGTAAAGCATTTCAGTTTCACACCCTGGAATAAAAGCCCAAGATTTTGGAAAAACACAATAAATACTTGAAGTTTGATGAACATGATAGGCCTCTTGCTTCTCAAGAGAGCAAAGATGCATCCAAAGGTTCTTATGTTAAAATACAAACCAACATAACTTTATAGTCGAACAGTGATTCTTATTAGATGTCTCTTCTGAGAATTTGTCTTCTGTGAGACCTGGAAGTTAGACCAATATATGACAGCCTGTCCCACTGCAGCTGGGTCTGAAGACCATTATGCCTTTTTCCTGTTCTCTTTCTAGAAAGGTCCTTTTTGACTCATGGAAATCCTTAGCATTGCATTTCACAGGTATCATTCTGAGATAAATGAGTCTGCTATTTCTCAACCTTTTTAGATTTTCTGAGACAGGTGTCAGCAATAACCTTAATACTTCTCTGAATCTTGTTTCATTTTTCTGCTTTTCCTCTCTAAATGAATCAACGTGAAATCATTTTTGAAGCTGCTCAGAACATCCAGATGTAGCATAATAAAAGAGAGAAAAGGATGTTATCTTCCAGAATCTGTCCCAGTTCTTTTAACCATGATGATTACAAAGATAGCTCAATTTGCTGCATCTCGCCAGGTGGTTCCTTGCACTTGGAGTGTGTGAGTGACTGTGATGTGCA
The DNA here is from genome assembly GCF_047495875.1 of Pithys albifrons albifrons. Classification (NCBI taxonomy): domain Eukaryota; kingdom Metazoa; phylum Chordata; class Aves; order Passeriformes; family Thamnophilidae; genus Pithys; species Pithys albifrons. The sequence continues at coordinate 56,999,607 of NC_092463.1, read as the reverse complement.
GTGTGACTGACTATCTGGAGGCCCCAACACTGCAAACAGCCTGAGCTGCTGAACACATCCATTTTATTTCATTAGGTTTAGAGCCCAAAAGGCTCCAGGAACTTGCCAAACACAGAGATGGAATCTGTCTTTGACTTTGTGTCATTACTAACAAAAACATCCATGGCATTTGTTGGTGAGTTTGTCTCACTTCACACAACGTTCATTGTGGTGCTCAACATAAATCCACGTGACTGAAATTCCGTGTTCACTGCAATATGCACAAAGCTGCTTTTTCACCTTCAGTGTTTTGTTCTGGCACAAGGATTTGTGAACGTGGACATGAAAACTTGCTGAACGTCTTTATTTTTCCTTGCATGTTAATGAAATAGAATGAGAAATCATGAAGTTTGAATTTATTTTTTTAATGCATATGCTTCAAATAATTAATTCATAAGTCATTTCTAGGCCCTGGAGATTTCTGTGACACATCAGAGCTAATGTTGTTGTAAAGATAATGGAATTAAGTGGTAGGTAGGTGGTATAGATTCTGAAATGCTGGCACTGTGCTTTCCTGAAGCCTCCTGTGGGCTGCACAAGGATGGAGCCCCTAAATACATCTTCCCTTGTTGGCCTGGGGAAGCAAACAGAGGCCAAAACCAAAACAGGCAGAGCTAATGAAAACTGTAAGACCTCCCTGCTCTAATACTAGCAAGAAATTGCAGTAGGAACAATGGCTTGACCTCCTGTCTTTAATAACAAAAGTTACATTCTGCCCTCAGAAATGCTTGTAAAGCTTTCAGTGTCAGCAGGTAAATACTTATACCTGTAAGGAAGGGTTTGACCTGAAATAAATGCACTACATGTGTAGCATTTATTTGAGGCTCATTTTCTATCCCAGGCAATGCCTGAAGGATGTGAGTGCCCTTTGCACGCAGCCAGCAAGCACTTCAAGCCAGCTCAGTGCTGTTCTGTGCCCGCAGGGAGAGCGGGAGGTTGGACATCTCCAGCAGGGTCGGAGCTCCGGTCCAGCTGGAGCTGTGATGGGCAAAGGGAGGCACTGGGGGTTGGTGCTTTCCTGGGCTGCTCCTGCAGGGCTGACCACTCTGGCTTCTTCCTGGCACTTCCTGCAGAGTTCAGGGGCAGAGGAGCACAAAGGCTGGAAACTGCCCCTTGGAAAATTATTTCAACCAATCATAACACATTTTTCAGCAACCAAACACATTTCTAGTAGTGAATAGGCCCAAATTCCAAGTAATGTCAAGACCCTCACGGCAACTACTTTGTTGTTGTTTGCTCATTGTCCTAAAACATCTGCTCTTTCCCTTTGGCTCCTCCTCTCTGTTCTTTTGAAGATGATTGCTGCAAGAAACAAAAAAAGACCTCCAGAAGGATAATAGTAGCTGGAAAAAATAGGAAAAAAAAATTTCACAGCTCACTATGGAGTTGCCCTTGCACTGCACTGGGTTTTTTTTGCCAATGCACAGAATCAGAAGAAATAGTGGCCACAGATATTATTTGGCTACTTTTCAATTCTGCATTTAAAAAAAGTGTTACAAAAATGCACAATCCCTGGTTCTTCATTTAGCCAGGTTGATAATGGCCAGCAATACAGAAACTGAAAGCAGTGACCTGATCTGGAGCTGGTGGACACGTTCATCATTTGTGGGCATAATGTTTTCATGCAATGGAAGTGCATCAGATGTTTAGCAAGATTATATAAATAGTTTTAATATCTGATACTTCATGCATGTGTGAAAAAAGCAATATATAGTGCATTCATAAAAACGTTTTTCAAGAAGTATTGGTTAAAATCAACCCAGCAGACCATGGGCAAACTTTTCCCTTTCACATTCCCAAATGTATCCTTGCTTCACATTTCCATTGCAGAGAGTACATATTTGCAATGAATGGTGATGGTTTTGTTTTTATCCATTATAATCTCTCCCTGGGGAAATACCAGTTTACCTCTATGCTCCATATTTCTCCAGATGCAGCATAAATGTGCTCCTGCAGACAAATTACATACACATATCAGAGGACAAAAATGGACCTTCTCCTAAGATCAAATCCCTGCTCTTTAATTTTGGTGAGCATTTGATTTAGAACTTGTGTCTGCAGCTGAAATAGAAAACTGGTAAAACAGTCTCTCAGGCTTTGGGAAGAGAGACAGAAATTATCTTATCCCTGTATTGTCCCTGCTGGTCTTTTTAGCAAGAATCTCCCAAGAATGCTCAGTCAGAACATACTTCAAGGAAATGACCCCTTTTATCATCACACTAAAATGTAAAAGATTTGGGAAGTGTGGTGATATTTTCATCAAGAATGTTATTGTAGGAAATTCTTTTGTTAAGGAATTGTGAATTAAGTTGTTTTCCTTGCTCAGGTGCTGAGGTTTCATTTATTTGAGCACTGCCTTTAAAGTAGCTGTTAGGGAAACAATAGGACCACTCACCTGAAATAAAATAATATAATTAAAAAGTAAATCACTGCTGACACCAAAGTGTATTTAAAAGCAGCTGCAGTCAATAAGAGGGTTGGATTTTAGTTCACAAAAATGAAAGGCATGCAGCCACATGGGACCAATAATACTGGGTAATTTATTGTAGAAGAATTGTGTAGAACAAATCAGGAGAAATGTGGACCTCAAAGCAGAAAAAAAAGAAACTGTAGATGGTTTCAGGCTTTCTGTAAGTTCTTCTGGAGCTGTAGGAAGTAGTGATTAAGAGAACAATCTTTGGGAAGGGCTGATGCAATTGGGACTGTAACCCCTGATCAGGAAGAGAGAGGAATTCTGAGCAGTTTAGAGATCGCTGTACCTGGAAAAGGTACAAAGAACTACATGTAAAACAGGTGGAAATAAAAACCCAAAATCCTAACTGCTTCAGTAGTGATCATATCCTATAAATTGTTAAATTCTGACTCACTTATAGCAAGTACTACCTTCTTCAAAAAGAGCAATAACTTTTGTATAATTCAGTTTTTTCAGAATTAAACTAATTCCTGAATAATATGTGCCCTTTCAAATGTTCTTGCCTGTTGTATAGAGCAACTCTGACTCAGAAAATGAATAATTGATAAGGTGTAAGCCTGTTAGCAATTGGGATCTTTTCAGATCTATGAGTGAGAAAGAGGTTTGCTTTCATCTCTAAAATGAGCAGAACATTGCGGAGAAATTGAAGTTGGGTGGTTCAGAGCAGTAAATCTTGGCTCAGTAGAACTGGCTTTTGTTCCCAGAGTTTTCACAAATGTTTATTTGGTGGGAGGAAAATTTATAGGAAGAGGTAAGGCTTAAAATTCCAAGTCATTTGAAAGTTTGAACACTGACAGCTGGGTGGTAGGGAGGAAAATGACCGTGCAAGGGAGCAGGAGCTGTTCAGCAGCAGCGAGCTCTGGTTCCCAGGCTTTGGAAATGTTTTGTAGGTTTTTATGACCATCAGAATAGATCTTACTGGAGACTGGATTTCCATTTTTCTTGGCTGTGTGATTTCTTTCTCGATCACGTTATGTTTTCTCTTTTATTTCATTTGCATGGTTGCTGTGGGATGTTGTGGCTCCTGGTTGGGCTCTGGCACAGCAAGGGGCAGTGTATGGATCCTGTTGGTGCACAGAAAACCCGGTTCTGACATTTCAGTTTTCAACACTGGATGGCACAGCAAAAGGCCATTTGATTTCTGACTGGGTAGAGATGGATGAGAGTGAATTAGTAGTTGGAAAGAACTTTTTCTTATGGTTGATTTTTTTTCCCCCAAGCATAGATCATAATGCAACAATCCCAGAACAGGATGAGATACAGCAAACATCCAGCTTTGTGGGTGCTATTGGGGGAAAGGAATTGTTCAAAGTTTTCACCTTTCTTCCTTGGGCCAGTGTCCTCATTTATAAGCCCGTTATAGCAGGTGTATATCAAAAGAGGTACGTTTGTTCTTCAAAGTTGATTGTGTGCCTGCTCAAGGTCTGGTTTATAATGTGTCTTTCAGGTTGCTTTTACATGGGTTTTGGTTTTGTGAAAGATCAGGTTTGAGCCACAGATTATCTGTTTGTTATTTTACAAAAAAAAAAATAACGTAGCTAATGCGTTTCACAGAGAACTTGACTGTGCTCACTGGATTAATTAAGGTTTTAACCACAAATTCAAATTGACAGTACAGACTGTCAGTGGTATGTTCGTGTGTAGCTACTGTGGGCTTCAGAAAGTGAACCAACAAGTCATTCAGTGTGGTAGAGAAAGCTTGGTGTGCCCACCTTTCCTTCAGGAAGTGAACCAACAAGTCATTCGGTGTGGTAGAGAAAGCTCGGTGTGCCCACCTTGCCTTGTGGGGTTACCTCTTGGGAGGTACAGACAAGGCCAGTGACAGCAGATTGTCAGGTTTCTTCCTGCAAAGCATGTTGCTGTATCGTCATGGTGTTGTCAGTGTTAGAGTCTTGTCAGACAGACAGACAACACTTGGCAGGCTGCTTGGGAAAAAACTTTCTGAGCTGCAGGTGGTTTATGTGGTCTGCTGACTTTTCTGTAGTTTCTGGCTATGCTGGTGCAAGTGACTTACAGGAGAGCTCTAGAACTTTATTATTTAAAGGCATTTTAAAATTCTTTGAGGCAAGGTGCCATGAAAATAAAAAGTGCTATTAATTGGCTCATCAGACTTTAGAGAATGCCCCAGTAATTGCATATTTAATAGACTCTCTGCAGTTCCTGTGGTGCAGCAACTCAGCAATTCTGGTCGAAGCAAATATCTCCATCAGTTTATTTCAGTGTACAGGAGAAGACAAGATGGACCAACCCCATGAACTTTGCATGCTTTTGCATGAGAATGATGATGCTAAAAACATCCATCCTGATTAGCCAAAGGAAGGGCTGTCTTTAAAGTTCTCCTCCAGTGAGCAGAGCCCAAGCAGTGGCTCAGTAATGAGCGGTGGCATTTACCATCCTTTGCTGCTCCAGTTATTAACCACCTTGGAAGTTTGCTCTGCAACAACAGAGCAGTTCTAATCTCTTTGGAGGTTAATGAAAAGAAAATGACCTGATTTTATTTAATAAAATTAAAAGAACTTAATTTTATTTTAAGGAATAGCCAAGGATTTTAATAAAGTGGCCTAACACCTGGAATTAGGACTTCAGCAAGGACTAGTCTGGCCTGTTACTTTTGTAAAAGTAAAGAGGGGAATGATGTTTGTGTTCAGTGTTCTTCTGGAAATCCCTCAGCAAGAGCCTGGTCTGATCCTGAGAGAGGACTTGAGGAGGAGAAAATAAAGCATGAAGGAAAATAAATATCTGTACATACTATCCCCAGTTTAAAAGAACTGAGGAAAATTCTAATAATGCACAATCCTGTTCACAGAGTTACTAGAAAAAAGTTTATTAAGGACCTAAAGGAATACAAATGAGATGATAAGAACAGAAATATGTATTCTACTACTGGAATGAGAAACCTGCTTTTTTTGGCACTGAACATGTCATGAAATGTTAAGAATACCTGTTCCATGGCATAATAATGAAATATGACTAAAAGCTAAAATCTAAAATTGAAACCTAACTCCAGAACATAAGCTTTAGAGATAAGCATATAAATAGGGCAGTGATCACGTAATTTCAAACCGGCAAAGCATGTACATCACAATAAGCATTTTTAGCAGTACACTGGGGTCACAGCCTTAAGGTGTGTCCCTAACAGGCAGTGGTATCCTTACAGCTAAAATTAAATTACTTACATTTATCCTGACATCACTGCAGTGATTTTTTTCTCGCTGTTTTCTTATTTTTAGGATTAATATTGTGGGATATGAGTACAGTGTAATAAAGTGAATACCTTCTTTTAAATTGCAAGCCATTGTTTATGTTCTTTAATTTAGAAATACTCTGATAATAAAATAGCTACCTGAATGCTGCACTCAGCAACTTGGTGTCCTGGGACTTTTCCAGGTACTTCAGAAATGTCCCTTAAGACAAACACATTTCTTCACATGGGGCTTATTACAGAGACAACATCACTCATTTATCTCCGATTCCCACAGGATGACATGCAGCACTGTGGCTACAGGGTTTAATTCTTGGTTTCCCCTTCTAGTTTTGCTTTTCTAAGGAAGCAAATAGAAACCCAAACAGTACTTTCTACAGTGGAATTAATAGCTCTTCCCTACCATGTTAATTGTCTCGAGTGTAGGTGTCACTCTAATAACAGGTCCTACTGCTTTTAAAGTTGGTTTATGTAATTCCTCTTTTAACATTCATTCTACTCAGTGGCACATGTAAAGTGTAGCCATATTACCTGATCTAAGCATACCTGAAGCTCTTTAAGCAACAAGTGCTCTGGGCACCAGGCAGGGAGAGAAACTTCATCTGACCTGAGAACAGTTAGTTCATCTGAGGCAACAGTTAGTGCTGGAGAGCTTACAAAAAACCAAAACAAAACCACCTGAAACCAACCAACCAACAAACAACGCCCTCTCTCCCTGCCCCCCAAAAGAAAAAACAATCAACCAACCAAAAATTATAATTCATGGTAGGCTTCTCAATTCCTTAATTTGTTTGAAGGCTATAATTGTGGTTGGGTTTTTTGGTGATTTTGATTTGGCATTTTATTAGGAAGGAATGCTGGAGGGTGGCTTAGACACAGTATCTCTACTGAAGGGAAATTAAGCTGTTGTGATTGCCTCCGTACAGCAGCTAAAGCACATTTAGAATACTTATATTGTACATTCTGAGTTGTCCTAGTTCAGCAGGAGGGACCAGCTATCCCTGTGTGGGGGTGATCAAAGCTGTGTATTCTACCCCCTCTATTCATTCCCCAAGGTCAATGGGCCATTAGCAGCAGCTGCCCAGGGAGCCATTATCACCTTCACACCCAGCCTGAGGGGGGCGGAGCTGCTAATGGGCCATCAACAGCTCAACACCCCCTGGCTCCCAGAGTTAATCACCCACTGTGTGAGTCCCCGCCCAGGGGGAGGGACTGAGAGCTCCCTGAGGGTACATAAGTGGTGGGTAAGAAGACCTCGGGAACCTCTCGTCGGATCCAGAGGAGCAGCAGGACCTGGACAGGAGGAGATCACCGCTCTCGCCCAGACCACAGCCCTCGCCTGCACCAACAGGTTTTTCTTTTCCTTTTGCTCTGGACTTGGGGGAACCACAGGGGTCTCAGCACAAGGGCAAACAAACCCCCTTGGGTTTGTGCCCCAGGACACTGGGTTATACTGCTGGGGTTTTGTGAGTTGAAAGCAATTTCCCTTGTGTGTCAGTGTTGTTATTGTAATATTATTATTAAATTTTAGGTCTGACTTACAATCTCTCTCGTGGTGAGTTCATTTCCCCTGCTGGTTCACCTTTAAACCAGCACATGAATGCAAAAAAAAAAAAGACTACATGGATTTGTCAAAGTGCTATAAAGGGTCAGGAAAGCTCACCTCCTGAGCTAATTTGCTGGTCTTATTTAAAATGTCTTGCTATTATCCAAATAATTATTTCTCCTCTGTTCAAGCTCCTCCATTTGGCCAATGCAGTGGGATGAGTAATTGTGACACCTGGAGTGTCACTGCCAGAGTGTAGCAGCTGACAGAGTTGTTCCCTGTCCCCATTCCCTGGGCTGTTTCTCAGGGCAGGCCCAGCCCTCTCTGGAGGTTTCCTGCTGATATTTAAGCAGTTGAAACTCACTCATTCATAGCATGCCCAAGAGCCTGTCTAATGCTTTCATCCCTGACTGTTCTGAAACCATTTCAAGGAACCTGAGCAAAAAAATGCTGTAGTTACTCGAATATGAATCTGATGAGTGAACCCAGTGCTTTAAAACACTTTTATCATGATCTCCAGTGAATGCAGGTTTTGTCTCACTGTTTGCAGGTTGCCACTGAGTTGCATACAGCTGCTTTGTTGCACAGAGAATTCCTTGGTGTGTTGGATTGGTGGTGGGTTTTTCTCCCTCTCCCTGTGTCTTTTCTGGTGTGCTCACCATTTCCAATCATCTGAGACTTTAACAGTAGATTTATAGCACTCAGGTTTAAAGGTTGGCTTAGTCTAAAGGATCAATGGAATGGGGAAAGTTACGACAGAAGAAGAACTGAAGGGGGTGTGTTGGATAGACTCATTAAGTAGAAGGTGGGAGTTACACCACTTATGATCAGCTTCAAAATCTAGTTTTATCCCCTGCTTTATAAAGTAGCCATTCTGAGATGTGGCAAAAAGCTTTGCCCTCATTTTTGGCAAAGTAATTTAGGATCCCCAAATATTTCAGTAGTCCTAGAGACAGCAAAGCATTCTGTGCAGCTGAAAATCAACATGCAATCAAGAAGTGAATTCCCCTTTCCTAAAGATTCTGCTCAGCCAGGGAAAATGAGAGCTGAGATACTCAGAGCATACCTAGGGCTCATTAACAGATGCTGCTAAGCTTTATACTATGCAAAAATGAATTATTGCTTTATTGGGAACACCCTGGATTGTGTAACTGCACCTTGATGGAAATAAAATCACGCCTATGATTTTCAGCGTTGCCATTGGCAACAGCTCTGTTATTAATTTCAACCCACATTCACCTCCTGAAACAAACAGCTCATTGAAGGCAAACCCCGGGGGACAGGGGGTGCAGAGGGTTGGTAATGTAGAGTGATCAGTGCTTTTGGGGTATATGCTGCGTGACAATGAACACTGTTCTTTTTGTATCCCATCCTAGTAATTTTGAACAGAATCAGGAGTTCTTATGATTCCCTTTAAAAGATTTTTTTTAAAAAAACATGCATTGTCAGCTGCCATCTGTGCAATCACCATCCTGAAATGGTGAAACTTAAACATATTTTTCCATATTTTCTGGAAAATATGGACAGTATCCACATTGGGGAAAAATTCTCAACCTGGTTATCTAACAGAGAGGTTTTCTTTGTAGAAGTGAATACCAAATTGCTAAGTGTGCAGTTCAGGAAAGCTTTCCTGTACAGCAGTTAAGCTGGGACTGTCTGAAGTGCTGGGATTACTTGGTCTCCTTAAGCAGGGATGTTTCCAGACAGTAACAATTCAGCATTGGATTGAAATGCTCAGCTTTCCTTCCATTTTTATCCCGTTGCACCCCAGCAGTGCTTCTTTATCCATCTCAAGCCCAAGACTGTGTTTTCTGTTATATTATTCTATTACATTTCTATTATTAAAAGGCTGGAAATTCCCCCAGACTTTCATATTTGGTGAACTGAAAAACACAGATTTTATATTCCCCGAAATGCCATTACCTATTTTTCAAAGAAAATAAATAATACTTTTTAATTAAAGAAATGGGTATTGCAGAGGGAAATGTTGAATTTGTACATACTGTGATCAAATAATGAATTTCATTCATGCATGTTTACATATCTTATAATACAAGTGGTTTTCTCAGCTGCCACAGAAATGCTGCCACAAACTTAGAGACGTCAAAGTAAAATGGGCAAACACAATCCTGGTATAATTCCACTGACTGAAATGCATTTTTGCTATTGCTTGTGATAACTCCAAATCTGAGCTACTGGCTTTAAGTATAATCTTCCTGAATCTAAGTCAATCACAGATTTAAAGAGAATTTAGTTATTGTCAAATGATAAAAATAACTCTTTGTCTTTAATTATGGGCTTTTTTCTTCCTCTCAAATGAAGCAACTTTAAAGCTTTTGTGACTAAAAGCTTAACCTTTTCAAAAATGCTCTTTTTTTATGAACTGGAGAAAACAGCTTTTGCACACACTTTCATGAAGTCTCTTCATGCTGAACTATCTACCAGGAGAAAACATGCCATATTTCAAGTAATATATCATAGTAGTCCATTATGTGTTGAGCATTAATTAGCCCTGGTATTTTGTATTAGATAAAACTTTAAAGACCATATTGGTTTTTATTTTTCACTTAATCTGGAAAGAAACTGTGCATTTTTACTGGGGGTAAATAGTGCTTTTTTATCTGTTCTTGCAATGTGCTTTCTGGCACATCCATTGCTGCAGTGGAATTCCTCATAAATGAGTATCATGCAATTCAGCTTCTACAGAAAGCTGTGCTATTGGGTCATAACAACACTGTGACATAAAATAAGGTGCAGCTTTCTCATTACTTAAATAGAATTTAACTACATGTATTTAAAATTATAGTCCCTTCCATCTTACCTGATATCACCTTTCTAGCACTGAGTGGTTCTTAGGTGAAAAATCACAGGCCAGAGTTCAGATAGCCCTTTGCTCAGCAGCACAGACAGTTGCAGGGCAAAATTGCACCTATAGAAAGGCATAGACAGCAGTTAGAGCCTTATAGCAAACACTGTCACCATTCCTAGTTCAGAAGAAAGGTGTCTCCTCTCAGAAGGGACCTTGATGTGGCCAGTCCCAAGCAGACACATCCTTTTAGCAGAGAGTGAGGACCCCAAGCCCAGCAGGGGCAGCTGTAGCATCCTCTTGGCTGTGATGCTGAGTCTTCAGGTGTCCTTGCAGACTACCTGGCTGCTCCGAGTGTGCAAGCAGGTGTTTGTATTTTCTTCAGTGTTTCCTGCTGACACCTCTCTGAAACATAACAGCTAACTATATTTCACAGACTATTCTGAGTTGGAAGGGACCCACAGGGATCATCGAGTCCAACTCTTAAGTCAATGGCCCACACAGGGGATTGAACCCATGACCTTGGCATTATTACAACCAAGTTTTAACCAACTGAGCTAATTTCAGGGTCTTTTTATATACAGCATAATTAGCAATGAGGAGGCAGAATTTGAGGGTTTGAAGACTTCTGTTGGCCTGAAACTATTTCCATGAACTGAAGAAGTCTACTGAAAATACTTTTTTTTCTCATCCTAAGGTGATTTCTGTGTGTCTGCACAAAGTGGAGCTGCAATAAGGTCTATTTATACTAATCATAGAAGACTGATCAGATTTTAAGAGCACCCAACTATCCCTTCAAATCATTCTAATTTTTATAGCATTTTGTTCCCCACAGAAGACATTATACCTTTCCATTCTCACTTTATCTCTTTCTCCTTCAATAACAAATTATTTTTGAGGGGAAGGATGGTCCTGGAGGGGAGATGCTATCTTAAGACTCAGATATGTAGGTTTTTTTCCAGAAGACATTCAATTCATCATCTGTGAATTGAAGATAATGTTGCTTTTTCTATTTTCTGTGAAACTTGGGAAAATGAGTCCACTGTGGATAGAAAGGCATTCAGATAGTATGAGGAGTGCTGTGGAAGGAATTAAATGTTCTCTGTTCTAAAACAATGCAATGAATGCCAAGCAGCAGCAGTATGAAATGAGTGAAATTAAGCTCTGGCCCAAGCCAGGTGTTTCTCATTCCCACGGTTCATCGAACCTGACTTTGATTTGGATGACAGATAATACACTGCCATTTGTTTAGCTGAACCAAATCATATCATTATTACCAAGTGCTAAATGATCTGCTCAGTAATATTTTCTAATGTTATTTGGCACACCGAAAATAAAAACAGTAATAAAACTTGAAAAAACCTTCCAGTATAGAAAAGATACTAATCGTGTCAGTTACCAGAAAGCAGCAGGAGCACATGGAACAGTTTACATGGCTTTCTAGATCCTACTCATTTCCCTTTCATTCTAAAGGTACTCAGATGATACTTAAAACTTTTGCTGAAAGCTTTCATTACTTTTTAATGGATGTTATCCTTTAAACATGTTGTTTTAAATCCCCCTGGCTGAGAAAGCCTTCAAATCAAATCCTACCCTTAATGCTGCCTTTTTGAGCTATGTCCCACTTTCTGCTGAAGCTGAGGAAAAGTTTTTAATCTTTTGTAGGTGCACAGTCTAACGATCTAAATTAGCAGTGGCTTTACACAGTGGGGTTCTGCGTGTTACCGTTTAATTACTTTATTCTGCATGAGTGTTCGTTTGGGCATTGCAGGAACAAATGGATGTAAAATAAATTATTAACTTTTACTGACTTCAAAATGTCGGTAGGGCTGTCAGTATTAGAATGATGTTATCAGCCTTTAAAAATCAGTCTATTAGGACTTTTTGGAGACCAGCACTTTCATAGGGAAGAGCTGTTGAGTCAACCACCCAACCCCAGCTTGAACACTGATGCAGAAAGTGGATCTGAAGAAAAGGTTGGATGTTTGCTATTTTGGCATGTTTTAATTTAGACCACAATCCAAATTATGTTGAAGTCAATCTAGAAACTAGTTTGGCCTGACTGGACTTGCTGAGCAAGTTTTAAGTGTGTAGAGAAGGAGCCATACTATTGCAACTGGAAACTGGCATCATGTATTCCTACTACTAACTGAAACTGGAGAAGCTTCAGTAGGCTCTACAAAGTCTTTACATCAAGTTTTGCCAGGGATTATATCTAATCACACTTTTCAGAGGGCTTTACCATGGTGACTCTGGAAAGCTTACACTAAGTTAATATCCAGAGGTAGCAGAGGTGCTGTATCCATGGTGGCACATTCCCACTGCAGCTGGAGGCACAGACACACCGTGCCTGGGAGGTGTTGGGGGCAGAGTGTGGCTCCCAGGAGGAGCTGCCTGGAGGGCTGTGTGTGCCAGGGCTGGTGGGCAGTGCACACACACCCACAGCCCCCTCACAGGACAGCCTCATACCGAGACTCCACTGCAATACCAATAAGCTGAGCAAAAAACTCAATCACAACTTCCGAAGTATCAGTTCTGTGAGTTGTACTCCAGGAGGAAGCACTTTTCAATAGGAAAAGGAAACAGGGCAGCAAACTTATTCCTATGTATCTCTGTAACTGTTGGCAGATAGTTTTCTTCCCTTTTCCCCCCACTTCTATTGTTGGAAGAGGTGTGTATTTGACTACAGCAAGAGCATTGGTGCCCTTCCCTTTATCTTGCTTTGATGTTTCAACATTTTGATGCTCCATCATTTTGTAAACAATCTCAGTTTTCTTTTTCAAAATAGAATACTTTCATTACTTGTGAATCATTGCTTTCAGGACAACTTGCAACATACCACAGTGAAACATCCTAGTTGGTTTTTCCATATTTTGATGTGAATTTGAGAGTTTGTTTACTTCAAAAATCAAAGCAAAACATTGGGAATATGAAGAGGAGAGAAAAATGTGTACAAACAAGCACTAGGAAAATGTTAATAAAATTCATTAAAAATGGTGGGGTTTTATGCCTCAGCTGTAAAGTCTGTGCATTTGAGTTATTCAAGGCAGTTGGATTACATCAGCTAGTTATATACTATTAATTTGTGGCCTTCTCTTCAGGCATTTCGTGTCCTCTCAGTTTCTACCATCTGCCAATAATTATAGCTGAGGAGATTGGCCAGCAAATCCAAGCTCTCTATCTATAGATTGCTCACGAGGCTGTGAACTTGTGTGGTGGATAACATCTGTTTGTCTGGGCTGTTTGAGTTTATCATGTTCCCTCAAAAATGTGGAGGTCAGCTGGAGAGTCTGGAGGCAGAGGAAGGTCACTGCTCTCTGGGGGAGGCTCCGAGCCTGATCCCTGCAGGAGGCTGGGGTGGTGCAGGCTGGTGACAACACACCTGGCAAGTGGAGTTGGGATGCCCAGGCTGGCACCAAGCCAGACCTCACATGGCAACAGCCTTGCAGACCCAAGGGGGTGACAACATGAATTTGCTGTATCATTTTCCAGCATTTCCTCTTCTTGATGTAAATACTTGTCCAAGGAAAACTCTTCACTGTACAAAATATCTGCTGAGGTATCTGTCTGTCTGCCAGTGCATGTAAACGTACACTGACATTAATAGCAGTGGAGGTGTTACATTTAAAAAAAATTAGGAATATTGCAAATCTGCATGATAGAGATAACTGCATAATTAGAATATCAGTCTGGAATAGCAGTGATTTAATTCAAATTGTGTCTTAATCTTACGTAACTGTCAAGGAATGTGTATTTTCATTCCAGGCTCAACAGAATGCTTGATTCTGCATTTTTTTTTTAATCTTGCTTCAGGAAATGTCCATATATTCAGCGCTTGCATCTGAATTTTCACCTTAAAATCCAGGGATGTCTGAATGGACCATGCTCTGTTCCTCATTTCCTTCCCTTTGCACTTACTACTACTCTGTCAGCCATTGTTCCTCTCCTCTTGCTGTGTGTTTTTAATTTGAATGGCACGTGTTGAAATGCTTTCAGACATGAGTGATTTGGGTGCTCGTGACATAATTACTGCCTTTTATTAGATAAGCAGTGTATTACTTCAATAAACATAACCACCTATGCTCAGAACAGACTTTTGTTGGGATGTAAAATGCACAGTTAATCATTTGGAATGCAAATGTAAATAAGTAAAGGCAAGTAAATAAAGATATGCCTGGCTGGAAAGGTTTAGAATGTTGAAACATGGAAAATTGAAAAATTCCATTGTCAGGGAAAGACAAGTAATGTCTTTTAACTTCATTCATTGAATCAGTTTCTTTTTAAATCACTTTGAGTGCCAAACTGTCCCTTCTACTTTTGAAGGCACAGCTGTAAGAAGGAAGTTCCTGTTGCTGAGCCTGGATGTGTTGCATTCCTCCTGCACGGATCCCAGCTCAGCCCAGCAGGCAGGCTGGGGAGAGGGCTGAGCTGGTGGCTCAGCCTTCTGCTGCTCACCAGGGCTGCCTGCCCCAGAGAGCTGCCTGCTGTTTGACTGCTCCCTGGCAACACAAAGTTGATAAATATTTGATAAAATATTTTTACACTTACTTGATAAAATATTCTTATACTTACTTGCCTTTGTAGAGTTGGACTTTCAGCTGTCTTAGCTCAGGACACTTCGTATATAAGGCTTTGGCCAAGCATCTGTACTTACAGAAATGACTTCCAAGAAATATCCATCCCCTTGGGTTAAGGAAGAGGTCGATGTCACGGATGTGTTCCTGAGACTGAAACCCTTGTGTGTCACAGGGAGGGCCCATCAGCACTGTAATGCCCTTGCTTTGTTAAAAAAGGGAGACAGGAAATAGTGAGAGTGGCAGAAACAACCAGGGAAATTTGTTTCCTTTGCACAGGGGTGTGTATGGACTAGAGCTAGTCTGGGTGTCAGAACTAGTGCTATCAAGCAGGAAATGGCACTGTTATCACTAACCCAAAAGGTCAGCTCTGTTGGAGGTGCCAATTACTGGTAATGTATGAAGTGGGTTTCTTGCTCTAATTGGGACATATTTCTATAAGACAGTAGAAATCATGTGAGTGAGTTGTGAACTTTGTGTTCGTCCAGGTGAATTACCAGGGTGGATTCCTAAGGGAGATGGGGCAAATGCTTCTGTAAAAGCACGAGAGATGTCTTTTGGGCATCAGAGCCTTGTTAACAAGCTCCTGCTTTTGTCCTGGGTTTACTGCACCAATATAAAGTTTAAAACTGCTGATGCAGGAACTCCAACGGACTTCAGGAAATAATCTTTGTACAGTGCTTTGCCACACTGTGGGCTTCCACAGATGGCTGCTGTATTTCAGCCTATAATTTTCATGTGCATAAATGGAGAGCAAAGAGAAAATGCTATCAAAGGAGGAGTTTGCAGTGCATCCACCACCCTTACATGTATAAGAATAATAAATATCACACGTGCTCACAGAGTGTTAGATTGCCTAGAGGAACACCCTCTACTTTTTGTCTGTAATGTATTGAGAGCAATTTTTCTGTCCTTGCTTTTAAAAAAAAAAACAACAAACCAAAACCAAACCTGGTGAATTCCTGGTGAAAGCTTTCCCTGAGCTCATGATGTAAAAATAACATCATCTCAAACTGCTGGTGGTGTTTTAAGCTCACCCCGGTTCCTGCAGAAGGCAAAGGGACTGTGCCCAAGGTCTGGCTGCCTTTGGTTGCTGCTTTTGCCTCCTGCATTCACAGAGGCAGCAGAGCACACGAGGTGTCCAGATAACAAAAGGACAAAGCATATTTCTCATAGTCAAAATCTGGAGGCACAGTTTGATCTAATGCCTCATAAATTTTTTTTCCTGTAAAACACATCACTCTCATGGTAAAATTTCTTGGTTTCTCTCTTTCTTCCAGAGTGATGAAGTTCTAACTGTCATCAAAGCCAAAGCACAGTGGCCAGCCTGGCAGCCTCTGAATGTGTAAGTAAGTGGGGAATTGTGGGTCTCAACAGCCTTGTGTTGAGTGTGGGCCATAACCATGCACTCTGGTCAAGAAATAATCTGAAAATATGTGGGTAGATGAGTTTTCAATTTATTTTTTGAGGTGGGGAGAGAGGGAGGGGTCACCTGGTTGGGTTGAGATTTTTTTCTTTCCATTTTTCTCCCCCAACAACTGCTTCTCTCTTCCTTTCCTCCTTACAATGTCTTCATTTTTTACATGCTTTGATTCACTAACTGTTGCAGCAGGACTATCCCTTGGAGTTTGTGCCTTCTGCAAATAAGTGGTTATGTTTATTCTGTCCTTGCTCAAAGATATGTGATACTATTCTATAGGTAGTAGAAGTATTTTTTAGCATCTTGTCTCACACACTGTGACAATGCTCTGCATCAAGACAGCAAATCTCCATCCACAAAGAACTCTTAAAGCACTAATTCTTCAAAATGCCTGTCTGAAACACTCTGTGATAGCATCATGATCCTGATGGCACTGTTACTGTGGTTGTTTCACCAAGTGAGACAGCAGACTGGATCTCCAGGGCCCTGACTCTGGCCTCTCTGGCACTCAGCAGAAAAGAGGGCAAAACTCTTCTTTCAGGGTATTCTTGAATTTACTGGTGGCCTTTCAAGGGAGGTGGGGGAGGTGTCAGGGCAGGGGGAGTTTCCTGAATACTTTCTCTATAGTTGGCCTAAAGTTCATACTAATTATCCAAGCCCAAATGAGACTTAGAAAAAGTGACTAAAGATGAGAACTCAGTAGCAGAGGTCACCCGATTAGCTGGCAGTCAAATTAAGTCCTTGGAGGAGCAGGTCAATTAGTTTATTGCAAGATTGCACAGACCAGGTAGTCCTATTTCTCCATAAAAGGTGTCAGAGAAGCAATTAGTGAAATATGTGTCTGGCTTTGTCATCTGTATTTCAGAAAGTATGTGAAAATTTGGAGGTTAGTCAGAAAAAAACTGCAAGAAGTTCAGTTTTCAGAAAACATCCCCTACCCTAAGGGGCTTAGAAACTCTTAAGCAGCTTAGGATTTAAGCTATTCCCTTTATCATCTCCCCCTCTGGAAAAAAAATAAAAGGTTAGGAGGTGAGCACAGCTTAAACAGTGAAAAGATTTCTGATCTCTCTTTAATCTAGAGGGAAAAAAAACCAAAACAGGACCAAAGTTTGAAATCCCCCATAGTATGGAAACTATGGAAATTTATGACAAGGAAATTCTCACTGAAGGTATGGGAAAAGACTTTGCCACTGTGACTAACCTTGAGAGCAGCTTACCTGAGCACAAGGTGGATTTTCTATCACTTGAATGCATTTTAACCTTGAGACAGAGTTGTAGGCTCTGCACAGGAACTGCAGGTCAGGCTTTTTTGGGCAGGTGCAATGCAGGTGAGGTGACAGTAATGGCACTCTAATTTAGGGTCTTCTCCCAGTGAAACTTTCAGGATTTGGAGTTTTGCCTCCTAGAGCTGTGGGTAGCATTTTTTTCCTTGCCGCTTTCTTTCTATTCACCTCAAATTAACACTTGAAAATGGGAAACTTTTGTCCACTTCTCTGTTGTGCTCTGGTGAGTTCTCAGACTGAAACAAGACATTTATTTTCATAATTCCAGTTACTTTCATAAAGCAACATTTATATATGATGCTTGTGCATCAAAGTGAACAAGGCTATAGGAGCTGCCTGCTGTGGGTGCTTGGAAGGCTTTGGCATTGACAGGAGAGCACGTTTGTTCACAGAAAATGGAGAGGATTTCCTGCTCCAGTCTCAATCCATCATCTTGAATATATTACATCACAAAAATCAAAGCTAATTAAAGTATGTTTCCCCTAATCATAATGGAGTTTAATACAGCCCTGAGAAACTTTGCAAAAAAGTTGAGTGTGAACAACTTCAGATACTTTGCAAAAAAGTTGAGTGTGAAAAGCTTCAGATACTTTCTAAAGCATATTCTTTCACAGACATGCCTGCAAATGCTTTTGCAACATCCTCCAGATGTTCTTCCAGGCAATTCTTACCTTTTCTTTATGGCAATTCTCACCTCTCAGTAACATCAAAAGGAATAAATCTTTGTATTTGTGCTTTCAAATGCTCCATAAGGTTTCCTATAACTTCTCACTTTACAGATAATGTTTGGTTTTTGGCTTTTTAAACAATTTTTTTATCATATTTTGCCATGATGTCCTGCTTTTTAATTCTATTTAAAAATATGGTCTAAGCACACAAGAGGAGAAAATTTTCATATCCATTAACTGGTGTTAATTTCCCATTTGCTATAATGGGTGGTCCTTCTTGGAATTTAGATTAGATCTGTGCAAGTATTGGGTAATGACTCTTCAGGATAAACATTTGGTCTTTTATTATGCATAGCACAACCATTTTACTAATCAAGAATTGACTAAAAGTCATGAATATTCTTATTTTGCATAATCATTGGTTATGTATCTAATGGATAATATGATATGATAGTGGTGCCAAAGTGGTCTTACAATGTCTCATAATAAGCACAGCATAAAACCTTCCTGAGTGTATTTCACAACAATTATGAAATGTATAATACTAACTTTTTATCGAGGTCTAAAGTGTCAAAAGTTGGCAAATTCAGCCTGCTCTCACTTCAGAGTTTGCCTACTGATTCCATATAGTTAATTTTATTGCTAGCCTTATCCAAGTCAGATTACCAAGTTGGTTATAATGATTACACTTAAAATCAGAGGGAGGAAGGGAACAAGATCCTCCAAAGCATGTGAGAGCGCTGTATGAGCACCATTGTATTTGCTGCTGTTGTGGAGAACAGGGGATGAGGCACTGTGGACACCAGACTGCTGCCCTGGTGGATGTGGCATTGGAGAAGAATGGCCAGTGGGGCTGGAGAGCAGGCACACTCACAGAGGTGGTGACAAACACTGCCACGGAGGGAAGGCTTAGGGCTCAGTATTTGCTCATGGAGGCACCAGCTCGGGCAGGCCCACCCTGGCAGGACAAACCCAAGAGAAGTCAGATGGGAGCCCATGCTGAGGCTCAGCACAGCCCCAGGTACCAGCCCTGCTGCTCACTCACAGGAATTGCCAGCCAGGACTGCTGGCTCCTCACCCATCTGTCCAAAAATGCAGCACCTCCTCTCCTTAGAGAGGCTGCAGCAAGACAAGGTGCTAACTCTTGCCTGCATCCTGAGTAGCTGGTTGTGAGCTCTGTGTTTCCACTCTGGTCACCCATGATAATGTGTGAGAGGACAGTCTTGGCTGGGCACCTCTCACGGATTCAGCACGGACTAAAATGGCTTTTCTTCTGCCCGGTTGATGCCGGTCAATGAGGTTGTGACTCCTGAGGGCAGCCACACTCGTTTAGTAAATTTTTAAGCTCTTGTATAAACTGAGGGCATGAAGTGTGTAAGTCTGTGTCTAAATCTGACCAGGTCAAAAGAAGTCTTTGTTCATGGCACCAGAGATAAGGAGGGGAATACAATTGGGAGCTTTTCTCCTGCTAATGGAGAAGTGGAGATCCAGTGGGCACAAAGTGCCTTCCCAGGGGGAGTTCTTTGGCTTCACATATGAGTCAGGTAAAAGAAATGAAAGTAGGGGCTGAAACAAGGTGCCAGCCCTAAGCAGGGAAGGAAACAATGACAGTTAAGTAATTTCTGAAATGGTTTCTGTTTCTTAGAGTTAAGACATACAGTTAAGACATACAGTTTAGCAATTGTCATCCCCCAGTACGATTACTGGTGTGGAAACTGTACCCTGCCATATTTCACTGTCTGTTTTTTATCTTTCCTTTCCTCAGTCTCTGTATGTGCTCTTTGTCACTGCATTCCATTATTATTATTATTCCTATCACTCATCTTCATTATCCTTCATTCAATTTCTTATCCAGGGCACCAGCATGCAGAAACTCTGCAGAGTTTTCACGTGGAGGAGACAGATCTGGGTGATCTTTGTGGACTAGTTTTTATGTTGCCCAACTGAGAGAGAATATTGGTAGCCTGAGAAGGACGAGTGCCAGACTAAGTAATGAAACATTTTGCTGCTGCTTGTATTTGTATTTCCAAGTTGTATGTCTGAAGTTCTGACTTTCAAGTCCTCGCAGGGAGTGCATTCTTCCTTGAGCACACTGGTATCAGTATGCAGCATGCTGTCAAATCAAAGCAGGTTTGCTTATCTCGCTTGTATAAACAAGAGCACAGCTCATTGCTCCCGTCCTCACAGCCATGTTTCAGGCAGAATCAAATGTGATTTTCATACTCAGCTGCAAATCATTGGCCTTTGGCAGAATGGAGGATAAAATACAGCAAAAGCAGATAATAGCACTGCTATCCAAATCTGCATATCTGGCACCTGTAAAATAATCGAGCCATGACGAAAGAATTTGGGATAAAGAAGGCAAGACTTCTAAAGTTAGTATGCATCAAATTAGCCGAGAGCTAATGCCTTTTAAAATTTTGTCTTGAATTCCCTTTCCCCAAATATATGCCACTTTTTTAATTATTATTTTTTATTTTTTGATTTTTAGCTGTATCATTACTCCTTTTATTTCAAAGCTTGACATCTCTATTGTGATACAAAGGGAGAAGAATTTGAATGGCAATTCTTGTGTCTAATCACATTTTTGTAGTTCCTGCAAACCAGGCAGGAATTCAGCCCCATGCAGTGTGGAACACAGACTGCCAGGTACATGTACAGCATAGCACTGATGAATACAAACATGGGTCAGATATAGGATGGAAATGATTTTCCAGTATGTTATGTATCACATTATTAAATACTCAGACCTTCTAAATTATTAAATATACCAGTACAGATGTCTGAGTTGTCCAGTATTTTTATGTGTTTATTTTGTCTTTTCCTGGTACATAAAAAGGGAATATTGATTTGGGAGGGGAAAAGAAAAAGGAAATGTTAAACCTTTCAGATTCTATAAAAAGGGCAAGACCTCACTTCCTTTCACAAATTAGCTGCCTATTTCCCATTTCTATCCTGCCAGAGTTTCGGTCTGCAGTCTGATGCCGTGAATGACCCTTCCCCCCCAAAACAGGACTCTGAGCACGTTAGTGTAGGGTAAGATAAAAAGTAAAGGTCCTTTAATAACACAGGGCCTACAGCCCACAGGAATACAGGATGACATGCATGTGTCTTAGTTCTTGTTTCCATGGCTTTTATAATAAGATCCTTCCAATCATTGCTTTACACATTACTCAGTCCAGCCCCAGTCCCACCCCTGGTCCAACCCCCTGGAATTGGGTCTGGGGTCGTCAGGACCCTCTGTCTTCATCAGCTCTTCTTCCTCAGGCACACAAAGGTCTCTTGGAGTTCATCCAATTCTGGCTTTTGGGTCACTCTGACCTATGTTTATGTTTCATTCTGTAGGCCTTCTGATATCCTTCAGCTCTTTACCTTGGAAAGGAGTCTAAACAAGATTAATTAACTAAAGGAATCTGAGCTCCCTGTTCTGGGACAGGGGTAGTGATAGAAAGGCATTAAACTTAAACTGTTAGAAATATTAACCCTCTAAAAATCTACAACTACTGTGTTCCTAAAATCTACAAAATGTGAAAATCAGAACAAAAACCCTTTTGGCATCAAGTCCTAGATAGGAGGAAAATATGTTTGGATAGGGGTTTCCAGCAGTATGATTGTAATTATCACTAAGCATATAATGTAATGTGTTTTTTAATTTTTTGTTTAGTTTAATTATTTTAAATTTAGGTCAGCCTATAGGCAAAATACTTCAATGCAAAAATTCCAGATATTTTACCTTGGTAAATGACATGGTGAGAGTACCTGGAATTAAAAGGTTATGTTTTTCTGAAATAGTCTCAAGAATTTTCTTACTCCTCTCTTATTTTATTTCTTTTTCTTTTTTTTTTCAAAACCCCTACTGCTTTCCAACTTTTTTACTGCCTCAGTCCATTCTTAGTTACAACCAGCATATATTGCAGTGAAATGCATTTTTCTTTACTACAATTCTGAACTGTCTGAACTTTGGAAAACTATCCTTTCGTTTCTTTTGTCTCTCCTGTTTGTGTCCCATCTCTCTGTGTGCAGTTTGTGTGAGTATTCCTGGTCCTGGGGTGTTCCAGAGCCTCTCAGCTGGGTGCAGATCTTACTCTTTTTCTTGACCATTTAAGCAGCTCTTTTGTATTTATTTGGAGATTACCTGAAAACACTGCAGCAAGCACTGGAATGTTCAGCTTAGCAGAAAAAGAAGGCCTATAATTCAGATGGATAAGAGTATTTAGTCCAAAGTTTATAAGTTGGTAGGTTATCTCATCATCTCCTGCAATCATCCCATCAACCTCTTTCCATTTCACGTCTGTGACTACAAAGATGTGAGGGCTGTTTTTCCTGGACTGCAAGGAGGGTATCAGCAAATGTGACAGCATATTCCCAAGTGTGATTCCTTAGTATTGAAATGGATAATGTGACTATGGGCAACAAAGCACACTGTCCCAGAAATCAGACAGAGTATTCAGTGGAAAGGTGATGGGGAACACAAAACTGTTCTGATCTAAAATAAGTGAGTTGATAGACCATATGAATGGGAGCGGGAAGTGCTGACATCCATTGTTGCATTTTCCTTCCTTTATTCTTGAATGAAAGTTCTTTCAATCTTCCAGAATTCTTCTGTCAAGGAAAAATTTGAGGAAAAGAATGTTTGTTATAAGTTTTGTTCCTGCAGTGAATTTGCTATGATCAGTAAGGTTTCATTAAAGCATTTTGGACATTGAAAGCCAAGACACAAATGAGTCTATCTGGGGCTGGCTTCAATCTTTGTTTCTTGTTTTACTTTTACTGAAATTCGCTGCTATTCTTGTGCCCACAGACCTTCCCTTCCTTCAGGTGGCCTCCACATTTAGATCAGAGAACAATTACCTAGATGTTGTTGGAGAATCTCCTACATCAGAAAGAGAACTCTTTGCTCTCTTCTGAAATGCAATAAAATAACTCCTTCTCCTCATCTTATTCTTCGTTGTTGAACACCTCAGTTGTGTCTGAGTCTCTACTCTTTACAATTCACACAGCCTTGGTTTCACTGATAAATATCCCCGTGTACAACTACCCAACATTATATATACAACTGTATACTTAAAAGAAGTCTTAGTAGTGAGAAGAGCTTTAATATCAATTTGTGCCTACATTAATGCTACTGATACCACCTAATCAGTTCCATCAGACAGCAGAGAGCTAAACATGAACGTTATCCCTGTAAACATGATGTGTCACTGACCCCTCTGGTGACCTCCCACGTTGCATCTTTTGGGAGCTTCAGAGAGAGGCTCATTTACAAAAGAAATTGCATGGCATTTCGGCACCATTTGCTGTAAACACCTAATTCCCGAACCTTCACTTTCTGAAGTGTTTACATACTTAAAGAGCTGTTAGTAACACCGCTAAATGTAACTTTCGGTGTTCCCGAAACTCGCTACATTTTCACAAGGGTGAGGGGACCTCTGTTAGGCAACAGCTTGCAAATAAACCGTATTAACTTACATTATTTCCTTGTTGCCCTGCCTGTTGTATCAGTAAGTGCCTGATCTTCAAGTATAACTTTTCAGTCAGCCACACCCCCGTACACTCAGCAAAATAAAGGATATCACCCCATGGACCTTGAACTGTCTGGGTTTAATTCTCCTTTGCCCCAGGAGATGTGAATGGTAATGCCTGCCTGGGAATGTAAAATTCAAACCGGCAGGAGTATCACATCTTCTGGCTCAGGCCTTGCTGCTTTGCATGGAATTCTTGAATATTTATCAGCCAGAGGAAGAAGGCAATCACTGGGATTTTCCCCTTAAGAAGAGTGAGGAGAGAGAGGAGTTTACTGAAGGGGATTAATCTCTAGTGTTTGCAAATAGTGAGTTAATAACTACTTTGTAAGATGGGGAGGGGTATGTGTGGCAGGAGTGGAGGTCAGCTGCATGTTCTCATTAATTAGCAGTCACTCTGTCTTCATTTGGTGGCACTTACGCAGTGACAATCGATGGCCTTTTCAGTTCCCTGGGTGCCCGCAAGGAGAGACTGGTCCTGGCGAACAAAAACAGTTTGTTCTTTTTCCAAGGTTTTAGCTTTTTATTTTTAAACACTTTCACAGTACTTAAAATTCGAATGAATGAATTAGTTCTGAAAGAAAACATTTTGATTTGTCTCATTTTTTTACTGTTATTTACTGAATTCAACCTAAAAACCCCAAAGTTTCTGTTCAACCAAAGATGTACTCTTAAAGTAAAATATAATTTACTTGTATCTACTTGTAATTAATTTTCCATTACTTGGTAATTTCTCTGTGCTGGAAATAGGACAAAATTACAACATTTTCATTACATCCATAATAAATGGCATAATTTTTTAGAATTAAACTTTAAAGTAGACATTTCTTGTTGTGTTGTCCCATAAAATAAATATGTTATTTGAAGAATCTTTTTTTTTATAGGATTTATGTAATTGATCTGCATACCTATCTGGAGAATTTGATAAATTACCCATTAATCTGTGTGAATAAACTATATTTTTCTAAACTACATATGTGGTTAAAATGTACATGCACATGAGCCACAACAACAGCTGGTATTTTTCTTTCAATAAGAGCTATATTAAAAACTTATTTATAGGCTATATTCAAAACCACTACCTTGCTTTGCTGCCTACATCTGGAGACTGCCTTGCTGCTCAGTGTGAATGCCCCAACACCCCAGGTCCGGCCAGGACTCCTGTTCCCCTCTGGAGCAGATGTTTGCTGGGTCTCACTCCGGGTCCCAAAGGCAGTGCCAAGGGCTGTTCTCTGCTAGATGTTAATCAGCATTGAGAGGAGAAGATTCAAATGAATGCACCTTTCAGCTTTGATAACAGTGAGGCTTTAGATAAAAATAATGAAATACCCAGAGCCCTGAAGACTTGACACCTGACAATGTCTGTACCTTAATTCTGGGAATTAATCTTCCTGGAGTATTTTATCAAGGGTCAATAGAATTATCCACAACTGCCACACCAAAGTCCTCACAGCTTGCAAACTAAAATTCATTGAAAAATACCTAGTAATTTTCCGTAGTCATTCCAGTTCCTATCCATTCACTTAAAATATTTGATAGATATGGAATTGTACCTCTATTTCTTTTCAAATGTTATGAAGTCACAAACTGACTTTTGTGTGATGTCTGGGTGAGTAAATTCTGGGACTGAATGCTCATTTTCAGTTGATGTACCTCTTGTGCTGTCCCATTAAGAGTGCTGAAATTATTCCTTGGCTTGCCATGCAGTACATAAATAGCTACCCATAAAGAGCTGATATTGGTATCAGAACGTAATTTATAAAAATGTACATTAGAAATTACTAAATTCAGTTGCTTAATTAATCAAGTCCTGATAATTTTTTTGGAAAAACAAACACATTTGAACACACATATTTGTGTTTGGGTTTAAATGGCATTCAGAAGGGCTAAGTACTGACTGAATGGTAATTAAGCATCTGTAATCGGCATTGTCTAAATCTTATTTGTTATTTTCTTCAAAGTGATAAGAAAAGCTCATATCATAGTCCTTTAATCACCTATGCACTGGATATCATAAATATTTGGTTATACAAGTTGCTTACATGGTCCCACCTAACGATTTGAAAAATAAATCATGCATGTATATTTTTTCCTTGCATGACTAAGAGTCAGCAGAGAGTTATATAGAAATAAGGAAGCTTGTTATTTATGTCTGCTTCTTATGTCCCTTATAGTGCTCATTTCTCTTGCATACTTGTTAGACATTCCTCCTAATTGGGTGCTGCATTCATCTGTCTTCCAGTTCCTCCGTACTTTTAAAATAGTAAAGTTTGTGCATTTTCTTGCCATTCAAGTTTATATATCCTTCCATAGTGGATTTAACCCACCGAATACCTTACAATGTACCTGTGCTTGAATTACCTTTAGGTGTCTTTTAATAAAGTAAAATGAGTGGAGTTAACTCTTGTTTTACAAGCAAGAGCCTCCATACAGTAAAGTGGACAGCATGAACAGTTCTAAAGGAATAGCTGATTTAAAACTAAACTTAAATATAACTACAATGCTAAGATTGTGCCCAACTGTTGCCTGAAGCAAATTTTAATGACCATTGTAGGGCTTCTTGGGGGCAAAAATTGCTTATGTTATCACCTGCAGCTAATAGTTTGTAATAGCACAGCTCTGTGACCACAGCAGTGGGACCATTACGTGTTTGGGAATCAGCCATAAAAACCAGTCACTGCCATTGAACAGCAGCTTTGCTGTGCCTTGCAACCAGGGAAACAAAACTTTTAGCAAATAAATAATTAAATTTGTACAAGCCCATCTCATTGATAACAAGTCATCGTGAAGGACTGAAAATAAAAGGATATAAAATTGCCAGCATCTAAAGCATGAAGAACTGAAACAAGGAATAGGCTGATGATCCATCTGCATTACAAATTCATTCTCAGTGACTTGCCATTGTAATGAAGTGGGTTGAGTGAAATGTGGTTGTATTTATCTCACTGGATTTATATTACCCAAAAAGAAAATACTATTTTTTGGTAAGAATTATTTTATGCTTTTCTCTTGACAGATGAGTTAATTTAAATTTTGAGATGCTTGAAAGTATTTTTTAAATTCCCTAAGTGACTCTCTCGAAGTACATCTACACTTTCATAAGAATAAAAGTTGTAATTTTGTATTGTATGGCCCATATTTTCCCTTAAATAGGCACTCTGGGAATATTTTTTAAAGATTTTGTGTGAGGTATGTCTTGTCTAAACTTAAAGCCCTGCTTTAATTCTATGGTGAGAGCATTACAATCTCTGTGGTGTGTGTGTTTATACCCACGAACAGCCTCCATAATGAACCTAAACCGTCTGCATCTGTCAGACGTACCCTGCAGCGGGAGCAGATCTGCAGACTGAGACAGGGCTGGGAAGTGCCAGATTTTGGGGATGGGACATTCCCTTGGGCAGCCACCACTCAGGTCACATGGAATGCAGCGCCTGCTGGCAGCAGGAGGCAGAGGAACAGCTCCAGGCTACACTGATCACACAGGAAGCAGCTCTGCACCCCGAGATTGCTCCAGGGTATGACCCAGAGCACCAGGGGAATTCACCTCAGAAGGGCATCTCACCTAAACCACCCAGAGATACTCATCCCTCTGTGCTCTCACAGGATGCTGGGCAGGGTCATTACACCTTGCAATTCATTGCTGGCACAGAAGAGTAGAAAGTGATCTCAGGATTGCCTGAACAGAGAGGAATAGCATGCTCAGTCATTTTCTTGTCTGAGCGAATTTGGCCAATGGATTCATCTATCTAACACGTGCAAAATGTGGGAAATGTTATGTATCACTTACAGTTCACCTTGTGTGGTACTGATTACAATACCTTGTTTTCAATGGGTTTAATTTCTCTGCATGCTAAGTATGCAGATGGCAATTTTCATGCCAAGAAGGAGGAAAATACAATGTTTTCCTTATGTCTAGAATGCTATAATAGCTGTTTATTGATTAAGGTCTTGTACTGCCATCCTTTGGAGAAATGACAATCAATGAGTTGAAAAACTGACCCATATCAGACCAAGTTTAATGAATGTACAGAGCTCTCAGTATTCCGGTGATTGCTTGGTAACATCTGGTAGCTCATTAGTTCTTCAAAACCTGACCTTATCAGAGATGCCATGGAAAGCATAAATGGAAGAACAAAAATTCATAGCAGAAGCCACTGAGAACAAAATCTGAGTGCAGAGATCAGGCTTCTGGAGGAAACATTGTTGGATTGAAGCTTTTTGGAGTGCAAAACAATTTTTAATAGTTAAAATAAGCTATTTTGGTGAAGCTGCAGGTAGAAGTGGAGGAAAGCAGCATGTATGAATTGGTATTTGCATGCTATATCATGGCTGGCAGTATTAGCCTTGCAAGATATAATCAGGACCTGAATTTATATAACACATAGACAGATGTAAATGTGAAATGCTCATTCCTTAGGGATTCAACAACACGTAATATTTTCCTTACATTAATCACAAGTAAAAAAAAAAAATATCCTGAACTCCTAAAACTAGGAAATGGTCACATTCAAATGATTTTCTTAGAAACTAACTTCTTTAAAATACAAGCATTCTCAGGAAATATCACAAAGGCAAAAAGAAGCCAGTTCTCAGAGGAAAAATACATTATCTGAAGAAGAAAGTACTTCAATTAAAGTAAATATCTGGTTCAGATTTATGTACTCAATTTTTTGGATGAGATCCCTTGTCATAGCTGTATGGAAAAATGCTTTCTTGCAGTATTATGTAGAGATGATGAAAATGCTTTGTGAAAAACTCTGGTTTCACAGTTAACTGCTCACAAGGGAACAGGAGTGTAATTTTTATTAAATAATATTTCTGGGTTTAAATTGTCAAAATATCTAGTTAGTAATAAGCTGTGATAGTAACAATTAATTCTTGCAGAACCTTCTAGGCATTCTATGGCACCTACTGCTGCAAAGAGATACACCAAGAAAAAATGAAAATATGATGCTCTGGTAGCTCTGGGCTTTTTAAGTGCAGCTTTTCATGGATGTGGATGTACTATTTGAGCCTGATATTTAAAAGGCATATTTACTAAAGTTGTTTTATGACATGCATCCCAGGAATGGAATATGATGATAGCCTGCAAAGATTTCTATTGCTTCCCCCCACTCCTAAGTATGGTGTCCTATAAAGTAGCTATTTTTATTCTTGTATGGCAACATTTTATTTAGATAGTGCTACTACAGACTGTGTCTTTTTATTTCTGTAAATCTCTGGAGGGTTTTTCTCCCCCAGGAATCCTTATCTCTCTTGTTATCTCCCACTGTCACATCGTGCTTTCTATTCTAAAATGGGGTAAAAGCCACTATCTGTCAATCCAGATGTAAATGAAGTTTCCTTCCACAAAATGACAGTATAGACTAGGAAACATTTTCAAAGTTTGGAGATTTGGTGTACAAAATGACAGGAATGAGAAGACCAGACAGAGTCTCTTGTTTCCATGGCAACACCATGGTGTGTCTAGCTCAGCTATTTTCTCCTTTTATGATTTTAGAGATAGCTGAGATTCATACAATGAAGTTTAATGTTGTCAGAAATAGAATTCTAACCCCCAGTTTAATCAGAAATAGTATTGCATAAAGGACAGTCCCAAACCTTTGCTGTGGTGTATCCTTCTTTCCTGCTGCCTCAGTTCTCCATGTGGTTGCTGCGTTCTGGACCCTCATGTGCCAGGTGATGCCCACCTGTGTGCCCCTGGAAGCCTCACAGGTGTGGCAGTGAACTCCTGACAGCTGGATGCAGGACAAATCATGCTGAAGGAACAGTTTAGCCACCAGCAGACCTCATCAAAATACTTGTTAAAAGGCTTTGACTTCAAAAGGAAAGCTTCATGTAATAATTGGGTCTAAGTCATAAATTTTCTGTTTCACCTTGGAAGCATAAAGTTTATCTAGTGTTTTTAGGGTTTCTTTAAATATAAATTCTAAATTTTATCCAAAAAGTAGAAATACTTGTTTCACCAAAAATACTACTTGAAGTCAGTATCAGACAAAACACATTTTAAAAAAATCCATATAAAATAAAAGGTATTTTTACCAGTTTTTATAATTCATCTAAATGTGAGATTGGGTGTGATTGAGCTCAAAATGCCTGTATATATTTCATAATTAATATAAATTGAGAGCTTTAACCATATGAATTTAAGGATGTAACAAGAATGAGCAAACCTAACAATATATGCTGCCCTTACAACATGGTTATTGTATTTTAATGTCTCTACAGAGCTCCATTTACATGGGAGAATAACAGTCTCGGTTTTTGCCCAGACAACAGGACAAAATACTGTTGAGTTGTGTATTAGCAGCTCCAGGCTGCAAAGTTCTCCCTCTCTTGGCATGCATTTCCATGCCATCATAAAGTAGCACGTTACCAAAGTACATTTATAGTTATAGACTTTATTAAGTGTTGACTGAAAAATCAACTAATCACAAAACTACATTATGCTTATAAAAAGAATTGTTTAAAGTGTTATATGTATTCTTGAGACCTAGGGAAACTTCATTGTCTGACAGATGGTCTGACACCCACGTTAAGAAATTCATAATTCAATCTCAAAAAAACCCCAAAGTAAGAACATATGTGTTTGCTGCAAAAGAAAAAAAATAATTATGGATCATTTTTTGTCAGAGCAAGCACATATGGCAGTTCCATTTTCTGTCACCATTTACTTTCCACTTAAAATTCAAATGCCACCAGACAAGGAAAAAGTTGAGTATTAACACTTAGAAAAGATTTGACTAAGAACAATCACTGCAAGAACTTTATACTAATTGTTCTTGGAAATTGATGGCCATCCAGTTAAATCAAACTTACTCATCCCATTCTATCCTTGCTTTTGTTTTCTGTACATGTTCCTCCCATTGGTAGTTACTGTTTTATGATTGTTTCCCAACCATCTGTTGTCTTTCCTCAAGCCAGTGTAATTTCCCTTTATAATTTTGTGAGTAATCAAGCAAGCATTATTTTCATGCAATTATAGGCCTACTTACTAATCCTGACTCCTCATTCTTGTGTAAATACTCACCAAGTAACTGGAACAACTTACCATTTAGATTTCTAGTGAACAGAAATCTATTTGCAAAATTTCACACATCCAATTGTTATCCCTTTGCATTGTTATTAATGCAATGATAATGAAACGTTTCCCCTTACTCACATCTCTGGATACCAAAAGGCAGATGTGAGATGGATAGAGATGCTGAACGAACTGGAAAGTGTATTATATTGGTAAAGGTGTTGAGCATCTTCAGAGATTGTACTGGGGCTGGAGAAACGTAAAGTGCAACTCCAGTCTTACGACATTTGCAAATTAAGTGGTTTGGAAAAGCAAGACTATACTATTTTAAATTTTTTGAAAGGATTTTAAAAGAGTATCTACTTTCTTTAGATATTCCAAAGAATAGCATCATGGTATGTTTTGTTAAAAGGAGATATTTGCTGCAATCTAATATTCAGAATAAATTAAATTGATAGGAAATTGGAGTTCATTGCTAACACAGCCTTATTCATAAGTCTACCCTGCTTATCTGATACTGTTAATGGGAGAGGAGAGGATCAGACATATGGCTGTGATTATGCTGGGTTGAAGTGATCTGTCACTGCTGTTGCTCAGGACAAACAGGGCATGGTTTGCAGATTGAAAGGTTGGAAAAGGAAACAGTTACAAAGCAACCGTGGTCTTACAACACCCATTAGGATTTCCTTTGTAAATACACCTGTAATTACTTTGGGCAGACAATTTGCAGCCCCAAACTCCTGGGTAGCCAAGAGGACAGGTTTCCTGGATCTGTCCAGTGATTCCTGAACCATGGTTTGATTTGAAACACCCACTAAGTTGATCCAAGGAGCGACACAGCAGGAGTCAATGTTGCCAGCACCACATGGGGTGGCCACACCTGAGGGGTTTGTGGCAATCTGCAAAGAACACACACAAAAGTCAGCACTTGCAGAAACTGCAATCCTAACTTGAGACAGCTGAGGTTTGTTTTTTCAGTGCAAAAAGCCTGTTCGTGTGTTAATCATAAAGGTGTATCCACTGATGAATGAAGGATTTGGATCAAATAGCTGATATGTTAATTAATTATCATGTACAGTAGCAATCCAGGCATGCTTTGATGACAATATCCAAATGTCTGAATGATGAATTGAACAAAGTCACAGAATCCCAGACTATTCTGAGTTGGAAAGGACCCACAAAGATCATTGAGTCCAACTCTAAAGTTCGTGGCCCATACAGGGGATTGAACCCATGACCTTGGCATTATTACCACCAAGTTTTAACCAACTGAGCTAATCTCAGGGTCCCTTCCTTTTGTAATGTTTTTTTTTTTTAATGCTCAGATTAATGCTATTTTAGAGCAACATTTGTTCTGAGTGGTTTAAATGTCAGTGGTAATGCCATGACTCCTGGTTCAATATGCAATAACATATCCTTTTAGCTGCTTGTAGGCAACATTCTCATTTTAAGAGCTGACACACAGCAAGGTAAGAGGTTGTTAGGCAGGCCTTTTTGTAGCCCAACAGCTAAATTTATAAGAAGTTTCATGGCTTTCTTCATTCTTTCATTATGACATAAAATAGCCAAACTCTTACTGTCACCTCCTGTGATTTGGTGCTCAGAGGCACAAAGAGTTTGGCATTAAAGTGCTTTTCAACTTTCTATTTGGATGTCAGTCAAATTTCATTGATTCAGTGTTCATGTTATTGTAGCTTTCCTTTCCCTGGCTCTTTTGGGACATGCACATGTTTGAATTATTCATTAGCTTAAGTGCTTACCTGCACTGCATTTAAGCAGAACTTAAGGATTCTCCCTCTCCTTCTGTACAACTCTGAAATTTTGCGTTTATGTTCAGGTTTTGATGCCTGTGCATAAAGTTTTGTTGTCCATGTAGTGGCACTAATTATTTTCCATCACTTCATAAATGACTTTCTTAATAATACATCATCTAAATATGCCACCTAATTTGTTCTGTTAGTTTCACACCTCTAAGAGAGTATTTTCTTCTTTCTTGTCTTGGGAGCTATTCCACTTTTCAGGATGTTGTCACCTCAAAGTTTATTCAATATCACAGGTGTTGTGTAGGTGCTGCTGGTGTAGGTAGGTGGTGCAGAGTTGGAAGTTCAAGGGTGTGAAGTGTGTTTATTTGTATCAACAGCAAAAGTACTAAAGATGAATAAATAAGAATGCTCATCCTGGAAAGTTTAGATGTAATGCAGTGTAAGTTTCTAAAAAGGAAGGATGCTGTTTTTGCTTACTAGGGATAGAATAGACAATTCATTTAGTATTTCCAAAAATATTCAGTTTTCATGGTCTTGTAATCAGCTGAACTATTAACTTAAAAAAGCAGTGTTTTCCCATCATCAGCACCACCTAGAACCAACACTAAACCAGTGGCCATGTGGTCCACAGTGCTTTCAACTACCTGCCACCTCCAACAGTCATCAGACTTAGACTGGTTTCTTTGCTGTTTCCACTTTTTTCTTCCTATCTGAAAAGGCTACTGTTCTATCCTGAGCACAAGTGGTATCACAACCTGGTATACTCAAATTACTCTGATATCTAGACTCTAATAATGGGTTTGGGATGGTTATACCTCAATACAGCTCCTTGAAAAAGTCTGCAGAGGTATAAGCTATTTCAAGCTACTTTACACTCCGTATAGTTATTCACTCCATGGAATAGTTCAGATTTTTTTTCCCCAGCAGAAAATCTGTAAGACTACCTGAATTAGAATTTAATTTCAGAAGGCAATCATAAAAATTAGTATTTTACACTCCCCTGTTCTCTCTAAAATGCCCACCTAATCACATCATTTTTTACCCATACCCAAAGTCAGAACATGGATTGTGGTGAAGCACTGCACAAGTTCAGAATTTCTGAAGATGTTTTGGACTGGTGGCTTTTCCTGCACTGCTGCAAGACAAACATGTAATACATTGGTTTACTTTGCTTGAAAAAATCATTTGCATTTGTGCTGCCACAGCTAAAATCATCTCTAGTAGCCAGGCTGGGGAGTTTGACAGCTAGCAAGAGAGTTTCTGTGCTCCACAGAACTTTGCAGTGGAAATATTGATGCTCTTCCTGTTCAAATTTGTCCTTTATAATCAACTTTTGTGTTGCTGGAAAATTCTTTATGCATGGGTGAGGCAAAGAGTTTACTTATATGAATAGAGTACATGTAGCACCCTGTTGCAAAATGCACATTGATTCCAGTGGAACAACTCAACCCTATAAATGGTATTATTTCTTGAGCTAGGTAGCATCCTAGGTAAAAAAAAAAGGCTCAGGTTGCCTTTTTCTTCTTCATATAGGCTAATCAAATATTAAACCAAAAGTAACCACAAAGCTTTATTCTACTAAACGTATTTTTTGTTATTTCTGTCCCATAACTCTACACAACCACCTTCTTTATGTGTGCTCTGTTACCTTTTTCAGGGACCTCATCAGAACACAACAATATTGACTCAACACTCAAAAATCTGTTTTGCAGAAAGTTGTGTTTTCTGTTAGTTTGTCAAAGGCTTTTTTAACCCCCACCCCCAGCAGTGATAGCAACTAGATTGTCACTTAGGGAGAAAACTTGTAAAGCAAAATGATTCTTGTGCTCTTTTAGCCTTAAAAAAGGAAAAAAACAAAACAAAAAACTAAACAAAACCCCACAACCCAAAACCCCACAAAACACACACACAAAAACAGGGGAGGAATAAAAGACCCATTTTCCTACACTGCTCAGTATATGACATCCTTATAGCTGGAGATGCTAATCATGCTAACAGAAAATAAAATAGAATAGAAATAAATGAAATGGAAAACATTAGGATGCAGGACACTGCCTAGGACTTTGCCTCACTCTGTACTATGTGACAGAAATTGCTAGCAGGCTGCTCAGGCTCACAGTGGAAAAGTACTGTCTGCTCCAGCCAGCAAAAGCAGGTCCCCCTGCCCTATGTGGCTCTCAAAGTTGTCATCTGGCACTTACCTAATGTTTAGAATTTGCTTTGCAACCTCCATTCGCCACTGGTTTTAAGCATATGTATGTGCAGGGGAAGGAAAAGGGACATACCTGTCTCTTACTGCAATTTTCCATCAGTTGTTTACCAACTTTAGGCTTTTCTGTGGCCTTTTCCAAACACGCTCAGCTTGCCATGAAAGAAGAACACTTCCTTAAATTGGATAACCTTTAAAGAGAGAAAGAAGATGATCCGCACTCCTATTTTATCCAATGTGTTGACAAAAAAAAATTTAAAAATTGGGTTTAACGTGTACTGAGCATGTTTTTACACTGCTTTCTTTCATGGAGTTCCATAGTGCAGTCTTAGGATGCTTGAGCCAGTTGTGTTGCTGAGGGACATGTGAAGGATTTAAGTTCCTGCCAACTTCATAAATCATCATTCATGTGGATACTGAAAACAGTTGAAATTTGCCAGATTAATAAAAGATAACCCAAACAAAATCCCCCCGAGTTCTCTGTTGTCTGTGCCTTTCTGTTTACTGATTCCCTTTAACATATCCAAAAGTTTGTAGGCAAAGGGTTGTCTCCTACTGAAGTGTTTCTTTACACAGTTTCAACATTGATATAGAATTTAAATACTCTTACAATTTAAATACACAAATAAATCATATTGATATCATGATTAATATTAATTTTCCTAACAAAGCATTCAAAGCCTTAACTGTATGTGCCTATCACAAGGCTAACAGGTGACAGAAGTTTTCCATCACTAGTGGCTAAAGTAGTCAAGTGACTCCCAACCTTCTGCCTCTAAATGGTACAACTGTGTCTTTCTTTCTTTGCACAGCCCTTGCTGACTATATCTCTGTTCTCCAAGGACCATATTAAACATACTCTCCATCTAAAGATCAGGCTCCCAAGCACAGATCCCTTTGTTATTTTTACAGTGTACTGCTCAGACTGTTGTTGTGCATTGTTTGAAATGTAAAATTTCTATAGGAAATTCTTAAAAGGCCTTCTAATGCAGTAAATCCTTTAGTTACTTGAAGTCAGCTAACAGGCTTTGTAAGACTAATCACTGCTGAGTGCTTGACAAACATATACAGAATACTGTATGCACAGAGTGAAGCTGATATCATCATTAATTATTTTATTACTTTACATTAGACAAACTGAAATCAGACTTCTAAGTCTCATGAAAAAAAAGTCATTTGCATTACATATTGGCAAAGGCAGAATTAATGGCATGAAATACTTAGCAAGTCTTCTGCTCTGTGTCCTTAATTCAATGTGAGATAATTCACACAGTAAGAAACAACTTCTAAAGATTCCAGAACAAAAGTGGCCAGGACATTTTACCCATTAGCAACTGCCTGTTTCTGAAACTTGCCTCTTGAAAGGGAACTGGATATGCTAAATTTCAGATATCTTACCTTTGAAACTGTGTGATCACTACTCAAAATCATTGTCCTTTAAGCCAGAAAAAATACACAAATAAAATACCACATTTTTACAGGTATACAAGCATTTATAGGAAGAATAAATTCCTTATGACTACATAGAACAGTGTAGGTGCACTATTATGTATGTGCATGGATTATTATGAGTACCTAACCAAAAAAGGAAAAATAAATAACACTGTAAAAATCCTTTACCTTTAAAATAAATGTGGTCTTTAGATGCTCTAAAACAGTGGAGTTTGGCACAAAATTAGAAAAAACACCCAAAGACTTGAATCTAGAATCATAGAATCGATTGGGTTGGAAAAGACCTCCGAGATCATCAAGTCCAACCCTTGGTCCAACTCCAGTCCCTTTACCAGATCATGGCACTCAGTGCCACGGCCAATTTCACCTTAAAAACCTCCAGGGATGGGGAATCCACCCCCTCTCTGGGCAGGCTGTTTCAATGCCTGATTACTCTCTCTGGAAAGAATTTTTTTCTGATCTCCAACTTAACTTTCCCCTGGCAGAGCTTGAGCCCGTGCCCCCTTGTCCTATTGCTGAGTGCCTGGGAGAAGAGACCAACCCCCACCTGGCCAGAACTTCCCTTCAGGGAGTTCTAGACAGTGCTGAGGTCACCTCTGAGCCTCCTCTACCTCAGTCCTGTAGCTGAAGAAAACTTGGGTTGACATCAGACCAGTATTTGGTAGGGCAGAATTACCAAACTAATATTTTAACTAATTCTGCATTTGTTGTTACTCGTGAGAAAAACGCCACAAAGAGGTGCAGCTCCTCATCCGTGAGCAGAAGCCTCCACCAGGGTTGGGTTTGTTGCCCTTTGCACAGGGCTGTGGTGTTGCTGCTCACATGGCAGAGCAGCGCGTGATTCAGCAGATTCTTGCCTGAGGGAATGGCTCTCAGAGGCTGCAGGAACAGAGGTGTTCTCACAGCCACTGGCAGAGACCTGCTGCAGCCTTGGCTGAACTCTCTAGGGCTGGCACTGGCCATTAATCTCTCACTTACATGAGCACTAAAGCTCTGTTAATGAGTGCTTTTCACACACCACACACACACAGAGTGCACTTCCAAGAACTTTTGGCATTAGAAGTTACATGATCTTTTGTGGGGGGTGAAAAGTATCCCAGCCATTAATGCCTCAGGGTATCTCTCTGATATTTTGGTTAATGTTTCTAAGTGTTGTGACGGATTTTTCAATATTATACCGCTAAGAACTAAGCTGCAGCTCTGTATTGCTACATCTCTTTCACCCCCTAAAGTGCAAATCTGGAATCATGCCAGAGCTTTATGGAGACTGGGACTGAGGAGTGCTGAGCAGCCCCTTGTCCCTGTCCTGCTCCCCCACGCCCATGAGCCAGTGTCTTACCAGGGTTCAGTATTTCCCAGTTTGAAGCACCAGTTTGAATTCCCTCCAGCAGCAAAGCTGGATGCAGTTATTAATGCTCTTTGCCCGGATTTGCAGGAGAGCTGCTCCCTCTGCTGAGTTCTCCGTGGATCGCCACCGGCACCTGATGTCCTTCCTCACCATGCTGGGCCCCAGCCCCGACTGGAACGTGGGGCTCTCAGCCGAGGACCTCTGCACCAAGGACTGTGGCTGGGTCCAGAGGGTCGTCCAGGATTTAATCCCTTGGGATGCCGGCACGGACAGCGGCGTTACCTATGAGGTACAGGGATTGTTTGTAATATATTCAAGGTATTACCTTAAAGCATTGAAGGATGAAAGCTCTTTAATCTATGGTGATGTCATATGGGCCTTTATACTACTCTAGGAAAAAATTTTCTTAGGATGAGTTAAAAGTCATTTAAACCAGTGTTAGCTACATATTCTGTCAGTCATTTTGTCTGAATGCCTTGAGTAATATTATTAATGGATAATATAACATTCACTTGGGATGTTATTACCACAGAATCATGAATGATGAGTAAGGCTGGAAGGAACCCCAGTGAGTCATCTGGTCCTATGTAAGCAGGCTCGTCCCAGAGTACATTTCCAAAGATTATGTGTGGTTCTTGAATATCTCCAAGGAGGGAGACTCTACCTTTCTTCGGGAGTCTTTTCCAGTGCTCAGTCACCTGCACAGCAAAGAATTTCTTACTCATGTTCAACTCTTATATTCACCTATGGAATAGCACATGGAGGACGTTTAAACCTAAGCATTTGGGTGTGCAGCCCCTTTGGTGCAGATCTGTGTGCCAGCAGCAGCCACATCAACTTGAGTTGAGAGTGTTTCAATCCAATGCCAACTGTTCTGTTTGGCACAGAAAACTATAACTATTCCTTACAGCAAGGACTGAAACTCAATTTCTCGTCACTGTGAGACTCTAAAATCATCTGTTTTCTCTGTCTCCATCACTCTCTCAGCCTAGGAAGAGATTCAGATCATCCTCAGGTAAAGTCCTGGTTTTGACCAAATGAGTTCTGTCAGTGAGCTGAACAGGTTAGGTGCCCATGGGTGACAGGTACCTACACTGTGTGTCTGTGCAGACAGAGGAAGTGAGACCAGATTAGTCACATCCTCAAACAGGACACATGTTCCTGTGTTGGATGACAAGAGATGGTTGTTTTTCCTTTTCAGACCCAGACTCTTTAGAACTTAAGGAATTTCTCCAGTTACAATACAGCCCTGGGGGCATATGGAATATCTTACTCTTTTATTAATGTAGTTATTTAACCACACAACAAGGCATGCATCTTATTGTGAACCCAGTTTCAGGCCTGAATCATGAAGTATTAGAGAAGTGCTTCCTGACAAAGCAAAACAAAAAAGAACACAACAAAAACCCAAAACCAAAACCCCAAAACCAACCAAACAAAAAAGACTAACAAAAACCAAACCAAACCAAACCAGAAAAACCTAACCAACCAAAAAAACCCTGCCATTAAGTATGAATATACCATTAAGTGTGAAAGCACGAAGTTCATCCTACATTGGAACAACATAATTTAGCATTTCAGAGAAGTTTTAATTTCTGCAGACTAATTGTATAATTAATTTTTAGTTTCTTTTTTAACAATCTTTTTCTCTCTAATTGCAGTCTCCTAATAAACCTACAGTGCCTCAGGAGAAGATCAGACCACTTACAAGCTTAGATCATCCCCAAAGTCCATTTTATGAT
The DNA here is from genome assembly GCF_047495875.1 of Pithys albifrons albifrons. NCBI lineage: Eukaryota > Metazoa > Chordata > Aves > Passeriformes > Thamnophilidae > Pithys > Pithys albifrons. Next base: position 56,960,539 of record NC_092463.1, on the reverse strand, counting down.
CCAGAAGGAGGATCCATCAAGCTGGTAGCCAGAGTTGTCATTGAGAGAATTGCACGCAAGGTAGAATATACAGGTTAAATTCTCAAGCAAGCAAAACCCCCACCTCATAAACCAAAAAAAATCAATCATTCCTCCCCTTTCCCTCCAAATCTACATTACTTAACCTACTCACAACAAAGCTAATATCAGAAAAAACTAAAACTGTCTTAAGGTATTAGTTCTCCTACTTCTGATAATTATTGCACCTGCCTAATTGGGGATTTTCTTCAAGTATGCCTAAGAATTGGAGGAGACAAACATGCTGCAGATGCAGTAGTGTCTCACAGTATAGTGGTTTAGCCCCTCTCTCTGCATTCATGTATGAGTTTCCTGTATTCAATCTCCACTATCATTTTGCAGGGGGAGCAATGCAATATCGTTCCTGATAACATAGATGATATTGTGGCAGATCTAGCACCGGAGGAAAAAGAAGAAGGTACATTTTAAATTAGTTTGTGCAGTACTAATTTATATTTTGTTTCATTCTCCACTGTCATTTGTAGATAAGGAACAAAACAGACTCAGGAGCAAAAATTCTGCTTAGTGTCAAAAAGTGATTTAGTTTTTCATCTCTTATGCTGTCTACTATTAGCCTTCCCTTAATAGCAAAGAAATATATATACCTAGAAAATGAAAATAACAATACAGGTGATACAAGAGAGAAGCCTTTTAGGGTTCAAATAAAAATTTTTTTTAATGAAACTTGGCAATTGGTAATTTTTTTTTCATCTGGGCTAAAAAGGAGAAGATAGAATGCAGAAAGAAATTATGTATCCTATTAGAATCTAAAGTAATCATCAGCCAAGTAAAGGAGAGAAAATGGGAGACTATTTTTAACACTCACTGCCTTTCCTTACTTTTTAGATGATACCCCTGAGACCTGCATATATTCAAACTGGTCCCCATGGTCAGCCTGCAGCTCTTCTACTTGTGAAAAGGGGAAGAGGATGAGGCAGAGAATGCTTAAAGCTCAGTTGGACCTCAGTGTGCCCTGCCCAGACACCCAAGATTTTCAGCCATGCATGGGGCCAGGCTGCAGTGATGAAGGTAATCGGGAATGAAAGGTGGAGGGGAAGAACACCTTGTAGGGTTTTCTCTTCCTTTAAAGTTCTTAAGGCTGTTGGTTGCTGTAGTATCGCTTCAGTTATGGCAAATAGAGGATAATTGCTGAACAACCCAAACTGAAGCTGACTGTGGGCAATTCTGCATTTCAGCTGAGCCAGTGCATGAAGAACACAGACATATTAAAGGAAAGGAGTAAAGGAAGCAACAGAGGAAAGGACAGTGTGAAAGACAGTATAAAAGTAATGCTGCACACAAATGGGCAGCCACAGATTTATCAGCAATTCTGTCAATACTTGGAATTGAAATGGTTCTCTGTATTTTAGATGGTTCCACTTGCATGATGTCTGATTGGATTACATGGTCCCCCTGTAGTGTTTCCTGTGGAATGGGAACAAGATCTAGGGAGAGATATGTAAAACAGTTCCCTGAGGATGGCTCCATGTGCAAAGTGCCTACTGAAGAGACTGAGAAGTGTATTGTAAATGAGGAATGCTGTAAGTATTTTATTTGGCATTATAAAATCCAGCCAGTAACAGTAGCACTGCCCAAACCACTTTTTGTATGAGCTGTACTTATGAACAGTTTTCTCTGTCCACTTTGAATAGCTCCCAGCAGCTGCCTTGTCACAGAATGGGGAGAGTGGGATGAATGCAGTGCTAGCTGTGGCACAGGGATGAAGAGACGGCACAGGATGATCAAGATGACTCCTGCTGATGGATCCATGTGCAAGGCAGAAACCACAGAGGCAGAGAAATGCATGATGCCTGAATGCCGTGAGTGTCCAGGAGTGTATCTCCTCTGCTACAGAGGCCTCATTTCTGACACATTGTTCCAGCACATAAAGATCACAGCTAAACTGGAAGCAATGTCACTTTTTCTCATTCTCCTTAAAATTAGGTCTCTGGGAATGTGAATTAAGTACTGCATTCACCATTAGGATGAGAACATCAGTAAAAAAGTCCTCAGTGATACCCTGTTACTGTGTGACCCACACAGTGGTGTGTATATCAGCAAGCCATACTTAACCTGAAGGTATATTCAGTCATACAGCTAGAATAAAACAAATAAAACATTGCTCCCTCCCTTTAGTCTGTGAATAGTTCAGAATCGAGGTGCTCCTTGTGTGCAGTCAGCCAGTCTCACCCTTACTGTCATTAGTAATACTGTTTTTAATTCTTAAGAAATTTAAGGTTTTCATCAAAGATAGAGATAAGTTTAAGTTTAAAATATTTTTGGTAGATAAAATATGGAAGTTTCACACTTTAGACTAAATTAATTTGGCTTCCAGTCCTGTTCACTGTGCAACAAGCCAGGAGATTTTTTGTATGAGTTATGATTGAAACATAGCTTCTGAAAGTATTTATTCCTCAGATGCACTGGGACTCCGCAGATACAAATAAGCTATAGAAAATGATAGCAAAGATATTAAAATCAAGCAAACCTTTCAATTTAATATGGTGTTTTCTGAGCTTCTTCAGCAACATCATTTAGCTTGTGACAAGAAAGTATAATTGGCTGATGACAGATAAAACATAGTACATTTTCCACCTCTATTACTCTCAAAACTTATACCTTCATAATTTATTTATAGCAAGAATTCATTGCCTTTTTATTTTCATATCAGATACCATCCCCTGTCTGCTTTCTCCTTGGTCTGAATGGAGTGACTGTAGTGTGACATGTGGGAAGGGAATGAGAACCCGGCAAAGGATGCTGAAATCTGCGGCTGAGCTTGGGGACTGCAATGAGGAGCTGGAGCAGGCAGAGAAGTGCATGCTGCCCGAATGCCGTGAGTGGGGGAACTCCTGGGGAGAGGGGGCTCATTACAACTCTAACAACCTAGGGGCAAAACTCTATCATGGTTTGTTAGAATCATTTCCTAGATGGGAGGGATACCAACTGTGCATTGCTTAAGAAATTATTGTTGTTATTATTATTATTATTATAGATTTTCAGCAACTGAGAGCTGGAATATGAGCATGTTGTAAATTCAGCTTGTCTTAGCCCTATGCTGGTGATCAGTATTGCTGGGGGTGCACAGTTCTGCGTATTGAACACACTACAACATCAGACAACTGTTTGTGGGCTTCCCAATAGTAAAGAAGTCAGAATTATAACACCTATTTTTTACTCAAATGCAGAATGTGTGCTAGGAAGGAAGATAAGAAGAGTTAAAGTCAGGTGTGGGATTGATTCTTTTAGCTCACACCAAGAGCACAAAAGAGGCTTTCTGCATCTTTGATACATCTGTATCACTTTGCAACCTCCAATATCATCTGAGCCAGTGGAGGGTGTGGAGACAGCTGCAATGATTTGTTTTTTTACCTTACTCCATTAAAATCCCCCACTTCTTGGGTAGTGCAAATTTCTAGTTCCTTTTCAGTCCTTGTGAAGGGTGATAGCCGAAGGTGCTGCTGAATGAATGAGATATGATTGCCTTTAGCATCCTGTTGCCAGCTGGTTTATGAGGTTTTATCACAAATTCCATTATTTTTTACAGAAAGAGTTGGTTAAAAAGGCTTTTACACTGTAATTGCTCATTCAGCTTTTCTCAAATGATGTGAAATATCATTTTGATTATTATTCACTAGGGCTGTAAGTGTTAAGCAGTGCTGAAAGATGAAAACTTTTAAGATATAGTGGTATCAGTGAATATGGCTTTTTGCATAACACTGCCAGAAAGCAAGGCTTAGGTTTCAGAGGCTGCAAATTCTTTTTAAATATAACTCAATTTTCAACAGCTTTTCATTACAAAACAGACATATGGGTGAGAAAATTGAAGAAGGCACAGGAGAATTATTTATATGTTCTTTGTAATTTTAGTGCTCTGCCAGCACCACTCTTGAAGAAGAAACTGAAGAAAGTGTCAAATAATAACTCTGCTAGGAATGGACTTAGAAAATTTTGATGTGCAGCCTCAAAACATTTGCTGAGAAGACTGGAGGCTTAAGTTGTGTTTGTGTATTTAGGGTGTAAAAACTCATCAGGCACATCTCTTTGTTACTCGACCTTATGTTTAAATTTCAAGGCTTTTGTGACATGTTTGTTATTCCTCGCAGCCATCGACTGTGAACTGACAGAGTGGTCCCAGTGGTCCGAGTGCAATACCTCGTGTGGGAAGGGCCATATGATCAGGACAAGAATGATTAAAATCGAGCCCCAGTTTGGGGGAACAGCGTGCCCAGAGACCGTGCAACGCTCCAAGTGCCGAGTCAGGAAATGCCTGCGAGGTGCAGGGATGGAGAAACGGCGCTGGAAAGAGGCGCGGGAGAAACGGAGGAGCGAACAAGCGAAAAAGAACATAGATAGTGAGCAATATCCAGGTGAGTGGGAAACCCTTCCCAGTGTGCTCAGGGCTCTTTGTCCATTCTGCATGGCAGAAGTCTGTGAGCAGTTTCTCTGCATGCTGCAAGAACAGCTCCAGCATTTAAGCCTAGGGAGAGTTTTAGCAATAAAATAGCCCCTTTCAGTGTTTGTCTGTTACCAAACACCTGTGCAATAGTGTTAAAGTGTGACATAAGTCCATCCTGGAGAAAGGCTCATATCTGACCATGTCCCATCACCAAAAATAATGTTTTAGCTACTCCACACAAAAGTATGGAATGTGAAAAATTATAAAATTTAGACCTGGCAAACGGTTGCAGTTTCTGCAGATCTGGGTGATACTCTTTACATCCAGTTGCCATTAACTTGAAAAATATTTGTTCCTGAATCCAGTGCTGAATTCCCAAACTGAATTGATTTCCACCTCAATAATCTGATTCAGACTCAGACTGCTCCAAGAGATCTGCTCGTGCTGCTTTTTCAGTAGGGGACAATATTATCAAGCACTGATTCCTCAAATCAACAGAACATAATACCTTGTGCTGTAGTTTACATTATCTGGATAGGAGTTGCTGCTAAGTTGTTGTTCATGCTTGTCTGACATCTAACAATTTGCTAGTTTTATTCATCTTTTATAATGTAGATAATTTAGACAGTAAATTTCTTTTTTAATACTTTTTCCCCCAATGTTTAACAAATTCACCTTGATTATACTGAACAGGTGGTTCTACTACTAAAAAAATTAATCCAATCACTTACTTTTTCAGTTTGTAGGCTGAAACCATGGACTGCTTGGACAGAATGTTCTACACTCTGTGGAGGTGGAATTCAGGAACGCTACATGATGGTAAAGAAGAGGTCCAAAAGCACTCAGTTTACTAGTTGCAAAGACAAAAAGGAGCTAAGAGCATGTAATGTTCATCCTTGTTAACAAAACACAAGGTTCCAAGTGATGCACTCTGAGCTAAATGGAAAGTCAACCTTGGTTTGGTTTTTAAACAACAACAAAAAAATTATAAAGTGTATATTAGTTTTCATTTTTTTCAGTGTGGTTTCCTTTTTAGTCTTGCTGGTGCAAGAAAAATATTTTATAAATGTCTCCTCACAGATTTATGCTGAGAGTACATCTTGGGTACTCCAGCCAGCCCTTAATGCATAAAAAGAATAAGTCATCATGAGTTATTTAACTAAAATACAGACATATCTGTGGACATGGAATAGCCATATAGAAATACTACTTGTAAAGACATGGGATGCATGCATATTAACATAACTAAGTTAAAGTGACACGTTTCGTGTGAGGGAGGATTTCTCTCTTGATTTGATTTTGAAAATCCAAAGCAGTGCCTACATGATTACACAACTATGCCAAGGAGTAATTTCAGTAATGCTGGTTCAGTAATATTAAAGGTGCATGTCTATCTTTTTACACTATTGGGTTAAACTGATACTTATAATAATAATAATAGTAATAATACTACCAATCCTACATACTTTTCATCATATGGATGCTGTGGTCCATGCAAAAATGGTCTTTGTTTCTTTAAAACTTCAAAAGGAAACAATTTGTGCAGCTCAGTAGTGATGTCTGACCATTACACAGTCACAGGCAAACAGCACACAAAGAAATGTGTGAAGGTCATAATATATTTAGATTCCATACTCCTGTTCTGGGTCTATCCACTGCCTCTCAAAATGGATAGAGAACTACTAGAAATTGGTCCAGAGAGGTGCAACAGCTGTGTCACAGAAAGTGTTCCACATCAGAGTCACTAAAACATTAGATTCAGTTCCATGAGGATGTTAATCACAGGTGAAGAGATTTGAAATAAACAAAAGATGGTAGAGAAAGGGTAAGGCAGGTTCTCCTGCATCCCTTACAACAAACAAAGTGGAGAGAGCCTCTGAAATGAAACAATGACAGCCTCTTAAAAAGGTAGTTACAGCTTGACACAAGAATACATTTGCAGCAGTGTAATTTAGCAGTTTTTTTACTCAGAGTATAGAATAATCTAAAAATTGCTAAATCTGTGAGGGTTACCCAACTGCAGGTGTACTAGCCAGGTAATGCTCTCCCTGACCACTTGAGTCATCCACAAGATGCCTGAGATGAGAAAATACCTCCTCACCATTCTAATTGCTATTTTCTACCATCTCCTGCAGAATTTAGCTCTTGTCCCTATGTGTAATCAGGTGTAATCAGCAAGACCCTTGGGCTTCACTCATTATTGGAATACAATATTGTCCTGTAAGTTTAACAATAAAACATTAAAGATAAGAGGTTAAGGTTATGGGTTATCTTTGCATCCAGGAACGGCAGCATCCACCTATGTCTCTACAGAAGTAATAACAATGCACTGAAAATAAAGACTTCATGTTGAACTCTTGAAACAAGCTTGAGAGAAATGAGTGGAGAAAAATTTATTTTATAGTCTCTTTAAACCAGCCTTAAGTAATTTACTCACTTCTTTAACACTTGATCATGACCCTGAGAACCTGACACCTGGGTTTTAAGTGTTCCTGTTTGCACCACAACCCACTGAGGGTTCAGCTCCACCACCCACACCCCCTGGGGATCCTCTTGCTGCCCCCTGTACCTGAACAGGACACACCCAGATGGGCTGGTGGCATTACACTGTGGGGTTTTCATCATCATTTCCCCACTGAACACTGCAAGGGTTGCTCAGGACTTCTACAGCTGCTGCATCCCACCCCCTCCATGTATTGTACTGCTTCTTGGAGATTTGGAATGAAGGAAGGGCCAGGAAAATAATGGAACCAACCACAGTGTTAATTAAGTCTCTCCTTCTGCTGCTAAAGTAAATGGGTGCAAGCCCACAGTCAACCAAACCAGGAGAAAAAAAGAATACAACAAGGTTTAATGCTAAAACCAAACAATTTACGTTTTGCACAGCTTGGCTCACTTTATAATACTAATTCAGATAGTTTGCCTTCTTGGGCCTCTTCAACAATTCTGCAGTTAAGTCTCTCTAGCACTGCCATTACAGCATAGCAGCCAGTCCAGCACTCACTAATGCATTTATGACCTCACCTTGCACATCACCCTTTTATGACCTAAACAAAAATCCAGTGGAGTGATATAGACACTGGAGGAGTGACCAGTTGAGCATATTTTGGGTGAAGAATCAGCTGCAGAGAAGGGCTACAGTGATCAGTGTCAGGGCAGAGCTACATCTGCCATCCAGACCCATACCCCGCCTGCCCCGTGAGCTGCTCTGGCAGAGCCTGTCCCAGCTGAGCCATTCACTCAGAAAAGTAATCCTTGACCATAACATATGTGACAGAGCAGTTTTGAAGGTTTGGGTCTGAGAGAGCCTGGGGCAGAGGGACCAGAAGAAGAAAGTTTCTCCTGAATGGAAAAAAACCTGTTGTGAGTTCATGAACCATATTTTATCTCATCAACCCTTTTCACTTGTAAAGCTGTTCTTGAAAAACTACACCTGTTTTGGCAAATAATCGATTAAAACCAATGTTGTATTTTCATTTTCACATTTTTTTCCAGTTCACCAAGGTGTTTTGTCCATTTAATACTCCCTTTGCCAAAGGCTACATGGTCCAAATACCTCTATAGGTATGTAGGAAACATACAGTATCTTTCTGAATGTGCGAACAAAACTGTCCATTAAAACAATCTGGCATTCCTTACTCTGTAGTTCTCACTAATTTGATTTTCCATATGTCTTTTTTTTCCCTCCCAGAAGGCTATTCAGTGTGAGTTCCAGTCATTTCTCTTAGGCTCATAAAAGTTATGAACATTGGAAATGTTTTTTTCCCAGCTTGTTAGGATATAAAATGACAAAGTAGATTGCACCAGGTCAAAAATGTGTGATCATTCCTGCTTAGGTTCAGCTTTTGACACTGTTTTTTTCTGTTGAAACATTTTACAAATCACTTGTCTTTCTTCTAACTTGATACAAGAGAAATATTTAAGCTTGTTACATTTTGTAAAAAAAAGAAACAGAAACAAAAACAAATGAAGAAAAAATAAGGTTGATTTTCTATTCAGAAAAAAAAGCTCTGAAATACAACATGTAGAAGTCTTGCATTGTTACTGTAAACTTTCTAGTAGTGTAATAGCCACTGATTATCAGTCAATAAAAATAAGAACTGTTATTGTTCTGATGTCCTGAATAAACCTGCTGAACTGAAAGCACAGATGTCACTCCAGTTTTGTAGACCTCAACTACCAGATCTAAGCATTGTGTGTATGTTTTTTTTCTAATATACAACCTGTAGAAGCTTTACACATAATAAAAAAGAAAAGTTAGGGGCTTAGCAAATGTACACTAGGACTCTGTGTGGCATACAAGTTAAACAAAGTTTTGTTTCATTGCAATTTTAGATTTCCTTCATTGTTTTTGTTTGCTGTGGAATTATGAAAAAGTTACCATGAACATTTCTTACCAAAGTCCTGTGTAGATGTTTTGTAGCTGTCTGGCTAACACATCATTATTATTATTATTATTATTTTGGAATAAAGACATCTTTACTATGAATTTTACACTTGTATCAGGTTCTATTCAACTAACACAACCACATACACCAAAAATACTTAATACGAGGAGTCATGTTCTTATTTACATTTTACTCCTGTTCAAGGTAATGGAATATTGGGAGTAAGTGAATTTTACTAGAACCAATCATTCTTTCTACTTGGAAGTTGTTTGCATCAAGGTCTTTGTCAAATGGTTTGTTGCTCTCTAGAAATCACGGGGTAACCTAAGAACATTACATTAATTACCATGTATTACTTTCATGTGGGTTTTGCTGCTGATGTTGATTTTTTAATAAAAGAGAAACTATTAAAAGGAACACATTTTAAAGCCTGTTGATACATGAAAGGGAAAATTGTTAAAAATGAACTTTCAAAAAGTCTGAAATTCTGTGACATTTAGCAAGCAACCAAAAGAAAGAGCAAAAACAGAATTAAAACAAAATGGGATGTAGTGGCTGCAGCAGCAAGGCCCAGCACAGCAGGACAGTAGCAGTGTGTCCTGTCTCTACTGCAGACATGATGCTGAGAAACTCCTCTTACTCTACTGTATTTATATCTCAGTTTGACATCATCTGGTATGAAATATCTCTTTGGTTGCTCCCATCAGGCGATGCTTGTCCCCTCTAATCTATGTCAGATTATCAGGGTTTACCAAAACCGAGGCCTGGCTAAACCCACCACACCTGCACAGAGTGCCCCTGGACACGGCCCCACTCCAGCCCTCCCTCCCACGCCCCCTCACCTGGGCTGAACTGGAGCACGTGGCTCTTGGGGCGCTAATCGAGCCCAGCCCACGCAGAGCTGTCACGGGTGTGCAGCGCACTCGGGACAGCCTGTCCTGCTCCCCTGCCACCACCCTGACGGGCAGCACCGCAACCCCCTCGGGGCCCCGGCGGCTCCCGCAGCTGGGACGGCTTCCTCCTACTCCATGGTGGGGGCCGAAGGGAGAGCAGGGAACAAAGGACCCTGAGATCAGCTCAGCTGGTTAAAACTTGGGTGTAATAATGCCAAGGTCATGGGTTCAATCCCCTATGTGGGCCACTGACTTAAGAGTTGGACTCAATGATCCTTGTGGGTCCCTTCCAAAGAATGCCAGAAAGACAGGTAGCTCCATTCCTTTTAGGTCTCTTGAGTTGCATGTACTTAACTGCTTCCCTTATTTTCTCTGAAAACTTGTGTCATTTTAGTTGAGTCCATTTGTTGAGGTGTTTCTGGCATCACTGAGGTGAGTGTGAGAGGCTTTGGAATGCAGCAAACGGATGCCTGGGATCCCTGGTGGTACATGTGGGATGTGTGAACAGAAGGATCACCTCATTCCCCACAGCTCAGTTTTGGTTGCTGATTTGGCACCTGAGAAAGTCAGGTCTTAACTTTTAACCTGAATGCCTTACACAGGAAAAGAAAAGGTACCTAGAAAGTGGGAATATCCCCAATACCTGTTGGTGCTAAAAGGGAAAGCCTGGGGTAGATTCAATCCTTCTGTGAGATCCTAAGCTTGGTTTTTGTAGTAGGTACCATTGGGCCTGGCTGGGATTCTGTGTGCTTGTGGTGACCATCCTAAGAGCTGACAGTTATGACTTGGTGAACTGTCTTCTCTTCAGACATTTACAGATAATCCTGGCCAAATCTGCTATACTGGAAGGGATCAATTTTAAAAAGGAACACCTGTGGCATAGGGACAAAGTTCCCTTAACTTACAACATACAGCTCTGTTTTGGTAACATTGCTTATTTTTTGAGTGTTGCAGTGCCATAACCTCTAAGTCATTGAGAATAGTTCTGTAGAAAGTAGTGTCTAAAATGCACAATGGAAATTGGTAACACTGATTGCAAAGTTGGTGTGAATTTCCCCTGCATACATACATACTTATGGTATATAGTGTGTACATACTAATACAATTGTTTTATGGTTTGTTTTGTTTGTTTTTAATTAGGAAGCAGAATACTAACTACTAGGGGTGAAACCTTTACCAATAAATTGAAATACACTTAAAAATCTCTCGCTACCAAGCGCAAGGCTTAACTGAAGAAGGCACAAGGCTTGGGTTGCATTAGAATGGAAATTATAGAATTGACATTCCCTTGATGTGCCCCAAGGACCTGTTCTGGGATAAAGCAAGTGTGTCTGGGCTGGCTCAGAGGTTCCTGGGGTCTGCCGGTTACTGCCTTACTCAACTACAAGTTCTGGGATACACATCTTGCTAGACCACCTTTGCACCCCTGGCTGATTTGGGCCCGTGATATCTGGAGCCCTGCAAGTAATAAATGATACAGTTAACATGCTCTTCCCTTGGCTTGGCAGCAGCTAAAATCTGAACCTTATAATTGCAGACTATAATTTCCTGAAGAGGGGATGGGAGTCAGGTGCAAGTTTATGCCTTGCCAGGAGGGATATGTCAAAGATGGATATGCAGCCCCAGCTGTGGGAAAGATAAGTGGAAGGCTGTGACCTGGAGAGGGAATGTGTCATGCTTTTTATTATTGGGGTAGGGTGTGCAGGGCAGAGCAGTTCCGGTCTGTGTGTTTTGTGTCGTTGAGGTCAATTCTTGTCGGTGGCAGGTTTGTCTCAATGGTGTCACACGCTTGGTGTTCTCACAGGTACGAGGTGTCTGTCTGTGCTCGGCCTGGAGCTGCTCTGCCCTGCTCCGTAGATGGGTGGGGAGGTAGAATATTGCGCAGAGTGTAATGTTAACATGTGGATTACCTTAGCTTGTTGTGGCAATGGCTGTACAGTCATATCAGATGGGGCAGCCATAGAGCCATCAGGCCAGGGTGACAAAGGTCCGTCTGGTGTGATGTTGCTGTAAAGGAACCTGAGGTAGGGACTTCTGTGGGAATGATGTGCTCTGAGATGATAGGTCAGTATGTGCCTTTTGCCTCTGGGTGATTTTTTTTATCTCTGTGTTGTAGTTTGGGATTATTATGTAAATTCTCTCCCCTGCCACTTAACTGCCCAGGCCAGCGGTTAACAAAAGAAGCAGTTAACTGTTGATCGCTGGGGTGGGGGCAGGTTTGTCTCTTTTGGTTTTTTTTTGGATATTCTCCCCAGTCTTGGCTCAGCGGAACGGGGGAGTGGGGACTCCAAGGAGGCAGGCTGCCCTGCTGGTTACTGCTGGGGTTTTCCTGGCTGTCTTGCCACTGCCCACCTCGGACTACTTTTCGTGCCGTGCTGCTGCTGCTGCCTGCCTTGGATTTGCTGCTGGTTGCTCGTACCTTTCCGCTTCTTGGACGGGGAACACAGGGGGAAGAGACTGAGTCCATCTGAAAGCTCACTGCTCGTCTGTCTCGCTGGAGAGGGACTGAAACTCACTCTGCAGCCAGCCGGGTTGTGACATGAACACTTGAGTATAACCTTTCCTTCCGGAGAAAAAACCTGCTGGGTTTTGTTGTTGTTTTGTTTTTTTGGTTTTTTTTCCTCTCTTGTGGTGTTGGGGAAGTGGGTTGCACTAGTCTGTTTACATATATATATATATCAGTTATCCTTCTTGTATTAAAATTCCTTTTCTTAAATTTGATAAAGAGTGGTGTGATTATCGTGGAGGAGGCCCCTCCCCTGTTTGTGGGTAAAACATTTTGGTTTTTTCCCCTCAAACCGAGACACTCTGTCGTTCCCTTTTGGTAACAGGAAACTGTTGTTGCGAACTCTGTAGAAAACATAAAATTACTTTTGAAATACAAATGCTTTCCTTTGCCGTGTGGCATTCAGATCATTATTAAGGTGCTGCCTGTTTTCAGCACTCAGGAGCTGCAGCCTGTTGTCAGTGCTCGTTTGCTTTAGACAATGAGTGTGCATAACGAAATAATAAGGAAACCAGTATGTCACTCCTGCTTTGCAAGGACACCCGAGAGGATCGACATTTTGGTCACCCAGGGGGTCCCGATAGGGGAGTTCCCGAGAGACGACATTTTGGGCACTGGAGGGGACCCAAGGGGACGACATTTTCTGCATCGGGGGTTTCCAAGGGGGGTTGCTGAGAAACGACATTTCGGGCACCGAGGGTCCCCAAGGGCGGTTCCCAAGGGACGACATTTCGGGCACCGGGGGTCCCCAAGATAGGTTGCCAAGGGGCGACACCTCGGGCGCCCAGGGGTCCCCAAGGGGGAGTTGCCGAGGGGCCACACCTCGATCGCCTGGGGTCCCCAAGAGGGGGCTTGCCGAGGGGCGACACCTCAGGCGCTGAGCGTCCCTAAAAGGGGGGTTGCCGAGGGCCGAGCACCGAGGGTAACTAAGGGGGGCTCCCGACGGACGACATTTCGGGCACCGGGGGTCCCCAAGGGGGATTCCCGAGGGACGACATTTTGGGCACCGGGGGTCCTCAAGGGGGGTTCCCGACGGACGACTTTTTAGGCACCGGGGGTCCCCAAGGGGAGTTCCTGACGGACGACATTTCGGGCACCGGGGGTCCCCAAGGGGGGTTCCTGACGGACGACATTCCGGGCACAGGGGATCGCCAAGGGGGGTTCCTGACGGACGACATTTCAGGCACCGGGGGTTCCCAAGGGGGGTTGCCGAGGGGCGACACCTCGGGCGCCGGGGGTCCCCAAGGGGGGGTTCCCGAGGGGCGACACCTCGGGCGCCGGGGGTCCCCAAAGTGGCTTGCCGAGGGGCGACACCTTGGGCGCCGGGGGTCCGCAAGGGGGGTTCCCGAGGGGCGACACCTCGGGCGCCGGGGGTCCCCAAAGTGGCTTGCCGAGGGGCGACACCGCGGGTGCCGGGGGTCCCCAAGGCGAGGCTTTCCGAGGGGTGGCGCCTCGGTCGTCGGGGGTCCCCAAGGTGGGGTTGCCGAGGGGCGACAACTCGGGCCACGGGGGTTCCCAAGGGGGTTTCCCAAGGGAAGACATATCAGGCACCGGGCGTCCCCAAGGGGGGTTCCCGAAAGGATAGACAATTTTTGGCACACAGGGGGGCCCGACGGGGGAGTTTCCGAGGGAGGACATTTTGGGCACTGGCTGGGGCCCAAAGCACGACATTTTCAGCATCGGGGGTCCCCAAATGGGGGGGTTGTCAAGGAGTGACACCTCGGGCGCTGGGGGTCCCCTAAGGGGGTGTTTCCGACGGGCGACACTTCGAGCGCCGGGGCTTCCCGAAGGGGGGGTTGCCGAGGGACAACATTTTGGGCACCGAGGGTCACCAAGGAGGGCTCCCGACGGACAACATTTCGGGCACCGGTGGTCCCCAAGGGGGATTCCTGATGGACGATATTTCGGGCACCAGGGGTCCCCAAGGGGGGTTGCCGAGGGGCGACACCTCGGGCCACGGGGGTCCCAAAGGGGGTTTCTCGATGGACGACATATCAGGCACCAGGCGTCCCCAGGGGGGGTTCCCGAGAGGATAGACATTTTGGGCACCCAGGGGGACCCGACGGGGGAGTTTCCGAGGGAGGACATTTTGGGCACTGGCCGGGGCCCAAAGGACGACATTTTCTGCATCGGGGGTCCCCAAGGGGGGTTGCCAAGGGAGGACATTTTGGGCACTCGCTGGGGCCCAAAGGATGACATTTTCTGCATCGGGGGTCCCCAAGGGGAGTTGCCAAGGGACAACATTTCGGGAACCGGGCAACCCCAATGGGGATTCCCGACAGATGACATTTCGGGCACCAGGGGTCCCCAAGGGGGGTTCCTGACGAACGACATTTCGGGAACTGGGGGTCCCCAAGGGGGATTCCCGAGGGACAACATTTTGGGCACCGGGGGTCCCCAAGGGGGGTTCCCGACGGACGACTTTTTAGGCACCGGGGGTCCCCAAGGGGGGTTCCTGACGGACGACATTTCAGGCACCAGGGGTCCCCAAGGGGGGTTCCTGACGGACGACATTTCGGGCACCGGGGGTCCCCAAGGGGGGTTCCTGACAAACGACATTTCGGGCACCGGGGATCGCCAAGGGGGATTCCCGAGCGACGACATTTCAGGCACCGGGGGTTTCCAAGGGGGGTTGCCGAGGGGCGACACCTCGGGCGCCGGGGGTCCCCAAAGTGGCTTGCCGAGGGGCGACACCTCGGGCGCCGGGGGTCCCCAAGGGGGGTTCCCGAGGGGCGACACCTCGGGCGCCGGGGGTCCCCAAAGTGGCTTGCCGAGGGGCGACACCGCGGGTGCCGGGGGTCCCCAAGGCGAGGCTTTCCGAGGGGTGGCGCCTCGGTCGTCGGGGGTCCCCAAGGTGGGGTTGCCGAGGGCCGACACCGCGGGCACCGGGGGTCCCCAAGGGGGGTTGCCGAGGGGCGACAACTCGGGCCACGGGGGTCCCCAAGGGGGTTTCCCGAGGGAAGACATATCAGGCACCGGGCGTCCCCAAGGGGGGTTCCCGAAAGGATAGACAATTTTTGGCACGCAGGGGGGCCCGACGGGGGAGTTTCCGAGGGAGGACATTTTGGGCACTAGCTGGGGCCCAAAGCACGACATTTTCTGCATCGGGGGTCCCCAAATGGGGGGGTTGTCAAGGAGTGACACCTCGGGCGCCGGGGGTCCCCTAAGGGGGTGTTTCCGACGGGCGACACTTCGGGCGCCGGGGCTTCCCGAAGGGGGGGTTGCCGAGGGACAACATTTTGGGCACCGAGGGTCACCAAGGAGGGCTCCGGACGGACAACATTTCGGGCACCGGTGGTCCCCAAGGGGGATTCCTGATGGGCGATATTTCGGGCACCAGGGGTCCCCAAGGGGGGTTGCCGAGGGGCGACACCTCGGGCCACGGAGGTCCCAAAGGGGGTTTCCCGATGGACGACATATCAGGCACCGGGCGTCCCCAGGGGGGGTTCCCGAGAGGATAGACATTTTGGGCACCCAGGGGGACCCGACGGGGGAGTTTCCGAGGGAGGACATTTTGGGCACTGGCCGGGGCCCAAAGGACGACATTTTCTGCATCGGGGGTCCCCAAGGGGGGTTGCCAAGGGAGGACATTTTGGGCACTGGCCGGGGCCCAAAGGACGACATTTTCTGCATCGGGGGTCCCCAAGGAGGGTTGCCAAGGGAGGACATTTTGGGCACTCGCCGGGGCCCAAAGGATGACATTTTCTGCATCGGGGGTCCCCAAGGGGAGTTGCCAAGGGACAACATTTCGGGAACCAGGCATCCCCAATGGGGATTCCCGATGGACGACATTTCGGGCACCGGGGGTCCCCAAGGGGGGTTCCTGACGAACGACATTTCAGGAACTGGGGGTCCCCAAGGCGGGGCTTGCCGAAGGTCGGCGCCTTGGGTGCCTCGGGTCCCCAAAGGGGGGTTGCCGATGGGCGGCACCTTGGGCTTCGGGGTTCCCCAGGAAGGGCTTTCCGAGGGGCGACACCTCGGGCGCCGGGCGTCCCCAAAGGGGGTTCCTGACGGACGACATTTTGGGCACCGGGGGTCCCCAAAAAGGCCTCCCGACAGACGACATTTGAGGCACCTGGGGTCCCCAAGGGAGGTTCCCGACGGACGATATTTCGGGAACCGGGGGTCCCAAATGGGGGTTCCTGAGCGACGACATTTCGGGCACCGGGGATCCCCAAGAGGGGGATCCTGATGGACGACATTTCAGGCACCGGGGGTCCCCAAGGGGAGTTGCCGAGGGGCGACACCTCGGGCGCCGGGGAAAGGCGTTCCCCCGGGCGGCCTCCCTAGGCGTGACCCTTCGGGAACCGGGGAAGGGGTTTGACAAGGCGGGCCTCCCTAGGGGCGACATTCGGTCGAAGGGAAAGGGGGTTCCCCCGGGTGGCCTCCCGAAAGGTTGACACTTCGGGCTCCGCGAAAGGGGGATCCCCCGGGTGGCCTCCCAAGGGGCGACACTTCGGTCTCAGGGAAATGGGGTTCCCAAGGGGGGCCTCCCGAGGGGAGACACTTCGGGCACCAGGGAAGGGGATTCCCCCGGGCGGCCTCACGAGGGGCGACACTTTGGGCACCGGGGAAGAGGGATCCCCCGGGCGGCCTCCCGAGGGACAACACTTTGGGTACCGGGGAAGGGGGTACCCCCAAGGTGGCCTCCCGACAGGTTTACACTTCGGTCTCAGGGAAAGGGGGTTCTCTCGGGCGGCCTCCCGAGGGGCGACACTTCGGGCACCAGGGAAGGGGGTTTCCCCAGGCGGCCTGCCGAGGGGCAACACTTCGCGCACCAGGGAAGGGGGTTCCCCTGAGCGGCCTCTCGAGGGGCGACACTTCGTGTACCGGGGATGGGGGTTCCCCCGGCCGGCTTTGGGCACTGGGAAAGGGGGTCCCCCCGGGTGGACTCCCGAAAGGTTGACACTTCAGGCTTCGGTAAATGGGGTTCCCCCAAGCAAGCTCACGAGGGGCGACACTTCACGCTCCGGGGAAGGGGGTTCCCCCGGGCGGCCTCCCAACGGTCGACACTTCATGCTGAGGGAAAGGGGGTTCCCCCGGGCGGCCTCCCGAGGGGAGACATTTCGGGCACCGGGGAAGGGGGTTCCCCCAGGTGGACTCACGAGGGGCGTCACTTCGGGCACAGGGGAAGGGGGTTCCCCTGGGCGGCCTCCAAAGGGGCGACACTTGGAGCACCAGGGAAGGGGGTTTCCCCGGGTGACCTCCCGAGGGGCGACACTTTGGGCACTGGGGAAGGGGGTTCCCCCGGGCAAACTCCCGAAAGGTTGACACTTCTGGCACCGGGAAAGGGTTTTCCCCCGGGCGGCCTCCCGATGGGCAACACTTCACGCTCCGGGGAAGAGGGTTCCCCCGGGCAGCCTCCCGAGGGGCGACACTTCGGTAGCAGGAATAGGGGGTTCTCTCTGGCGGCCTCCCGAGGGGTGACACTTCGGGCACCAGAGAAGGGGGTTCCCCCGGTCGGCCTCCCGAGGGGCGACACTTCGGGCACCAGGGAAGGGGGTTCCCCCAAGCAGCCTCCCGAGGGATGACACTTCGTGTACCGGGGATGGGGGTTCCCCCGGGGGGCTTTGGGCACTGGGAAAAGGGGGTTCCCCCAGGCAAACTCCCGAAAGGTTGACACTTTGGGCTCCGGGAAAGTGGGTTCCCCCGGGCAGCCTCACAAGGGGCGACACTTCACGCTCCAGGGAAGGAGGTTCCCCCGGGCGGCCTCCCGACTACCGACACTTCATGCTGAGGGAAAGGGGGTTCCCCCGGGCGGCCTCCCAAGGGGAGACACTTTGGGCACTGGGGAAGGGTGTTCCCCCGGGCGGCATCCCAAGTGGCCACACTTTGGGCACCGGGGAAGGAGGGTCCCCTGGGTGGCTTCCCGTGGGGTGACACTTCGGGCACTGGGAAAGGGGGTTCCCCCGGGCGCCATCCCGAGGGACGACACTTCGGGCACTGGGGAAGGGGGTTCTCCCGGGCGGCCTCCCGAGGGGGGACACTTCAGGCACCGGGGAAGGGGGTTACCCCGGGCGGCCTCCGGAGAGACTACACTTTGGGTACCGGGGAATGGGGTTCCCCCGGGCGGCATCCCGAGGGACGACACTTGGTGGTCCGGGGAAGGGGGTTGCCCCGGGAGGCCTAGCGAGGGGAGACACTTTGGGCACTGGGAAAGGGGGTTCCCCCTGGCTGCCTCCCAAGGGGCGACTCTTCGGGCTCCGGGAAAGGGTGTTGCCCCAGTCGGCATCCCAAAATGTGACATTTCGGGTACCGAGGAAGGGGGTTCCCCAGGGGGGCCTCCCAAAAGGTGGACATTTCGGGCTCCGGGAAAGGGGGTTCCCCCGGGTGGCCTCACGATGGGTGACACTTCACGCTCTGGGGAAGGGGGGAAGGGGGAAGGAGTTTTCGCCCCTTGGCAACGCCCCCTTGGGGATCACTGTCGCCTGAGGCGTCGCAACTCGATAACCCCGCCTTGGGGACTCCCGGCGCCCCCGCCCTGGGTCCCGAAATTTCACCTCCTGGGAGGCCCCACTGGGGCCCATCACCCCCGGGGCCGGAAATGTCGCCTCCCGGGAGACCTCGTCAGGGACCTCCCATCCCGGTGCCCAAAATGTCGCCCCCCTGGAGCCCTCACCAGGGACCCCCCCGTCGGTGCCCGGAGTCTCGCCCCGCGGGAGCCCCTAGCCGGGTACCCTTCCCCCACTGACCGGAATGTCTCCCACCAGGAACCCCCGACCGGTGACCCCCTCCCCGGTGCCCGGAATGTCGCCCCCCCCAGGAACCCCTCGTCGGGGACCACCCCCGGTGCTCGGAATGTCGACCCCCGGTAACTCCCCACCGGGGACCCCCCCCGGTGCCCGGAATGTCGCCCCCCCGGGAACCCTCTGCCGGGGACCCCCTTTCTGGTGCCCAGAATGTCGCCCCTCGGGAAGCCGACTGGAGGACCACCCTTCCACAGTGCCCGAAGTGTCGCAGCCAGTAGGCTGCCTGCAGGATTCCCCTTTCCCAGTGCCTGAAGTGTCGCCCCTCGGGAGGCCGCCCGGGGGACCCGCCTTTCCCGGTGCCCAAAGTGTCTCCCCTCGGGAGTCCATCTGGGGGAACCCCCTTTCCCGGTACCCAAAGTGTTGCCCCTCGGGAGGCTGCCCGGTGGACCCCCACTTTCCTGGTGCCTCAAGTGTTGCCCCTCGGGAGGCCGCCCAAGGGACCCCTCTTCCCCTGTGCCCGAAGTGTCGCCTCTTGGGAGGCCACCCGGGGGAACCCCCTTCCCTGGAGCCCGAAGTGTCGCCCCTTGGGATGCCTACTGGGGGAACCCCCTATCCCTGAGCATGAAGTGTCAAATTTCGGGAGGCCGCCCAAAAGACCCCCCTTTTCCTGAGAGCGAAGTGCCACCTCTAGGGAGGCCGCCAGGGGGAAACCCCTTCCCTGGTGCCCAAAGTGTCGCCCCTCAGGAGGCCGCCCGGAGAAACCCCTTCCCCGGTGCCCAAAGTGTCGCACCTTGGGAGGCCGACTGGGGGAACCCCCTTCCCTGGTGCCTGAAGTGTTGTCCCTTGGGAGGCCGACTGGGGGAACCCCCTTCCTCGGTACCTGAAGTGTTACCTTTCGGGTGGCCGCCCAAGGCAACCCTCTTCCCCAGTACCTGAAATGTCGCCCCCGGGGAGGCCGCCAGGGGGAGCCCCCTTTCCCTGAGACCAAAGTGGCCCCCCCCCGGGAGGCCGCCCGGGAGAACCCCCTTCTCTGGAGCCAGAAGTGTTGCCTTTTGGGACGCCTCCCGGGGGAACCCCCTTTTTCTGAGCCCAAAGTGTCAACCTTCGAGAGGCCTTCCAAGAGACCTCCCTTTCCCTGAGACCGAAGTTTCGCCCTTTGGGAGGTCGCCCGGGGGAACCCCATTCCCCAGAGCCCAAAGTGTCGCCCCTCGGAAGGCTGCCCAGGGGATCCCCCTTTCCCTGAGCTCGAAGTGTCGCCCCGCGGGAGGCCGCCCGGGGGAGCCCCCTTTCCCTGAGACCGAAGTGGCGCCCCTCAGGATGCCGCCTGGGTGAACCCCCTTCACCAGTGCCCAAAGTGTCGCCCCTCGGGAGGCCACCCAGGGGACCCCCATTTCCCGGTTCCCATAGTGTCGCCCCGTCGAGAGGCCGCCCGGGGGACCCCCCTTTCCCCGTGCATGAAGTGTCGCCACTCGGTAGGCCGCTCAAGGAACCCCCCTTCCCCTGTTCCTAAAGTGTCGCCCCTTTACGAGGCACCTGGGGACCCCCCTTCCCAGTGCTCGAAGTGTCTCCCTTTGGGAGGCCGCCAGGGGGACCCCCCTTTCCTGGTGCCTGAAGTGTCGCCCCACGGGAGGCCGCCTGGGGGAACCCCTTTCCCCAGTGTTCGAAGTGTCACCCCTCCGGAGGCCGCCTGGGGAACTCCCTTCCCCGGTGCTTGAAGTGTCGCCCCTCGTGAGGCCGCCTGGGGGACCCCCCTTCCCCAGTACCCAAAGTGTCGCCCCTTGGGAGGCCGCCCGGGGGAGCCCCTATTCCGTGAGATTGAGGTCTCCCCCCTCGGGAGGCCACCCGGGGAAACCCCCTTCCCCGGAGCCCGAAGTGTCGCCCCTTTGGACGCCTCCCGGGTGAACCTCCTTTCCCTGAGCCCGAAGTGTCAACCGTCGGAAGGCCGCCCAAGAGACCCCCCTTTCCCTGAGACCGAAGTGTCGCCCCTCGGAAGGCCGACCGGGGGAACTGCATTCCCTGGTACCTGAAGTGTTACCCTTCGGGAGGCCGCCCAGGGGAACCCCCTTCCCCAGTGCCCGAAGTGTCGCAGAACTGTAGGCTACCCAGGGGAACCCTCTTTCCCAGTACCGAAGTGTCGCCCCTCGGGAGGCCGCCTGGGGGACCTGCCTTTTCTGGTGCACAAAGTGTCACCCCTCGGGAGACCGCCGGGGGACCCCCCTTCCCCAGTGCCCGAAGTGTTGCACCACAGTAGGCTGTCCGGGGCACACCCCTTTCCCGGTGCCCGAAGTGTCGCCGCTTGGGAGGGCGCCCAGGGGAACCCCCTTTCCCTGAGCTCAAAGTTTCGCCCCGCGGGAGGCCGCCTGGGGGACTCGCCTTTCCCAGTGCGTGAAGTGTCTCCCTTCGTGAGGCCGCCTGGGGGACCCTCATTTTCCAGTGCCCAAAGTGTCGCCACTCGGTAGGCCGCCAGGGGGAACCCCCTTCCCGGTGCCATAAGTGTCGCCCCCTGGGAGGCTGCCTGGGGGACTCCACTTCCGCAGTGGCCAAAGTGTCGCCCCTTGGGAGGCTGCCCGGGGGAACCACCTTTTCCCAGTGCCCAAAGTCTCGCCCCTCGGGAGCCCGCCCGGGGCAACCCCCTTCCCCGGTACACGAAGTTTTGCCCCTCGGGAGGCCGCCTGGGGGAACCCCATTCCCCAGTACCCAAAGTGTTGTCACTCGGGAGGCTGCCCGGGGGAACCTCCTTCCCCGGTGCCCGAAGTGTCCCCCCTTGGGAGACCGCCCGGGGGAACCCCCTTCCCCGGTGCCTGAAGTGTCGTCCCTCTGGAGGGCACCCGGGGGAACCCCCTTCCCCGGTGCCCGAAGTGTCGTCCCTCTGGAGGGCACCCGGGGGAACCCCCTTTCCCGGTGCTCGAAGTGTCGTCCCTCGGGAGGCCGCTAGGGGGAACTCCCTTCCCCAGTGCCCGAAGTGTCCCCCCTCGGGAGGCCGCCCGGGGGAACCCCCTTCCCCGGTGCCTGATGTGTCGCCCCTCGGGAGGCCGCCCGGGGGACCCCCCTTTCCTGGTGCCTGAAGTGTCGCCCCTTGGGATGCTGCCCGGGGGAGCCCCCTTACCCAGTGCGTGAAGTGTCCCCCCTCGGGAGGCCGCCCGGGGGATCCCTCTTCCCCGGTGCCTGAAGTGTCGTCCCTCGGGAGGGCGCCGGGAGGAACCCCGTTTCCCGGTGCCCGAAGTGTCGCCCCTCGGGAGGCCCCCCTGGGGAACACCCTTTCCCAGTGCCCGAAGTGTCGCCTTTCGGTATGCCGCCTGGGGGAACACCCTTTCCCGGAGCCCGAAGAGTCACCCCTTGGGAGGCAGCCAGGGGGAACCCCCTTTCTCGATGCCCAAAGTGTCTCCCCTTGCTAGGCCTCCCAGGGCAACCCCCTTCCCCGGTACACCAAGTGTCGCCCCTCGGGAGGCCGCCCGGGGGAACCCCCTTCCCCAGTTCTCGAAGTGTCCCCCCTCGGGAGGCCACTCGGGGGAACCCCCTTCCCCGGTGACCGAAGTGTAGTCCCTCGCGAAGGCGCCCGGCGAAACCCCCTTCCTCGGTGCCTGAAGTGTTGCCCCTCGGGATGCCGCCCGGGGGTACCCCCTTCCTCGGTACACGAAGTTTTGCCCCTCGGGAGGCTGCCTGGGGGAACCCCATTCCCCGGTACCCAAAGTGTCGCCCCTCGTGAGGCCGCCCGGGGCAACCCCCTTCCCCGGTGCCTGATGTGTCGCCCATCGTGAGGCCGCCCGGGGGAACCCCTTCCCTGGTGCCCGAAGTGTTGCACCTCGGGAGGCTGCCCGGGGGAACCCCCTTCCTGTACCCAAAGTGTCGCCCCTTAGGAGGCCGCCCGGGTCCCCAAGGGGGTGTCCGAGGGGCAACGCCTCGGGCACTGGGGTTCCCCAAGGGGGGTTGCTGTGGGACGAGCCCTCGAAAGCTTGGGGTCCCCATGGGGGGGTTGCCGAGGGGCGACGCCTCGGGCGCCGGGGGTCCCCACAAGGGGATTTCCAAAGGGGCGACGCCTCGGGCGCCCGGGGTCCCCAAGGTGGGGTTGCCGAGGGACAACGCCTCGGGCACTGGGGTTCCCCAAGGGGGGGTTGGCGTGGGACAAGCTCTCGGGGGCTTTGGGTCCCCATGGGGGGGTTACAGAGTGGCGAGCCCTCGGGCTCCGAGGGTCCCCATGGAGGGGTTGCCGAGAGGCGGCGCCTCGGGCGCCTCGGGTCCCCAAGGCGGGCCTGGCCGAGGGGCGGAGCCTCGGGCGCCGAGGGTCCCCAAGGCAGGGCTGGCCGAGGGGCGGTGCTTCGGGCGCCGGTGGTCCCCAAGTGGGGATTGCTGAGGAGCGACGCCATGGGCGCCGGGAGGTCCCAAAAGGGGGGGTTGCCGAGGGGCGAGCCCTCGGGCGCCGAAAGTCCCCAAGGGGGGGTTGCCGAGGGGGGTCGCCTTGGGCTCCGGGGGTCCCAAAGGGTGGGTTGTCGAGGGGCGACGACATCTCCGGCGCCGGGGTCCCCAAGGCGTGGTTGCCGTGAGGCGACGCCTCGGGCGCCGGCAGTCCCAAAAGGGGGGGCTGGCCGAGTGTGGGCGCTTTGGGCACCGGGGGTGCCCAAGGGGGGTTCCCGAGGGCCGACATTTTGGGCACCGGGGGTCCCCAAGGGGGGTTCCCGAGGTCCGACATTTTGGGCACCGGGGGTCTCCAAGTGCGGCTCCCGAGGGACATTTTGAGAACCGGGGGTCCCCAAGGGAGGTTCCCGAGGGACTACGTTTTGGGCACCCGGGTCCCCAAAGGGGGGTTCCCGAAGGCCCACATTTTCGGCACCGGGGCTCCCCAAAAGGAGTTTTTGGGGGGGTGACATTTCGGGCACCGGAAGAAGGAATCCCCGGCGAGAGCTCCCGAGGGGCGCCGGGGGGTCCCCGGCGGGGGCTCCCGGGGGGCGGCATTTCGGACAACGGGGGCGGGGTCCCCGGTGGGCGCTCCCAGGGGGCGGGATCTCGGGCACCATGAGGTGGGGTCCCCGGCGGGAACTCCGGGGGAACGACGTGTCAGGCACCAGGGTGGGGAGCGCCTGGGGTCCCCAAGGCGGGGTTGCCGAGAGGCGACGCCATGGGCGCCCGAGGTCCCCAAGGCGAGGCTGGCCGAGGGGCAGCGCCTCGGGCGCCAGGGGTCCCAAAGGGGGGGTTTCCGAGTGTGGGCGCTTTGGACATCGGGGGTCCCCAAAGGGGGGCTGGCCGAGGGGCGGCGTCTCAAGCGCCGGAGGTCCCCGACATGGTGTTGCTGAGGCGCGTCCCTCGGGCGCCGGGGGTCCCAAAAGGGGGTTTGCCGAGGGGCGACGCCTCGGGCGCCAAGGGACCCCAAGAGGGGGCTGGCCGAGGGGCGGTGCCACGGGCGCCGCGGGTCCCCTAGGCGGGGCTATCCGAGGGGCGGCGCCTCGGGCGCCGCGGGTCCCTAAGCGGGGGTTGCCGAGGAGCGACGCCTCGGTCGCGAGGGTCTCCAAAGGGGGGGTTTCCGAGGGGCGACCCCTCGGGCGCCGAGGTTCCCCAAATGTAAGGTTTCCGAGCGGCGACCCCTCGGGTGCGGGGGGTCCGCAAGGGGGGGTTTCCAAGATAGGGATGCCTCGGGCGCCGGGGGTCCCCAAAAGGGGGTTGCCGAGAGGCGAGCCCTCGGGCGCCGGGGGTGGGTTCCCAAGGAGCGATTGCCGATGGGCGACGCCTTTGGCGTTTGGGGTCTCCAAGGGGGGAGTTGATGAGGGGTGACGCCATGGGCGCCGGGGTCCCGAAGGGGGGGTTGTCGACGGGGGACACCTCGGGCGCCGGGGGTCACCGAGATGGGGTTTCCGAAGCGCGTCCCTCGGGCGCCGGGGTCCCAAAAGGGGGGTTACCGAGGGGCGTCCCTCGGCCGACAGGGGTCCCAAAGGCGGGGTTGCCGAGGGGCGACGCCTCGGGCGCCGGGAGACCCCAAGGGGGGCAGGCCGAGGGGCGGCGCCTTGGGCGTAGGGGGTCCCCAAGGCGGGGCTAGTTGAAGGACGGCGCTTCAGGCGCCGAGGCGCCGCAAGCGGGGGTTGCTGAGGGCGACGCCTCGGTCGCGAGGGTCCCCAAAGGGGGGGTTGCCGAGGGGCGACGCCTCGGGCGCCGGGGGACCCCAAGGGGGGGCAGGCCTAAAGGTGGCGCCTCGGGCGTAGGGGGTCCCCAAGGAGGGGCTGGCCGAGGGGCAACGCCACGGGCGCCGAGGGTCGCCAAGCGAGGGTTGCCGAGGGGTAACGCCTCGGTCGCTCAGGTCCCCAGTGGGGGGGGTTGCAAGGGGCGACAGTTCGGGCACTGGGGTTCCCCAAGGGGGGGTTGCCGAGGGGCGACCAATCGGGCGCCGGGGGTCCCAAAAGGGTGGTTGCCGAGGGGCGTCTCTGTGCCGCCGGGGGTCCCAAAGGCGGGGTTCCTGAGGGGCGACGCCTCGAGTGCCGGGGGTCCCCAAGGAGGGTTCCCGACGGACGACATTTTGGGCACCGGGGGTCCCCAAGGAGAATTCCTGAGGGATGTCAATTTGGGCACCGGGTGTGCCCAAAAGGGGGGTTGCCGAGGGGCGAGCCCTCGGGCGCCACGGGTCCCCAATGGGAGGTTGTCGAGGGTCAACGCCACGGGCGCCGAGGGTCCCCAAAGGGGGGGTTGCCGAGGAACGACGTTTCCGGCTCCGGGGTTCCCCAAGGGGAGGTTGCCGAGGGGCGACCCCTTGGGCGCCGGGGGTCTCCAAGAAGGGATTGCTGATAGGCTAGCCCTCAGGCGCCGGGGGTCCCCAAGGGGGTGTCCGAGAGGTGAGCCCTCGGGCGCCAAGGTTCCCAAGGGGGAATTGCCGATGGGCGAAGCCTCGGGCGCCAGGGGTACCCAAGGGGGGGGTTGCCAAGGGTCGACATTCCGGGCACCGGCAAGGGGAATCCCCAAGACGGGCTCCCAAGGGGCGACATTTTGGGCATCGGGAAGGTGGGGCCCCAAGGCGAGCTCCTAGGGGGTGACATTCCGGGCATGGGGGGGGTACCCCGGCGGGGGGTTCCCAGGGGGTGACATTCCGGGCACCAGAGGGGGTGTCCCCAACGGGGTTCTCCCGGAGTGCGACATTTCGGGCACCGGCGGGGTGTCCCCAGGGGGGGCTTCCGGGGGGCGACATTTCGATCTCCGGCGGGGGACCCCAAGGGGATTTTCGAGGATCGACATTCCGGGCATGGGGGGTCCCCAAGGGGGGTTCCCGAGGGCCGACATTTTGGGCACCGGGGGTCCCCAAGGTGTGTTGCCTAGGGGCCGAAATTTTGGGCACTGGGGGTCCCCAAGGGGGGGTTCCCGAGAGACGACATTTTGGGCACCTGGGGTCCCCAAGGGGGGTTCCCGAGGGACGACCTTTTGGGCACCGGCGGGGTGTCCCCAGGGGGGGCTTCCGGGGGGTGACATTTCGGTATCCGGGGGGGGACCCCAAGGGGATTTTCGAGGATCGACATTCCGGGCATGGGGGGTCCCCAAGGGGGGTTCCCGAGGGCCGACATTTTGGGCACCGGGGGTCCCCAAGGGGGGTTCCCGAGGGACGACATTTTGGGCACCGGGGGTCCCCAAGGGGGGTTCCCGAGGGACGACATTTTTGGCACCGGGGGTCCCCAAGGGAGGTTTCCGAGGGACGACATTTTGAGCACCGGGGGTCCTCAAGGGAGGTTCCCGCGGGACTACGTTTTTGGCACCGGGGGTCCCCAAATGGGGGTTTCCCGAGGGCCCACATTTTCGGCACCGGGGTACCCCAATAGGAGTTTTCGGGGGGTCGACATTTCGGGCACGCAAGGGGGGTCCCCGGCGGGGGCTCCCGAGGGGCGGCATTTCGGAACACGGGGGCGGGGTCCCCGGCGGGCGCTCCCAGGGGGCGGCATCTCGGGCACCGTGAGGTGGGGTCCCCGGCGGGAACTCCGGGGGGCGACATGTCGGGCACCGGGGTGGGGGAGCGCCTGAGGTCCCCAAGGCGAGTTAGCCGTGGGGCGACGCAAGGGGCGCCCGGGGTCCCCAGGGCGGGGCTGGCCGAGGGGCGGCGCCTCGGGCGCCGGGGGTCCCCAGGGCGGGGCTGGCCGAGGGGCGGTGTCTCGGGCGCCGGGGGTCCCCAGGGCGGGGCTGGCCGAGAGGCGGAGCCTCGGGCGTCGAGGGTCTCCATGGCGGGGCTGGCCGAGGGGCGGTGTCTCGGGCGCCTCTGGTCCCCAAGGCGGGGCTGGCCGAGGGGCGGCGCCTCGGGCGCCGTCAGTCCCGAAGGGGGGGTTGCCGAGGGGAGGCGCCTTAGGCGCGCCGGGTCCTCGAAAAAGGGGGTTGCCGAAGGACGACATTTCGGGCAGCGGGTTCCCCAAGGAGGATTCCCGAGGGACGACACTTTGGGCACTGAGGGACCCCAAGGGGGGGTTGCCGAGGGGCGACGCCTCGGGCGCCGGGGGTCTCCAAGAGGGGGGTTGCCGAGGGACGACGCCTCGGGCGCTGGGGGTTCCCAAGGGGGAGTGGCCGAGGGGCGACGCCTCGGGTGTCGGGGTTCCCCAAGGGGGGGGCTGCCGAGGGGAGACACACGGTCACCGGGAGTCCCCAAGGGGTGGTTGCCGTGGGGCGACGCCTCCGCGCGGGGGTCCCCAAGAGGGGGGTATCCGAGTGGCGACACCTCGGGGCCGGGGGTCTCCAAGGGGTGGTTGCCGAGGGGCGACGTTTCGAGCGCCGGGGGTTCCCATGAGGGGGTTGCCGAGGGGCGACGCCTCGGGTGCCAGTGATCCCCAAGGGGGCCTTGCCAAGGGGCGACACCTCAGGCACTGGGGTTCCCCAAGGGGGGGTTGCCGTGGGACGAGCCCTCGGGAGCCGGTGGTCCCCAAGGGGGGTCTCGGAGGGGCGACGCCTCGGGCGACGGCGGTCCCCAAGGCGGGGTTGCCGAGTGGTGACGTCTCGGGCGCCGGGGGTCCCCAAGGGGGGGTTCTGAGGGGCGACGCCTCGGGCGCCGGGGGTCCCCAAGAGGGGGTTGCCAAAGGGTGACGTCTCGGGCGCTGAGGGTCTCCAAAGAGGCGGTTGCCGAGGGGTGACCCCTCGGGCGCTGGGGGTCCCCAAGGGAGGGTTGCTGAGGGTCGACGCCTCAAGTGCCGGGGGTCCCAAGGGGGGGTTGCCGAGGGGCGACGCCTCGGGTGCCGGGGTTCCCAAAGGGGGTTTGCCGAAAGGCGACCCCTCGGGTGCTGGGGGTCCCCAAGGGGGGATTGCTGATAGGCGAGCCCTCGGGCGCCGGGAGTCCCCAAGGGGGTGTCTGAGAGGTGAGCCCTCGGGCGCCGGGGGTTCCCAAAGGGGGAATTGCCGATGGGCGAAGCCTCAGGCGCCAGGGGTCCCCAGGGTGTTGTTGCCGAGGGTCGACATTCCGGGCACTGGGAAGGGGGGTCCTCAAGGCGGGTTCCTGAGGGGCGACATTCCGGGGACCGGCAAGGGGAATCCCCAAGACGGGCTCCCAAGGGGCGACATTTTGGGCACCGCGAAGGGGGGGCCCCAAGGCGAGCTCCCAGGGGTGACATTCCGGGCATAGGGGGGGAGTACCCCGGCAGGGGGTTCCCAGGGGGCAACATTCCGGGCACCAGAGGGGTGTCCCCAGGGGGGGCTTCCGGGGGGCGACATTTCGATCTCCGGCGGGGGACCCCAAGGGGATTTTCGAGGATCGACATTCCGGGCATGGGGGATCCCCAAGGGGGGTTCCCGAGGGCTGACATTTTGGGCACCGGGGGTCCCCAAGGGGGGTTCCCGAGGGCCGACATTTTGGGCACCTGGGGTCCCCAACGGGAGTTCCCGAGGGACGACATTTTGGGCACCGGGGGTCCCCAAGGGGGGTTTCCGAGGGACGACATTTTGGGCACCGGGGGTCCCCAAGTGGGGCTCCCGAGGGACATTTTGAGCACCGGGGGTCCCCAAGGGAGGTTCCCGCGGGACTATGTTTTTGGCACCGGGGGTCCCCAAATGGGGGTTTCCCGAGGGCCCACATTTTCGGCACCGGGGCTCCCCAATAGGAGTTTTCGGGGGGGCAACATTTCGGGCACGCAAGGGGGGTCCCCGGCGGGGGCTCCCGGGGGGCGGCATTTCGGAACACGGGGGCGGGGTCCCCGGCGGGCGCTCCCAGGGGGCGGCATCTCGGGCACCGTGAGGTGGGGTCCCCGGCGGGAACTCCGGGGGGCGACATGTCGGGCACCGGGGTGGGGGAGCGCCTGAGGTCCCCAAGGCGAGTTAGCCGTGGGGCGACGCAACGGGGCGCCCGGGGTCCCCAGGGCGGGGCTGGCCGAGGGGCGGCGCCTCGGGCGCCGGGGGTCCCCAGGGCGGGGCTGGCCGAGGGGCGGTGTCTCGGGCGCCGGGGGTCCCCAGGGCGGGGCTGGCCGAGGGGCGGTGTCTCGGGCGCCGGGGGTCCCCAGGGCGGGGCTGGCCGAGGGGCGGTGTCTCGGGCGCCGGGGGTCCCCAAGGCGGGGCTGGCCGAGGGGCGGTGCCTCGGGCGCCGGCTGTTCCCAAGGCGGGGCTGGCCGAGGGGCGGTGTCTCGGGCGCCTCTGGTCCCCAAGGCGGGGCTGGCCGAGGGGCGGCGCCTCGGGCGCCGTCGGTCCCGAAGGGGGGGTTGCCGAGGGGAGGCGCCTTGGGCGCGCCGGGTCCCCGAAAAGGGGGGTTGCCGAAGGACGACATTTCGGGCAGCGGGTTCCCCAAGGAGGATTCCCAAGGGACGACACTTTGGGCACTGAGGGACCCCAAGGGGGGGTTGCCGAGGGGCGACGCCTCGGGCGCCGGGGGTCCCCAAGGGGGGGTTGCCGAGGGGCGACGCTTCGGGCGCCGGGGGTCCAAGAGGGGGTGTCCGAGGGGCGACATTCCGGGCACCGGCAAGGGGAATCCCCAAGACGGGCTCCCAAGGGGCGACATTTTGGGCACCGGGAAGGGGAGGCCCCAAGGCGAGCTCCCAGGGGGTGACATTCCGGGCTTCCAAGGGGGGGTACCCCGGCGGGGGGTTCCCAGGGGGCGACATTCCGGGCACCGGGGGGGGTGTCCCCGGCGGGGTTCTCCCGGACGGCGACATTTCGGGCACCGGCGGGGTGTCCCCAGGGGGGGCTCCCGGGGGGAGACATTTCGGGAAATGGAAGGAGGGATCCCCGCCGGGGGTCCCCAGGGCGGGACTGGCCGAGGGGCGGCGTTTCGGGCGACAGGGGTCCCCAAGGCGGGGCTGGCCGAGGGGCGGAGCCTCGGGCGCCGAGGGTCCCCAAGGATGTGTTGCCTAGGGGCGACGCCTCGGTCGCGAGGGTCCCCAAAGAGGGGGTTCTTGAGGGGCGACCCCTCGGGCGCCAAGAGTCCCCAAAGAGGGGGGTTTCCGAGGGGCGACCCCTAAGGCGCGGGGGGTCCCTAAGGGGGGGTTTCCGAGAGGGGGACGCCTCAGGCGCCAGGGATCCCCAAGGGGGAGTTTGCCGAGGGGGGACGCCTCGGGCGCCAGGGGTCTAAAAGAGGGGGTTGCCGAGGGGCGACGACTCGGGCGCCTGGGGTCCCCATGATGGGGTTGCCAAGGGGCGATGCCTCCAGTGCTGGGGGTCCCCAAGAGGGCGATTGCTGAGGGGCGACGCCTCGGGCGCCGGGGGTCCCCAAGGGGGGGCTGTCGAGGGGCGACGCTCGGGTCACCGGGAGTCCCCAAGGGGTGGTTGCCGTGGGGGGACGCCTCTGCTGCCGGGGGTTCCCAAGGGGGAGTGGCCGAGTGGCGACGCCTCGGGTGCCGGGGGTCTCCAAGGGGTGGTTGCCGAAGGGCGACATTTCGAGCGCCGGGGGTTCCCATGGGGCGGTTGCCGAGGGGCGACGCCTTGGGCGCCAGTGATCCCCAAGGGAGGTTGCCGTGGGACGAGCCCTCGGGCGCCGGTGGTCCCCAAGGGGGGTTGCCGAGGCGCGACTCCTCGGGCCACGGGGGTCCCCAAGGGAGGGTTGCCGAGGGGCGACCCCTCGGGGGCGGGGGCTCCTCAAGGGGGGGATCTCCAAGGGGCGACGCTTCCGGCGCCGAGGTTCTCCAAGGGAGGGTTTCCGAGGGCCGACCCCTTGGGCGCCGGGGTTCCCCAACGGGGGGATTGCTGATAGGCGAGCCCTCAGGTGCCAGGGGTCCCCAAGATGGGGGGTTGCCGAGGGTAGACATTCCGGGCACTGGGAAGGGGGGGGTCCTCAAGGCGGGTTCCCGAGGGGTGACATTCCGGGCACCGGCAAGGGGAAACCCCAAGACGGGCTCCCAAGGGGCGACATTTTGGGCACCGCGAAGGGGAGGCCCCAAGGCGAGCTCCCAGGGGGTGACATTCCGGGCATAGGGGGGGAGTACCCCGGTGGGGGGTTCCCAGGGGGCGACATTCCGGGCACTGGGGGGGGGGGTGTCCCCAGCAGGGTTCTCCCGGAGGGCGACATTTCGGGCACCGGAAGGAGGGATCCCCAGCGGGAGCTCCCGAGGGGTGACATTTCGGGCAACTGGTGCGGGGGTCCTTGGCGGGCGCTCCCAGGGGGCGGCATCTCGGGCACCGTGAGGTGGAGTCCCTGGCGGGAACTCCGGGGGGCGACATGTCGGGCACCGGGGTGGGGGAGCACCTGGGATCCCGAAGGCGGGGTTGCCGAGGGGCGACACCACGGGTCCCCAGGGCGGGGCTGGCCGAGGGGCAGCGCCTGGGGCGCCGGGGGTCCCCAAGACGGGCCTGGCCGAGGGGCGGAGCCTCAGGCGCCGGGGGTCCCAAAAGTAGGGGCTGGCCGAGTGTGGGCGCTTTGGGCGCCGGGGGTCCCCAAAGGGGGGCTGGCTAAGGGGCGGCGCCTCGGGCGCCGGAGGTCCCCAATGGGCGCCGGCCATGGGGCGGCGCCTCGGGTGCCGGGGGTCCCCAAGGGGGAGTTGCTGAGGGGCGGCGCCTCGGGTGCCGTAGGTCCCTAAGGGGGTGTTGCCAAGGGTCGACATTCCGGGCACTGGGAAGGGGGGGTCCTCAAGGCGGGTTCCTGAGGGCCGACATTCCGGGCACTGGCAAGGGGAATCTCCAAGACGGGCTCCCAAGGGGCGACATTTTGGGCACCGGGAAGGGGGGGCCCTAAGGCGAGCTCCCAGGGGGCAACATTCCGGGCATAGGGGGGGGTGTCCCCGGCGGGGTTCTCCCGGAGGGCGACATTTCGGGCACCGGCGGGGTGTCCCCGGGGGGGGCTTCCGTGGGGCGACATTTCGGGCACCGGAAGGAGGGATCCCCACGGGGGTCCCACAGGGCGGGACTGGCCGAGGGGCGTCCCTCGGGCGCCGGGGGTCCCAAAAGGAGGTTGCCGAGGGGCGGCGCCTCGGGCGCCGGGGGTCCCCGAAGCGGGGGTTGCCGAGGAGTGACACCTCAGGCCTTGGACTCGACCTGGAATCTCAGTACCTTCTTCGTGCCATACCTTCCCACCTTGAACCCAAACCACAGCAACTGCGTCCCCCCGGCCATGGCGCGCCTCTTTCCGGAGGGACAACCTCCACCACGTGGGCTGGCAAATGAGCACTGGCTACAGACTGCAGCTCCTGAGTGCTGAAAACAGGCAGCACCTTAATAATGACCTTGGGAAGATCTGAATGCCACACAGCAAAGGAAAGCATTTGTTTTTCAAAAGTAATTTTATGTTTTCTACAGAGTTCGCAACAACAGTTTCCTGTTACCAAAAGGAAATTACAAAGATAAGACAAAAAAAAAACCCCAACCCAGAGGCATAGGGCAGATACTGACCTATCATCTCAGAGCACATCATTCCCACAGAAGTCCCTACCTCAGGTTCCTTTACTGAGACATCTCACTGGACAGACCTTTGTCACCCTGGCCTGATGGCTCTACGGTTGCCTGTGAAAAAAACAAATTAGAAGGCAGTTGTGCAGATGCACTGACGATACAACACCCAGAACTACCGTCTAAATCAGCTCAGCAAGCAGAACACTCACCTGGCAGATACGGTCGGGAGCGGCGGCGCGGCTAGCGGGGCTGGCAGCAGGCAGGAGCCGCCGGAGACTGACAGGCGAGTCCGGCAATAGGGTGCCTCGCAGCCATCGGGAAGGCGGGGCTGGACGTGGGCGGGAGCCGCCAGAGACTGACAGGCGCGTCGGCCAATGGGAAGCCGCGCCGCCGGCGGGAAGGCGGGGACAGCCGTGGGCGGCAGCCGGTGCAGACTGACAGGCGCTTCCGCCAATGGGAAGCCGCGCCGCCAGCGGGAAGGCGGGGCTGGACGTAAGCGGCAGCTGGTGCAGACTGACAGGCGCGTCCGGTAATAGGGTGCCTCGCAGCCATCGGGAAGGCGGGGCTGGATGTGGGCGGGAGCCGCCAGAGACTGACAGGCGCGTCCGCCAATGGGAAGCCGCGCCGCCGGCGGGAAGGCGGGTCTGGCCGTGGGCTGGAGCCGGCGGAGACTGACAGGCGCTCCTGCCATTGGGCTGCCGCGACGCTGAGTTAAGGCGGGGCTAGCCGCGGGCCTGAGCCGCCGGAGACTGACAGGCGCTTCCGCCAATGGGGTGCCTCGTCGCTAGTGTTGAGGTGGGGTTAGCCGCGGGCCGGAGCCGCCGGAGACTGACAGGCACTCCGGCCAATGGGCTGCCGCGCCGCCAGCGGGAAGGCGGGTCTGGCCGTGGAATGGAGCCGACGGAGACTGACCCCGCCCTTCACCCCACCCCTGCCCATGGCCTCGCTACACTCTCAGCACCACCCACGGTCCCGCCTCTCGTCGCACCCTCGCCCGTTTCTCCGCCCCGAACGTGGCCCCGCTCCCCATCCCCGGCCCCCCATTTGCTTCGCCCTCGCCCCTCTCTCCGCCCAGCTCATGCCCCCCCGGTCCTGCCCTGTCCCCTCCATTCCCCTCGCTCGGCTCTGCTCATGCCTCCGCCTCAGGCCCGCCCCTATTTTCTGGCCCCGCCCATTTGTCGACCCCGCCTGCTGCCTCGCCTTTGCTCCGCCCCTTTCTCCACCCCTCGGCCCGGCCCGGCCCCGCCCCGTGGGTTTAACTCGCTCCACCTGAGCCCCTCAACTCGCAGCCTTGAAAGCTCCTTGGCTTTCTGAGCCCTTTTGCTGGACGCGGTTATCTCGAGCTGTGTTGCTGGTCACTGCTGAGGGCGGTGCTTGCACAGTGGGGGTTGGCACTTTCCGTGGGCACGAAAAGCCCTCCCGCGTGGCGCTGGGCTGCGCGGGTCCCGCTTCGCTGCCACTGCCGGGGCGGTTTCTGCAGCAGAGAGAAAACGCCTTTGGGCAGGTGCCCTCGTGATTTCTGCTTACCTGTTCCGAGGAGGACCGTCGGGGCAGGGCTTGGCTCCTACGGACATGACTTAGCTGGTAAGTGCTGTCTTTTGTTCTCTTTGGAAACAGGCTTGTGTTTAATGGCTTGGCAATGCTCATCTGGCGCTGATAACCATCCCAATGGGTTGCCGTGACCGGAACTGCCGACCAGCAAGGCAGGGTTTGAGTGAGGAGTACAAAGCTGGGGGTAGTTCTTAGGATGCTTCTTTGGTTATGGGGTTGTGGCTTAAATGGACCAGGGTCTGCTCAAGGACTCAGTTTCATTTGCGTTGGACCCCAAGGCTGATATTTTCTCTCCCCTGGTCGCGTGGGTTCCTTTGCATCCTCCCTTTGGCAGGGCTGGAGGCAGTGCTTTTATTTCTCCCTTGAAACTCTGGGGGAAGCAGTCTGAAACCTTTCTGGTTTTAGCGTCCTGTCTGAAGTCGAGGTTGATGGTGTTACAAATATATTTGTAAATCTAACTGTGGAAGTAGTTATGCTAAGGTTTACGGGGTTTAACTGGGCCTGTGGTGAGGTAACTTGAAACAGTAGTGGGGGCCCAGAAACTATTGGGAATTTGCTAGGAACAGCAGGACAATAATTAAAGCGATTAGTGAAGTAAATAGAACCTGAGGAAGAAAACAAACTGTTGCTTAAAGATAAGATTAGAATCAACATATGTAAAAGGTTTGGTGATGGGGGCCTAATTAACCAGAATCCTGTGTTAGACGAGCGTGGTAGATTTTTAACCCTTGGAGACGGACATCAATTGTATACATATAACCTATGTAACTGATTTATGAACGAGACCGTGTGTCTTTGTGCACGTACAACGCTGTAGAAAAAGTATAAAAGCTGTCTTCAAGAATGGCTCGTTGGAATCCTGGCTTAGGACAATAGTCCCCAGGTTTCCCGGGCCCAGCAAATAAAGCACCGCATAAACTGATACTCTGTCGGTTTGTGTTTCTGTGAACGGGCAACAATGGGGAAAATAAATACAAGCCAGAGCACTTCTTTTAAAAAACTTAGTGCTCCCCCGCCAAAACACTGGGAGGTACCCACCATCAGGTAGTTTGTTTGAAGCTTCTTTGGGGGAGCAACAAACAAATGAGATGATAAAAACCAGTGAGCTGCAGACTCTGAGAACAGACAGAAGAAGCACTATGTGCCATCTGTTTCTTGTGAAAGGAATATCCATGTGTTTCTTTGAGGTCTGAAGTGAAGAGACTTAAGGCCAGGCTTCTGTTTTATTTTCTTTGAGAGAGGAAAATTGTAACTAATTTATTATTGTTGTGGTTTGGCCATCTCTAAAGGAGTTCATAATTCTTTTCCTTTTTGTTCCTTCCATTTCCAGTCCTACTCCCCTGGAACAGCTGCCTCTGGTGCTGCCCTGGTCACTGGTGTCGTTTCTGTGGCTGTGAGGGGGTTTCCTGAGGACCCTTCCACCTGCTACCTTTTCCTGAGGGTAAAGTCAGGCTCTTTGGGCGTACAGGGCACCTCAGATCCTGGGACTTGTTTAAATCCTGCTCTTTGCTTTATAAGTCTATAGGACAGGCAAACAAATTGTATAGTTACTGTAGTACAGAAAGAAATCGGGGAGGTAAAGAAAATATTGGCATTGAATTGGGAATCTCTGGGTGAGATCTGCCCTTTCATAGGAAAGGTGATGTGGTGACATTGATCTGTCAGTGAGCCAAAAAATCGTACACTTGTCTGAAAAAGGCAAAAGCTCTGTTGGCCTCTCTTGACACCTGAACCAAAAGTGTTGCAAATTCTTTTTAGTTACCCCCTGGTTGAAAAATTCACAACCTCACCAGAGGCTTCTGGATAAATGTTTTGCAGATGAGAAAGGGGTAATCAGGGTTGGGTTTTTGTGGCAAAATCCAGGTAACCTAGAGGTGGAATGAATATTTTGGGTCTAAAGTTTGAGGTTAACTGTAGGGACCAGTATGCCCATAGGGGATGGTGAGTGGTGGAATTGTTGGGCTTGGGACAAGATGCTGCTGAACTCATGCATGAACTGCGGATTTCTTTTTTGTAGCTGACTAGGAGAATAAGCTGGTGACTGCAGGAACCTCTGAGGGATCCGAGGCAACCTTCCTTTGTGTTGAAGAAGGATTTTCATCACTGTTTCTGTGAAAGATAAGTCGAGGGCCTTGACCTGGAGAGGGAAGGAGAGCAGGATACTGGGGTGGGAGTGGAATACGGGATGGATATGGAAATTAGTGTAAGGGAAAGGGATGTCTGATACCAGGCCCCTTATTGCACGTAAAGGGAGGGGCTCACTTTTGGCCACAACAGTAGGGGCTGTGCAGGGCAGAGCAGTTCCAGTCTGTGCTATATGTTTTGTCTAGTCCAATTTCCATGTCTTGTGAGTCTCTGGGATCAGATGCTGTTGTGTTCTGTCCTGGAGGGGCTTATAGGAAGTGCTCGCCTGTCCTGCCTGGCATCTCGGAGGTCTCCTCTGCACAGTTGCTGATGTCGTCCTTTCCTTGCCTTGCAAGCTTGCACGTGTATCAGAATTCCATCTTGGAATTTTGCAGTCAGGTGTCTTTTACAGCCTCATTTCAGGCTGTGTGATCAGCTGTGCACTTGTGCCATGTGTCTGAAAGGAGGAGGACTTGTTCTTTGCACCCTTCTCTTCCTGCATCCCTGATGTAGCATTCTTGTGCATCCGCTTTTGTGGTTGTATCAGAGTGTAGTAAAATACTGTTATTTTGGTGGTTGTCCAGCCTTGCTGCCTGCTAAGTTACAGAAAAACATGAATATAAAGGAAGTACTTTTCATTTAGATGATCAATTGAGCATTGAAGGGTGAGAAAGTAGTTAAAACATGCTGAGAAACCAGGTACAGTATGGTACAAGGTGACTGTATAGCACAAGATGTTCTGTATTATCAAGGCTGTGTTCCTCTCCCAAGTTGGCTGCAGGCCTCAGGGTAGATACAAATACCCTGGAAACCCAATGGTTAGGGTTGTACAGGGGGTGAGGGAGCTAATGATGGGACAAAGATAACGCAGGCAGGGGTCGTACGACCACTTTGCAACAGGTGAGCATGTGCAGACTGTTGCCACTTATGTAATTAACAGGTGGTGTTTGGCTGCCCCCCGGGCATCACCTTATACTGCGTCCTGGCCCCACGTAGTATAATGGATGGCTGATCAATAAGGACACCAGGAGTGGGGCAGCTGAGCGACACCCATCCTTTCACCGAGCCCACGTTGGCTCCGCGGGGACGCCCGCTAAGCATGGGGGCTGTCCAGCTGCTGCCCATCCTGGTAGTCCTGGCCTGTCTGTTCCAGTGAGCATGAGGGATAGGAAGGAAGACCTGAAACATCAACTGTTTTGTATCCTTATGTATTCCTTTCTTAAGTTTTAAGTATTTTATGCTTTTAATTCTCTTTTGTATTAGGTGTTAGGTATTTTATCCTGTTTATTGTCTTTTCCTAGTTGGTCTTGCAATCCGTGTTATTTTATGGCATTTTATGTCTGCACTTATCTTTTTTCTGCACATGTCCAAAACGAACTGGTACAGTGGCTTTGATGGGCACTTGGAGCAGCCGTGGGCAGTGTGAGTGCAGTCCCGAGAGCAGGGGTTTGTGGGGATGATGGGAGCTGCGTGGCAGGGCCTTGAATTTGGGTGATTGTTGTTAGGTGTCTTAATGTGGGCTGTAGTTGACCTCTAGATTTCCTGAGGAGAAATGAGAACCTTGAAAAGGTTAAGTTATCAGTGAGCATCTGGGTGAGCATATTAATCCTGGTTTTGCTCAGAGGCAAGTGTACACGATGTCCAGCAGACTCAGCGGAAGCCGGAGCAGCAGAGCAAGAGGGTGGGTCAGCACTTAGTGTGGTAGGGAAGATGTTGCTTTTGGGTCTGTAAGTATTTTTATTTCTGGCTTCTTTCCTTTCTTAATGCGAAGTGGGTGAGCGATGGGTGGCATGGGCTGACTGGCACCAGAGGGGAAATGAGCAAGGTGAGTGTTCTGCTTGCTGAGTTGATTTAGACGGTAGTTCTGGGTGTTGTATTATCAGTGCATCTGCACACCTGCCTTCTAATTTGTTTTTTTTCACAGGCAGCCATAGAGCCATCAGGCCAGGGTGACAAAGGTCCGTCTCGTGTGATGTTGCTGTAAAGGAACCTGAGGTAGGGACTTCTGTGGGAATGATGTGCTCTGAGATGATAGGTCAGTATGTGCCTTTTGCCTCTGGGTGATTTTTTTTTATCTCTGTCGTTCCCTTTTGGTAACAGGAAACTGTTGTTGCGAACTCTGTAGAAAACATAGAATTACTTTTGAAATACAAATGCTTTCCTTTGCTGTGTGACATTCAGATCATTATTAAGGTGCTGCCTGTTTTCAGCACTCAGGAGCTGCAGCCTGTTGTCAGTAGTCATTTGCCAGCTCACTTTGGTGGAGGTTGTCTTTCCAGACAGAGGCACTCAGTGGCTGGGGGGATGCAGTTGCTGTGGATTGTGTTCAGGGTGGGTGGGTCTGGCAGGAAGAAGGTACTGAGGTTTCAGGACAAGTCCAAGGCCTAAGGGGTCAGCAGGCAGGCAGGGACACATCCTCAGGGGATGGTGTTAGGTGCTGCAGCAAGTCTGTTCCCAATTGAAGGTGTCTCCTGTGAAGGTTGGCAGGAGGTGGGAAGCCGGGTTGGGAATGGGGCTTGGAGGCTGGGGATGAGGAGCCGTTCTGGTGATGGTGTGAGCACAAATCTTGTTTGTGGTACAGCTGTGTCCTGCAGCCTTACAGGGTGATCTCCCCACAGCAGTGTCACAAGGAAGAGACGAGATATCCTCTAGCAGTGGCTGGAGTGCAGGAAAGGAGGGGGAACATTGCAGAGTGGAGTCTGTACTGGGAGACGGGGCCTCATCTTCAGACAGGTGAGGTGAGTGAGGGGACTCAGGCAGCAGTCTCCCAAGAAAGGGAGGTTACAGCCCAAACACGCTTGAAAATTAAGTCCAAAGAACAAAAGAAGATGCTTTTTACTTTCAGTACCTTTAGGCCCATTGGAGGAGTGAGAAAACCGTCTGGAAAAGAAAAGGAGTTAGATTATAAGTTACAAGGAAAGAAAAGAAAGGATTAGATAATAAATTATAACCATGTCATGAGTTCAAAGTAAATGAAGTGTTATGAAAGGCAGAATACAATTTTTATATCACTTACATAAAAAAGACACATAGAGAAAAAGATGCAGAAGTATGGGAATAATTCTTTCAAGAGCAAACAAGCATCTGAACTATTTAGAATGGTTAAAACACTTATGTGCTCTCTCAGAAGCATTGAGGGGAAGAGGAGGGACAAGTGCTGATCTCTGCTCTGTGGTGACCAGGGACAGGGCCCAAGGGAAAGGCCTGAAGTTGTGTCAGGAGAGGTTTAGGTCGGGTATTATAAAAATGTTCTTTACCCAGAGGGTGGCTGGACACTGGAACAGGTTTCCCAGGGCAGTGGGCACAGCACCAAGCCTGAGAGAATTCAAGAAACATTTGAACAACACTCAGCCACATGGTGTGACTCTTGGGAATGGTCCTGCGCAGGGCTAAGTGTTGGACTTGATTATCCTTGTTGGGTCCCTTCCAACTCAGCATATTCTGTGATTCAGTGATTAAAGGTAAAGCAAAATATTTATCAATCAATCTACTTGTAAACATACAGTTCTATATTTTTGTCTGATATGTTTCAAATTCTAACTTATATGCACCTTAAACGTCAGAAAGGATAGATAGCTGTAAGTGGATCATTATTGAAGGACACAGCAGTGTATAGAAAGGAATCAACGTCAGCACATACACAGGCTGGAAATGTCTGTACTGGAACATCACCTCCTAGAGAAATAAAAAGACATCCCACTAGATGGCACTGGAAGCCAACGAAGACAGCTGTGTGTACGTGAATTAAAAAAACGGAAACAAAACCAAAAACCAAAACACAAAAAACCCCCCCACCCAAACAAAAAAGTACAAACCCCCCAAACATAAAAGCCCAACTAAGCAATAGAGCCTGTGTGCAGAGCATCACTGTGGCAAGGGTCTTAGAGGCCAAAAGTCAGCATTTTTCCTCTGTATCTGCCCACTCTTTGCTGCCACTGAGAGCATCCCACTGCAGGCATGGCAGGCACCTCGCAGGGAGGCTCAGATCCTGTCCTAACCTTCTTTACTTAGCCACAGAAGTGCCAGTTGGTGCTAGTCAGAGAGGGAAGGGGATAAGAGAGGACAGTGAAATGAGCTAACAATCTGTTGCTCTGCCCACAAAGCCACATCTGTTGACTGCTCTTCCAGAGAGGAATCCATACCTTCCACTAGAGAAAAGCTACTTTTATCAGTCTGCAGAAGCAGGTCCATTGCAGAAATCTTTCAGCCCAGACAACAACCTCTTGGCTTGGAGGAGAAGGCTCCAACCCCTCCTGCAAGGGAGGGTTGGGTAGAGGAGGTTTGAAGTCAGCCTCCCTGAGCACTCGTGTTGGGGGCACAGGGACTGGGGACCCAGCTGGGCCAGGGGCTGTAGCCAGACTCCTTGGGGCACCCATGGGCTGGCACAGAGGAAAACACATCGGCTGAACTCAGGATTTTGAGGCCAGTGTGACTCACAAGTTGCTTTAGTGTGCAGTTTCTTCTTGGGCAAGTTTTCCTGTCCTGAAGACAGTAAAACACCTGTGGCAGCTGTGGTGGCATTATTTCATTCACCACTACTGTGCAAAAGACACACACTTTTCAAGTGAAAATGGTTTAGAACTACTAAGAAATCTGAAAGCCTTACTACAGCCTGTGCACTGCAGTGTAGCCCCAGCCTTCTCCTGCTCGTTGAGTGCAATGGGCAGCTCCACCACCCAGGATTGCTACCTACCTAAAATCCCTTCTGTGCTCAGATAAAAGTAGCTTACAGCAGTGGAAAGGTATTTTTCTTCTAAAAAACACCTGTAGAGAGCATTTTCTTTCTGAAAAGCCATCCAAGAAGGATTACTGTGTCATGTGCGATGATCATCAGCAAATGGCAAAGTACTCTTTCAAGTTTTGTCAAAAAGAAGGCCCAGGTCCAAAATGCTTTATGTCTTTCTTTGAAAAAACAAATGAAAACATTTGCTCATGCCACCAGTTGAGTATAATACAGAAAGTTTTCACCTCTGAATCAAAAAAGACACAATAAAACTGAAAAATAATCTCTCGGGGATTAAACAAAGGTTTAAAAACTTCATGTGTGAGTATCAATTTAGAAACATTTTCACTGCAGTTGAAATTTAATATTTTAAATGTATTTTTCTATTTCAAATGAGCTATTTTAAAACAGCTTTTTCTCATTCACATTAAAGTACATTCTAAAATTAGAACTGTCTTAAAAGTCAAGAAGACAGTGGCCTTGTCTGTTTTGATGTAATTTGAAAAATGATTCAGCGGGAGCCATCTCACAAAGCAGAACATCTAAGGTTCTTTATCAAAAAAAAGGTTAAATATGAAATTAATAAAAATATTTTTCCTATTTTTGCAAATTAGGAGGAAACTCCCAACATTTCATATAACAAGACCAACAGTTATGCATTTTATTCAAGTAACAGTTATCAAAATAATTCCAATTTATAAAAGGCACTTCTACTAATTAAGGTATGAAATTTACACTGGCAATTACAGTACATAGTCAATACTGCTAACATATTTTTATTTTATGAACAATAAAAAAGCTTATTTACTCATTTTAGAGTTTAAAATGTATAATACAACTGCCAACCACTTAATATTCATTTTAAATACTAGATTTCTCACCAAGGTTTCTGGGTTTGAGTTTATATTTGGACAACTAGGTAAAAATCCCTGGTATGCATTTGGCTCTCAGAGCATCCTGCCTGCAACATTTCAAGAAGGGAAAGGTTGTTGAAGCAGTAAGCTGTGAGCAAAACTGTATTTCCATCCTGTCTTTTCTGACCATAGGGCTAATGGGACACATGGGGAATAGGTTCACCCCTTTTTGTATTGCCAGAAGTACTGCATTTAAACTATAGTAGTATTAAAAAAAACCAACAAAACAAAAACAATGTGTCTGAAGCTTGGGATGTCTGTCTTCTATATTTTTAAATACATTTAAAATTAATAGTTTGTCTTCCTGAAGCAATTTGCTCTCAAATGAATTTTTAGAGTTTTGCACTTCTGTGGTGACCAAAATTAGACTGGTTTCTCTAACTGGGAAAAACTGTTTGTTTGTTTTCCATTCTTAATTACAAAAAAAAATTACAGAAGAAGGAAACAGCTGATTTCACAGAACACAGCCTTAACTGAGGCAAAGTTTATTTGTGTGTTTGGTTAATTTCAGGAAAGAATAGTTCAAGTAATTTCTTGTGTTTTTATCAATTAAATGCCTGAAGTTATGTCCAGGAGAAAGCGAAGTGCAGAGAGCAGCCCCTTCCCCTGTGCCCAGCCCGGGCTGGAGCGCCCTTTGAGCGTCTGCAGGTGGCAGCAAGAACGCAGCTTTCCAGCGCAGGATGCTTCGCCCTTCCCAAGCGTCCAGGCTGCAGCCAAAAGCTCTGGCACGGAGCTGGGGAGCAGCAGGAGCAGGCAGAGCTCCCCAGAAAACAGCACAGCCCTTCTGACTTCGATGCTCTCAGGCTCATCTGCACAAACCCAGCCCGTCCGAGCGCCCAACAGCGAGCGGGGCAGGCGGTGCTGTCTCAGCCGATGGGCTGGAGACAGGTCAGCCCTTTAGGCACCTACTGAACACAGCTCCAACTTGGAACAGACTCCTCACACACTCCAAAGCACCACCATCTCCGGAGAGCGAGATTTCTCTTTTAATTAAGAAAGTCCTCTGGAGCAAAGTCACTTTGGAGTAGATTCAAAAAAGAACTCTGTTAAACTCATCAGTACTGTCGTGCTTAAGCTTTAGGTATGTGGCCCACAGGACATCCCTGCAACAATTCAGGCATCTGAGATCTCTTGCTGAATGTTTTGGATGAGCCAAGCTCCTCAGAATTGATCCTATAAATAACAGCAGGGAACTGATTGCTCAGCCCTCGGTTTCCAAACTGCTCTTTTGGGTCTATTGTCTTCCCTGAGCTACTCCTGCTGGCACGAAGTGATTATGTTCGAGCAATTGGAAACCGGATGACACAACTACAGCAAGGTCTGAACAAAGCACAGTCTCAGCAGAGCAAACTTTGCTTGCGATACAACAAAACCTGTTCCCTCTTCCCTCCCCTCAAACCCAGTAAGACCAGAACGGTACAAAAGCAAGAACTAGGTTGCTATGACTACTACAAATTAACTTCAACATCTCCTCCTTAACACTCTCTCTCTGAAAAATCTAGCTTCTGATCAGATCATATAATACAATTTGAGTATTAATCTAAAATTTTTCTGTCATGTTCCCAATTTAAAACATATGTAAGATGGTTCAGGTATTTCAAGAACTCACTTAAGAGAATAAAGAATGACAGAATTGTTTAGGCAGGAAAAGATCTTTAAGATCATCGAGTATTTCTTTGCCCACAGTTAATTTTTACAACCCACCATGCATTGTAGCACGGATTTGGGATTTGGCAGCGAGAATTCTTTTGTAAAGAAGGATTGATGACAATTTCTTTTCACACTTCTTTGCTTATTTAGATTGGGGAGTGGGTTGGATCAGGCATTGTTCTACAGTATGCTGGTTATATAATAGGTCTTTATACCTTTCTTGTTCCCCATGTATTGCACTTCAGTGTAATAATATCTGAGAACCTGATTCATACAAAAATGACTCTTCCCTGCAGAAAAGAGGACTGACAAAGTGAATTGGTTATACCTTCTTCCCAAAATAGGGTTAAGGTTGTGCTTATTTTGAATCCTATTAGTAAATTACATTACACGAGCCAACATCTCTGTTTGCTACAGTGAAATTTCAAATTAACCCCCTTTAAAATTAGGTCAGCTCATATCACCTAAAAGATCAGTACTGGGTGATCAATCTTAATATTGTTATCAAGTAATCTGTAGAAAACTGCTTGGCAGAAAATGCACTTTGACTTCATGCCCAGGGCTTCTGCTTAGTGATTAATGATTGTGCTATTCACCATTTGAGACTTGATAAGTTACACCTGTCCACCACTTAAGCCGACTTCATCTGAAATTCATGGAAGCACTAAAAATCACCAAAACCAAAAGAACAAAAGAGGAAAAGTGTTCTGAGTATTTAAAGGACAACTTGCTGGAAGTTCACATTTCAGACAATCATATACTTTCAGAGGGCTTCCAATTTAATGTTTTCCCAGATACATACAATACTTTTTACATGTACAACTCTGAATGAATGCTTACCATTAAAGGACATTTTTGCCATTATATTATTATCCAGGTCACCAAAACAGCAGAATCTACTGCCCACAGGTCAGATCAAATTAGGCTGCAGTCATCCAAGTGCCTGCTGTAAATCTGTGTAATGTATGGATTGTGGATATTTGTGTGGTGATATTTACTTAAACCATATATTTTTGCCCCATAACATTTTCTCAAAAGGTTGTTGGCTGAATCATTGTTGATTTACTGCCCTATGTGAACCATCTCTTTCAAGTGCTGCCAGTGCTGCAGCTCCTTGAGGCACAGGAGGCCTGCAGTGGGCTCTTGGCTGCTCAGCACCTGTGTCTGCCCTTTGAATGGGCTTTACACATGACACTGACTTTATTTTGGATTAAATGCAGCTTTGAATATATTAATGATTAATGCAATATTGAGATAATTCCCTCAGCTTGTTGTTTCATATCACGAAATGCTGGATAGCTACAAAGGCTTATTGGGCTAAAACAAGTGGGTTTCTTTGA
This sequence comes from Pithys albifrons albifrons, assembly GCF_047495875.1. NCBI lineage: Eukaryota > Metazoa > Chordata > Aves > Passeriformes > Thamnophilidae > Pithys > Pithys albifrons. Next base: position 56,915,565 of record NC_092463.1, on the reverse strand, counting down.
CTAACTAGCAGTCCACACCACCAGCTGTGCTGATACAGCTGTCTGTGGGTTGAACTGGGCTCAGGGTATCCCTCTAGCTTAAAACAGAAGCCCTGGAACAGAAACAAACTGAGGTGGTACAAAGAGTCTTAAACTGAGATTGTCTTGGTACACTTTCCTGTGGCTTCAATGACATGTAGTAATGCAGAGAGTTATAAAATGTCTAATATAATAGATACACATTATATAAAAATATATGCACATTAATAGACACTCAGATGTTTGCTTCATCTACTCCAGAATTTGTATTAACAATAGCATGGGAACAATGCAAGGACAGGAACAGGGAGGAGTTTTATCTCATATTTAAATTCTGAGGCATTATACTGTTATGCACAGCTGCAATTTGCTTTGTTTTATTTTCCTGACAGATAATATTTCCTGATAATTTTTTCCAAACAGCTTACTGGCAAAAGATTGCGCCATGGATTGGCATCTTACAACTAGCTCAGCCACAGCGAGCAGAAGAGTCTACACCTACCCTGTCCTCCAAAAAACCCTGCTAAAATAAAGAACTTGACTGTTCAGAACTGGAAAAGTATTTCCTCAAAAATCTTACCAAGAAAAATAATGGGTGGCTTTCAACATAATTTTGGTGTTTTCTTATGTGAAACTTGGATTTATGCTCATAACCGAGTTCAGCACATTTCCTGCATCAGTCTATGGAAGCCAAACTGCCCAGTGACTTCAACAAGATGTCAGTGTCTCTAAGAGAAAATAAATACATATACCATTTCTTGGAGCTTTTTGCTTTTTTAGAAACTCTTCAGTACCCTCCCACATTGGATTTTGTTTTAATAATTAAAGAAATGGTAATCGATCTCTCGGGGAGCCCTATAAAACTGAGTACATCTCTGGCTGCAATAAAGCCAGCACAAATTATATAAAAACATAACATTCATATGGCTGATACTTAACTTTTCAACAGATTCATAGTTCTTTATATCTCCAAATTACACATTTCCCGCAGCCAAGAGATGACTGAAACGATACCACTGAATTTCACAACTTTGCAGATAATAACAGAGAACAGCAGGCAAAGTTGCAGCGAAAAAAGCAAATGTTTCTCCTTCCCTCTTCAGCAGCACTTTATTTCAGCATCTTGCTTCACAAAACAGACAGCCTTCCCAGTGCAGAAAGCTGTATGAATCTTGTGATTTTTTAATTATGTGGGGTGTTTGTTTCAATTATATAAAATCCACATGATAAAACATAAATGTTTTTTATGAAAACACAAGTGCCCCGTGCAAACTTCCCCCTGCAGCCTTGAATGGATTGTGCCTCGTATGTGCTGGAAAAGGTGGCACCTTCCTCTGCCAAGAGAGTTAGTCCTGCCAGCTGTATTCCCAAGCATTTGATAGTAAAACAGGCAGAGATACAAAGCCCACCCCTTGCCCTCGCATTAAGGGGTGGTTTCTCATCGGAACCACCCAGGAGGGTGGGAAAGAACTGCACACTGTACTGGCATAAGAGAGGCAGGATATCCAAGGACAAAGCACACGGAGGAGGCTCAGCTTCCCGTCCTGCTCTCCCCGGGACTGAGCAAAAGGGCTGGGATACATATGGCCAGAGGGAGGGAGAAGCTTCCTTGGAGTGGCTCAGCAAATGCTCTGCTGCCTGAGAGTGAGACTTCCTCGCCTCAGCCCTCCCTGCAAGCCTTGCAGCCGTGTGCTCAGCCCGGAGTTTGAACCATCTGTGCCAGATCCCCACAGTAATAATCTCATGTTTGAGTTGGCCGTAAAGTTGGAAAGAAACACAAAAGAGATAAAATGTAACAAAAGCCAAAGTGACAAAACAAATTAAATGCCTGGAGAAAACAGAGCAAATGCATAATAAATATAATCGTTAATATTTCCTGGTGCCAGAGACTTGACAGGCAAAATCAAGGATGACTCAGATATTTTCAAAAGTTTTTAAAAGCCAAGCTGTTACTCACAAAGCACTTGATTTTATTTTTCTAGAGGTCCTTTGTTTTGCTGTGTTGTGTACACACTTCATACAGTGATGGCTTTATTTTACACAGAAACAGAACAACAAAAGTGCCAAACCTTCCCACAACCTGCTTTTATGCTGTGACTAGTTTGTCTACAAAAAGGCAAAAGGGGAAAAAATGAGGCACCGTTTAAGTTTTCACTTAAACACTGATCCTTAGCTACTGTCAAAATACTGCCTTTGCAAACCCCATCAACAGAGTGGCTAGAGGACAGCAATGCCACTAACATTCCATGCAAATACAAGAGGGATTGGTCTAGTCTTCTTTCTATGCCGGGGGCATTATTATTTTTATACATATTATTAATGCCACCTGTCTTTCCTAGGCCCATGTTTTTATGCAACAGCTGAAGAAGTTCCCATTATCTGTTTCTACAGTAGGCAAGTTCACAGTAACACCCTCAGACCAATAAGCATCACCTTTAATGTTGAAACATCCAGCTCTCTCCATACAGTGATTTACCATTATAAGATCAATGCCCTCAGGAATGAGGAATACCTTGAAATGCTAAGCCTGGATGGCTTTTCACCTCAGAATTGTCTACAGAGATGTGCTGAACAAGGCCTTCTACAAGCATTTAACTTCCTCTCCCATGCAGGCCACATTGAGAAGTCACAGTCACACAGACCACGAAGAGCAGACCTGAATCCTTCTGTAGCCAACACTGTAGAAGCTGCTTTTGCTGACTCCAATTGCCTGATTTCCTGAGAATTGCCAAAAATCCCAGTCTCATGTTCTTCACCCCTTCCACCTGTTTGTCCCTGGATACAGAAAAGGCTTCCAAAATTAAACCTGGTCCTGGGTCCAGGGGTTGGCAATAAAGTTTATGAGGTTTGCAATTAAGTCTTTAAATGGATATTGGATTCTAATCCAGTAAACAGCTGGTAGTGAGAAAAGTTCTCATAACACATAATTTGCAGGTACTGGGGTTTTTTGGGGGGAAAGAGGTTACTACTTTAATATTTTTTCCAAAGGGAAACAACATTGGTTAAAAGAAGAATAAACCAAAATATCACATAACTTTTTTATGAGTTGTAAATCCAAACTATTGCTCCCACAAAACCCCAGGCAACCAAATTATAAACGGAGGAACTATGTTAAACCCTATGAATCCTGATACAGACTATGATCCCCAGGTGGATCAGGTACAGCTTTTTTTAGCCTGAGATTTCCAAAATCCTATTTTAATTTGGATCCTCCCAGGGCAACAGAAGTACATTTTTTTGCTCTTCTCTGGTTAAACTGTTTATACTTGTCTCACATCCCAGAGCCACAAAGCACAAAACCTGGATCTTCTTCATTAAAAATAAGCAGGAAACCTCTGCAACAATATTCTGCTTTTCCCTCAGAATAAAACCAGGAGAGGGTTGCTGCTGCACATCAGCTGACACTGCTTTAAGCAACCTGGTCTGGTGGAAGGTGCCCCTGCCATTGGCAGGGGGTTTAGAACTAGATGAACTTTAAGGTCCCTTCCAATTCAAGTCATTCTATGATTCTTCTAAGAATTATAGAAATGATACTCTACATCCATTTCTGTCTTTTGCCAGCTCTGCTTAGTCTATATTTTTGCCCTGTATATATTATAATTGTGTTAAACCATGAGCAAACAACTAATTTAATAGTAAAATACCACAAAATCAGTCATTCCGAAGAAAATATGAAGTACAAAGAAGAAATTTGTCCATCATAGGAAGTTCTGGAGAGGCAAGAATCTGTGGAAGGAGGTGCTGGAGATGTTCTGCTTTTAGATGATGGAATCAACAAAAAATCTCAGGCATGCCACCCACTCCTCGGCTCTGACCTCCCACGTCTAACATCAACCTACATCTACACTGGGATATATTTTTAAGCTGCCCTAGAATGAAGCCATGCAATAATCAAACCTCTGTAAATGTGGTGCTTGTTGTCATCAGTGAAACAAAATTAGCTTTGATATCAGGCAAGAGCTTCTACCCCACTTAGTGTTGTGATCAGAGGGCTTTAACAAGGAGAGAATAATTTTGTGCTCTTCAAATGAAACACAGGTTTAACCTTAAGAGCCAAAACTTACACTTCACTAGAAAAAGAGTTGGGAGAAGGGAGAATGGTTTTTACAAAACAGTATCATCATAGAGACAGTATAATCCTGAAAAAAGTTGTGGGGAAGCACTGTAGAAATAGCTCACAGTTCTTTCAAAAGAAAAAAAAAAGGCCATGATCAGGTGTAGCAGGTAAGATATCTTCTAACATCTTAAACCCTAAATAAAACATGATTCTCTACATTTGTCTCCTGTAAGGCAGCAGTGGGTCCACCTACTTTGCTTTCTTTCACTTACAGCAAAATTGTCTTTCACTGCAAATAAACCAGGTGCTGCAAAGGTAGGGGAGGAGAAGAAGAATCTACAAACCTGTATTTTCATATCAATATAAGTGCATATAAAAAAAATGGAAAAGAACAGAAACTGAATCACAAGTGCTTTATATACACTGTGTTGTTTCTCTTGTAAGAGTGGTCCTGATGTATTCCTCACCTGCTCCACAGATCATTTTAATCAAAGTATTTATAGATTTCAGACTGTCAAAGCCTTGGTATCTACCTACAGACTCTGTCAAAGTACGTATCTTCACATACACTCCCATACGTTTTGCTCAGTCTCTTATTAAATTAATCAAACATGGCAGCTCCCACTAATGGCTTGCTTTAATAACCTGCATCCCTCAGCATGCAGACAGGTTTGTGTACACTGCCACAGCTCCATATGCTGAGCTCAGCTGTGGGCATGTTCCCAGCACCCTCCCACGCAGCTCCCATTTATTCTCTGCTGCCGGGAGTCACCGGCTCCCATCCATCCCCAATGGGGCACACAGAGGCAGCCCAGGCCAGGCTGGTTCACTGACCTGCCAGAGCTGGTGCAAAAATAAGGCCAATGCACTGACCTGTCAGATATGGTGCAAAAATAAGGACAATGTCACATTGGCCAAATCCAAAAAGTGGATTTTGCAGCTTTCCAAAATACCCCAGTACTCTGCCATGCTTTCCCAGCTGTTCCAAGGAAGTTATATTTTCTCTCTGACACTGAAAAGGCTCTTGCAGTGCTACATAAAAACATGCTCATAAGATTATTTTCATATTTTCAAGCACTCAGTAATTATCACATTCTACACATTTCCCCCATTTCCAACATGATTGGATTTTGGTGGGTGACTCATATAACAGTGGCTTCAGCTTAACTCATTTGAGTGCATCCATCATTTTGGTCAGAATCATAAGTAACAGTGCCTCTCAAACACTAAATCTCATACTTGAGTGAAATACTCATCTGTTATGTACATGTTTTCCACTCAAATAGCTTCACCTAATAACTCATGAAAGCCTTTAGTACAGGAAAATGATGAGATTAAACATGATGCTTTGTGATATACTTGCTCCCTTCCATCTCAGAAGAACAGTATTAGCTAAAGCCATTCATTTTATCTAAAGGGATCTCTATAAAGCTTCATCTGCTGAACAATTTCATTAAATTCTCCATTTCCAGTAGAAATGAGGTGCATTTTAAAACAGCCAGGGATTTGAGCTGCCCTTATCACTACTGGGATGCAGCTAATCCCTATTTATTCAGTCTAACATCAATCAGAAGTTCTATAAGTTACAAGACCTCCCAGGATGTGACTAGTTGCTCATGAGTGAAGAGCAAAATGGTGTTCTCTCCCCATTGCCATTTGTCACATTTGGAAAATGCTGGTACCAGACGAATATGGACCAACAATAATTACGGCTGCATAAAAGAAAAACTATTTCAAAACAATAGGCTCGTGTCACCACCAAATCTTAAGCCCCATAACATGCTTTGCTCTTTAACAGGCACTAGTTTCAGAAGACTGAAGAAGAGATGAGGCAGCTTTCATCACACCAGGCAAATTAGGGAATACTTCTCCTGCCAAACTGAGAAAGTGGAGGTGGAAATCTCTCTGCTATGGTATGAACATCCATAATTCTGGCATTACCTACATTTTCAGAGGTTGAGTTGCTTAAAAAAAGTATGCTGTAATGTTGTGTAAGGTTCAGGAGGTATTGGCTGATGGTTTTGAAGACAGACTGCTAAATATTATGCCTTCTGCAGAAAATATAGCTCTGTCTCCAAAAAGTGCATACATGAGAAATGAAAGTTTACCTGACTGTGAAGATATTGCCTCCTTCAGCTCCTAAACCAGTAGGAAACAATGTGTTCTGGAAAAAAACATTTGCTGGAAATCCAACTCTGTCTTGCATAAAATGGGTTCAGCACACATACACATTGGCCTTGTGAGTCCCACAGGCAAGGCTGCATATGACAGAGGTATTTGTAGAATCAAAACAGACAGTTCACACTCCCCTTCTAACACGCCACCACTCACCCAGCCCTTTTACCCAGATATTCTCAGGGTGCTTCGCAGGCCCAGCTTTGGGAGGCAGAGTGGGGCTGCAGAGCATCTCCAGCTGCCCACAGAGGAGGCTGCCTGACAGGGGAACCTGAGCAGCAGAGCAGCTGCTGATCAGAGCCAGGAACAGAAAGGGCTGTGCTCCCTAGTTATAATCCTCTGCAGGGTCTAGGGCCATGAAAATATTCTCATAACTGCCTCAGGGCATGTTTTGGGGTTTGTCTTTTCTCTTTTTTTTTTCTGTAAATCAAATGCATGATTTTGTTTCTGCTGCCAGTTTGATGTACACAGAAAGTTTCCACAATGCCCTCACAAATGTTTTCATACCAAATATTTAAATTAAGTACTGGGATTCACATCAGTTGTTACAGCCTCGTGAGGATGCACAACACTTTTTAGGATCTAGCAAACAAAGTTTCAGCCAAGTAAAGTTTTATAAAGAATGTAAATATCATCCTCAGAACAAACTGTAGTTTTATCCTAATGAGTGCCCTTAGCAGCAGGATTTAACCAACTTCTGTATCAGTCAGTCTGGCTTCAAGGAGAGCAGCCACATCTTCAGCAGCACACTGACTAAAGCAAACCTTTTCCATCCACACATAGACAAAAAAGCTCATTGATTTGCAATGCAATGTGGCTACACAACTGAGCATTAATGACCCTGGAAAGCTTTTGAAGGAGCTACAAATAAATAATGCTGAACACAGATTAGCAATGGAAGCTTCTCTATGTTTCTCAGTAACTGAGTACAGCTGACAAAAAAGTACGTGTGTTGGTGGGGTTTTATTCCTGAAACAATAGGATAAGGAAATCTTTAGAAAACCTACTAAGCTGAAGACACAATGACTAAAAAACACCTATAATAACTGAGTTCAAGGAAATGAGAACAGTAAGAGAGGTGCGATGCATTTGTGCACACACTTTCTTCTTTGAAATTCTTGATCTGGAGAGAAAAAACTGCTCTCAAGAAATACTGTTCACCATGGCTCCTGGCCTGATTTTTAAGATGCTGGCTGGGATAACTGTGGCACCAAGACACTCGGAGCTCCAGCCAAAAGACATTCCCACTACAACTTGATGGAATCAAAGGTTTTAGTTTTATGCAACATGTGCAATACACTACAATATAATTTTCTATCTGAAACACTTCTGAAACATTATTTGATGAAATTCTCCAGTACTTGTTATCTGGCTAGGATCACTCTCTCTTTCCTTGCACACATCATCTTGCATAATGAGATTGAGAATCAAATTCTGATCTTAGTATGGTATATTATTACTCTGTTTAGAACAGAGATGGTGTTTGAGAATATCAGAGAGGCTAATTCAGTAGCTGTACAAACTCCTTCTTATCCGTGCTCTTCAATCAGAAAAATAGAATTTCTGTTTTTTAGATGCTCTTTAACTGCTGATACTCTGACAAACCCCAAACAGGTCCCCTCTTGCCTTCAGACCTCATATCCTGTGAAGCAAACCTGTGCCTGAAGTGTGACACTGTAAACACACCTTTGGCACACGGATGAACCCCCAACACACATAGCACCTCAAACCCAGAGTCCATATTCCTGGTCCTACATTAGGGAATAAGGGCTGCCCAAAGCTCTTCCACTCACCAGAATTTTCTCTCTTGTTGCTGAAAGCACAAAGCTTTCAGACCCACATTCATCCAAGCCCAGGTACCACAAGTTACCTACCTTAGAAGCCAAAGGCTGTCTGAACAGTCAGCCAGGAAACACAGGACCATCCAGCATGACGCTGCTCCTCCTGCTCGTTTCACAGGGCTCTGCAGAAGGCTCTCAGTTAGCTGTTCTCAATGGACTATGCAAAGCCAACTGTGATAAATCCAGGCCTCAGTCTGACAGGAACAGGAGAGGAACAGACTCACCACACCAGTTAATTCACATTCTGAAATCCCCAGCTGTGGCTGAAGCTGCCTGGGAGTGAGAAATGATTTGCCAAAGGTCACAGAGCCACTGGAGATGCCCTTTTGCAGAGCCTCTCTGCCTGCATCCCTCTGCCCAGCTTCTCACTGAATCTTTTCTTCTCTCCTCACATTTAACCTGTTCTTGCCTTTGACCATTTCCTACTTTGCTCTGTGAGCCACCCTTTTCCATTCCTGGTGGTTTCTGTATCTAACTGGATTCAGCTGAAGGATAAGAGCACCCCCAAAACATCAGGATCTTACACAGTAAATCAGGACAACCTGTTCTGTCCTCCAAGCTGTCTGGTGTGTCAGATTTAGTTATGTATACAATACTGTTACATATGTTCCATGTAATACAGTAATGAAACTCCTGTTTCCTTTATTAATGTCCCTTCCACTCCTTCTTTCTGCTTTGCTTCCCACTCTGTGTTCCCTCCAGGTTGAAGAAGGAAACTTTTTGGAGGATATTTTTTCCTAAGGAAACACATATTCCACTTGCATAACGTTACCTGCCATTTTTTGACAGATATTTAAGATAGCAGAATTTCAATCAGTCAAACTTAAGAATAACTCAAACTTTTTTATGTGATAGAATCCCATATAAATGGAAACCTATCACATAAGTCTTCAATGCAGTAGGATTCCCATGTTTTAAAGACTGAATATTTTCTGAAGAAGAAAAAGTTTTTTTCTTCACGATCAGAACTCGAGAGCAATTGTTGAACCTACAGAAAGTAAGCACCAAACCACTGAAACACTTCATTATGCCTTCTGAGCACTGTCCAAATACCAGTATTTACCTCTGAGGCTGCAACAAAATTGCATGTTTCTGGTCTGGCAGAAAGAGCTTTGCAGAGTCAATATTCATATTGCTGTGGGGAAACACATCTAATCTCTACAAAAGCTCTATATAATTGTGTTATTATTATTTATAAGACAATGTATTGGGTAAATAACAGCAGCTCCATCTATGTGCAGTGTTAACAAGAAGCTGATTTCAGAGAGCATCAAGTTGTAAATCAGTCTTCTTAAAATGTAGGAATGAACAGAGCAGCACTTTACTTCGCTAAGCAGAGCAAGATCTCAGCCTGTGAGAATCATCCCTTCAGCATCTTCCCCAGGTCACACACAATCCTGTGGGCATAGCACCAAGTTATTCCTTCTCTCCTCTTTATATATAGCTCATTTTTACTGCACAAAATGTTATCTCCAAGCCTAGAACAGGTTTGTTAATGGGGGCACTGCCGAAACACAAAGCTGGGAAGAAATTATACTCCTTCAAGAAGCACAAGACCAACAAACTTGGAGAAGAATTGGAGGGAAGAGTGGCACAACATATTACATTCACACAAATGTACCGATCTGAAGTATGTTAATAGCTTAGTTACAGAAAATATGTATTTATCTGTCTGTAGCTTTAAGTAACATTAAAAAAATAGAGTGATTCTTCATTAAAGAAATGGTTGAACCTGAATGAATGCACTGACCTAAAATTTTTCATGAGTCACAAAGTATCTACAGAACTATGATACTTTAAAGCCAAACAGACTTATTCAAATTTTAAATATTTGCTAGCAATCATCCTGAAAAATACTTAAACATTGGTATCAATTCCAGTGAGACAGAGATCAGGCTCACCATTCAAGTTACACACTGATATCCATTAGGTTTTTTAAATCAAAACATACTTTCACCTCAGATCTGCCTCCTAGCCCGAGCCTATGACTAGTCCTGGTGGTGATATTACATGAATCACATAGTTTTTCTCCAAACAAACATTTTATATTTCAATAACATTGCAGTCACAACTTAAAAAAACAAAAAGGGATAGAAAATCAAGGCAAGCTTGCAGGGAATGTAAAACAACATAAGCATTCACCATGGCAATTTTAAATAGTGGGAGTTATTAATTTGGCAATTCAATTGCTCAGTGGCAATGTCATTAATAATCAGGTGATTGTAATGAAACAAATTACTCTCAGTTGTGGAGAGTGACAATAAAACAGCCCTAAGGTGGAACAAACAGAATTGTAGTGTTTATATTTTCCTCAAATTTCAGTTATAAAGTCAGTTTATGGACTACATTTTGGTAGTAATTTCTTTGTCTATATCTATATCATATTTGCCTGCCTTCATTTTTTTATTACTACTGTTAAAACTGTGCTATAAAAAGGACAGAGGAGAAATAAAGCTGGAAAATTTGATGAAATATGAACTATGTCTTTTTGCTTTCAATATCTTATCCTTTTTAAAATGATAGCTTCCACATCAAACTAGCAGTGCCTGTCACTGTGCTGCCTGAAAAGAATAAAAACACACAGAGGACACATCTGCTTAATTATCACTGTTTCCAAAAATCAAATGTGCTTAATTTAAAGACCAGTCTCTCTCTTCAACAGTCTCTGTACTTTGAGGTACAGGAGGGACTCTTTTCCCTGCTGTAGAGTCTCAGAGAACAATTCTCCTATCCAAGAGCATTCTTTTGTTCACATATGAGAGTGCACACACACACATGAAGATTACAGTGCAACAGTCTAAATGTGTGTGACTGCAATATCTAAGGCTTCTCCTCCTCCTGTGCAAGTCTCCTTCCCCTTTTCCTCTTTTTCAACTTTCTAGGTTGTAGCCTATTTGTTTTGGAGACTCTTCTTTCTTTCTGAGATGTGACAAAAAGTTAGGCAGCCCCAAAGCTTCAATGCATCTTCCAGCTCTGCCAGATGGTATAATAAAATAAATTATGTATCATAATATCATGTAGGTTGGAAAAGGCCTTCAAGATCATTAAGTCCAGCCATAAAACTAACCCAGTCCTACAGTTCCACCCACTCACAGATCCTTAAACTGCAGCTGCAACAGAAACACACCCAGTTCAGAGATTCCAGAGTTTTCTTATCTACAGATGAAATGAAGGAACAGGAAACACACTTTTAAATTCCAGTTTACCCACCAGACACAGTGGGGTTTTTGACATTACTCCTTACAGAAGAGTAAGGCACCACGAAAAGGTTAAAATAAAAGAAATTTGAAGCCAACAGCTGTTTTCCTCATATATACAAAGGATTTCAGAAATACCTTAACAGAGAAACAGAAAAAGACAACAGCTGGATGTGAAAGTCTGAGAGATAAAGAAAGAGCTGGCCAGGTATGGGTATCGTTTCATGGTTCTCTCCTTGCCACCACAGCAGCTTTAAAGTGTTACAGGGACTCTCAGCAGTCGTCTGCTGGACACAAAAATTCACTTTTCTAGCAGCAGATCATTATTGAAATTCACTGTGGAATTCCACTACCATATGCAGGCAACTGAGGACATAGCTTAGTAACAAAACCAAAACCAAACAAAAAACCCAAACCAAAACACAGAAAGGGAGTTTCCTATTAAAATTTGAAATATTGTATCAGTTATGAGACATCACATCATAAAACCAATTACAAAAATGATTATATTTTAATTATCTATATTTTTATAAAAATTACAACCTTAATCTAGCTAAGATTAGAAGAAAACTAATATAAAAAGCAAATATATTTATGATCCTTTAAGATCACTAGTCCCTTCTTCTTTTCTTATGTAGTAGGGAAATACAAATCCAGTTTACAAATGTCAAACTTCAAGGAAAAACACTTCAAGACCAAAGAGTGGGAACTCCTGGTTTCTTGACTCTTAATTCAGCCCTGTCTGCTGGGAAAAGGGAAGAAACTGAGGCCCTCTGGTAAAATAACAACACACTGTAAAGTAGCAGCCATTTGTTTGGGGTTGTTACTTCTCTTTATGAATAAATACAGCAGAAATGGAATAGCTAAGCAGAAATTAAACTTCTGCACAAACAAAAAGGGTTTGGATCCTACTTCCAGACTTTTGTCAAATGCTCAATGAACAGGTTTCTGCAGGCTGGAAGAGCATAGGGAAATGTATGCTGAGCGAGCAGTCAGAAAAACGAAGTTAAACTCAGATTACTTCCATTTTCTGAAAGGTTTCAGCAAAGGTTATACAGGATTTCAAATGTAGAAAGCAAATAGGAGCAGAACAGGCTTTATTGCTGGCATTTGTAGCATTTGCTAATTTGGGTGCATAAATACTGAGAAATCTCTGCATAATTTCACTGCTGAAATCCATTGATGGGAGGTGCATTGACATTTCAGGTCAGTCAATTTGCTTTTAGTTCAGAAATAAGTTTTCTTCAAATTCTGTAAAGAACTGTAAGGAAAAAATGGGGGAAGAACAGATGATTTGTGATTCTGCCTTCTGTTCAGGAAAGGTGAGTTTTTTCATACTCTGTCCAGGAAAAAGAGAAGATAATGGTTAGAACTAACATTGTAAAGGTTCTTTCCTGCTTTTTGGACCTTGACAAGCTCACATTTTGGGATAGCTCAGATATTTTTCCTTCCCATTTGGAGTTTGGGAGGACTTAAGTAGGGCACCCAAGTATAAGAGAACTCTTGGAAAGAGAGCTCCAAAACCACAAAGAAATTCTTTTGTTACGTTATTTGTAGAGGTGATGAATCAAAATACATGAAAGAAAGTGAAATTAAAATCTCCTTGATGATAAGGAAAACCAGGCAATATTCTACACATTTATTTAAAAAACCAAAACCCCACCAAAACATATTAGTCACACAAAACCAGGCAAATTTTGTAATGCTTGGAGACCAGCTCTGCCAGTGATGCAGAGCTTATTGTCTTTCCAGCTCATAATTTCCTTTGATCTGTGTAGATTGTCAGTCTTTCTATCAGAGCCTATTGGAAATTTTGTTGATGAGATAATTATAAAATTAATAGATTCAACATGAAACTTGATTGAAAACAGCCCACTTGATTTCAAGAGTAGAGACACAATAAATAATTGTCTTGCTGGAATTCATGTAATTTTGTGAAGAATATTTTGTATAAACAGCATATCTATTGGACTCAGGAAATTATGTTGGGTTCATATAATGAAATTTTCTTTTAATGCAACTGTGAGAGTCTGGACTGGAGGAAAAGCCCCAAAAGAGACAGAGCATCTGGTAAAATATCATTTGCAGCCTTTTGTTACCACCCAAAGCATCCTGTAGATGTGCATTTTTAAAGCACAGTGCAGATAGTGCATTTTGCTTCTAAAAGGTAAGAACAAAATCTAAAAATTGAAGTAATCCCCAACACTTTCAGTTCTAATTTGTCAGATTATCTTGGCACAAAGTAGATAATAAGTTGTGACCCAGAAGTTCTTTTTCACGTAAGATGCCTCTTCTGAAGGGTTCTTTCATTCTGATTAAAGATTTAAATCTTTAAATTGCCCTGATTACAGTCTGCCAAGCAGTTCCTGGAACCAAAGCATTCTCAAGAAGTTCATCAGCACAGCATCCAGCACACGCAGACTCTGCAGGGGACTGCAGGACGTGGCAAAGGCGCCGGGGCAGGGGCAGCTGCCAGCAAAGCCTAGGCCAAGCAGAGCCCCTTTTCCCTCCCAAAGGCAGCATCTTCAGCTAAGAGAGTGTTTGTAGCCATGGAGTAAGTTCACCTTTAACTTTAAATCATACAACCTCTTTTTGCCAGGGCTGAACTCGTCCCTACTTTGTTGCATGTGTGCTCTGTGCAAGCTGCGTTTTGTGGGGCTGACATTTCTGCCAGAAAAGACAATAAATCCTTCTTTCTTCCAACAGCATTTTTTGAAAAAAAAAGAGAGGCTGTCTCTGCTGGCTGAAACCTCCTGTCCTCATGCACTGCCTAAGCTTTCCCCTTAGCTGGTTCTTAAGCAGCAGGAGCCTTAATGCAAGTGGGAATCATGTTGCGAACAAACTGACTGCAGCAAGTTTACATGTTTATATAAAAATACAAATTAGCATGTGATTCTTCTATATATAATGGAATCAAATTGCCTGGAAGAAATCCTGCAGCTACCCACTTTACAATTTACTTAAGACAAACATTTATTTCCAGTCAGAAACAACACACTAATTTTTTGACAAAGGCAACTGTGGAACTGCTTAAGTTTGTACAAGGGGAGACTGCTCTGCTGGTACCAAGGAACACAAACATGCATTTACAGAAGGGACTCTTATTTCACCACTATTTAAATTATGGAGTCACAGTATCTGGGTTTAGCTGTTATAATGCTTTTACATTCACCACTGTAACACTTGAAGACACCCTCTTTTATTAAGGAAAGAACCAAAATCATTTTAGTCCCTAAAGCAAATAAAATTAAAATCCAATCCCAAGCAGAGTTTACTTCAAACAAGGAGGAGAACAAAAGGCTCCACAAACTCCTTAAAGATTCTGGTTTTGCCAGTCTGATTTAAGGGAAAGACCCTCAGACCACAGCACACAACAGAGGGGAACCAAGCAGACTAAAAAGGTCTTGGTGAGTTTGCTTCCAAACCTTCAACAGAAAAAACACAAAATGGTCAGTACACTGTGTATGCACAGGCACACAAAACTTTGCACATCTGGTTTTTTATCAACTAAGTTTATTCTGTTTAGACTATTTGAGCCCCACATATAAAATTAAGCAGAAAATAAGTAAAACGATATAAAAATCCCCAACCCAGCAACCTAAAAAGAATCAACTCAAACCCACTTCATATTTTCAAATATGACAATCTTACTAATAAGATGGGACAGCTAGAGCAAATATTACAAACCTTCCTCTCTCTATATGCTGATTTATATACTCCATTTTTACATTGATTTCAGTGTAGAGCTATAAGGGAAAATTAGTAACCATGATATTACACAGAAGCAAAGAGGAAAAAGAGATTACAGTTTACTGTCACATTTGCAATCATCTGAGCACAAGCACATTAGAATAACTATACTCCATTAGATCCTAAACCCATCCACTCCTGTCTTCTGCCTCTAGCAGTGGGTAACCAGGAATGGGAAAGCTGTGCTACTTTCTCCAGCTTTCCCTGACAGCCTTGCCTATGTAATGAGGAAAATAATAATGACATGACTGGGCTTTCTCTACGCTGACAAGTGACATCTTGAGTTTTAAGAGCCTGCAGCATATTATCTGCAGGCTGTAACGCTCAATGGGCTTTGCATTTCACACATCTAACTTCCCATACACACGCTCAGAGCAGGAACCCAAAGAGATGCAAACTGTGTGCTGTTAAAAGAGAACCCAGTTTTTGGATGAGGGTCAGTACCTACTTACAGGCTGTGTTTTAGCTGAAGGTGCAAAGACACTTCAAATAATGAGCTGATCAGCACATCTAGTTAGGCTTGCAGCAGTTTTAGGGTTGATCCATGTAAAGTTTAGTACATTAACAGGGCCAAATAATATCACAGCAAAGCTGAAATCTCCCCAACATCAGTATTGCTAAACCAGGGAAAAAATCCTACCTTTTCCATTTGCCTAATTCTCTTTGGTTTCTTTTTCCTTTAAGACACTGCCATTGAAGTTTATACATCACATCACATCATCTAAGGGAACCTGAGAGGAAGAGTGAACATTAGCAAGTATATGTATGCATCTTACTTATCTATCTGTTAACTATTGAAGAAGCTGCACATTATCAAGATGGGCTCTAGCAGAGTGGTTAATTTTTAAAATTTTTTTAATTATTTTTTTCTCTGGTACACCAATCCCCTGGAAAGCTCTCCAGCAAATCACAGGCATGGCCATGGATATACACTAGCAGGCTAAAGGCTGGAACCTCAAAAATCAGCGTAAACCAGCAGGTTCTAAACACACCTGGTCAGCAAGGACAGTCAGAAGTACAGTTCAGCTGCAAACTCGCATCCTGCGTTGCCATGACTGTGGAGAGAACAGTTGTGCACAGACTGAAAGGGTTTATCCTGTCTACTGAATGAAACAACAGTCTATCCAGGGCTGCTGTTGACAATTCTCAGCAGTAAAAGTAGCTGTTAAATCTTGAATTAGTTTGAAGTCAGGCTCATTAAATTTGGAAATGAGCTACAAAGATGTTTTCAAAAATGATGAGAGAGTGAGTCAATTTTTAATTACTTATCAAGGAGGGGTTTTCAGAAGAGGTCATCTTCACAACAATGCAAAGCAATAGATGTAACACATTTACAGTTGGTTTTGTTTTCATGACAAACACCCAGAATCTGAAGGGAGTACAGAGATCAAAAATGGCTTGCTTTGACCAATATTTATGCAATATTCTGTCTTCCAGCACAAAGACAGAAAAAAAGCACAAATGTAATAGTCTGTCCTTCTTAAAGAAAACAATCCATATATTTATATACAAGCAAAAATAATGAGACCTTCTGTTCAAGTCAGCTTAAAAAACTTCCTTCCTCTTCAATCATACAAAGACATGCTTTGGTCAAAATCTGGCACTTGTAGAGCAAGTTCAACTGCTGGAAGATTCTGCAGGTTGTTACTTGTAGCTCTCCTTGTTCATTCTCACTTTTAATCTGGCTGCATCCATCCAATGACAGTAAATCAATAGCAACAAAGTGATGCACTGAAATTATCATTCATGCCAGCATGTTTTATGGCACTGAGTGCATTAGGTTCTGGCTTGCCTTGGAGCTGGAGCTCACCCTGGGCAGCTGCTCCCACTGACCTGCTGGGGTTCCTAAGCAGAGGGCATCCCTGCCTGGCAAGGCCCTGGCAGCAGCAGTGTTAGGAGGAGCAGATGCCCACACCACCTGCAGTGAATTTTGGGAGGCAATTTCCCTTCCCCACCACCTTTAAGCAATTCCTCCTCCTCTGATGTAGGTAATCCAGAAATCTTTGTTAACATGTGCAGAAGCTTTTTGTTTGTTTGTTTGCTTATTTTGTTTGGGTGTTTTTTTAGGGAAATATCTGTCCATATATTATCTCATAAACAAAGTGCTACCTTATACCTCACCTCTCCATGGGGGTTGCTCTCTCATCCCACCCGTCTCTGTGATCAGGAGACCTTAATATAACCTGAAACATAAATAATGCACATCACACAAACACTTTCTCTCAAAAACTTGGGTCTGGCTTTACCAAGTATCTTTTAATGCATTTCATTCGGACCAGAGGGCATCCCTGTATGTACCAACCCCTTCACACAGTCATAACCACAGGACCAGATGGCTTTCGACCTTCACCTCAACACCACTACCAAACCTGTTACACCATGACCTGCTGGCACCAGAGTGTTCTGCCCAAGGCAGCAGAGTAGATCATCCCCACCACAGAGCACCACTGGGTGGTTGCTTTCAGCAGATGACAGGGGATTTTTATTTCCAGAACAACAGAAAATGGAGATTTTGAGGCTATGAGAAAACATGTCAAAACGAGAACCTTTTGCCTCTGAATAATTCTTTTCTTTAAAGTTACATTAGCTTCAATAACAAATAACTGGGGAAAAGAGGCTTCAGTAAACCTAGGAAAGATGTGACATGACACTTCAGCATAGAGAAAGAAGTGATGTGTGAGAGAATGGAGAAAGGAACATTTTACATTTTTACATCTTATTATAGTACACATATCATAATTATTATAGTATTACACAGCTGAGCTCCCTGATTAGGCCAAACTGGGATTTAACCCTGACTTTCAATCTTTCCCTCACCTTTCCTCCTTTGAACACAAATGATTGGTATTGTTATTCCAGAGCATGAGACCTGGATATATGTGCTAGTACTCAGCAAAGAGATTGCAGAACATATCAGTACCAACAATGTTGTCTGCCACATTGGTGAAACATCCTGACATATTTTGAGGTGCATTTCAGTGACAGTCTGGCTTCACAAGGCCCAAACCAGTTTATTTGATTATTTTCAGGGCATATTCCCTCAGCACACAAACGATATCAAATTCTGACAACCTATTACTGAGAAGTATATACTTTCTGATAAGATGATCTAAGGCTCTGAATTTGGAATATTTTCTATGTTACTAGAATTAAAAGTATTGAGAATGAAAAGTTCCAATTAATTCAATCCCCAGTATAAGGTTTCACATTGTCAATTTTTCTACTCAGAACCAGAGAAGTGACAAAACCAGTTAAAAGAAAATAAGAAATAGAACTTAGCTCTAAGTACCACAACAATCTGCAATGCTCCTGTGGTTTGGTAAATGTAATCTCCTGATAGACCTCGCTTACAAGGTTGCCTGTCTGAAAAAAGTAAATCATGGAGTGATTAATTAGAAAACATATCAATGAATAACTTAAAAGAGATTCTAATTTGAAAACTAAGTACTGACCATATTGCCTCTTATTGCTAGAAATTCTGAAGAAGCTACCAGAAATCAAATCCACTTTTACTCTTTTAAGGTTGAGCTCTGCTATAAAGAAAAGTCATGAGGAGAAATAATTTTTAATTTTACTTTGGTTAAGTATCAACACAGAATGTTTATTATAAACTCTTGAATTTGGAGGCTTTCACATTTCATTCTAAAGGCTTATCAGGACTTGGAGATTTTTAGGCTCAATTTCAAAGGCCAGCATCAGCTTTTAAAGCTTTCCAAAGTGTCATGAAGAATAAAGCTGCATGATTTAGGTGGGTAAGTGAAGGTCCCAGTAAAAACGCATTGGCTTCTTCATAATCCTGGAAGGAATGGCCTCCAGCACTCCCAGTTTGAATTTCAAATTCTCCAGGCATCTAAACTTGTAGTCTTCCCAACATCTCCAGCATTTCGTTTTCCTCTTTTAGGGAAAGCACCAGCCCCACAGCCATTTCTTGGGATGCAAATCAACAGGCATCTGGAAACTACTGAGGCACAGCCCTTGCTCAGACCCAAGGGAAGCCTTCAGCAAAACACTACGGGATATATTTTTTCCACTTCTGGTTTTTTGAATTTGCCTTGCCTGAAGGACACGGCGGCACTGGCTGGACCAGAAGTGCCTCCCCCAGCCCCCTTCATGCCTCACTGCACACGCTCCTGCAGCAGGTGGGGGACAAGGCATGAATTATCTCCAGATGAACCTGCTGCTATTTCGCTTACTAACTAAAGCTCAAACCACCAAGCTGGTACATCAAAGACGATTCCACTACCTTCACTTTTAGTCAATTTATGAAGAAGAGTGCACTTTTTTAAAACACAGACCAAAGGTACCCAGCCTCAGCAGATGGCACAGAAATATGCACTGCAAGTGCACAGATCCAGGCTCCTGCAGCTCTGATTCCATGGCAGTGAGTTCACTTTCATTCCTGCTCTCTCTCTCAGCTTATTCAAAGTAGCTGCTCATAGACTGGTCTGTGCTTCTGCTTCCTTAAAATGCTCATCAGATGTGTCTAACCTTACCCTGCATTATCTCTTTCACCAAGATTTAACTTCATGCAGAAACTGGCTTATATGTCTGTGTCCTAAATCTGGGTTCCAGATTGTGGGCTTGTACAACTAATGTCAAAAAGTTAAGTGTTGTAACACTTAAATTCAAGATAACTTGGATTTTTATTTTACCACATTTTGCAGCCTCCTACTAATCCATATAATTATTTACATCTCAATATAAAATTCTTAATTTAAAGTACAAAAAAGTACCAGGAAGAAAATAGCTTATCTATGTTTAGACCTAATTCAGGTTGATATTTTTAAACATATTCATAAATATGGCAATTCAATTTCTAATCCCAAATCCATCAATATATTTAGGTTATCCACTGTTTAGACACTTCACTTAAATCAAAATCAGTGGCATTCAATGGTACCAGTATGTGAACAGACCCTTATTATGATTAAGTTCACATGAATATTCAGTATCTGCTGTATGCAGGGCTTGCTGCACAACTCATTAGATCAGAGAGTTGTATATATGGAATATTTGTGACCTTTGAACAGTCACAACTCATTCACAGCAACTTGCTACATTCATTCTTGAAACTCTTAGTGTGCCTACACATCCCTTATATATACTTGTTAGGTACATAGGCCCACACACAGAGCACACACTGTACATGAACTGCACTCTGGTGATACAGAGCACTGGATACAACAGCATTTGTGCAGAAACTATTTACTAAGTTAGAAGACTTGGAAGATTTACTACAATGAAAAGCAAAGTCATGTCAGGATGTGGTTGGTTTGATAAATAATGGAAGGAGATTTCATAACACAGAACTCTATTATCCCTTCAGCATAAAGTGTGAGGGAGAAGGAGAGCTAATAACACAGTGGCATAAATTCCTCCTAATGGAGAGGCAGGCAGATTCTTGCCCCAAGGGAAGCAGGGTTAGGGTTTGTACAAGGACTAACAGCTAGGAGTTACTCCAGGTTTACCAGCTGGTGAAGAACTCAGCACAGCCTGCCTTTGCCACTCATGCTGTGACAGTAGAAGGCACTGGCAGAAGGGGCACAACTGGAGGGTGAGGCTGCTCAGATCCCAGACATCAGAAGCTACCCAGGCTGCTTGATAGTCCCCCGGCCAGCTCTGCACTGTTAGCAAGTGATGATATAGTGCACAACTTGTCATGATTTCATTTAAAAACCAAATCAATAAATGAAATTACATTATTCTCGAGGATTGAAAACCCCTTCAAGGCTTAGCTGCTGTCAGAACACCACGCTTCTGGGCATAGGGCTGGAAAAAATACAGGAATTTGTGGTGAAAACAAAATGCATTTAAGATTTTTTAAAAAGTTTACTTCATTCAGCCTGCAATTCTGTTTTTGTAACCCCTCAGGGTTCAGCCACGGTATGTTTTGTCAGTTCTGTCTCTTCAACCATCGACCACTGTCTTCAGGTTCATTTCTGAGCGGGGACGTGGGGGTGTGATGTAATGAATATATGCAGTCTAGTTGTTTGAACGATTCAGTGTTATCTGGGTATCCCTGTGCCATCTATCATCTGGAAATTTAGACTGCTTTTCAGATCACTCAAAGGAATTAGAGCTCTTCAGGACATAATTTCTTACCCTGCAATTTATTTCCCTGGCAAAAGCATAAAGAGAAATTCAATCTGTTTTCACTGAAAGTCCAAAAAGTATTAGACTAAATACTTACACTCAGACAGCTGTACATAAAGGTGTCTGGCTCCACATATCTTAATTTTCTTCTCCTGAAATCAAGAGTAATCATTGTGTGGACGTGGTATAAAAGCATGTTGAAAGTGAGCCTCAGCTCAGCCGAAGCAGAGATCTTTTCCTTTTGATGCAATACAATACAATCAACGTCTGTGGGAAACAAAAGTTTCTCGTAAGGGCTTATAGAGCACAAATAAAAGAGCGGCCCAAGGGGTGGATAATCCGTTTACACAGAACTTACTGTACTCATGTTATCAAGAGGAAAAACAGCAGCAGAAATTAGGCTGAAGTGAAATTTCATTGTAGTATTGGTAAGTAGGTGATCAAAGAGACCACATTGTGTTGAGAACCCCCACTCTTGGCAGGCTGCTGGAGAGCACTGCCGGCACTTGTCATCTCAGCACACACAGGGCTGAGCAGGTACTTTCAGGTTCCATGTTACAGTTTCGCCTGTCACTGAAGGCAGCCAAAGTCCTTGAACTGCTACTGCTCTTACAAAATCCCCCAGGAGAATCTAGTAGCAACTAAAAGGACCGGGAGGATTAAGCACATTGGAAACACTCTACATACTGTAATTTGAAACACTCCAACTCCCATCTCCTGCCGTCGCCTCTGTGGCAGCAGCTGCTCACACTGCTGCCACCACTGTACCTGTACCTGTCACCATCCTCTCCCTCATGACATGGGGTCAAGAAGGAACAGCAGCAGTAGAAAAAACAGAGTGGTTTTTTTTTTCAAATGGCCATTTATTAATGAGCTAAGCATTCCTTGGTTAATTATTTGTTAACTTCCCTAGGTCTGACCATGGTCCCAGGGGATGCCCACTTCTGTGATATGTAAAGCTCTGAAGTACTATCCCCCCTGTCTGTCCCAGCAGCATTGCATCATAAAATACAAAATTTTCTACTATGTTTGCAATATGGTCTAGTTGCCATTTCTTTTAACAATACTGTGCCCTAACATGAAGCATCTATTGTTGCTTCAGTCATACAGTTGCTCAGATCAAATGTTAGTAACCTAGACTGACATCAGAGGACTGAGGTCAAAGATGTTTCCTCAGGGGCACAAATGCCTGTAAATAACTGTATTGTGTTTAAAGGTCCGAGAGCAGCTGCTTTATCACTATCACCTGTCCAGCGCCTGCCTTAAAAGTGCTCTCCTGTAAAGAGGCTTCAACTGCACTTGCTTTATTCAACGGCTAGTATGGAAACAGATTTTTATCCCACAGTAGCTACTGTCTGGAGACATTTGCTTGGAATATACTTAATTAAAAAAACAAAAAAAGCCTTAAGAGAAATAACCCCATTATATTTCTAAATCCATCATTTTGGTCATAATTCTGCCAATACTTTATGGGTATTCCCTTGTAGTGTTTGCTTAATACAGAAATCAGGTTGTCTTTGCATTCAGGGAGTGTCACGGACCAGCAGGTGTTATTCTGAGCAAGGACTGACAAACCACAGGTTGCCATTTCACCATTACAGCATCCTCGCTCCCCGTGCTCTATATTCTCTATTGCTATTGCCAAAGTAATGAAGCATCTGAGATCAAAGATGGTAAAAAATTCAGTATCACTGCTATGGATTCTTCTGTTCCAGCTGCTTTGCTTCTCAGTTCAAATTACATTCCTCTGCATAGGCACAATATCATAAGCTATTGCATCAGAAGTGATTAAGATGTTATAAAAAAATGAAGGATTATCAAGCTGAGGGAATCCTGGCTGGTGTAGAGAGATGAACAGATGAGTAATTGTGATTGTGTATGTAAAATAAAGAAGTAAAATACATCTTCAACAAAATAAACCACCAGCTGTGACACAAATTAGCATTCATCTCTTGACTTTCCTGCGGCTACAAAGACTTACCTCAGGCGAAGATGTTTCATGGTTTAGCCTTGTCATGTATCATCAGTAACTTCTTTACAAATTATCAACTGTCTGCCCTTGTGGCCAAGAAGGCCAATGGTATCCTGGGGTGCATTAGGAAGAACATCACCAGCAGGTTGAGAGAGATGATCCTGCCTGTCTCCTGAGGCCCGGTGAGGCACATCTGGAGTGCTGTGTCCAGGTCTGGGCTCCTGGGACGGGTCCAATGGACAGTAACAAAGATGATTAGGGACTGAAGCAACTCTCTTACAAGAACAGGCTGAGGGAACGGGGCCTGTTCAGCCTCAAGAAGAGATGACAGAGGGGATATCTCATCGATGTCTGTAAGTGTCTGGGGAGAGTGTCAAGAGCTCCTCTCAGTGGTGCCAAGCAATAGGACAAGAGTCAACAGCAGGAAACTGATGCACAGGAAGTTGCACTTCAATATGAGAAAGAACTTCTTCACTATGAGGGTGACCAACCACTGGAACAGGTTGCCTGGGGAGGGTGTGAAGTCTCTGTCACTGGAGATACTCAAGAACTGTCTGGTTGCAATCCTGTGCCACATGCTCTGGGATGATCCTGCTTGAGCAGGGCGGTTGGACCAGATGACACCCAATGGTCCATCCCAACCTGCCCCACTCTGTGATTCTTTTCTACGTCATTACAATTGTCTCTTCACAGCAGCATCAGCAACACTCTTCAACATACACGCAGCCTCCTCCCCTGGTTGTCCTCAATTTCAGCCTTATACTACAGTGACTCTCTCATAAGACAGTCTTTCCTGAAAAATGAAACACATTTGAAACAGAAGTTATTTAGAGCTCTGCCAGTTATTCACCAAGGATCTGACATATTTGCTTTAAATAACTGTTCTTCCTCTTCTAAACAGTTTTGGCTTTTATCATATTTAGCAAGCAATAAATTTTCCAAATTCTTAGACTCCATTTCCAGCCCTTTACCTTCCTGTGCCTACTGTTCAATGCTTCCATATAATGAGACTGTGTTTTCTCACAGATAATGCTCCAAAGAGCAAATGACAGCTTTTCAGCTCTCTCACATGGCTAACAGTCTCAGTTTACTAGGAATAAATGACTGCACCCCTCATTTATCACACACATTGAACATGTGCCTTTGCATTTTTCTCTCCAGGTCAGCTGGAGAAACCACAAGCCAGGCAAAGACAGAGGACACAAGCAAGTGCATGTATACAGGTAGTGTTTAGCACAAGAGTAACTACTCTGCAAAGTAGCATCGCTCAGGTAATTCTTCACAATCCAGCAAACACAATCTACAGCTCTAGAAAAAACTCTATAGCAAAGTCCAAGATTCCAATACTAAATCAATACCCTCCAGGAACTGCCTATTCTGTACTTTAAAACAGATATTTTCTAACAATCCTTTTGCATTTCAAACAAATTTTCCATTCCAGGCAAAAAGAAAATGGCTGAAGTCAAAATGTGTCCCAGTTAACATTTGCCAACACAAAGTGACAGTAGGTGGGTATTTCTTGTATATTTACAGCATCATGACTTGCAAGGTACTTGAACACAGGCATCAACTGGGTCATCATGTCCAATTCTCTGCTGTCTCAGGCAATAACACTGTATAAATCAGTTCATACAGCCTACTTGATGGTTCTTACACCACTAGCAATCCCTAGATAACATATTGCTTTATATAATGTGTAAAACTGAGTATCAAAAAGTATCAAAACTGTGACAGTCTCTACTTCAATAAGTTTCCTACCTGTATTTGTGATGCTGCAATACACTTGTAGCCCTACATCACACCAATAGAGCTACTATAAGGTAACAAAGCAAAAGAATCTAGTTAAAACGTTGAGACCAGTATCACCTTGTTTAATTTATATGTTTAATATTCTAGTTTGCTAATTATCTACTTGCATACACAGCCTTCTCAGGAGATCATGTTATTAAAAGTTAGTTTGCACATGCTAATGATACACCCAGCTACCTTGCCAGTTGTACATATAATTGCCATAAATGGCACAAACAAAAAATTTTGGCCATCTACCAGCTAGAATTACCCCATGCAGATTTTTGAAAAGCTGCTTCCTATCCTGCACATCTTAGACTAAACTGTTGCCAGAATAACACAAGTCAAACTCCACTCCTATGAATCCCTGTTTGAAAGGTATGTGAAAAGATGAGGAGGAATACCAAAGAGTGTAAGTGGACTTGTGTCCAGTTATACTGGAGTCAGTTTCAATGGATTCAGTGAAAACAGTAGATGATGCTTGGATTGTTTTCCCCCTGCTTTCCAGCATACTGACATATGCTGAGCTTTATTGCTTCTGAAAGCATCCTTGCAGCCATTCAGTGAGACTTTAAAACCTTCCAGTGACGCAATCCTTATTGCACATCAGTTGTTATTGAAATCTCTCATGCATACTTGGGTTGAGCAATGTTAAATATGGCTAAAAAATGTTACTGTGCTGATGGCAATATTATTCACATTACAACTCTGCCAAGAGACCCCTCCAGGCTGAAGCCACACTGAGCCAGACACTGCATGTGCTGATAGCAAGAACTCGTGCCTAGCCCTGGGAACACACCATTCTCACTGACCATGCAGAAGAAACAAGAGGAAAAGTGAAGTTACAATATCTTGCTTAAAGGTCAAATCACATCTTTTGAATCACAGGCCAGTATCCCTTAACAAACTTAGTCCTTTAGCCTGGATATGCACTGAGCAATGAGACACAACACAGAGCAAAGCTACCTTAAATCACATCTCAAAGATTTCTTCAGTGCCTGCAGGCTCTCAAAGTCATAGTCTTGGTGCTGCATCCTCCACTTTTAACCCTCAGCAGTGCCAGGTTCTCCAGATGGGAAACACCTAAGGTGCAGTGGATCTCATAGTCCCTCTGTGAACAGAAGTACAGAGCCTGCCAAACTCTCCCTCCTCCCTGTCATTGGCAATCTTGCTGCAGACACAAAATGCAAAGTGGGGGAAACTGAAGGACCCTGCTTGTTGGGGTTTTTTTGTTTCCTCAGAACCTGAGGAAGTTAAACCACTTCCAATGGGCTAAACCCATTCACTCAGTTATATTATCTGACATTTCATCCATGTTTCTGTTTCTAAGAGCAACAAAATCCCATGATGGAAAAAATGAATGAGCACTCTCATCCTGGTTATCCCACTGGACACAGAGACTGACTGAAACAAATGCAAAGTAAATTGCCTATATAACATCAGAGGAAGCTGAGTCCCACAACAAACAAGCATTAAATCTGCTTTTTCACTACCTAAACCCCAAGATCTCCAAGAAAGAAATAACAAAAGAATGTTTAAAAGCATGCTGAGTTACAGCCTGTTTAGAGGCCTACTGTGCAAGGGTCTACCACACAAATAAATATGATGATTTCTTTTTTTCACTTTTCAGAATGGATTGAGGTAAATGAGACTATTTTAACTCATTCAAAGCTAAAACAGCCTGTCTCGACAGTTCCTTCAGAAATATCTTGCTTTTCTCTATTACCTTCACCTGTAGCATAGCTGCCCTCCTGCCATAAAAGTAAGCACATTACTGTAGTCAGCAAATGACACAATTCTACAATATCACCACCTCTGTTTCAACCCACTCTTTGAGGAATTATTAGTTTCTTCACCACTGAGAACACTGCTCATATCATGTACATTTCAATGCTACCACCTCAGATTCAGAATATTTACTTTGCTTTTATGTCCCATTTTGAATATGTGTTCGACTCCCAACTCATTCACTTCTCAGCACCTGAACAGGCAAACACACCACGGTTCATCTGGATCATCACTAAGTCTGCAATTCAGTGACTAGCTCCTCCTGCTGATTCACAGGCTTAAAACTCAATAACCACCACTGGTTTCACAATTTTCAAAGCAATCTAATATCAAAGGGAGTCATTACATGAAGAAATTGTACTTCCTACAAATAGTAAACAAGGTTATTCAAAGATACACAAATACAAACTCTTGCAAGAGGCAGAAAATTAATTTCTGATCCATGCACAGCTGACCTAAGCTGCAGGATGACAATTTACACTTGTACAAGATTGGACATTCACCCAGTATTTCTGTTGCTTGCACTGCCTGATAATTTCCTCCACAGCTTGTGTTGCTGGTATCCATGGCAGCTGCTCATCTCACCAGGGGCCTGCCCAAAGCACCCCCTAAGTGGGGACACAAAGAAAGTATGTACAGGGTAGAGGGAAAAAATAGCACTCAGAAGGGCTTGAAGTCAAAAGGGTTGCACTTTGATATTTAATTAGAAAAAGCACATTAATTAGAGAATATCAAAAGTGAAATAGGTCAGAAGACATAGACATAAGTGATAATTAATGTACCACTAAAATAAATGCTAAAAGCCAAAAGCAAAACAACCCCCTAAACAGTAATTCTGTCAATAATGAGTAAATAGTGAATCCTGCATGCTACTGAGGCTTTTTTGCCTGTGTTCTCCTCATGTACAGGCAATAGCATTATTAAGAGCCAGTCAAAGGATATTTTGGCACTAGCCATAGAGCAGCAGAGAAGAGATCATGTCCTGGGTGGTTTGGGTTTTTTTCCCCAGGAATTCTTTCCTTAATTCTAGCTTATGCCAGCTTTTCCTGAACATAATTCAGTCACAGAGAGGGAACAAAAAATGTTACAAAAATTTCAAATTAAGATTCCACCAGTGAAGACAAGTATTTTGAAGTCAGTGTCTCAGCTAGCAGAGGCCAGGGCTGGCAGGGAGCACAGAGGCAAAGCCAGTTTACCTCCACAGAAAACTTCCAGACTTCAGGCATCACAGGTTTGGGGATTTATTTAGGCTGGGAGACTGCTAGTGCGGACAACCAACACAGTTACCAATAGCATGGAAACCTCCCATGGCATTTCTAGTACAAATTGGAGCAAGGGAATCCATCCCTCAGTACTGCACCCCCTGATTACCTGCACGGCTTTTTCCTCCTGAACTTCCTCTTGCAGTAAAAACTAGTGGAAGGTGTGAAAATAAATGTCTGACCAAACAGTTGTATAATAGGAGGCCATTAAAGACTCTGACTAGTTCACAGAGAGAGACCTATTGTTTACAGTACAAGATTGATTAAGGCGTAAAACAATGTTTTATAGGGCTGTTTCTGTCACACTTTTAAAATCCTCCACTAGAACAAACGACATCAAGAAAATGCAAGTGCTGTATTTCATAGATGAGGTAATTGAAGAGTATCCAGTTAGCAAAATCATTGAAAAAAACTGAAAACTTGTCCCTAACTGCAAACCTGAGAGAAAATAAAGCTGGGTAGAGCAATTTCTGTTACCACTACTAAGAGATAAGGCAGGAATTTCATGGAGAGGATTAATAACAAAGCAAAGCAGACAGGTTATCACAATGTTTGAGATGGTATTTTTTTCTCCATTTTATTATTTCTATTAATAAACTAGGCCAGAGAGTAAGACACATGGTTTGAGAAATTATCCTGATCATCTACCTACTTTTGAATTGTGACAAAAAATACCACTGCAGTACCTCACATGAAAGCCAATTAATTTCCTGTAGCAAATCTCAACAGATCTATGGGATCCAGGAACAACTTGAAACTTTTGAGCTGAGACAGGCTGTGAACTCTTGTGAAATACTTTTTCTGGAAACCTGGCACCTGTATATCCCATAGTCTCACACGCCTCCACATCTCCCAGAGATGAGATTCAGTGCAATCCCAAGGTCCAGGAGGTCTGAGTAATGATCTTCCTTCCAAGGTGCTCATTAGAAAGTGCTAATCCTTTTCATGGGTAGGTGGCAAAGTAAAAGTTGCTTCCAACAGCTTTATTACTAATTTTTGCATTCCCTTTACTCCTATTTTATTTTCATCTGTTTTGAATTGTCTATGATTAAAACAGGAGGATAAAAAAAATACAAAACAAAACCAAAAACTTACTTGAGTGAGTTATAGAAAAGACAAAAACCCAAACCAAAAAAATTACAAAATTCTTGCCTGAGAGGAAAATTTGTAGAAGATTTTACTTTCACTAGTAACTCATGAAGCACTGTAGTGATTAGCCATTAATTATCCATTAATAACAGAACTATTTAATCATCTTAAATTGGATGGGTGCTTAAACTTGGGGAAAGTCTTTTGGGAAGAGTACCTTATAAACAGACACTTTGGTTTTGCTTTCCTTTGAGGACTCAATTCCTAATTCAAAATCTATTAAGGCCAGCACTTTCTGCTCACAAAATATGAGAAAATAGATTTTTTTCCCCATTATTTCAGAATCTGAAGTTGCATAGCATCTCTTTTATCTAAAGCTCTCCCTTCAATATTTGATCAGGCGGGGCCTTGGCCTGGTTGGAGTGTAAACCAATCAATAGCAATGTTTCTGCACCTTTGCTAGAAAAGAAGAAATTCCACAGTGAAGTCTCTGGGGGAAATGTCAGTATAAAGCAAATTTAAAAATCATCCCCATCAGGTCTGAATATACAAGCCAAAAGAAAGTACTTTTCTATTTGCTTTTCTGAGACTGAAAGGTTCAATAAATGCCAACAGATAAGAATTTGTTGAAACAAACTTATTCTGAATTCAAATCTTTGAACAAAATACTGTGCATTCTATGTGTGTTTTTTCCTCCTTGCTCTTGCACCATAAGAAGTTCAAATCTCCCAGGCAATTGTATCATGTATTAAATCTATAGAAAAAGGGGCTTGAACTCAAATCTCTCTCTCATTCAAACGGAAAAAGCAGTAAAAGCCTAAGCCTTATGTTTCAAAACTTCAAGCCTTCCTCTTGAAACTTCAGGACAGCTGAGATCACCTCCTAGGGCTTCACAGGAGGAAAACCACTTCAGGCTGAGAACATGTTCAGGAAGCTGGTCCTGACCCCTCCTCGAGCTCTTGCCCTGCTCCTTTCTGTCACGTGCATCTGCTGTGTGAGCTCTCTGCTAACACTCCCTCAACTGCATCCCTACTCTAATAGAAGATCCTTCCCCACAGCCTTCCTTCCTCTCATTATAACAAAACATGAGGTTCTTGTGATGTTCTCAATGGTACTGAAAAATTTTGAAAACTGATGAGCTATGGCTGTAACAAAACCTGAATGCCAACTGCTGGGGTGGAATTTGAGGATCTACCTTGTACCATTTCCTAAGCATGGGCTTCCATTTCTGATTTCTCCTGCCTGCAGAAACAGCACAGTAATTCTCAGGTCTGTATGAAGTTTAATCAATTAAGTTTGAGTAATTTGTGTCTTTAAAACATCTCAAGATTATTATACAACAGGCAGTATAGAGCTGCATCAATACATTAAGTTACATGAATTGCATTTGCCCAAGACTAACTAGAAGAACAAGAATTTAAAGAGAGAAAGTGTGAAAGTATTAAATAAACAAGTCCTTAATTTAATACTACAAAGCAACATAGTTAGAGTTATTACAGCCTGAGGTAACTGATAAACAATCAGTATTTCACCTGAACAGATTTACTGTAGTGAAATTACTGAAACTACAATACCCAATGCTGTTCTTTAGAGAGAATTGAATGCCAGGGAAAGCACTTTTTTACATAAGCACTGCCTTGCCTATAAAGTTAACACAAACACCCTGCTCCAGTACATACCCAATTATTTTAATCAGATACTCCAAGCAACCCCCCCCAGCCATGTACATTGTACCCAGCGACCACACTGATAAGTGCTGATCACAAAATGCTAATTGCATTCCATTAAAAATACTGTACGATTTCAAATACTGTATGCCATTTCTCTCTAATTGGTCCAAAAGGAATACTATCCCTTACCTTT
Source organism: Pithys albifrons albifrons (assembly GCF_047495875.1). Lineage (NCBI taxonomy): Eukaryota > Metazoa > Chordata > Aves > Passeriformes > Thamnophilidae > Pithys > Pithys albifrons. The sequence goes on along the minus strand of NC_092463.1, from coordinate 56,884,672 downwards.
CGTTTCCATGTGAAGTTCAAAATTGTTCCGGAACTTGACAAAGACAAACACTTTGATGTTTCTTTGCATTAGGAAAATCTTTACCCAATAAATTACAATTATGTAAATATTAGCCCCCTTGGGGTATAAGTGCCTCTTTGAGGCATAAGATGATTAGAGCAGGAAAATTATTAGATTTGTCCATGACCATGCTATCCCTTCCTTCCTCAGGAAATTCTGTTATCAAAGAGTTTAATCCTATTCCCACTGAAGCAAGTAAATTTGGCCACTGAGTTAAATGGAAAGAAAATTCATTTCCCCTATTCAGGCAGTACCCTAAAATCCTAGATGATGGTAACATCCCTGGCACGAATATTTAGCTACAGTTTTTAACACTGTCCTTTCACAATTGTGAGTGCTTTTACTGCTAACCTTCCCTTTCTCCTGACAGGAAATCTCAAGCTTATCTGAAGAACAGCAAAATGTTGCTAAACTCAGGACAGCAAGGACACACCCCCCATGATCCCACACCGTGGTCAGTGCAGAGGCATTGCCTGTGATGAGGCAGCACAAACAACATTGCTTTGGACATGAACACTGAGTGGGTGATGGCTTGAGCTGCTGCTTGCGAGGCTGCGACAGCGATTACAGGCTTTGTGTGAGACAGGCAACGTGGCTGCATGAGAACAGGAGGGCATACAAAGAAAAATATGTTGGTTTTCGTAACTCTGATTACATCAACAAGCTCTTCCTGTCCCCTTTGCAAAAGACACAGTTTGTACTCTGCTCCTGGAGGCTTTATATTAGGCTTAAGAGTCTGAGGCAGCAAGTAGCTTCCCTCCTTTGCTTGTGTGATTATAAAAGGCTCCAACAGAGTTTAACCTCCTCTCCCTCGGAGCAGACCAGCTGGCTTGTGATTTGGTGTAGCTGTTTCCCTATAGGTTTTCTCGTTGTTGAAAACCTTAAGACAGACATTCTCAAGGTATGCAAAGGAAGACAGTGCCTCTTACCAGCAAGCACCGTGGATTTGAGCCTGTTTGTAAACGTACCAGACTTCAGTGACGGAAGGAGGAAGCATTATCTGAAGTTTAAAAGTAGATGCCTAAGAGAGTATAGTCTCCTGAATCATTTACACATAACTGTTCTGAAACACATTTAGAGGAATGAATTAGGGTAGAGATTACTGTGGAGTTTTTAAGGAAGGTTGTTGGGTTTTTTTTATACATAGAAAAAATGAAAAGTGAATGGTGCTACATGTTCATATTATACCAGAGAGCAGATACCCACTTCACCAAAGGATTACAGTACCTTATGTGTCCAGTACAGAAATAGGACAACATGCCAGATTCCAGATGTGTAGTGAAGCTTTGCAAGTTTGAACCATTCTCCAGAAGGAAGATTATGATTTCACAGGTTTCAAGTCTTGTCACCTGCTTTCAGTCCACAACACCCGCTTAAAGTATTTTTTACACACACATGCCTACATGAAACTAATGTATTTCTTTAGAAGCACAACAATATTATCAAGAATGTTGGGCATTGTCTGTGTATTTTTAAGGACCTGGCTCTGAGGGGGGTTTAGAGGTTGAAAGTTAATATGTAGTAGTATATACACTGAACTTCAGGAAACTTCTGGGTAGGGCTCACAGAAGTGCTCAGCCAATGCTTCACTTGCTTTATTGTCCTAAAAAACCCCTGTGCCAAATGTACTTGATGACAGATATGTTGAATCCATGAGGTAGTGTGTCTACACTGAAGGGGAAGAGCAGCAAACCCCATACCCTGAAGTTAGGACTCTGCTCCTGGTTCAGATAAGGGTCATAAAACAATAACACAAAGTTATTTTTCAGGAGCAGTGAACCATATACTGTTGTTCAGCAGCCTCTTGATGAGCCACTTTAAGACTAATTCAGGTTAGGACCCAAGATCACTCACATTTCTGTGTTGGAACATCAAGGTCAGCAGTGCTCCTGAATTGATACCAAACTGATGGACCTAGAAAAGTCATGGAGCATTATGGGAATATTTGATGTTTATACCATCAGATGAGGACTCTTGCCAGACCAGTTGTGGAATGCAGGTTTCACTTGTATTTCCATTTTGTTACACACACACTAATATGTGTATATATAGATATACTTACTATGTTACACACAGATTAATCTCATTTCCCTCCCTCCCTTAATGCATACAGAATTGGTACTCATGAAGATAATTTTCTAGAGTTCACCATGAAGATATTAAGCCAGTGGTGTGGTGTCTGCTGACCTGAAGAGCAGCTCCCACTCATTTGATCCTACAATTTGCCAATTCTGGAAGCAGTACTTGAGTATCTGCAAAAAGTTATAAGTTTTGCCCCAGAAATCCCTTGCAGCAGAGAGGGAGAGATGAACTCCCAAGGGCTGCAGAAGAACTCTGGGAAGGAGGATATTCCCCTACTGCCAGTGACCCACAGGTCTGGCTCTGCCCCAGTGCACAAGCCTGCTGGAGTATCTATTGTAACTGATACATGCACTTGAGTACAAAGGAGATTAAATTATCTTTCTAGTCTACTGAATATGACTCAGTCACTCAACTTCTTTTTAAAAAAAAAGGTTTTGTAGAGGAAGAGCACAAAAGCTCTGCCAATCATGTTTGTTTAACTTGCCCCAGAACCTCCTTTATACAAGAGAAGCTGTAAAATATTCTTTTCAGCTTGTTTACCTGAGGTTTCACAAACTCCATAGCATTTTGAAAGTCTAAAAGCATATAATGAGAATGTCTTTGTGAAGCATCGCTAAAGAACTCGAATACATTTTCACAGTGGCCTGTAAGTACCTTCCTTTAACAGGTAATTTTAGCATGACAAATATTTTACAAAACCTTATCTTGACAGCCTTCCTCAGGTACTTCGCCTCTCCACTGCTGGCAGCCCCTTGACTGCAAAGGAAAGCATACCCAGAACTCTTCTAACTTGAGAAACATGGCTCTGCTTTCTCAGGAAAGGAATGATCCCCCTCTAGAGAGATGACTGCAGGTACATTCAGATATTTATGCACCATTCAAATCGAGAATTTGTTCAATCTTACTATTGCGTGATAAAGTTGACTAAGATGAAAACTACAGACTTTGGCCCAGTCAGTCTAACACAGTGGGTATTTCAGAGAAATCCATCACATGCACTAAAATGACCTCCACACTGCAATTAGTGCTGCCAATAAGCTGCTGCTTAACTCCATTCTTATTGTGCTTACTGAGGGTAATATAAATTCTGCATCTGATTTTATCTAATTTCAATGTGCCCTTTGCAGGTTAAGTTAGGGAGAGGAAAACAGGATCTGCTACTTATTCTGTTCTCTTCAGTAGCATCTCAGAGAGAAGAAAAATCAAACAAGCTGCTTTAGCAAAAATAAAACATTTGGAAGCATGCTTTCATTTTTCCCATTTCTTCAGCTTGATAGGGATCTGCCAATGCTTTATACTGTAACTACTTGCACTGCTATGAATTTTAACTTTCTCAGCAGTAGTATCACATGCTTTTAAATTGCTTTGGAAACTTTCTAGCCAAACAATGCTATCTGATCTTAATCAACTTTCCTCATCCTTTTTCAAAGTGTTGATATTGTACCAATGTACAAATCTGCAAATATTGTGGCAGCTGTTTGGACTGTTACGAAAAAGAAAAAAATACATTTAACCAGCATATATTGTTAATTTGTGGCCTTCAACAAATCAGTATCAAAAACATGTTAGCACAAAAAATATAATAAATGAAAATCAAAGGTCTTTACGACTATTCACTGCTCTTGACAAGTTCCATCCTCACTTACAATTCACAAGATCTGGGATCTATCTTCCAAATGTCAAAGCTATTTCTCTGTACCATTCCTCTCAGCAATGCAGCTTCTCCTCTCCTGGTGATTTTCAGATAGCCCAAAATTTCCAAATTACAAAAATAAGAAGAGCTGTTTTGGACTCCATTCTTTCTTTTCCTCTGTACAGACAAGAGGAGAAGTTTGACTTAAAGACAATTTCTCTATGCTTATACATTTGGTAGCATTCCTTAAATAGACACTAGGTGATGTTTGTTACTATAATAATCAAAAGACAACAGAACAAGGTAATAATATCTTGCTGTGAGCAGACTAAACTTGATTCCCCAGTACAACCAGGTAGCTTAAAATCTGATATATCTTTCTTAAAATTAGAAGAGAATAGACCAAAACCAGCACTAAGAGAGCTCTTGGGATACACAGGTTGGAAGGAAAAGTAACTACATTAGAAATGTCCCAGATCCCTTTCAGCAGTGAAAATTAATGGAACATTGTCAATTAGCCTGAAACACTTAGTATAATGTATTTAGAATTTGCATGATAGATGGTTTATGTAACTCCATAACAAAGCTCAGCACAAGAAAATTGGTTTCTTCAACTTCTGTAACTATGTTCTTCACACAGATAAAACAAAGAAAAACTAAAATCCATATAACAACATTTTCCAGGGATAAATTTGGGCATTTCCTCCTGCATTTAGACTTTCAAATATTATCCATAAAAAGGCCTTGTTAAAAAGCCCAAAGGGACAGTCTGAGCCTATGTGCAGCTCACATGCCTAGCAGTGCCTCAGCAGCAGCTCATGAGCTTAATTTAAACCTGGGTCTCAGACTTGGAGAAATGGGTTCTAGATTTCCAAAGCTGTCATTGCCATACTGTTCTCTCCAGGCAACACCATCAGATAAGAAACAGGTGAGTGACAAGGCAATTCAGTGAGCTGCACTGAGATCGTGGGCTCTGGGCAAAGTGTCAGCATCTCACTCAGGAGATGGGCCTTGCCAGAAAACTAAAGGAGAAACTTCCCCCTGGCTAAAGACACTTTTCTTCCTGTAAAACTGCAGTAAGAGGACACACAGGACTAAAGATTGGGTTTGTGCAATGGAAAAAATGGCTTGTGATTTATGAATAACATCTTGGGACCCAAATTAAAATACCTCAAATAACTGAGGGGGATTTTTGGATTTGGACTACAGGGAACTTTAAAGAAATCCCTAGTCCTTGTACCATCTTTAGACTAATTCAATATCAGTGTGTTCCCCAATGCACCTTCAGCCATCTGGCAAACTCCTTATGGAGGAGGAAGTCAAATACATAATACATTTAAAAATATAAACTATTCATCAACAGGCAAGACCTCCCTCGGGTTGCTCATTAAGAAGCCACATACTGGTACGGTTATAAAGTTGTAACTGAATGTCTTGTCTTCACTTTTACACGATTCACTTTAGAAAGAAATGAAATTAAACCAAACTTAAGTTCCTCCACTTATACCTGCTTTCAAATGAAAAAAAGACTTGTCTTGTCTGATCTGAACTTTATGAAAGGCCCTGACAACACCTTTGTCAAATAAAACTTTTTATTGAATGTGAATTCATTTCTGTTTGTCACCAGTATAGCTCCCCCTTTTTCATGAGTTTTGTGCTATTAAGGGTAAAATCAATGTTGTGTGATTTCTTGAGTGTAGACTTCCCCCGCCAAAAATGACCAGTGACCTGAAAAATACTAGAAAACCTAGAGAGACCTACAGATGGTCCTTCTGTGGCAGTCCAAGATGTTTAAAATCACCCTCCTCCTTGTGCAAAACCCAAACAAAAACAAATAAAGCATCAGATGCCATTGCATATACCACAATTGCACACTCAGTTTGTCACTTCTAATCACATAATTAAATCACAACCAGGTTACACGAAGCAAGACACATTATCAGGTCCCAACTGTTCCCTTGGAGAAGAATTTTGAGCTGGGGGCTACAGAGTATGTGGGAGACTTGTTAGCACTATCTTCTCCCTACTTTTCCTGCAAGGATATTCCTACAGTGGGTGCAGAACCTTCCCAGAAACTTCTCATGCCTGCCCGGAGCTGGAGCAGAGACCACCAACAGGTAAATGCAAGGGATAAGGCCAAGCTGAGACTTGGACTGAGAGAGCATGTGGGATAACTTGCCAAAGGAAATGAGCAGACTGGTAGAGTTTCAGGTGGAGAGAAGACAGGGTGGCCCAAAGAGAAGGCAGGTCAGCTGAGGCAGCATGGGCTTACCTTGAGGAGGACACTGCAGTGGTGTGGAGAGAAGAGCTAGTGGAAAGAAGTCAACCACAGAGATTGAATTTGAAGCTAGATAGATTTGAAACAGATGAAATAAAAAAAAAAAAAAGAAAAAAATATGTTTATTTAGTTCTCTGTATACAATTAAAACATAAATCATCTCACTTCATAAATTACTCTGGACAAGAGTCCCACTTCCTAAGATATTTAGATCTACATAAATTCAGTATCAAGGCTATGGTTGATAAAATATTTTTTAAAAATTCACTCCATACCAAACATTCATAATGCACTCATTCAAATGGGCCTGAAGATGATGAAAATACTGTTTTCCTATCTACAGTTTTGAATTCCATATTTAATAGTGGCATTTATTAAATATTAATTTGGAAATGCATAATTTACACCCATGGTTATCATAGGTGAATAATTCTGTCATTAATGACCTTGCTTGAGTGTTTACCACTATTCATGACACCTTAGTCAAGTGAAGGTTTAATTGTATAACTCTTCAATATGCCTGAGTTTGCCAACAGTATTGACACCTTCCATGTTAGGAATCACTAAGGTGCCCCTGTGACCACACCTGGAAGCCACCAAGAGCCCAAGGTAGAAGGAAGTCAAATTCCTTCCCATCTACATCCCTGGAGATATCATAAAGCAATGGAAAGGCCTGCAGGAATTTATGATGAGAGGGAGTAAGAACATTTCTATATCTGCATTAACCAGAACTGATTTTATGAATGCCCCACATCCAGCTCTGTGCTGAGCCAAGTTAGGCTGAAGCACCTTTGGCAGTGATTTATCCCAATCTATTGGATGCTGCACTGAAGCAGCCTGTCAGTGGTCACTCAGACAGTAACCAGAGCTCAAATGAGACAGTAACTAACAGAGGAGTTGAAAAAACAGTTTTATTTGAGACAATTCTTTCTTCTCAATTTGCAGTTACTGAGGTGTAGAAGACAATATGGGACATGGATTTTAGAAAGAAATTACCAGGAGGTGAATACATAAGAATTGACTGGTGTACAGGCACTTATTGAGCTGCAGATGCCAATATGAAGCTGCACAAAGCAAGAAGGATATCTCTGGGCTCCCTGGTTGGTGCTCCTGGCTCAGACCTGCCTGGCCAGCATGAGCAGTGCAATGCAGAAAACTCCCTGCCCTGCATGGATCTCTAAAGAGCTTTGAGCCTGAGGTCCTGCTGCATTTCAATGCGCTGTGACATGGGGAATAATATTATTTCCTTACATTAGCAGGTGATGCAGAACATTCATGTTGGATTAAGCATTGAAGTCAATGTGAATTAAGAATTTCCACTTTAGGATTTCCAATTTATAACTTCATAGGGTCAGATACCCTGAACAAATTAAATAGGTATTAAAATCCCATAGGAGGGAGGGAAGGGAGGGAAGGAAGGAAGGGAGGGAAGGGAGGGAGGGAGGAAGGGAGGGAGGGAGGGAAGGGAGGGAGGAAGGGAAGGGAGGGAAGGAAGGGAAGGGAAGGGAAGGGAAGGGAAGGGAAGGGAAGGGAAGGGAAGGGAAGGGAAGGGAAGGGAAGGGAAGGGAAGGGAAGGGAAGGGAAGGGAAGGGAAGGGAAGGGAAGGGAAGGGAAGGGAAGGGAAGGGAAGGGAAGGGAAGGGAAGGGAAGGGAAGGGAAGGGAAGGGAAGGGAAGGGAAGGGAAGGGAAGGGAAGGGAAGGGAAGGGAAGGGAAGGGAAGGGAAGGGAAGGGAAGGGAAGGGAAGGGAAGGGAAGGGAAGGGAAGGGAAGGGAAGGGAAGGGAAGGGAAGGGAAGGGAAGGGAAGGGAAGGGAAGGGAAGGGAAGGGAAGGGAAGGGAAGGGAAGGGAAGGGAAGGGAAGGGAAGGAAGGAAGGAAGGAAGGAAGGAAGGAAGGAAGGAAGGAAGGAAGGAAGGAAGGAAGGAAGGAAAGGGAAAGAAAGGGAAAGAAAGGGAAAGAAAGGGAAAGAAAGGGAAAGAAAGGGAAAGAAAGGGAAAGAAAGGGAAAGAAAGGGAAAGAAAGGGAAAGAAAGGGAAAGAAAGGGAAAGAAAGGGAAAGAAAGGGAAAGAAAGGGAAAGAAAGGGAAAGAAAGGGAAAGAAAAAAAGAAAAAAAGAAAAAAAAGAAAAAAAGAAAAAAGAAAAAAGAAAAAAGAAAAAAGAAAAAAAGAAAAAAAAAGAAAAAAGAAAAAAAAAAGAAAGAAAAAAAAAGAAAAAAAGAAAGAAAGAAAGAAAGAAGAATATAACTAAAAACCATTCCCAGTCATTTGCTTGTAACTTATGCAGCTCAAATACTAGAGGGCAACTGTTGAATGAACAGATTGAATTTGCATGTTTCCCTCATTTAGTCCTTTTCCTACAACAATCAAGGAAAACAGCAGAAAAAAGCCCAGCAGCAGAGTTTCATTTACAATTCCCACCCTTCAGTCTGAGGTATTACAGACAAATAACAAACCTTTTAACATTTCCAATGCTGCCATCTCCCAGTTGTAAGGCAATCATAAAATGCAATGGAAAATATCTTTGAAAATGTGTTTTGAAATTTGTAAGCAGTTACACTGACATAAGACTGAGGCAGTGCCACTGAAATCCATTAAGTTTGACTGGCACAAAGTTGGACAAGATCACAATAACAATGTCCAAAAGTTTGCAAGAAGGAATGTCAAATATCAAGCTTTAAATTAAACCTTTTTGATTTCCATTTTCAAAACTTTAAAAATACCCTCTAGCAAGTGGCAAATGATCAGCTGCAAATGCCTCATTCCCAGGCAGCCACACAGTTTAATTCCACAACCTTCTTGCTTCAAAATTAACAGTCAACAAAAATTAATCATGTGTTCTTAACTTAATCTGTCATAGAAAAATTCCTACATCCACATCAAATGAATGGTCTTGTGTTGAAAAGATTTTCTGGTGATTTAAGAGTCACTTTCTGCAAGTTGAAATTGAAAAACCACCAATAGCACCAATTTTTCTTCTTTTATTTTCTGTCTATAAAATACACCAATACTGGATTGAGAAAATAATTATCCATAATGAACCATAAACTAGCTGGAAAAATGCAAATAGATACACAAGATAACAAAAAATACTTTCTTTCCAAAAGTATCTGAATGTATTCACTTAATTTGTATTTAAAACTCCCTGAAATGTCATAAATTTGAACTTCTGGCCCACAGATTTTGGCCTGAATACTGAACATCTCTACCAGGCCAACCTTCATATCTTATCCATCTTCAAGGGAGATAGAATGCAATAAAAAATAGTTTCTCTTCCTTAAATTAAAATCCAGGCTAAACCAGCTCCAGTCACAAGAAAACTGTGCTTTTTGTTCCCTGTCCTGAGAGATTTCCCTGCCTAAAGACAAGGAAATATCCTCTTCAACCCCTGCCCTGTTTACTTGTGTTGTTCATCTCTTTCTTCTTACAAGGGAGTGCTGCCAGTCCACAGTCAAGAGGCACCTCTGCCATCCAGGCACAGATTCTGCCTGTACTGGTGTTATCAGTGCCTGCTGCATCATGAGTCTCCTCATGCCAGGGATGGTGCTTGCAGCACCTCACACTGATAAGAAAAATTCAAATTAGGCCACAGAAGGGTCCATGTGATGCTACACGACCATGAAAAGAGACAAGCAACCACCTGGCCTGCTTTTAACTGAGAGCAGAGGGTGACAGTAAGAGTTCAATATCCTCTTCATTTCTGTACTGTACATTATCAAGGCACAAAATAGGGAGATTAAATAAACACAGACATGTACAGCATGTAACAAGCAGAAGGGAGTCCACGATTTCTGACATACTCTGGTCCCTGCCTTCTACAAAGCTTGTAATCTAAGGCACAAGATATGTAATAAGCAAAAGTAATAAGTGTCAGAGTAAGGGCATAGGTATCAGATTTTAGTTTAGATTTTCTGCATACAAAAATCCCTAAGCAGAATGATTCTAGAGTTGAGTGGTACAGCATATATTTGAAAATACAGTAATGTATTACTTTAGTCACAAACAAAAGTAACTTTCTCAGTTTCTGTAACTTCTTTTACAGCAGCCTAAAGTGACTAACATATAAATAAATTCTAGGAACTGTCAATCAGATAGTTCCTGTGTAATCTGTCCTAAAGTGAGTGTGTGAACTTCTCTCCAGTCTGATAGACGTAGTGTGAAATACTGTAAAAAAGGAGAATCACATTTTACACTCGAATTTTCCACTGATTTATCAATAAGCTGGTCTAATGCCACTTTTTCTAACTCCATGAGGCCACATACCACACTGCCATAACCCAGTTTGCAGCTGAGGTGACAGCAGAGAGAGCACAGCTTTTCCATATGTGGCTTGGCAATGCGTGATCCAGCCTTCGGAAGTCAGCAGCTCCTCCTTCCCGCTGCTAATGAGCAGGAACTGTGCCTGTGGCAGGTAAATGCTGTGTCTCTTCTACCAACAAGTACAAAACAAAAGCATGTCCAGACCAGAGTCCATCTAGCCCAGACCTGACCCAGTCTGTACCTGGGTTTTTTTTAAGGATTTTATAGAAGCGACTGAGAACTGAACACTTTCACTGGAGGCTGTCAGGCAGTCCCCAAAATTCCCCTTTTCCAAACTGCCTTTCCAGTTTTGCTACTGCCCTCTTACTACATCCCTCTTCACCCCACAGCATTTGCTGCCACACTGGCAGTACCACAGCAGCTCCGAAAGACTCACTTGTGAGAAGAGCACGCAGCAAACTGCTTCGTGCTGAGTATCACTGACACTTCAAATCCTGACTCTGCTCCACTTTTCTGGGATCCTGCTGTAGCTGAAACACTTAAGAATGCTTTGCAGTGCTCTCAGGAAAGGGAGAGGAGAACAAGGCAGTAAGAGGATGCTCAAGGAAATACACAAGGAAAGTAAGGAACATTGCGATGTGTTCTCCCAGCACACGGTGATGTGTAGCTCGGGCCAACTTCTGAGACAGAGAACATCTTTATACTTAGCCTTAAGAGAGTTCCTCATCCATTAACTTCTTTGATCTGCTCTTGAAAGCTGTGTAAGCTTTCAGAATTTATGTTGTCTTTTTGCAAAGATTTCCACAGCCTGATTACATTGGGTGAAGAACACAGAAGCAAAAATGAAGATTAAGCTTCTGCTGTGGGCTTATTTTCTCTGAGTGTTCCTTCTACACCTTGATCATCTATCAGCCTTACTCTCTAGCTTCCTGATTCTGACATATTTGAAAAAAAAAAAGAGTTATTATTCATCTTTTTTCCCAGTCCCCTGTCTCATGCATTTATATTTAACCTTCTAGAGTCAACCAGTCATTGTATCTTTCCCATTTGAATGCAGATTTGCCCCTTAGTAGGATATTTCTTTTTTTCAGTCCCCTTATTCTCCTCTAACAACAACACTTTCTAATTTTGTTTTCCAAAACATTGTGATAAGTAAGTTAATTCTGTTTTTCTAGTTTGGCATCCTTGGATGGTTCCCATCCTGCCTGTAAAATATTTATTTTGGTTTTAAAACAATTCAACATCTATTTAAGTGTTAACTGCCAGAATTTTAATCACTTTTTTTATTCAGGTAAGTCTGTCCCTCCTGTGTAGACTTCTGCTACTCCAGACACTTCCCTAACCCTGAAGAAATTGCTCCCCTCATCCTTGTGGGCTCTCTCCACAATTCCATCTGCACATGGAAGCTTAACCACTCCATCTCCTTACCTGTGCTTACTTGCAAGTGGAACCCCAGGCTGAAGACTGTAGGAAAGAGTCAAGTGCAGTATGAAAATCTCAGCCTCAGGTGGCTGTGACTATACTGGCTATTTCCATTATGCCAGGTTAAGCACCACAGTGTGGGACCAGCGTACTTGGGGGAGTTTGTTACTGAAGGATGTTCCTACCTGGCTTGCCCTGTCCCAGTGCAGCATTTCTGCCATGCCAGGAACTCAATGGGCTGATCCAGGACACGCAGTGGATCGTATTGATTGAGTCCATCATCAGCAAATTTGCTGATGACACCAAGTTGGGAGGGAGAGTCGACCTGCTGGAAGGCAGGAGGGCTCTGCAGAGGGATCTGGATAGACTTGAGAGATGGGCTGATTCCAATGGGATGAAGTTCAATAAGGCCAAGTGCCGGGTCCTGCCCTTTGGCCACACCAACCCCCTGCAGCGCTCCAGGCTGGGCACAGAGTGGCTGGAGAGCAGCCAGGCAGAAAGGGACCTGGGGGGACTAATTGACAGGAAGCTCAGCATGAGCCAACAGTGTGCCCAGGTGGCCAAGAAGGCCAATGGGATCCTGTCCTGGATCAAAAATAGCATGGCCAGCAGGCCCAAGGCAGTGACCCTTCCCCTGTACTCTGCATTGGTGAGGCCACACCTTGAGTGTTGTGTTCAGTTCTGGACCCCTCAGTTCAGGAAAGAGATTGAGGGGCTGGAGCAGGTCCAGAGAAGAGCAACAAGGCTGGTGAAGGGATTGGAGCACAAATCCTATGGGGAGAGGCTGAGGGAGCTGGGGGTGTTTAGCCTGGAGAAGAGGAGGCTCAGAGGTGACCTCGTCACTGTCTAGAACTCCCTGAAGGGAAGTTCTGGCCAGGTAGGGGTTGGTCTCTTCTCCCAGGCACTCAGCAATAGGACAAGGGGGCACGGGCTCAAGCTCTGCCAGGGGAAATTTCAGTTGGAGAAGATCAGAAAAAAATTCTTTCCAGGGAGAGTAATCAGGCATTGGAATGGGCTGCCCAGAGAGGGGGTGGATTCACCATCCCTGGAAGTTTTTAAACTGAGATTGGCTGTGGCACTGAGTGCCATGATCTGGTAAAGGGACTGGAGTTGGCCCAAGGGTTGGACTTGATGATCTCGGAGGTCTTTTCCAACCCAATCGATTCTATGATTCTATATTCCTTGCTCTCACTCATCAATGTTAGCAATGTTTCTGCATGTGTTGACTTTACTTCAGAGCACACAGTTGCTGTCATTGCTGCCTTGAGAGGCAGAACCAAACACTGTCCAGGGAAACATCATAATGTAAGAGTGGAGGACTATGGAAGTGTTCATATTTCCCTTTGAAACATGAAGCCATGACACTGAGAAGTGTAACCTCTTCATACCAATTTTTGTCTGCCATTTGATTTATTTAGAAGCAAATCTCAATCCTTTTTTCACTTACCAAACCACATAGTCTCTGAAGATTTATATCAAAGGACTACTGATTTGTAGTCCACTAAGTATGACAGCAATGACACCTCAACTTATCAGTTGTATGGGGGGAAAAAAGGAGACAAAACAGGTGTGCAAAAGTAAACAGCAGTTTGATGCTTATTAGAAACAAAGCATGCCCTGAACTACAGTCCACACAACAATTTAATCAGCAGGGAACACAATGGCAAATGAGGGCAAAATTAAGCCCCAGTGTTAATAAACATTTGGCAACCTTTCATTTGTTTCAAAACAGTGGCTTTCCCACCACTTACGTAGAACCAAAGCAGTAGTAAAAATATTGTTATCTATTTCTTTAAAGCTACAATAAGTATAGAGTAGTACAGGAAGGATCTAAAGAGTAAAGACACTTTGCCACCACTACACCTATGAATTTGAGACATCCTTATCAACACCCTGCTGATTCAAATGCTCTTAAACGAGAAGCTCTCCCAAAGTCATCCTGTAGCTTTGAACCAAGACGTTTTTCACACTCTTTTCAAATGTGCTTTCCCTAAGCAATCATTACTACTTCAAATGAAGAAAAGGAAGGAATAAAAGTTCAACCTCTCATTGGTGCTGGAAAGCATCTCATGATTCTTTCAATGCAAGAGCAGGGATTGGATTAGAAGGGAGTAAATTCTCCCAACTAAATGTAACATTTGGTAGATACTAAAATGGCATTTGTGAGTTAGTACTTCCAGAGCAAAACATACACAAAGGAAAAAATGGGGGAAACTACACTGGAGTCTGTGCACACAAAGTAATTCAATATTTTGCCCCCCTCATCTGCTTTATTACAGAAACAAGTGGCTAAATAAGCAGAATTGTGATTTGTCACTTTTATTGTACCGTATTGTATATTTTATTTATTTTGTTGTGTTTTAAAGTTCTGAGTTTGTGAACACAAGTAACAGCAATGACAGTAACACTTCCTAAGTTTTAGTCCTGTCAAACATGAACAAATTATTATAGTTGGTGGTCCAGACTTAAAACCTTATTAAACTATGTTGAATCCATGCACTAAAGTGCCTTTCCCTCCATCTTCTCATTAGTTTCACAACAAGGATGAGGCTTTCTTACTATCAATTACCTCTTTGTAGTCAGATTAATTTCTCCCATTTTGGACTTTGTTTTTACAGGTATTGTCTAGAATAATGCCAATAATACAGGAATAATTTAAAACATTTTAAACACAAAAAGAACTTCTACAGTGCCCAAAGAAATTTCATGTTATAAAATTTGCTCAGATAGTTCTCAAATAATGTTAAAACAATACAAAGGAAGCACAAGTAGATCCTGTGCTAAAGCCAAAGGGTTCCTCCAGAGCTTGCACTGTATTGTTTTCTGGGATTCTACACTGAATACAAATTTAAATACTGGAAAAGCAAAGATTAAAGGATTCTTCATGTACAGCAAACTGTACTATAGAGACAGAAATAAGGAAATTTCTATTACATATTAGATTAGATACAAAATAGTAATCTTTGATCTATTAACCCAGTTGCCTTGATAACAAGTCTGCTTTCATTTTTGATTTTGTTCCTGAAGTCCTGTTCCTCCAGTAAGTTAAAAGCTTTTGAGTCTGCTTTAATTCAGAACGCTTTTTGCCTATTTTTGAACTCACATCTCAAGTAAACAGGCTTGTTTGCATGATGAGTGCTAACAGCAGTCCCCATGAACACAGTTTTTTACAGGCAAAACACCGGTTGCCATTCAATATTACTTATTCATATTACTTCTATGAATAATGAATGCAACTTACCAAATGCTGAAGAACTTTAAAATGCTTTATTATTCTTAAGAGCCCGGAAACACTCTGAGGAAAAAATATATATAAAAGTATGATGCTCCTTTAAGTATCTATTTCTATTTAACAATGCTAATATTGGTACTTCACGCTTTTAGCAACAGAAGCCCATGTTTATTTAATTACTAATAGCTCACAAAAACCAGAGCATGGTTCTATGTTGATCATATCTACGTTATGCTAAAAAAATGGTTAAGAAATGATGATTCTTACTCACCATTATGGTTTCCACTGGATGTTCAGTCATATCCGTGTGTAGTTTATTTATTTACAGAAAATACCAGTATGTATGGTACTCCAGCCAAAATGGAGATACAGGAGGGTGAGAATAGATGGATTTTGCAAGAGAGCCCTGGGGATTAAGGAAAAGCAGCCTCTGTTATACACATGCCAGTTTAAGTGAAGGCAATGGGTTTAGTGCAGGGCTACTTGACAGCCTGTTTTTCACTTATTGAAAAGTCTGCAGTGAAAAATTCCCACCATCATTTTTGGAGCCCAAACTCAATTTAGCAAGGATTGGCAAGCAAAGTATCTGCCACGCTTTTGCATTCTTCTTTAATGCTGGCAGTAAATCCTTACACACAGCCCATTCATTTGGCTCTCCCCAGGCTACAGACCATCATGCAAGTTGGCACTTCATTCAAGGAGGTAACTGCAAGCGGTCCCAGGGTTTAAACACCCCCAAGTTGGAACAATTATGAAAGCACAAGCCCCTTAGAGACTCTTAAAATTATAAGAGAATGCCACAATCAAAAGCCTATTAGTGTTGCACTCAACAATCAAATATTCTTGCAATGTTCCTTTGGCCACATTCAGACGACTCTGCTGGAGCCCAATTACTTCTGCCAGGAGGAACCAATGAGGCTCTCTCTTCTTCCTGATTTACAGAAAGATCAACAACAACATTCCTCCTGGACCTTTACCTTCTCCCACTTTAGCTCTCCAAATCCACATGATTTTACTATCAAGTTCTTTTCACAGTTTATACCAGAAACAAGGTTTAAAAAGTTTTTGACCCAAACATTAAGAAAGGTAAGCAGCTTGTGAACAAAAGGTTGGACCATTACTTTAAAATACAACAAATATTTTTGAAGATTGTAAGTACTTGAGAAATAGGTATGCTGTAATATATCTGTTCCTGTCTGCTTCAAGTTAATAAAACTGAAGGAACCAGATGTCTTTGAGATTATTGCAGATTTTCACTGTCTGTAACAATCAAGCCACAGTAGGGAACTTATGGGGTAAGAGAAAACTGTAAACTTAAATTTCAAGTGCATATAAACTAATCATATATTTAAAGCATACACTACCCATATCATTTTGTAGTCATTGTTCTATCAAGTTATTTTTTTAAGGAAATACACTTATTTCCTTAACGAAAAGAGTTTTGAATTGAAAAATCTTGGCAAGACATTAAGGCATAGTCCTCAAAAGAGTACTTTTAAAAGCTCAATCCCATGCCAGAAATGTCACAGCAGAAGCAAGAGAGACAAGCATGCAAAGCTCTTAGCATTTGAGGGAGAATCTGATAGCATGTGGACAAAACTAAGGGGATTTTTGAAAAGCCCAAAGAAAAGATTTGCTGTTCATTAGAGAGAAGCAGTCAGTAGTTTTCAGATAGAAAGGCCATTCAAATATTGTAAGTTTAGAGATTGGTCTTTGCTTTGAAAATCAATGCAAACAGCCAGAGATTCAGTAATCTAATAACAGAGCATTCATATCTCCAAGCAAAATCCCACGGGCCCTTCCCACCTGGAGCATGTCAGCTCTGCACTCACAGCCTGAGGTGTGCAGTTAAAAGCAGCACTGCTTAGTGCTCCTTAACTAACATTTCCCAAATGCTCTGGATCCCTGTCTCCAGTTATCAGATTGAACTGGGCTCCCACACGAGTTTCAGTAGGAATGTGCTCTCCTCAGGGGCACTTGGCTCTATGTCAGGTGCTGGGAACACGGTAAGAGACAGGTTTCTTCTGTAATAATGGTCTTTCATCAACAGAATCATGCTGCCTATTACCACTAGAGAAAAAATAATCATATGGAGCCACAACAGCCTTCTGTAAATCCAGCATTTTAAGGATCACAAAGCTGTACAGCACTTCTATCAGAAACCTCCAGGAACTCTTTTCACAAAAGAGATAATTTACTTAATTTAGTTACAGTCTATGGGCACAGGATTTGGAATAACCATATTTCACTTTAACATTCCATTTTGGGTGTCATAATTAGAGGGAAAATTGTTTTAGAAATAATACTTAAATAAATTTAAAATAAAAGTTCACAAAATAAGCCTTATTGATATTCCTAAAAGAATTCCTGAACTGACGAAAAGAAATCTACCAATGACCCCTACTACCAAATGTATAAAGAGCAATGAATAAGGTTATATCACTCGAATTAAAACCCTCAATACTGACCAATACAGTTCTTCCCAAATGTTCTTTGGCAAATTCTCCTGCTTCTGTCTTCATAACACATTGATTAACATAGTGGTTATTTTTACACTTTTGATTAAAGCAATTCATACTTCTGAATTTGTATAAACCTTTAGACAGCTTTAAACAAATGAGGCTCTACATGAGCAACAGTATTTTTTGCAGTGACAATAATTGCTACTGTCATTTAAATGGGGCTCAGTTGGCATTTTCTATTAAACTGTTACAAAAGAGAATCTTTTTTCCATTTAAGTTTTTGTTCTTAAGGTATGGGCAAAATTAATTCTTAGCCAGATCTAAGGAAATAAGATTTATGTATTGAAACTCTATCACTTCAATGACTTGTAAATCCATTTGCAACTTTCCATGAAATGCAATGGAGACGGAAAAATCCCAGGTATTGGAAGTGCTTATAAACTTTATAAGGTGTTCAGAGACCTTTCCAGTCCCCAGTGATGTCAAGAAAGGCCACAGGACGAACTTACTCTCCAAGAGCTGCAATATGACTTTAGTTTTCAAACATGAGTTCTACCTATTAAGGAATAACTTGGTTTTTTTTAAACTTTCTGACCTTACTTTTCATCACCAGAGGAGTGCTTAAGTGACATCACATCTCTTACTGCTTAGGCAGCAATTGATACAAAACATCAGTTACAGGAAGGCATTGTTCAAAAGCATTCTGTCTAGCTATCTGAGCAGCACTCATGTTTCCAGTTCAGTCCTCAGGTGGCAGATTTCTGGCCCCTGCTGAATGTGAGATACCAAACATTTCTTTATCAACTACCTGCTGAGTGCAAAGGTGAACCAAAGGAACATCCCTTTCACTAAGCTCTCTAGATCAAAATTTTACATTAAGCATCAGAAGCTTGCTTAGACTGCAGCCACCACGTGCTTTCTAGATAACCAGGGGATTTTTCCCTCCAAAGCTCCTTATCCACCCTCGTGCATGAGCACTAGATGTGTTTCAGTGCTATTTCACAGGAAGGTTCACCCCCTGCACCTTTGGCAAACAGCCCAAGGTAATACTTGAACAGGAGAGCAGCACTGACGTTTGGTGGAATTTCATCACAAGGGAGAAAATCCATCCTTACTTGAATCAGGCAGCCAGGGACCTGTCCAATTCTAAATCATCACTGGAAAAAATAACAGTTTATATCATAAACAGCTGAAATCACCAAAGAATTTCTTTTTTGTATGTGTGTGTGGTGTTTTGTTTTTGGTTTTTGTTTTTTATGAATATAACTGAAAGACGAGGTTTTCTTTCAATTTATCTTTGAGAAGAGTGAACAAACTGTTCATAGACTATACAAACAAAAGGGTCTCCAGTTTGCCCTCAGCCTTTGGGAATACATCTCTTACACAGGCACACACTGCTAACAAACAGCTGATTCTTAAAAGCACTTTGATTACGGTGCATGCTGATTCATGGATGCTTACTAGAGAAGACACCTTGGCCTCTCAGGATCTAGATATCTGAATCTAAACATAATTACAGTTATTATTCTAATACTTGCTATCCAACCTTCTCTGCCGGAGACTGCAGCCATAGATCAAAGAAAGAGGCAGCAATGTGACATCAAGCATTGTTCTTTTTTACAAACAAAAAGTTGCCCCAAGTATACAAAATGCCTTTGGAAACTGAATTTATTAATCATAGTGAGATTTTCAAAGTGTTGTTTCCATTTCAACCAGTAAGGAACAGAATTCAGAGAAAATAGTTCTGGCTGTGACCATAATTAGGCCTGTAAGAATCACGCTTTTTATAACATTCCAATATAATGTCTTACACTCTAATAGAGACTGAAATTCTATTTCCTGTAGTTTCAGGAACTTCTACCTCACTTCAAAGCTGCCTTCTAGAGCTATCAGTATCGATATTCAAATGATTAATGATGATCAGAAGCTTCTTCTGACTTCTATTAATTGCCCAAGAGCACTTGTGATGGCAATGGTAAGATACACTCAGCCCTACCATGACACAAACTGCACCCCGGGGCAAAGTTGTCCACACCGGTTTGTGTTCCTAAGTAGTCTGGCACAGCAGTAAAGTCTGAGGCATTGACTTCAAACACTTAACAGGTTTGCCTGTGCAAGCTGCAGTTGTAACAACTAACCAATATTCAACTAATAAATAAAACTTAGGGATCATCTCTAAAACAGAACTATAAATGACAAAGTGCAAATACATTTAATTGGTCCACATTTCATAGGAATTGGATTATATTAAAAATAAAATCTAATTTCTTATTTAATAACCAAAAAAATGTGCAACAGCAAAGAGTCAATGGTTTAATATAGAAAAATAAAATTCCACTGTATCTGAAGCTAAGAACATTTACTGCAGGGTTATTAAGACTAAAAATTGAAAAATGGACTCCTAACAACATTCTTTTAAGTCTAGACAGTGTATTTTACTCCCTCTCTCTCACACACAATTAACCTGGGAAAACTCTGGTGGTTTTCTAAGTCTTGATGGTTTCTTTATGTACCAATATATTTCTTACTATTGACAGTATGTGAGGCCAGTAAAGTACATTCAAGGCAATAAAAGCTATTTTTAGAAGGCAAAAAGAACAAACTGACAAGGGGGAAAACTGCAGCTATGAGAACTTATAAGAACATATGCAATATGTAACAAACCAGGTCATCCTTGTTGGAATGAACTGCAAACATGAGAGCATTAAGCAGAGAGCTTACAGAAAGGATAAGAAATGAGGCTGCTAGTTCAAGGGAACAGACAGACTGAACTGTAAGCTACTCATTTTCACTTTTCAGTTGCACACATCACAATCCATTTGTTTTAATAGTTTTAATTCCCTTATTTTAAAGCAGGTCTCTACAGCTCATTCTGATGCCTAACATGGTACTGTCTCTCTTTTGCTTTCTTCTCCCAGTTTTGAGGTAATTTCTTTAAACATCCTTCACTGATTTGATTTGATTTCGGTTTTATATTCTCTTCACTTTCATACTAATATCACATCTCTGTATTTACTCTTGTCCCAGATGCCTACATTATCTCCTTTATCATGGAATTTATCTTTTCATCCTTAAATCTACTGATGTGCTCTCTAGTCTAATTCCTTTTTGCTTTCTGTGATGCAGCCTGACCCTTTTATCAGCTATGCCATCACTTTTCTGTCATTCTTCTCTCTCCAAAATGACTCCTGAGAGACTGAAGACCTGAAACTGAGATCCCCTGAAGATCATCAGTGTCTGGAGAAGAAAAATTACAGTTCTTGACATCTAAAAAGATCCTCTTTCAAGGCTCTTCACTTTTAGAGAACCAGAGAGTTTACAATACCATGAGAGTATTCTGCAGCTGTAGTTGCATTTGATATTCTTTTGGGGAATGTGAGGACTTGAAAACTCTTTTGTTGCTTGAAAATCTAAGTAACTGAATGATGAGAGGTGACTCATTAGCCTCTCCCAGCACAAAAGAGAAGAATCACAGGAGGCTGGAAGAATAAGGAACAGCTAAAAGGAATAATGCTTGTCTACTAGTACTCAAAAAACAGACTATATGGGCATGTGAAAGCCTGCCAGTCAACTGGGCATGAAGGTTTTTATAAAAAACCCGAGAATGGAATTTCAGTGTACGGTCACGTGAAATGAGTTCCTGGGTAAAATAAAGCCAAAATTCAGTAATAAGCCTCAGAAGTGTCTTTAAAGAGAGCATATATTTAAGACTGCAGTGAGTTATGGCTATGTCCAAAGTACAAAGAGAATCTCTCCTGGTGGTTTATGACACACATTAAATTATAAATTAACAGATGTCAGTGAGTATTTTCAGAAAATACCTTTAATATCCTTCAAATCAGTGCTATTCTAAAGAGACATCATTTTTCAACACAGAACAAAATCACTCTTAATCCTTGCGTAGCTTCAACAACTCAGCTGTTAATCACAGTGTTGTGACATATATCTCCCCATATAAAAAGCTGAAGTATCAAAAGAAAACAAAATAAAAATCATAGCTGATCAGAGTTATGATGTTTTTAAATATTCCCACTTGAAATCTAAACACAACTGCACTTGTCAGGCTTTTACCCCTCTATTTCATGGCACATAATAACCAAGAATCAAATCCTTTCAGTTTTATCATCTGGCTGTTCACTGTATAATCTATACACAACAGTAATCTCTCAGAATGTCATCACACTAAACTAGAGGTACCAACATATCACTTGTTACAGGACTCAAAATGCCCTTTTGGCTTTTCCCTGCTTCAGAAGAGAGAAGCAGATCCATCTTGGGCATCACAAACTCTTGCCAAAAAATTTGAAACCATTGTCACCTCTTATAAAACCAAGCAACCTAAAAATACTATTAAATGTTTATCTTGCCACTACCAGATGGCATGTGGTGGGGCAGAGCGTGACTCCTGGAGGGTGCCCCAAGCCACAGCACACCAAGGAGCCTGCTCACCTCCCACCAAAGCAGAAGGAAACTAGAGAACGCTTTAAAGATAAACCTGGGCTGGGTTTCACATCATGCACTCTGATACACCAGAAGGGAAAAGACAATTCCTCAGACAGATTCAGTGCCACTTACAGTTCCACACCCAGAAACACATTAAGTCTCCCCAAAAGCAATGGGATGAGTGAATTTTAATGATGCTCACACACACATGTACCTCTTCTTCACCATATTAAACAGCCTTAAAATCAAGTCCCATTAAAACTGGTTTCTTAAATCCACTTATGAAAACAAACAATTTCTAATACTTCCTTTGTTCTATAGACATCATCCTTAGTCTCTTCATCCTTCAAAGACACACAGATCCTTCAGGTTATATCACAGTGGAATGAGGCAGACTGTACATACAATACATACTATGTTAACATCATAAAGTTGTCAGCGTTAAATACTGACTACTGACATTACACTGCTGGTCACAAAAACATTCTTTCTTAAATGAGAAAATGCATCTATTTAATAATATATAATAGATATTTACTTTAAATCAATGTTTTAGTATCAAGAGTTTCAGAAAATGAAAACATATAATTCCAAGCTAACATA
Organism: Pithys albifrons albifrons; assembly: GCF_047495875.1. NCBI lineage: Eukaryota > Metazoa > Chordata > Aves > Passeriformes > Thamnophilidae > Pithys > Pithys albifrons. The sequence continues at coordinate 56,862,203 of NC_092463.1, read as the reverse complement.
ACGAGGAGTATTTTAGGATATGGGATCAACATGTTACCCTTGAAAAAAAGGCTTATTTCAGGACTTTTTAAAGTGGCTTCTGTCCACAGGATCCACACCATGGTTCTGGTTTTGTCTCTCCTTTCAGGCTGCCATGCACTTTCAGCTGTTCTGGGAATTGAGAGAAAAGCTTTTACTTGAATATTCTTTCAAAAAGATAAAACAACATTCTTGTTATAAGACAATTTTTGATCTATGAATAGTTATCCACAGTTCTCCCAAGGGGTCAAGTCTTGTACACTAATCAACAAATTACATCCTTTTACTAATATTGATTAAGATCATACATTGCTTTTGAGATTGATTATCTGAAATGATACAGGAAAGGGTTGGGTTAAAGAATGAAGTAGAATAATGTAGATAAAAGCATAGTATGTCTACAGTACTGACTATGTTTTTTCTTTTTATTTACTTATAAAAATATTCTACATGCTGAAGCTATTTTTCTACAAAATTTCTTCCAGGTGAGCAATTACAATCCTTTAGGTTTCTTCTCTAAGTTTATTAGGTATTGAGAGAATTATCTTGTAATATCTTGTCACGATTTCCCCGCTGTGCAATCTTAGCGTGCTTGTAACTAAACATCACTTCTAATGTGGACTCCTAATTACCAGCTGTATTGCAGCTCAACCAGGGAAGGGATTATTAATGCAAAAAACTTCCTCAAAGGTTAATGATTAATAGGAGGGAAATCACAGTACTTTTTTTCTGTTTACATTCAAACCTCGTTAAGTATCATGTTTTGAAGAGGCTTTTAACTTTCAGTTGGGTTCATTGTTACTGCTGCCAGTTGGATTTTACAGTTCTCTCAAAATACTCTATTTATTGTGTACATTACTACACCCTCCAAATGCACACAGTGTGGTTCTGACCAAGCAATCAGGTATGGCATAGCAGAAAAGACTGCAATAGCTGCACAAAAAGCTTTCTAATCACTGTACTATCTCCTGAAAATGTAATAAAGTTTCCTTTCGAGGTGGAGGAGTAGATCTATTGCTATTGCAAAGGCTGAAGCTACTCTAGACAACAACAAAGTGACATTAGGAAGAAGTTACACATCGTCTTGCAAGGTCAACACAACACCAAAGAGAGAAGTAAATATAATCTCAAATTTAAATCATTATCTTCTATAAAACCACCTACTGTCCATGCACATGATTTGAGAAGCAGTCTCTAGTTATGAACTCCTTCAGGTGCCAGTGGTTGCACTGCCAGCACTTCACTTTCTACCAGGTAACTTCAGACTCCTGCACTGAGAGTGGGTGTCACAAACTTTATGAGAGACCTCCTTCCTGAAGGAGTATCATAGAATCATAGAATCGATTGGGTTGGAAAAGACCTCTGAGATCATCAAGTCCAACCCTTGGTAAAACTCCAGTCCCTTTACCAGATCTGGCACTCAGTGCCACGGCCAATCTCCGTTTAAAACCCTCCAGGGATGGTGTCTCCAAATATAACATTGTGGTGGCTATTATTAACTTTTTATAACATAAATCATTTAAGGTTCAGTATTACTAAATGTCCCCAATGCCAACATCTTTCTACTACAGTAAATACGAAACTGGAAATATTAAGGGCAGGGATGTAGAAATCCACTGTATGTGGGATTTAGGCAAGCAGTTTATCCAAGGAATGACCTGCCTGAGCCACAGGAGCCAGTTATTTAACCAAGAACAGAACAAGTGCCCTTTGGTGGAGCAGGAGGAACCACAGCAGGCGTGGGAAGGAGCCAGCAGAGTTCATGTCTGCACTGATGGCTAAAGCAGCAACCAGTTTGAACACAAAGAAATACAAGCCAGGGTACAAACACAGAGATCCCACAGACCAAGCTCCATCTGTTGGCGTGGGTGAAGTGGAGGGATGGTAAGCGCACTGATGGTTGTTTTCACCTCCAAACTACCACCAGCAGTTCTGCAGAGGAAGAGGCATGTTCAGCAATCCCATCCAGCAAACTCCATTTGCTCCCTTCCCCATGGGGTGAGGGTTCAAGGTTGCTCTGGGAAATGACACTTGTGGCAGGTATTGCCCACTGGAAAACAAGCAGGTGTCCTCCTGGATCAAAAATGTCCCTCTGAAAAAGGGGTAGTGGAAATGCTTTCCAAAAGGAAAATGTGAGTTTGACTGATCTTATCAGACAAGAAGGTGCCTGGGTTTACATCTGGAAAGGACTGCATATCCAGTTGATTCTGGCACACTCTGTTCCTTTTTGTAGTGCTTCTCAAAACATGGAAACAAGCAAAAGTTAACTAGAAGCTAAGGATGCTAATATAAATGTAATTTTCCTTCAAAAATTGCTTCCTGTAAATTTCAAACGTAACAAAAATTATATGCTGAAAAAAATTTAAAAAGTATTTGTCAGTTACTGTTGAAAAAGTGGGGTTTTTGAGTCTAAACACCCATTATTATTATTATTTATAATGTAAAGCACAGGGATTTCACAATCAGAAACAAGTCATCACATTACCATAAACTTAACTCACAAATTCTTTTTCTCGAATCACTGCATTCACATTCAGAAACGAAAAACACCTTTTTCTATTTTCATTATGCATCTGAATATCCTTTATGAAAAGTTGCACCCCCAACATGCCATGCACTGAGAACACACACAATCAGCATTTCACCAGTGCTAATTTCTTTATTCCTTTTGGAAAATGTCAGGTACCAACTAGATCTCTTTTTCTGAGATAGGAGCTGCTTCCCAAAGTTTATACCTGAAGAGTTTTCCCTGACACTCAGAGTAGCCTGGCAGAAATGACACAAAACAACTAACTATTAAAACATAAGTTATTTTACCTTCACTCTTTCTTGCCTACAGCATTAACCACATATCTAGTACAAAATTGTGGTGCAGCTTAGAGATTTTTTTCCCCTATTTTTGTATACCAACTTCCCAAAGAGAGAAGTATAACTTTAAAACAGCCTAAAGCATAAAACTGTGGTCTTTGTGCTATCATAAATACAGACAGGACTGCTTACTACCCTTCAGGGTGCCAAGAGAATTCACATGTGCAGTGTTACCTTCACTTTATCTGAAGAAAGCATTTTATAGCATTATCTGTTTTTACAGTGACTTTTAAAGATAGTTAAGTTTTAGCATGCTTTTCAACAGCCAAATGACAGCTTAGCAGAGGATTACCTGGTCTCCTCTCTGTTGGTTATTTCTTATTCTCACACCAAGGAACACTGCTCTGAAAATGCTGGTAGCACTGTGTAAACATGACTGATTATTTGCACTGCTGCAATACCATATAGCAGCCCCAGCTCTGGAATTCATGAGCAGACATTCTGACTGAAGGATTCCCCAAGGGCTGGGCACAGCAGCCTCCCTCCCACAGTCATTAGTGTGAGGCATTAGACAAAGCACATGCCCTTGTGCACAGCATGGAAAGGGAGCGACCTGCACAGCACGTTTTGTACCAGCGAGTCCCACTAAGCAGTGCCTTTGCATCACAGAGCAGCTTAATAAGAGGACTATCTGGCATGATGCAGCTGCTCATGACAGCCCTCCCGGACTCATCTGACAGAGAAATTAAAACAGTGTGGTGCAGAATAATGCAAAAAGCCATATGCCTGCTTCTGTGCCTAAACAAAGCATGGGATCATTTTCCAAAAGCCCTTTCCCAAATCTCTCTGGCTGCTGGATGATCATTGTGAGTACCTTCATCTGGATGCTCCCAGGTAGTGCACAAGCATTAGAGAGGGAGCTGCAGAGTTCTGTGTGAAGCCCATGATTAAGCAAGCTAATGATCTGAGATGATGATCTGTGGCAGAACTGGTTTCATTTTTTTTTTTTTAACTGGCTTTAGAATTCTCAAAGAAATGTTTTGCATTAGAGAGAAAAAGGCCCTGGTAAGTAATTTGCGCTTGCTGATAGATGTTAAATGCCTCTCAAAAACCATATGAGTCCCTGAAATGCTACAGATTATTACAGCCAGCATTTCTTCCAGTTAATGTATCCAACCAACAGCAAAAATCAGAGAATAAATTTAAGATGGAAAAGGACCTTTGGACTTCATACAATCAGATACCTTCCTTCAAAGCAAACCAGGGTTTGTCAGTCAGGACCCTGGAAACGGACAGCAGTGATTTCAGCCCAACTGTGTCTCTTCCAGGACTGGAAACAATAATGTGCACAAGTAGTCTCTTAGAAGGGTTTAAATTCATGAGATTTTAAAACCAAAAAAGGGTTCATTTTATATGGCACCAGTCTCAGCTGCTGTAGCCCTTGCAAAAATGCATATAGAAAACAACTGATATTTTAAACACAGACTAAATCATCTGGGAGTTCTAAAAGCCTGGAATGCCCTAAATTGAAATGACCCAAGAGTACCTCCCAGCAGTGAGGGTTCAGCTCCCCCCTGGCTTCCCTTTCCCTCAGCCTCCTCAGAGGGGTGACATTTCCAACAGCTCCTTCTCCTGCAATGAGCAGTGCCGAGGCCGCGGGCACCGTGTGGCTGTGCAGCAGCTCTGGGCTCTGACCAGGCAGAGAGAACTGCCTGGTAACATCAACTGTGTCTGTCCTGAGTGAAATACCAACACAGCTACAGTGTACTTTCAGCATACCCAGCAAAAATACCCATTCTTCCTCGTGATTTGGTTTTGTAAAGCATTTCCACAGTAAACAAACATTCCTGATGGGAACTGTGTCAACAGGATTGTTGAAAACTGTTGGACCAGACACCCTGATCACATTTTCAAACTCCTTTACAATCTTTTTTACAAAAAAAAAAAGGAGCTATCAGGACTTTTTGCCATCTGATTATTACCTCCATGTAAATTTTTGCTTATTATATGGTTTAGTTTTAAACTTTTATTGAAAGGAAAACATTGTCCCTTGAATAATTATGAGACTTTCTAAAATAACATTTCCCTTTCCTACCCATATACTCATATGCAGGCTTTACTTCCATTGGAATATTCATGGGGTATAAATAATAAAAAAAGCATGAAAGCTGCTAGAGTGTAGGTAGAAAATTTACTCTCCTTTTTAGTTCTTAACTTTCACTTAACTTCCTTATAACCGTACAATAACTCGCAGCAAAATCTGTCCTTTGAGGAAAACCTCTGAGCAGCATTTCCAGTTAACAATGTACTCCATCTTTTAAATCTACACACTGCCACAGGATATTAATGTAACAGTCCCATCTCTGATATCATCCACTGCTGGTTATTAAGAGCAGGAGCTGGGGAAGGTAAGAAATTTTTGCAAAATTAAGTGAAGGAAAATTTTTGTGCTTAAGCAGATGGTATGTGCAGGAAATTTTAAAACAAACTTAATTCCAGTCTCTCCCAGGACAGTTCTCTCTGCACCAAACATAGCCCATTTTCCAAAACATTGTTCTCATTTACTTCTCATGAGCTGGGTAGATTTCCACAGGCTCTTAAATTTCATTTGAGCCTCTACAGACATGAACCGAGCAGACAAAGACTTGAGCTAAAAAACCCCAAAACGACAAAACCACAACTGTAAGAAATGAATATTTATGTTCAAAAATTATGGCTCAGATAGTATTTTCTCCAGACTGCTGAGGGTTCTTTTAGTAACTAATCAGCAAACAAATATTGCCTTATAAACCATTACTACTCTATCTGCATAATTAATAGTGTACAGCATTCTTGAAAAAGTACAACTCAAGGTAAATCTACTAATATTTTGTGAATAATTTAAGGACTAACCCTCTCAGAGTACTGTAGTGTAGCTTTGCTATTTATAGTAACCTGAATTGAAATAACACAGCTTTATTCATAGCCTGGTGGCTAACCCCAGGATTTTCAAAGCAGATAGTGAGCACTTTCATGAAGGTTTGGAAAAATTAGAATATTTCCAAACTCCTTTATAACCTCATTTTGCTTCACAAAACTTTGATATGATGTTTTATTCCAATTTCTTTTCCCTTTTTAAGCCACTTGCCAAAATACAATGGACCCTCTCCAAAGTCACAAAGCCAATCTTTCAGAAGAAGCTGTTAGCAATCTAGGAAAAATATTTATATTGTGGATACTCTTTGGGGGAGACTTCAGAAGTTGACTACAAATAGCTTACAAAACTTCTTTTGCAAGACTGCTGGTGAATGTTTTTGCCATGTTTGACTTTCCCCTGGCAGAGCCAGCACAACAGGACATGCTGCTTAGTAAGTTAGTCATCGTGAACATCTTTGCCTTTTAGAGCACAGAACATTAAGTTAAACTGAGCTTGCACTGCGAAAGGCATCAGAGTTTCACCAAGAGACTTTTACAAGATGCAGTCAACATTTGACGTTACTTGTCCTTTCTTCAACTAATATGTTCTGACATTACATTGCTACAATAGAATCAGTCATCCACGTCTATTTTTAAGCTATCCAGGTTTAGAGTCAAATGATCCTTCCATTACTATAAATCTGATTCTTTTAAACATAACAACAAGCAACTGTATTATTAATTCATTCTAATAAAACAAATCTGCTTTCAAAGCAGTGACCCCACTGAATCAGGTGAATGGAAGGACTGGTAAAAAAAAAAAAAGGAAACAACAAGAAAGATTTTCAATGGGGTTGCCATTTCTTCCAAATGCTTTGGACCAGCCATGAGGCCTTGTCTGACCCACCTCGCCTGATTAAAGTCCCAAAGGCATTGAGTTTAACAGACTGAAGTGCCCACTTAGCATGATTCTGACCATTCTCCTATGCCTTGAACGACTCCAAGATGCCTCAAGGATAATACAATGCTGAAAACCACTATCCTGCTTCATGACATCAAAGCAAGAATGACAACAAATCCCAACAATCTTTTCTAGCAGAGTTTTGTGTTGTAGTTAAGTTTTAGAGCTAAATCCTTTCAGACCAGTTTGCAGAATAACAGACTCACAGAACCAACATTTATCACAGAATCATAGAAAGGTTTGTGTTGGGCAGGACCTTTGAAGTTCATCTAGTCCAACCCCCTTTCAGTGAGCAGGGAACGTTGTTCAGAGCCCCATCCAACCTGGCCTTGAATGTTTCCAGGGACAGGGCATCTGTTTCTTCCCGTGTTTCTCCACCCTCACTGTACGACATTTCTTCTTTATATCTAATCTACCTCTTTCAGGATAAAATCATCACCCCTTTATTTCAACATGAAATACTAAAAAGTCTGTCCTCACCTTGTAGGCCTTCCTAAGATACTGAAAAGCCACAGTAAGGTCTCCCAAGAGCCTTCTCCTCTCTAGGCTGAACAACCCCAACTCTGTCAGCCTTGGGCACAGGGACTTCACTCCATCCTCCCTGTGTGTCTGGCACAAGCTCAGTCCAAAACTGGATACACAACTACTCGTTTTGCAAGCCCTGAACAGAGGGGAAGGGTGGGAATAGTGCCAGTTTCACTCTTACTAACACAGCCCAGGTCACACTGCTCAACAGAAAGAAACTAGAACATATTTAGGATCCTACAGTTGTACTACGTTACAAACACACATTGTTGCTAAACCTTCAAAAATGTTTTATTTGAAATAAAACTACAGTCTGTAAATAATGTGAGCAATTACTATTTAAAAACATATAGAAGGCAAGGAATAAAATCCAACAGAAAAGACTGAGCAGAATTTTCCCCTTGGGCACAGTCTTTAGTAACAGATTCGGTCAATCATTCTTTGAAATTCTGCCATCAGGACAAACAGAACATGTGTCCAGGAAATTTAGAGTGATGGTGCCTTGAAAACAAAGTAAAGAGCCTTTCTGAAACATTCATATCTCTATCAGGCATTTAACAGATGTCTCTAACTCCTGAGAGAACCAGATGCAAGGACTGGAACAAGATGCTCTGTGCATTATTCTCTCACCTCCCCTGTTGAAATTCCTGCCTGTGTTCACGCAGGTAACAGCTTTTATGCTCTTACAAACATCACTGAATCAAAGTGGTTTGAAATACAATGGTAGCTGTGCAATAGTTATCCAGCCTAAAGGGGAACTCACAGGTACCTCAGAGGAGGCTTTGCTATGCCAGGACAGATGACTGTGGAACATTATTTAATACCACTTAGCATGTGCTGCCCACAAAAACTTTTCCCCATCCTGCAGCAAACTGACATTTCAGAGACCCATGGGCCCAGTGTCTTTGCCAGTTCCAGCACTAAAAGTGGGCTGCACACAAGTCAAGTAAAGATGTACAGAAAAATGAATTACTGAATTATTCCTAGCCAGATGATACAGCATTGCTCACCTGCAAGCATGTTTTGATGGCTTTTGGTGGTCCAGCAGGTAGTCATCTTTGAAGTCTAAAAAAGACACTGAAGATTCCTGTGTCAATCAGCCTCAAAGGCAAAGCTTTGCCAAATCTTTCTTGCATGTGCAAGAGAAAGTTTCAGGAGTGCAGAGAAAGAAGAGACAGAAGCTGCCAATGTAGAAAAGACAGAAGCAGCATTTTTTTTCTAGCAAGACTCCACTACATATTTGTAATTATATTTACTCAGAAATAATGTAGGCATTTAGAGTGATAATAAAATTACAAATGCAGTACATTGCAAAAAGCGTTTCCATAGCTATTTCAGTGCTCTTCATAAGATGAATTATTAACATCATATTACTGCATTTTTGCAGGCAGGACTGTGGATTCATGAATTTACCACTGACAATACAGAAATGCTGTGCACATTTGCAAGCAACAGTCTTAAAATGGTGGCAACAAAGCAAGAGCATCTCTTGTTTGCAATTGTTAAAAGTTAAGCATCATCCTGTCAAGGAGAAACAACACATGATTTTACTTCTTTCTAACCCAGACAGTTCAAATTTTCAATGAGAAGTACTGTCACAAGTTATTTACAAGTGGGCCACACAGACTTTCCCTTGCCAAAATTATTCAGCAAACGTGTAAATAATTTTGAAAAGCATCTGGCTCAAAGTTATCAAGTTTTGCACACGGATGGCATTTTATGCAAATTGCCTTGTAAACACATCAGTATGTCTCAAAATAAGACATATCAATGGACAAACTGTTCTAAGTTTACCAGCTGTAGCAGATGGCAGGATGCAGAATGTCTGCAGCCTGCCAGATCGAGGGCTTCATCTCGAGAGGGCAGCCTTGGAAGGCGTGGCACAAAGGATGCCAACAGCCACTGCTTCCTCCCCACCCACCTATCCTTTTCTGCTTCTACATTCCACATCCAAGTCCAGTAGATTTAACTGTCAAAAAGATTCAGGTATGAAAAAAAGACATTCAGACCTAACCAGGCAGTCCAGTAAGGCTGGCCATAGTAACAGGTAAATGCCTCAGCACATAGGTGTAACTGCTACTTAAATGAAATACTCTCTGGCAAAGACCAAGAGCATCTCTGGGGGATAAAAATAAGAAAAAGGTATATGAAACAAAGTAAATCTTGAGTAGGATTACTTACTGCTGGAAATCTGTAGTTCTGAAGCCTCCTGAGCCTCATCATGAGGCTACTAGACACTAGACCAGGCTACCATTCACTCTGGCTCTACAATTTTTTCCTCCATAAGTCTACCAAATTACTTTTTTAACTCTCAGTTTTATCCTCTACTGCATCATGCAACAGTAAATCCCACAACTCAATTGACTATTTTAAAGAAAAACCATACCAAAACATGCTCAAAAGCCCCAAATCTTTGTTTTAACAGTATTGCTCAGGAGTTTCGTATCAAAGCCCCAGGAAAAGCAGCATTGCCAAACAGAAAAAGCATTACAACTGAAGTTTATCACAGAATATCTCAAATTGGAAAGTGCCTATAAGGATCATCAAGTCCCACTCCCTGCGGCTCTCAGGACTACACAAAACTAAACCACATGACTAAGAGCATCATCTAGACAAGACACTCCCTGAACTCTGACAGGCTTGGTTCTTTTCCGCATTAACTTTGCACATCTCTATAGAAAAATGTTAGCATAGCCTCATGGAGAAGACAAAAACCACTGGAGATACTGAGTCTAGTCAAACCAGGTATGAGAATAAAACTTTAGTTTCCAAACCAGCCTGCTCCCAACATGCTTCCCCCAGTCTGCAGACACCCAAATAAATGTGGAAGTCTCATCTCCTTCCCCCAGGCCGGCACAAAGCAAGCGCAATCTTTGCCAGCAGTGCTTTGGGCACAGTTGATATCTGTTGAGCAGCACTCTCCTAACTCCCAGAGCTTAAGAAAAATCTACTTCTCTCTCACATGATCTTAAGCACAAAAGCAGAAATGGATTTTTTTGTGGTGCTTGCTCCCCAGTTTAAACTGACAGTTCAATTATAGTAGCATCATTTCTTCTGACTTGTGCTGGATCTCACTGTTAGACTTCAAGAAGGGGAAAGCCTGCAGAGATCCCTTTTCCCCTTGCCACGCCTTCAGATGAGCATTTTGAGGAGTGTAATGTATTCACTGTTCCCTCTCAGGACTTGCATGACCATGAGAGCCTATGTGAAGATCAGGGACTACATGATTAGGTTTGCTGAGGAGGTGATGGTGAGGGATGGGAGAAATCATGGCTAAGGCTGCAGGATAAATACTGCAGTGCTTCGGAAGTTCCTCCCTCATCTCACAGCAAAGACAGCCTTTTCACAGAAGCTCTAGAAGACAGAGGAAAGAAGAATTTGTCCTTGAAGAACAACCCCCTCTCAGAAGGGAAAAGCATTTCACACTTCCATCAAGTCCAAAGGCTCCATCCACCCCTTGACATATTACTTCACCTAGAGATATAAAGTCTGTAGCTAGGGCCCAAAAGTTATGTTATTTTTCAGTTTTAATACAATTTCTTGTTGATGTGCACTCAAATTATGTATGCTCTTAAAACACAAAACGGTAGCATCCACCACAGCACTGCTTTATTAAAAGAATCTGTCATATTTAGAACCTTTTAAGGACCCTTGCAATTCTTCTCATTCCATGATTCAATATGTTGCAGTACAGGCTACAAATTATAGAACACATAGCAATATAAAGAAACAAAAAATTCAGTCAACCCTGAGTACTCATGTCCCAGCAGAGTTTTTCAACTTGTATCTCACACAGATGATGCCAACAGCTCAAAAGGGAATTAGGCAAGAAGAAATTTCCAAGGAATTTGTCTGCTTTGAAGCCAACATGGTTATCATGTGCTGATTCTTAAATCCTGCTTTCTGAATGTGTAAGAGCATCCATTTCTGTTTGGTTCAGAAATTGCTTTTAAAAAATTTAAATAAATACCAATTTTCTTGTAATGGAGAGCAACCCTTTAATCTGATGATAATTTTCAACTTTTTCTACCAGTTTACTGTGTGCTGCACCCAGCTCTCTGCATGGGAAGTTTGATTTTGATTTACAGCATATCTTAAAGTAATTAAGGTCCTTTTCCATTCATCAAGAAAACAGCTACAGGAAATTGTCCAAGTCTTATAGATGTTTTCCCTGACTCTTCAGGAAAGGCTCTAATATTTGATTACATTTCATATTTATGCTTACTTACTGTTGGTTTATATAAGTGCATGTAAGAGCACTACCAGACACCTTCTATCCTGCTCCTGCATCACTCAGAGTTGGTCTAAATAAAAATCAAATAACATTATCCAAATAACATTTCTTATCTAATGATTTCTGACTAATCACCATAAATTATAGAAAGTCTCAAACGAACTTACTTCAAGTGTTAAATAGGAAAAATAACAGCAATTGTTAGCACATTTATTTCCACGTGGCAAGCAAAAGAAGAAGCTGGATGATATATTAATGCACTGGCTGTTTCCCAACACACTCTTGAACACATCTGTTGTATCTCTCCCCTGCAAAAATACTTTGACAAGTAGAATCAGCACTTCCATTGCTTCTTACACAGCAACAATCCAGCACTTCTGTTATTACCCAGAAATGGATTGTAGCAAACAGCCTCAGGGCAGCCAACACACCATCCTGACTTCTCTTTTTAAATCAGCAAGAAAGATCAATCTAATATTTCTAAGAAATGACAAACTTCCAGAATTCTTTAGTTCTAGTGCAATGTTTCACAAATTCACTGCTTCAGTTCCTGTAAAACCAGGAGAGGTCAGTGGGATATGTAACAGTTGGTGAATTATCTTCTCCTGGCACTACAGCAGCAGCAACAAATACACTGCAAGAACCAGGAAATCAGTTGTTTTCTTTGCACAAGCACCCCAACAGAGTTCTGCTTTCCTCAGTGATCTAACAATGCACTATTTATAAAAAGACAATGTTTAAAAATAATAAAACTTACAGAACTGGTCAATTTAGAATTTAACAGACTGTACAGCATTAAGTGCTGCAAACTAAATAACGGGGGATGGCTGAAATAACACATTTCTTTCAGACACTATTAAAACCCCATACATGTCCCTTAGGGCCAACTTAAAAATGCACTTATGCTCAGGAGACCTTTAATCTATGAATAGTCTATCAAAGTCACCAAGTTTAAACAGAGTAAAAACCTTTCCACAGACTGAGGGCTTCCCAATCTGCCTTTCCTACACACTTACATCTCTTACATAGGAAACAGGGGAAGTTCTGTATCAAATTTTACATTTTCATTAATTTCAACTGTGTTCACCTCGAGCACTTTGGAAAGCAAGCTCAGTTACAATCTCCTGGAAAAGCTTTTTAGAGACAGTATTTGCAAAACCTCTCAAAACCTAAGTGTTAGGCTAATCCAATAAAACACTCAAAGCATCTCAAACAAAAAAAGTTTCATATTGAAAATGCCACCTTGCTGATAAGTAGCTTCTTGTAACCTTGACTCATGTAAACAATTCACATTATTATGAGGGAAACAGTTTAAAAGTTCCAAGGTTTTTATAAAATCCAAAGAAAACTATGTATTGCTGTTAGAACAATACACTGGCTTTTGTTTTCCAGCTTCTTTTCCCTGATCCCTCTGGGTGGGATAAAATTATTTTAAGCCAAGCAGCAGTTAGTTACTAATATAACTCTGCATACCAAAGGAAAACAGACTCATTAAAATACATCTAGCTGTAGAGATCCTCTGCAAAGCAAAGATCCAAGTAATAAAATGCTGACTTCAAAATGAAAGCAGAGCCGCATTACACAAACTTCAACTGAAATTCAAAGCATCATTTCAATACATTTCTAATATGTAATATATTTTTAATTCTAATATTAATGTTTCTTTTTCTATGTGGTTGAATACTCACACCAGTACCATATACAGAAACTGGAAGTGGTTCAAAACCTTAGATCCATAGAGGTAGAGTTTGAGCTGAAAATGAAGGAACATCAGACCACCGTGAGCGAGCAGAGACTTTGTTATGCAGTCTGAGCTCCACTTAGTACACCCATTCAGCATTGAGGGCTATTCCCAATAGGTCCAAAATCCTGATAGTATTACTCAGAAAAATTAAATTAGTCTTTACCAAACCACTTTGATACAAGTTATTCCAAGGCTTGTTAGATAAATCCTGAACCATTAAAATGCTTTAGCAGCAACTGGGAAAGAGTGAGACAATTCACAATTGATTTCTGTGGAAGCCCAATTAAATTACATGGAGTTATACATCTAATTCAGAAAGGGCAACAACAAGTCAATGCTGTGTGCTTTTTAAAGAAAAAAAATCTCTAATCGCCTCTTCTTACAACACTCTCCTCCAGTTTCCATAGAGAAAAATCCAATTGATACAGGCACATAGATGCTCTTGCAGAAGTTTGTAGATAAACAGGTTGTTGGGGTTTTTTTGGCAAGTACTTTGTCAAAAGTTTTGGGGTTTTGATCTTTCTTTCCAGAGAGGCCTAAAAAAATAAGATTCTACTATGGGCCTTGTAAATTCTGCACATAAGTCTTCATCTATGGCAACTCCAGCTTTATTAGGACCATACACTACATGCATGCAGATTTTTGCCTATTACAATGCCATTTTAAGCTTCCATGGCCTTTTCCATCAGCTGAGCAGCTGGATGCCTTTGGATTTGTCACTTTTGAACATAACTCCCTGACATTTCCTCAATGGTGAGCACCAAAAGATGACACATCATTTCACAAATACCACATGACCTGTCCTGGTGGGGTTGTACAGGGCTCCATCCCAGGCCCTGTGCTCTCCTACATCTTGAGGACTTGGATGCAGGACTGGAGAGGATACTAAGTTTGCAGATGATACACCAGTGGAGTAGCTATGGACAGGGAGGCCCTGTAGAGAGATGGGCAATCACCAACCACAGGAAGTTCAACAAAGGAAAGAGCAGGATTCTGCTCCTGGAATGGGGCAGCCTGGGATATACAGACAGACTGGGGCATGAGAGGCTGGAAAGCAGTGTCACAGAAAGGGGCCTGGGGGTCCTGGTGGAGGGCAAGTTGAACATGAGTCAGCAGTGCCCTGGCAGCCAGGAGGGACCACCCTGTCCTGGGGGGCATCAGGCACAGCATCACCAGCTGGGTGAGGGAGGGGATTGTCCCACTCTGCTCTGCACAGGGGTGGCCCCACCTGCAGTTTTGTGTGCAATTTGGGGCACCACAATATAGGAAAGATATTAAGCTCTTGGAAAGTATCCAAAGGAGGGCAACGAAGATGGTGAAGGGCCTTGAGGGGAAGCATGTGAGGAGCAGCTGAGGGCACTTGGTGTGTTCAGCTGGAGGAGACTGAGGGGAGACCTCACTGCAGTTACATCTTCCTCGTGAGGGGAAGAGGAGGGGCAGGCACTGATCTGTGCTCTGTGGTGACCAGTGACAGGACTGAGGGAATGGCCTGAAGTTGTGTCAGGGGAGGTTTAGGTTGGATATTAGAAAAAGGTTCTTCCCCCAGAGGGTGGCTGGGCACTGAACAGTGTCCCCAGGGCAGTGAGCACAGCACCACTGACAGAGTTCAGGAAGTCTTTGGACAACACTCTCAGGCACATGGTGTGACTCTTGGGGCTGTCCTGCACAGGGCTTTGATCATCCTTCTCGGGTCTCTTCCAACTCAGAATGGTCTGTGATAATAAAAATTAAGGAATATTTAGGCAGGCATATTTTTCTACATTTATTGCTGCACAATTTGTTATTCCTTGTTATATTATCAGTCAAGAAAAAGAAACAGTGGCAACTGTTTTATATAAGTGAAAGAACACCACGGTACACAATTTGGTCATTGTGCCCATTCCTGTCACTTTCAAAGTTTAACCACAAATACTGCAGCACATTAAATGCTAATAGGAACTCGTGTCCATTTCTCCATGGATAACTTTATTTGAACACACAGAAACCCCTTAACAAGCTTTGCACTGCACAACAAGACACTAAGGAGTTACTTAATATTTTTATTTCATATTACAAAAAGCTACCTTCTGGAACATCAATGGCACTGAAAGCCATTGTTTATCAGGACACATGCAAGTACCAAATGCCAGGTTCTGAGCTGGGAAGGCACAGAAAGAACATGTCTGCAAACTATACCAGTGCCAAACCAACTCCTTGCCACCCAACACAATGACATACAACTCGCCCAAATACCCAAATCCACTTTCAGATCCACCAACCCTTTTTGGTCAAACCGTTGCTAGATCTACAGCAACCTGCTCAAAGCAGAACCCAACAGTGCAAAGTCTGAACTTTCAAAATTGTAATTCTGTGGACACAGTCACAAGGTCTTTGATGATGAACTGCTGTTGCTTGGCATAGTGATAGGAAAACGTCCGCTGACCAGAAAAAATCAGAGAAAGAGCAGTGTGTGCTTCGACTCAGTGATCACCAAGAGCTTCCAAGAGCCCAACAAAAACTGGGGCACACAACAAGGAGTGAAAAGAAAATACACATTACAAGCAAGGCAATTCTTTCTAATTTTTAGTAGCTCAGGAATTTAACAGAATAGAGCAGCCATGGAGACTGCCTTTTCCAAAGGAGACAAAGTGGATTTCCTGGAATGCTAATTAAAAAATTTTTAATATAGAAATGATCTGCCAGTTGGACAGCCTAAGTCCCACAATAAAAATCATTGTGTGAAATACAGTCAGCTCTAGAGGCTCATGGGCAACGCAAATATAGCTGCTGTTCTAGAATGGTGCAACACTCTCCTGGCAATGAAACCAGCTATTGCTATAGAAAACATTCAGGAGTTCACTTGAAGAAAAAAGAAAATATATTCTTGTGCACAGAGATACACAGGTTTGGTGCTAGTCTGTTCAACCAGAGCATTTTCAGATTGTCTTAGTGTGTGATTCCTCTGAGAAACTTAAACTGATACTAGATTTTTGTTCACCTAGAGTTTTCACAAGTGAAACCCCATACCAGTACACTGCTCTGCTCAGTCCTATAAATGCATTTGTTCTGGACCTCTTACAAATCTACTGTGGAAGCAAACCTTGTGGCTTCACCTCTCTAAACAAAGGAAGGTATAGAATACATTAGGAGTTAAGAAGGTCAGATTTTTATTGTAAGACATCATAGGTGGCATCTGAAAAGGAATCAAAGATACACCAAAAGGTGAAAAAAAAGAATTTTTCTGCATGGCAGGAACACTTTCACTGGCTTAGAATACACGTATTACTGCATATGTATATGTGCATTTTGTACTGGAGAATGCTCCCACTAAACTGTCATGTTTTTAATGCCTAAAGTCAAGTCATAAGGTCAGTAATTGTGGTACAGAACAAGTCCAATTAGGCTCACTGCAGGTTGTCATTTTCCCTTGCATTAAACACTGCAGTATACAAGCAATATTCTAAAAAATAAAGATGCTTAGTGACAAAACTCTCAAGACTGCATCTGCCTAGTTGGCACTTGTTACCACAGCTCTGTTAGTAAAAATCACCTGTCATACTATGTCTTTTAAACAGACTATGGCTACTCTGTTATACTTGTTAAAGTGTTTCTTTACCTACTGAATCTACAGTTTTAGGACTCTTAGCACCTTCCCATGTCTATTCTCCTCACACTGCAGCATTAGTATCTCCATAATAACACCTACCTCAGTGACATGTATTACAAATGAGCTCTTTACCACTAATAGCCTAGGTTTTATAGAAAGAACATATTCTATAAGGCTTTTATTTCAAATATTTGCATAGAAATAACCTTGCACTGAAGAGAAGAATGGATAAAAGACAGAATCTCCACAAGCTGCCAGGAGCAGGAGGTGAAGGGAACACCTTATGCTTTGATTTCTAATTAGAATGCAAGACGTTTGAGGCAAATAGTAGATTCAAGCTGGTCAATTAAGAGTGCTGTTATTGTTCTTCCACTATAAGACCCCCTCAACTTTGCAAAAAGACAGAAAATCATTACAAGATGGTTAATGCTTCAGTGCCTAGGTAGCCATCCTTTGGGAAAGAAAAAGCTTGTTTGTATCAAAATACAGGCAACAGATACAACCAGAGTAATTTTATCTTCTGGTTTCCAAGGAGACAAGTGACCTCTGTATAGTTCTCCTAAGAAGTGTATCGAAGTCGTATCACAGTAAGCAAAACCATGAAACCCATAAGAAATTAACTGAATGCCAGAGACAATCTGCCTCTCAAACTGAAGTTCGTCTGAGGCACAACAACTTGAGTAGTTTACCAATACAGCTTCACTTTTGATGACAGGCCACAAGCTTCCTTGAACAGAGAATTCTGTGTAAGAGATACTGCAAATCTTTACATGATGGAATGGAAAACACAGGCCAGATAGTACACTACAACTAACAAATGGTCAGGGCAATAACCTCAGTTTAGCACCTAGGGGGCAAACCTTCCTGTGATCCAAAATCCATCCTTCCACAGTCCATCAGCAATTCTATGAAGCAAACATTTATGTTGTATCAGTAATTCTCTAATTTAGTATTCCAGAATCTCAGGGGGGTTCTGCTTTCTTCCTCAGCCAAGCTCAGGAAACCTACTGGAGCCCACTGGATGTATAATCACATTTTCAATGCCCTCCTAATCTACAAAAAGCAGATTTGTTTTGGCAAAGCACACAGTTAAAGAGATTCTCTGTCTCCCCCACTTCCGTATCAAGTAACACTCATGTTTACAACATACTAAGGAAAAGCTGAGCTAGGTTTTTCTTGGAGAAACTGCTTCAAGCTTCTCCAGTTAAAGTTTACTATCCATTCCCAGTTATCTGCACACATTTGGACTTCCTTGTGTCCCTTACCCTCCTTTTCCTGCTGTCTTTCCTCCAGGTAGAATGCTGTAAAGCAGAGGTGGAGATGGTGATCTGCAGGACTCTGGGGTGCTGCTGTGAGCAAAGAGCAAGCAAAGAGCAAGCATGGGATAAATCATGGCTAATTCCAGTCTGTCCTAATCTATCTCATCTGACAGTAATAAAAAGAAACCAAGATATCATGAAAATATGTGAGAGCCCTAGATACCAGTTCTACTTTGTAACTGTGCAGTAGATTAACTGGTTCGCTGGGGCATTTTCAAGATTAGCTTTAGAGCCCTCTACTATTTCTGTGGTAGGACTAGGAAAGTTGCTTTAAGAGATTCACAGCTGTTGATGCAAGTTCCTGCATCCTAAACATCTATCTGGGAACAGACTAATGAAAAATTTAGGAAATGTGAGGAGAAAAACTTTTGTTTCAGGAGACAGGAAAAAAAAAGATGGAAGAAACAGTTATTTTAGACTTGACTAATAAAGCATTTTAGAATATAAATGTGTGAAGGTGTTTTGAAAGAGATCATGAGAGACAGCACCCATGATTCTGCAGAAAATAAGAAGTGAGAAAAGCTGAACAGGAACAAGACAGCTATAGGTCAAACTCACAGGTGCTTTAGATGAAGTGCAATGCTAAACAAACAGAGGAGAAAAACATCAGCATGTAATGCCAGAATTGGGGGTTTGAAGTACAAAACAGATTAGTGAAGAGACACAAACAGCAGTAAGAAAGGCAAAAACCCAAGACCTAAAAAAACACAAGTCCAGGACTTCTCCAGTAAGGTAAACTACAAATGCAAAACCCCCAAACATTTTCAATACCTGTATTGCTTAATCTTCAAAGAAGACTGAGAGATCAGATATTGAACACAACTCGTAATAAGAGAAAACAGAAGTTTCTAATAAAAAATCCCACAAAAAACCCCAAAACAACCAAACAACAACTAAAAAAAAACCCCAAAACAACCAAAAACCCAACCAAAAACCAACACCACCAAAATTCCAACATACACAATGATAAAGAAATCTTGCTGAAAAAAAAGATACAGTTATTCTATTCCCTTTGCTCCCACAGCTGAAAAAACACACAAAAGAGAAAGTAACAGAAGAAAACTAACATTGCAGGGGCTTGGTGAATGCTCATGGTGCCTCTGCCACTGAGCAGGACTTTGATCCTCTCCTACTCAACAGCAGAATGGTCAGTCAGGTTTTCTACTCCTTGCTACCCATGACGTTTTATAATCAGCCAGCTGTAATCCAGACTTCATTCCACTACAGAATTCTACATTTTCACATCCTTTTTTTCCCCATACACATATCTTGGTCTACCTCTTGACCAGTCCAGCATGTCTCATGCTCTTGCTGGATTTGCAATTCACTCCTTTCCAACTGTTTGCATAAAGGACATTCTTTCACTTTGTATAGGGCAAACAGAGCCAGTACTCACAGAAACTTATTTTTAGAGAAAAAAAGTGCTGAGGTTACCATTTTTGTGTTTCCCTGTCTCTGAGGTTCTCTGAGAAATTTATGTAGCTCATTCATAGAACATCTCCCTGCTACTGCAAGCTCTCTCATTACCCAGCTAGAAAAGAAAATGAAGCAAATCAGAAATCAAGTGTTGATTATTCACAGTCCTGTGCTCACTCTTCATTCTCCTTGGAAGCAAAGCCTCACCTAATTACAAGATGTTTAGTGCTCACAGCTGTGTGGCACAACGGGACACAGGTGTGCAGGGAGAAATACAGGCACCTTGCACTGATATCTCCGTGACAGGGCATTTTCCAGAAGTCCTGTGCTGATGAGCATTTCATGATACACAAGGTTACATAAATAGTCAGATAGACCAAGGCAGATAAGAAGGGATGTAACACACACTGACAAACACATTTTGGGGTACAAGTCTTACAGTCAGCAGAAAGCCCAAGGCAAATGGTATTTGATTAAGGTAAATCATATAGCATGGAGCAAGGCTAAGCAAGGTTATCAAACCTTTCCATTTCATAAAAAACCCTGTATACAGCAGTAATTTTTTTTCTTTAAAAAAAGATCTGACTGTATGAACCTTAGCCATAGAATTCCCACTAAGACTGCTGTTTTTACAAAGGGCTCTTCTCTCTCCCACTGGCAAGCAACAAAGGATCTGTCTGTGTTCAAAAGTCCTCAAACTAAAAGCACAGTAACAGATTCAAAAACATGAATGTGTCATAGAGCTATATATCAAAAAGCTGCAGTATAAGTTGGCTAAGAGTGCATTTTTTTATTGACAATAACTAAAGCCCTTTAGGTCTGTGCCCTTACCAATAAACAGGTGAGTTATATTTGCAGCTGCATGTCCATCCCTGAGGGAAGTAAAGGACCTGCTTGGCCTGCTACAGAGTATTACAGAATTTTTTTATGTTACCTCTAATTTATCTTAGGAAAGCACAGGATCCCTGCAGCAGAAAGTCTTGCAGGGACTCACAGCTGCTGGGTGTAACCTCTTAGCTTAACATCACTGAACATCATTGTCTTCAGCCACCAGCCTGTTGATCTTTTAAGGCAGCAGGATCCTGGCAAGGCCTCAGCACTCAGAGCATCTGTAGCACTCCAGGAATCTTAGGAATTGCCAGTCTTCTGTTAGGCTTCTCATCATCCTTTGTAGAAGAGAGTTTAAAGTTGGCAATAACCATGCAAATGCAGTTAGCCTCAATATAAAACATTTCCTGAAATCTCTTAATTAAAAAAATATAAACCAACAGGAGGTCAGTAATGTCTGACAAGATCGCATTCAGTCTGAAAATTTGAGATCTTGAAACCAACTCTGAAAATTCAAGATTTGGAAACGTTTTCCATTACTGAAGTTGTGCTAACACACTGAGTTTATAGATTAATTCTGATCTGGGCTTTAGGCTCCCAATCTACTCTGAGAACATCAACCCTCCAAGTTAAGTTCTGCTATTTACCGGTTGGATATTGTACTAAATTCATAATGAGTCCTTTGGAAAATTGATAATCTTAGTTTTTGCAAGACAGACTATGTGTTATAAATACAGTTTATCATCAAAAGGACTAAATATTTAAAAATTCTACTATTGAAGTGGTTGAAGGAACATACTTGGGCAGCTGCCTTAAGAAACCTCCCTTCTTGAGAAGTACTTTCTGGTGAATCAGTGAACATGTTCTTACAGTGAATTTAATCTATATGGAAAATCATGGCATGTATAGAGCATTTTTGAAAAGCTCATCCTGTGTCCACTGAGGAAGGCTGTCCCACATACATATGTGCTGCTCACTTGGATGACAGCCAGCCTTTCAGAGATCAGCTGCCATGTGGAGATCATAGCAGGTTGACATATTTTTCAAGAGAGCACAGTACACAAAGTACTCCCAGTGCTTCTCCTTAAGAGCCCTTCATGATAAAACCCAGCCCAAAGGGAAGGGTGGGAGTGGAGAGCTTGAGCCTTTTTCCTTCCACTCTGAAAAAGTAATCTAATTGCAAAGGGAAGTCTGCACACAAACAAATATTTCTATTTATTTGCACTATTAGTGTATATGATAGCCTTCTGTAAAAGAGATAATGATCTCTAAGAATAAAACTGTGTATATGTATATTGAGTTGTTTATGTAAATACATTATTTCTGCATGCTTTCCAATCAAAATTTTAGTTATGATTTGTACTGCTTAGTTATGAACTCAATTTATTTATTTGCCAAAGTAAACACAGCATAGAAATTAAGTCATATATTTCTAGGCCAGAGGTGTCAAGGAGAAGGTTTGAGTTTCAGAAAACATAATAAAGAACTAAATTCAGTAATTCATACACCTGAAGATTAGGAGGGGGACTTATCGGTGGATGAGACAGCTCTGAGGGTTTCTCCCCAGAGCTGGGAAAGGCTCCTTCTGCGCCCAGCCCACCTGAGACCCTAATGAGACTGGAGCTGTGAAGGAAGAATGGCTGGAGACCAGGAGGTTCAGTGGCAGAAGAAGAAAGGCTTCTTTGAGCGCCTCGTTTATATAACCTGAGGCAGGGAAGGTTCTGGAAGAGTGGGCGATACGAGGCTTCCTATTGGTCAAGGGACATGCAAATGAGGGATCAAATATAGACCAATAGAGTAAAGGGGTGGAATGTTACAACAACCAATGATAGAACAAGGATAACAACCAGTCAGAGAATGGGGATAAGAACCAATGAAGCACTTTAGCCAATGGGAAGAAATGGTGGGAGAGAAGCCCTAGGGGATTATGGAAAGCAGAAACTTGGATAGGGGATGACTAAGGGAAAATACAAAAGGGAAGACATGTTTGTGATGCACGTTTTATTATACCACTGAGGTATCAATATAAGGGGCATTGGAATCTGTGTCCTTGTAGACCCTGTGTAAAATATCAATATTGGGAGCATTGGGGTTTGTAAGGTTTGCATCCTCATCAACCCAGTGTCTGTAGTACTCTTGCCGTTTCATAAAACCAGGTCTGCTCCCACGGGTGCTAATAAGTACTAAGGTTAGGGATCAGCATAGGAGGGACTGTAAGCCTAGAATTATTATTATTGGATTAGACCTCTACTCTGGAGAAATATTACTTGAGTGTCTACCTAGAGAAACAGTTTGGTATCACTGGGCTAAGTTTATTACTTGGAATAAGGCTCAGACAAAACATTGAATAGGGATGAGAAAAGCAAGGGCCAGACTTAAGATTATGCTATCCATGATAAATGAGGAAAAAGCTCTTTATATAGTAACTCAGAATATGTTTAACCTAGACTCATTGCTCCAGATGGACATTTTCCAGAGAACAATAATCCAAAATGTAACTCTACTCCAGTTTCAATATGAGTAAGAGATACTGCTTTCTTCCATCTGATATATTAATGGTGTAAGAACAAGTTAAAGATTTATAATGGAAATGGCAAGTGTGAGTCACATGACCAGAGATATATTAAGGGATGAGGGGACAAAAATCTTCAGGACTACATCTTAGAAAGAGTTTCTAGCATGGAAAGACAAATAACAGCTCAATGGTCATGGCTTAGGCTGTAGTTAGGGACAGCTCAAGAGAGGAGAGCCCATGCAGCTAAGTGGGCAATAAATCATGAAAGACAAGCAGGACCGCAGGTAAAAGCATGATAAAAATGTATTAGTAAGGTAGAAGCCATACCAGAAATATGTGTTGCACTTGCCCCATTTTAGCCCTGTAGGTCTTAAAAATTCCATCACTCATTTGACCTCCTCCCAAATCCTGCAAAATGGAGTGTATTTTCCTGTCCTGTCCACAGCACTCACTTCAGCCCGATGAGCCCTCCAAGGCTCAGCACTACTTTTGGCTCTGCAGATGCTCCTGAAATGAGAGCCGGAGGAAGCAGGGCTAAATGAGCTGTCAGTCCAATTCAGACAAGTACTAACTAGCCCTACAACCACACTTAGATTTAGCTTTCAGGGAGCAGGAGTGAGGTGAATGCTGCAGGCTGAGAGCCTTTGGGGTGATGTGAGGACTGTGGGACAGAGGTGTAAACGTGCTGCCGGTGGCAGTAAGGTATGTCACATCCCACTGCATTGCTGGAAGATGGATTTTAGGTTAAGGATAGAGCTTGAAAAAGGAGAGCATATGCAACTGAGTGATAGACCTTGACATGCTCACATGGCTAAAATAAGAGCTTGAAGAAACAGGAAGAAATGTAATGTCACTCTGAAAGCTGGTAGGAGACTCATGGATACAGCTTAGGCTGTGACTGGTGAGGGAAAAAGAAACTCCAGAGGTGAAAGTGGTGGTGGATTGTCACAGATTTAAAATTAAGACACATGAAACAAGATATTAAGCAGTTACTACTCCTACTATAGCAGATGCAGAGCCTCTGGCAATAATCCAGAGGAGAGGTTAGGCTGGTTTAAAGTTGGGATTGCATCGGTTGAAAACTGAAATTAATGGTGATTCTTTATAACATCACAGGGGAAAAATGAAGACTAGAAGAAGCAGAGGGAATGAATCTATCACTCTATTTAAGACAGATACCAGTTTATGTTAGCAATAAGACTGGATTTAGAGTAGGCTAAACCATGGGAGATGAGAGCCCACAGAAGGCTGCTATTGCTTCTCCAGTGCTAAGCAAGGTGTAGGGCTGGTTCAGTCAGCATTTGTCCAACAGGGTAGGCTCTGCATTCTCAGAGATCAAGTACAATGGGAAAGATCTAAAGGCCTGGCAGAAACATCTGCCATAAAAGACTGCAACTTCAGACTCAACTAATGCTGTACGTGAATATCACGCAAAATCAGTGCTTCCTAAAAGAGTCAGTAGCCCTCAATAAAGTGCTCTTGATTTACCATTTTATGGAGGTCTTGAAAAATCTTAAGCAGTACAGATGGTAGAAAAAAACATTGGCTTCAGATTTCAAGTCCTACCTCTCCAAAACTTGTAAGTGTCTCTTGAAGGCAGACCCTGTGAGGTTGAAACAGTTACAGGCTTGGACTTAGAAGAAAGAAGAGAACATTTTGCCTTAGAAGGGAAAAGACCTCCACCCTCTCCACAACAGCTTTGAACCACTTTTTTCTTTTAGGCAGGGATGCTGTTAAATATATCTGGCATTAAGATATGCAGATGATTATACAATACATAAGAATTGCCTGTAATCTTATGATTCTGTGAACTCATGAAGATGACTGATGAATGCTTTTGTTCTGGTAGAGACTGAAGAGTAAGTTAGCTTTAATTTGGTTAAAATCAGGTTAGTTGTGCTTCCTTCCCTTATGATTTACTAAGATTAGCAGTAAAGAAACGAAGTGTAACCACCAGTTGTTCTTTGAAAATGCAGATCTTTTGTTTTCTATATCCTAATTAAAAACAAAACCCAAAATGACAACAAAACCAAACCATGGCTTTCGTAGCACCTTACACCTCGGAAAGAAAATTTCTATGATTACTAGTGGGAAAAAATAGGAGTAAAGAATCTCCTTAAAAAGAAGTCTGTTCGAATCCATTAGATTTCCACATACAGAAGTAGACATGCAGATGACAATCCCATTCTAAAGTTTCACTCTTTTATCTAACACCATATGAGGTTATTACAGTGTTATGATGTTTTAGTCTTTTCTCTTGGTATTTACAGTTCTTCTGATGATCCATACACCTCCTCTTCCCCCAAGACTTTAAGTACCTATGCTCATAGTGGTTATAACCCAGTCTAGTAGAGTGTAGTTATATACATCTCACTGGTTTTAATTTCACAACTTTCTTTCATATTTCCAATGCTCTTAGACTCACAGTACTTCCTCTGTATTGCTTTGTGTGGCCCTACACCCCCTCTGCTCTTGCTGATTTTATTCAGAGTTGATGCTCAGCATCTTTCAGAACATAATCTTATTTTATAGACATAGGCTCTAATACTTCCTTAGGGCTTGTCTGGTTATTGCTGTGCTCGTTGGTTGAGATGAACATACAGTGCTCAAAAAGTCAATGATGTGGCACCACTGAGTCTCTCCTGCAGCTGCTGCAATCAGGAGCTAGAATGGATGTAGCAGTGACAATAACCAAAGGAGAAGCAGCTTGTCACCCCCTTCATCCCATGGTACAGAACATCTGCTGAATCTGCTGAACCATCCATTAATGGGAATTAGCCCTTCAGCACCTCCCAAGAGGAGACTACAAGTCTTACAGTTTAACTAGGCCCCCAAAGCAGAACTCTATCACCCCAGACAGCCCAGTCTCTTGAGTTCAGGTTGCCCTCAGTTTAAGAGCAAATACAACCTTTTGCAAATACAACCTTTTCAAAACAGCTAGAGCATTATTTTCCCTGCCTCTATTCATTAAGTTGGTTTGGACCACTCAGGGGGATATCAGAGATGACTTTGAAAGAATAAATTCCAGACTTGAGACAGAGAATCACATTTTTGGGAACCAGAATTGCATTGCATAATCTTGCTATTAAGAATTCTTTCAGGTAAGTCTGCAACTTCATCTGGCTGGGAAAAAAAGAAGCCCATACACTATTCTGAGACAGTGAGATATATTGGCATTATTACACTCACAACATAACTATAAGAAAACTATTTTATGACTGTGCATAGTCAAACATAAAATGCATGACTAAGCCTGGAAATCTTACAAAATGCAATCAGTGAAAGACAAAATACTGAAAGCCACCCATTTCCTGAGGCCATATAAAAGTATTATGAAGAAGACAAAAGAGTACTAGAAACTATAAAAATGGGGTGTAAAAAGATATTTGAAACTGTTTTGTTTGCAACCATTCACCCTTTAATTTTTTTTCCTTAGACATAAACAAATGTTGCCACACTCCAGGGCTTCTGTTTAAAACAAAGAAATAAAAACTGCCAACTGCAAAATATTTATTATGTTGCCTTAGATCTACAAGGTATACCAGAAAGCTACAAATTTTGCAAGAAAATTAAAGTTAACATGGAGAGCTGAAAGGAACAGTAAGCATGATATATATTGAAATGAATCCTCACTAGTATTTGCTGAAGTAAAACAAGGTGTATTGAAAGAGACCTCCCTGTTATTTTTCACTTCTTCCCCTGAAAAAAATAATGAAGGTGATCTCCTGCGTACTTATGGAATTATAGAGAATTGGTCTGGCTGGTGTTTTAGAATATTTAATCCCTTTACATCAGCAAAGGGATTCAGTTGCAAAGAAAGCAGGCAGCAGAGTGAATGCTGTAATCTTTTCCTTTAAAAACACAGTTGGCACAGAAATTGTCCATTTTACTCAGGAGGATGCAATTACATTTCAGCTTTCATGTAAAGCTGCTTCGCGAAATTGCAAAGCCTGTGCATGAACAGAAACAGAACAGCAGGGAAAAAACAAAGCTATAGCTGGATATGGATCATTTCTCCTTCTGCACATGGTTGGAGGGAAAAATAGCTGGGTGCACTGGGTGAGGACAATCTGCAGTGAGCAAGGGCTCATATCAGCCCTCCTGCCCTAATGGCAACACGGAGTCCAGGACTGAAGGGTTCAGACTCCTGAGGAAAGCAGATAATCCCAGCCCTCATGTCTTTAAATAAAGATTTATGAGCTACACAAGAGATAAAATGATGATCAAGAAAGCACAACAAAAAGTAAAGAGTAATGGGAAGTCATCTTAAGTCTCAAGAGAGAAAGAAGAGTCTTGCTAGTCAACCCAAATCCAGCTGCTGGGACTAAACCAGAGGAGCCCCACTCACTGTTCGCTCTGCCAAAGCCTTTGAGAGACTGCAGCACAAACTGCCAGGAGTGCTATAACTGAACATGTTTCTGTAAGGAAATGCCAGTCTTCTCATTTGATTTAGGAATGGTAATAAGAAAAATAAACTTTATGAGGGAGTGGAGAAGAAAAGAATTTAAAAGATAGATCTTCCTTCCTCTCTTGCAGCTGGATATAGCAAAACCAGCTGTCAGGAAACTCACTTAGAAGGAGTTCTCAGGCATTTGCTTCAGGGTGTTCTCTTCCCAAGATGTGTTCCAACCACTGAAGTCTTGGGCTAAATGAAGACAGTCCCACTTTTACTAGCAAAACCAAAAAAAACCCCAAAACAGGATAAAAAAGGGACTATGTTTTCTGCCCAGCTGGAACAGGAGCTATCATGAAATAACTTCAAACTTAAAAAGGTTGGAAAGATATTTCTCATCCAACTCTTGTTGTACCATAATGAACAAAAGGAAAGTTTGAATTCAGACAGAAACTATAAACATAATCTTAGTTTAAGAAATTACACTCTGATTATATAAGGCTAAAGAAAGTTAATTAAAATTTATTAACCAATGTTAGTTTCTATGTGATAAATTGCAAACTGATCCAGAAGAGACTGTTTCTATGTTCACACAAATACAGCTTATGTTGTAAGACATAAATGAATTAATGTCTTAATCTGATAATTATCAATGTCTTTGCCATATAGTTTCAGATACTTTGATCAAATGTTAAAACACTCCTTAGACAGGCAGATGAGCACTTGGAAAAAACAAGGTGCTCACATTTTATTAGAATTTCTCCTTGTTTTATGAGTATCAAGTTGTGAGACAGAATAAAAAGTTCAAAGATCTTTTTGATGAATATCTTAAAAATATCTAGCTGGTATCGATAATAAGATTAAATTTCTGTACCTTTGATATTTGGCATGTCTGCCAAGAAAGAGAAAAGTTATTACCAATAACCTCTTTGTTATATAATAGAGAGAAATTTGAGCCACTATTGACCATTCAGTGAGGAGAAATACCACTGAAATAATCATATCACACATTCCTTAGTTTGCTCACGTTTGTACTTTGATAAAGTATACACTGAAAAACAGACATACCTGTCTGGTTTAATAATTTTGTATTTGAAGTCCACTGTGTGATTCAGAAGGAGGAACTTTAAAGTTTAGTTTCATCTCCTAAGCCTTTGGCTCTATGTAACAGTTCTGAAGTGAAGTGAATCCACTATTTACAGTGAACACCTAAAGGACAATTTGAGATCCATCTTGAACAAAAATCTCCAGGCCCCACACAGACAAATCTCAGCACTGACTTCTGCCATCTCCTGAAATATTTCTGTTGCACTAAACACGGGCACCCATAAAGATCCCTTTGCTTTTACCCAGCTTGATGAGTAAAGGTTATTACACAGTGTAAAGAAAGTCACCAGTCTTCACAATGGATTTGGTGGGAGCTGCACTGGATGTTGAATGGCCTGAGATGGGCTGTTTTCAAAGCAGTTAGAAAAAGGTTTTATATTTTGCCTAAACTCAATCTATATTGAACAGCAGCTGCAAAGGTATGACTATTTACTCAAGAAAATATATTTTAAATCAAAATACATTTTGCTAATCTAAACCACTTCTAAGACATCAATGTAAAATGCTTTTGCATTATTTTCATTCAAGACAGAAATTCATTGCTCACTTAAATTCTTTCCTTATCTGGTTAGATAGCCTTCTCTTGCCCAGAAAACTGCATTTACTTTATTATATGCTGTGTTGTTTGTATTTTGCCCCATTTTTCTATGAAATCACACTTATTTTCTATTTAAAGAAGCCAGAAAACCTAAACATTTTTCCACAGTCATAAGATCATTCTCTTTCTTTAGAAAAGCTTATGAAACCTTCTATTTATTTTAGTATTTTCTCCCAGATCATGCTTACAAATAATTGGAGTTTTTGTTTCTCTTCTCTGGACACTCTACAGTTTGTCTATATCTGCAATTGCAGTATGCAAAACTTGCATTAGATGAAGCCTCAGCAATTTCAAATCAGGATAATTACGTCCTTTGTCTTCCATGCAATATTCCCGACCAACTGTAGAACCACATTTATCTCTTTTTGCAATAGTTTCACATTGTCAGCTCCCTCTGTCTGTTTTCCCCCTGCCCCTAAGGTTGTGTTCCAAGTCCTGCTCCAGTCAGTTCTTCACACAGCGCAAGTTCAGGGTGGATAATGCATTCCTCACCTTCTGCTTCCTGATATGAGGGACAGGGGCCATCAGCTTTTGCACATAATCCATGCAGACAGGCACACACCTCAGCAAAATTCAGAACAGCTGCATTAGTGACCAAGGAACTTGCTGGAGTCAACCCACTCCCAGCACCACAGCAGAGGCAGCCCAAGGGAATGTTGGGACCAGCACCAGAATTGATATTTTCCCTGTTTCCTTCAGACTGAAAGGCAAACCCCATCATCCACCTGGAATGCTGTTTCAAATTCTCTTCCAAAGACAGGCACTCTTCCAGGAGGTTCAAATCAAAAAACAAAGCAGACAAAACAGCAGGATCTCAATACAGTGGCATCTCACTTTGATCACGCCCCAAAAAGGCAAGGCCAGGAGTCAGTTCATCACAGAAAATATTTTTGCCCACAGGTTCTGGCTCACAGAACAACTTAACAGCTCACTTACAGATGGCCTGTGCCCTCCTTGCTAGAGCAACCTTAACTCTTCTGGCTGAAAAGATATCACTGTTGAAAAGAACTGAAAAGTGACAGAGCCTAAAGAAGAATGAAGATGGCTCTTCAAGCTGACAGTGGCTGACATGGACTGGGGACCACCCCTGTGACAGCGTCAATATTCAACCAGGAAAGCATCGATCATGAATCTCAATTTCCTTTGTGGATTTTAATTCCTGGAGTAACTAATAACAAGACAAAACCCTTCTCACACAGCAAACGAGGTGCTTACCTAGTTTCTTAGCAAAAAAACCATATGTTTTCCAGACATTAATCATTTGTGAGAATTTATTTTTAACATGAATTCTGGTATAATACCAAAGTTGAACTGCTACCAATTGTCAGTTTTCCTTAGATTTAGGCAACAATGTATTTTGGGAGTATGACTCAGGAAAGCATTCACATGACCAAGTAAAGCAGGTGGCCAGGACCTACCACATAGCATCAACTTCATCAGAACATCCTCAGAGAAGGAAAAATAGCTCTTAGCTGTCTGGGGAGATGATCAGAGGCTGCAAGAAAAACTGTTCTAAAGCATGGGTCATAATTCTAACAATAATAAAGCAAACTGCAGAGTCTTTTGCCTCAGCATCACAAAGTAATACATTTGGGAAAAGCACTGCTCTTCTGATGAAAGTATTTATACTGTGTTGCAAGTTAAGTCTGGGAAAAAATCATTTACATATGGGGTCTCAGTCCTAAGTTTTAATTATGCCTGTGCCAAAGAAACAGCTTACCTGGTTTTCCCTCAAAAACATCTCACACAGCAGCACAGCTCATTATTCACCTGATGTTTCAACTGCAACAGAGGAAATCAGTTGTTTGTTAGTCTGTTGGGAAGGGAGATGTCCAAGACACCACGTAACTCCCCACCTTGTGCAGGTTTTTGGCAAGCCTGTGTCCTGTCCTTGCACAGGAGCAGGAGGCTGGCAGCCTTCCACTGAGGTGCTGCAAGTTACACTCTGCCCAAAGCACCGGGTTAAGCTGCAATTCCTTCATCTCCTTCTTCCAGTGAAGAAGAGGAATTTGAACAAAGCTATTTCTGTCAGTTGTTTGCTTAGTAACAAGGCTGTGCCCAAGTCAGCTTTTAAAAAAGCTGGGGGGTTTCAGGATAAGTTGTTTTGTTTCAGGATAACAAGTTTTCATCTTTATCCAGAGATTTGAGAAAAGGATCCTACTGTCTCTACTGAAAGCAGCACTCCAGGAGCATCACCATAGGCAGTCCTGATTCAGACTGATCCTCGGGAAGCATCTGACTTTAGGGACATGGATTGTTCCCTTTAATTATAACCAGAAGTATTGTGGTACTTGAAACAAGGTACAGGCACGTGCTTCAACTCTGGTTTGAATTCATGCTTGTGAGAAGAGGGATTGCACACACAAAATCTTCCTTGAGTCCACAACAGCTACCATTTCTATATTTCCTAGTTCAAGAACACCTGGCAGAAAGCATATTCTTAATGCAATTAACTGACTATTTTTAACCAATACTGCCTTCTGGATTGACTTTAGCTTACTGGATTATATGTTATTCAAAACTAAAGATAGATCTAAAAGGAGTAAAAATTTTCATCAATCCACAAGGGGACCTGTGAATTTATTTCACTTGCAAGCAGATCCCATCTGATCTGTCACTTAATTAAAAATGTTTTCTAGATGTAACTACACTTCAGAGAGGGCCACGACTACAGAACATATTTAGGCAAGGTTTCTGTTATCTTTTAAGGTTCAAGGCTAAGGAACTACATCCTCCTCCCTGAAAGCTACTTTCTTAACACTCTCTTTCAAACCCATCTTAAAACCACAAAACATTTTTATTCCTTCTTTTGGCTAGGAAATGCTAACCTGTAGTTGTAAGCTCCTGAGTGGTAATACATTAGCAGAGCTTTCCTGCAGTTCACATTATGACTGAGCTCTTATATATTTACTCATACGAACTGTACCACTCAGTGAGATTGTCAATAAGAGTTAATTATATAAAGGTTCTACATAACAATTTTCAGACTAATTTTTGTTGCAGTCTATTTTTCTTTTTGAA
This sequence comes from Pithys albifrons albifrons, assembly GCF_047495875.1. Lineage (NCBI taxonomy): Eukaryota > Metazoa > Chordata > Aves > Passeriformes > Thamnophilidae > Pithys > Pithys albifrons. The sequence continues at coordinate 56,830,235 of NC_092463.1, read as the reverse complement.
CTAGGAAAAAAATGCTTTAGAGATAATAACATTTACTTTCTTCAGTGATGTCAAGGTTTGCTATGCAGGGTTCAGTTTTATATAGTCCTAAGTATTAGCTAGACTCTTAGAATCTTTTGAGGTTTTACTAGACAAGCTACTTTCAGTCAAATTTATCACATTATCATTCCACCTTGCAGAAAATGGGCTCTATTGTTTATGCATTTACAAATGCTCAAATGATAAAGTTGGAGGGTTTTACTTGTTGACTGCAGATGCATAAAATACAAGATCAGCTTCTATTGTGTTATTGTCTGGCTCCCACTACCTTGTTAATGTATAACAAGGAGATTCTTTTCAGATATCAAGCTTTCATCTTCCTTCAGAATTTGGACATTTCAGCACAAGAGTGGAGGGCAATTCAAACAGTTCCTCAGAAAAGAACAGTGCAGTGGCTGTTCAGGTTAATGTAGAAACACTCTTTTCATCAGATTCTTCTTCTGAACAGTCCACCAAGCAATGTAAATGTCAATATTTTTGGTCTTTATCCGTGAAAAGCTCTACCTATTAGAGAGGGGGCAGTGTTGTGTCTCCAGCACAGCTACAGTTATAGAACAACTTAGGGAACACACTTGGGCAGTAAAAGAAAAACATCACAGGTGATGATTTAACTATTGGACTACTCTTTACTTGCAAGGTGAAACTAAAGCCTTCCTGTGATTATGTCTGGGATATCAATTTCACTCTTTCACACCATGTCTTAATGTGTATTTGTAAGATTAAAACTTCAGTAACAAAAGCAGCATCAACTGACAGGCAAACATTAAGGGAAAATGTCATAAATAATACCTCATAGAAGAGGAAAAAAAAACCCACCAGACCTTGGAAAACAGAAAAGATGGCTTCATACTCAGCATGCTGACTCCATCAGCTTTTATTTGGCTGTCTTCAACATTCAGGTCCAGGGTTCAATTCTCCTTTAGAGTTGCACAGATACCTGCAGAACTTCAGCTAGTAGGAATTCAGTGTAACATGTTAGCTATGGCTCCCCTTGGTAGCAGCAGGAAGGTACTTCAGAGGTTCTTTATATGGTTATTTTCAAGACCAGAGAGTTGGTGTTCAGGAATAGAAAGCCAGACAAAATTGAAGCATCCAAAGGGAGATAAAAACCACCAGCTGCAGAGACAGGACTTTAAATCCATGTGAGCAGTCAATAACAAAAACCACAAACCACAGGCTTGGGAATTCGACAATTCTCCTCAAGCTCAATTCACTCTCAAGACTGAATTATTCAGTAAACTTTTTTTTTTCTCCCGGTAGAGTCTGCAAAAGCTGTCAAGGAAGAGACTGTTAAATTAGAATTAAAATCAAATCAAAAGAGCTGCGTTTTCCTCTCTCTTCCTCAAGTTTTAAGGAAGCTTTCTTAAGATAGATGGAAATAACATATGACAAGTTACAGAACCCAGAGCACTCTCTCTTAACAAAGTGAAGGATATAAATACCAAAAAAAAAATGTTTATCTGCTATAAAGAGGTCATGGAAGTGATCCATCCCATGAAAGAGCTTGGATTCATGTTACACTGTTTACAGCCTTCTGGGCAGTATTTCCTACTTTGAGCTTGCACTTCTTTCTCTTCCATAGGCCGTAAAGTTTTGCTCAATGGCAACATGGGGATAAAAACCTAAAAAAAACCCAACCAAAAATTCCCACTGATGAGCTACAGTAGATTTCTGTAGCTGTCTTGTTTTTTCTCATAACCTTCATTCAGACAACTCATTCATTATCTACACCCCTTCGGCTCACTCTATAAAATGTAGCTGGGTCCCAGTTGTACCAGGACATTGCCTGTCAGATGTGTACTCCTAATCCTTTAGTACATCGCAGCTTCCAGTGACACTTGATGGTATCTAAGGGATCTGACAGATTTTTCCCCTGCTTAATGCAGGATAGACTCTTTGCTCTTCCTTCAGCACCTGCTGTGAGAAAGCAACCTCCAAAACTCAAAAATGACATTTCACCCATTCTGACACAGAAACAGCTTTGCAGGCCTCCTGAAGAGGAAAGAACAAAGCTTTGTACAGTTCTGCCATTTAGCACTGTTTTTATGCACTATGCCTTAAACATCGGAACAGATGTCAATAAATGACATGATTTAAAATAAAAAGCTCTAAGATTTTATAAATACTATAATGAAAACACACCACCATCCCTTCTTTCATTGCTGTACTTAACAGTATCTCAAAATCTTCAAGACTATGCCATATTATTAGCTGTACCCAAGAAGATTTATTTTTTAATATTAAGATTCTGAAAATCACTTTCCCTTTAGTTAACACTAACCTGTTTCCATATGAACTCTAGAAGCTGAAATCAGGGTACACCTATTTGCTAATTACTCTTCCCTTAAAAGCATTCCTAAAGCATTCTGTGAATAACTAACTCATCTCAAGAAAGAAGCTGCTCAGAAAAGCATCATCTCACAGACTCCCAGTAGTAGCTACTCACATTTCTATTCCTTATATGTTCACCTGAGCATTTTCTACTTTTCAGAAGCATAAAACGATACACCCATTAAGAACAGAAGGGAAAGAGTATGTGCATATATGAGAGAGAGTGAGGCAGAAAGTCTGGCACAGCCAGTAACAGAAAGATTTGATAGGTGGATCAATCTCTGAGCCTACAACAGCATTTGGAGTGGACTTTGGGTGACTGCCTTTAGCACAATGGCATCCTTTAACCACAGCAATGTTGTCTTCATTCTCTGTGGTTTTGTTCTACTCATTAATTACAGATTCACACACTTTCACTTTTGGAGAAAAATAATAATCCTGCTTGTTGGGTTGCATTAGTAACTGAGTAGCTCTACACGTTTTCTTGATTTCTTGAAATACACATGGCACCCTTCTTCCCTTTTGTTAAAGAAAAAAAAGTGGTATCATGATGAACTACACCCACCTCTTTGTGGGCAAGTGTAATTCAAGCAATTATAAATACAAATATTTGATAAGTTCTGGTTGCAGCATAGCCACAATAAAAATTCTGATGCAAGATGCCTCATTTTCTTCTAGAAGTGCATTCGTTTCATGAACGCCTCAGCTCTGAAGATGACTCCATTGCCAGCAACCCTTGTGTTAGTGCCAGAACACTGGAGAAAAGCTTTCTTTTAAGACAAGAAAGAAGAACATGTCAAATCATGATGACAGAACAACTCTTGTAGGTCAAACAGTGTAGCAAGCTTGGGGATTTTTTTTCTAACTTCTGACTACACTGTGTTGTGTGAGGGCAGCTCTGAGTCAAACAGAAAAAATAGAGTTATGGTCAGCATGAGTTGTAACTCTCAACATAAAGTTAATAAGAGCATCCCACTGCATCATGCAATGCCCTTCTAGGTGTACAGTTAACTAGTACAGCATTCTCTAGGGATCTCAAACATAACATGGTCCCCTGAATTGGGAAATCTGCATCAGACAAAAGAGTAAATTCATCCCAGCTAGGGGTGTCTGCAAGAAGAGAAACATGCAAGTACTGATAACAAAATGGCAGATATAATCCAGTTTTCACAGACAACCTCAGAAAGGAAATGTTGTACTTGCTTTGAGACACAGATGATTACATTTACTGCTGCTGTCTCCAGAGATATGGGCATTCGCTCACGCAGTGCACTTAGAGCTCAGAGCTTTTGAGAATAGATGCCTTTGTTTATGAGCAGTGATGTCCAAATAGTTTCATGGTCTCTCCTCCACCAGACTGAAAAATTTCCAGCTCTAACCACCTGTATTACAAACATCTGAGCACCTTCAAAATGCTGATATTTAAAAATGAAGTAAGATACTTTAGTTATAGGTGAAGGATACAGAAATTACCGCTTCATCACCAGGATGTCAGGAGTTCACTCTGCAGCAAGCCTGAATCCCAAGCTAGCAATGAGCTTGTGGTCCCACAGGGTAAAAAGTACACTCTGGTAAATGCTTTAATACCACTTTGCTGTTGATATATTGGTCTATCTTGGACAGAGTACAAGCTATAGAACAGCCCAACCATCTCGGTCAGAGCCAAACTACCAAAATATAGCCAAATAATCTGCCTAAATGAGTCACAATGCACAAATTGTACAGCAATTCAAAATCTGATCACACATGATCACTGGACTAATTTGACTGTAATTCACAGGTATCTCTGTCAGTGGTCTTTGACAGCTCCTCTGTCTTTCCTCCTTGTTATGACAAATTACCAGCATTGGCCAGGATTTGATTTTGTGTTACAGATGAAAAAGTTTCTGCCCCTAGAGAGCTTACATATGTATGAATAATTCCCTAGCCCTCCTGAACCTGTTTTTTCCTAAAAGACATTTTGGTTGCTCAAGATTTACCAAATTCCTTAAATTTTACCCCTTCTTCACTAAAATAGGAAAATCATCAGGACTGCTAAAGCCTGATTCTTAGTTTCAGAGAAAGAGCTGTGACTGACAAGTGCCTCTTAAAAATTGTCCTTCTCCCTGCATGATTGGAGAAACAAGCCAATCATGTTGGTTTTCCAGCACCAACGTATATGTTTGTGCAGCATTCATTGAGGCTGGTAGGAAGTTTCCCTGCGCTTAGATGTGAAAACATACACTGATGTCATCAAAATCTCTGGCCTTTAGAAACATGTCAACAACTCTAATATCTATATACTATTTTATTATCTATTATTAATTCTTAATAACCACAAGCCAGCATGAACAAGTTGCCTGATTACTGATGGAATTATACCTGGCTTAAAAAGCCATGTTTTACAGATATCATTTTTTATTAAAAGTGAGAGGAGAAAAAACCATGTCTTTGAGACATAAGCAATGCTATCAAAGCACTAAGAGACAAGTTATACTAGTCAACAACTTTTCTTATGAACATCCACTCCTTTCCCGGAATACATTTCATTTCAACAATAAATTTTTTTCTTTAAAATACTTCTACTAGAAAATTATCCTATTTCTAGAACTGTTATCTGCAGTCTTTAAACAGCAGGCTGAACATCCACACCAGTTTGAACTTTCTGAGCTCATCATGGCCTCTGATATTTGCTTTAAGTAATACAAAAGGGAGAGAGAGGGCAAAAAAATGAAGTTGAATGGAGCAGCCAGTTCTCAGCTTTTCCCCTTATGACACCCACCAGCCTCCCAGCCTACAAACCCAGAAAGCAAAGCAGCACCCTAGGAATCTCCTACTTGTCAGGATAAACATGCCTAATGGCAGACATTTCCTCAGCCCCCACCTCCTCCGGGAAAGGCTCTCCTGCCCCACCTCCCCTCAGGCTCGGGCTGGGTATCAGATGCCTGAGGTTTCTCAGGCGTGCTTTAACTCTTTTTAACCCCTCAGTCGCCCAGGCCAAAATATGACTCTACTCAAAGCAGACTTCCGTTCTGTCCAGGGTACATCTCTAACATTTTACCCTCCCGGCTCTCCCGACTGGAGGGCGAGGGGATGGAGCTGCATTTCCAGACGCTGAGCTGAGGGAACGGGAGAATTCCTGGGCAGGAGCGGGCACTGAGGCACAAGGGCGCCCGGCACGGGGCACACCGTGCGGGGCCGGCGGCGGAGGGCCGGGCCAGCCGGCGATGGGGCGGGGGAGGACGGGGCGCTGTCCGTCAGGACCAGCACCCGGCACGATCCCTCGCCAGCCCCTGCGCCGCCGCTGAAGTTCCCGGGCGCGGGCGAGCGGCTGTGCTCGGGGGGTGCGGGCAGCGGGGCGGCGGGGCAGACCTGCCCCCGGGGCGGAGAGGGGCGCGGCGGCCGCGGGCAGAGCTGCGCAGCGGCCGCGCCGCCGCTCCCGCCTCCGCGCTCAACTGGTGGGACCCCCGTTGCGCCCCCGGCAGCGGCGCGGGGGGAGCGGCGGGCGGGCGGCCCGGCCCGGCCCGGCCCGGCGGGGCGGGCGCCGCTGGCTGGGTATGCGGGCGGCGGCCCGGCGGCTGCAGGCGGGCGGCGCCTGACCGCACGGCTCCGCTCCGCTCCCGAGGATGCTGCGGGGCGATGCCCGGCGACAGGGAGGACGAGATCTGCCAGAAAGCGCTGCAGCTGCTGGCCGAGCTGTGCTCCGTCGGGGCGGTGGAGAACGAGAACTGCCGGGATTTCATCTACTACCTGCGGGACAGAGCCCGGCCCCGTCTCAGCGACTCAGGTACGGCCGCTGCCCTCGGGGGCGCGGGCACCGGCGGCCTCCCCCGGCGCCGGCTGCGGGAGGAGAGCGAGCCCCGCCGGGCATCCCTGGGCGGCCCGGTGTCGCGGGGCGAGGCCTGCCGGCGCTGCCCGGGAGCGAGCGGCCGCGGAGCGGGGACGGTGGAAGGGAGGGGTGCTCCCGGGAGCGCGGGGCTGGCGGGGATTTGCCCGGCATGGCCAGGGGAGGACGCTGGTCCGGGCTCGGCTGCTGCCGGTGCTGCCGGCGCTGAGCTGCAGCGCCCGATGCTGGGGGTGATACGGAGCCCGAGCCCGCAGCGCTGCCGGAGCCCGTGCGAGCCGCCGGTGCGGCAGCGCGGGGGGCGGGCGGGCAAGTTTCGGCCGGCGCCGCTCGCCCGGAGCGGTCGGAGCCGCCGTGCTCGGCGCTGCCGCGGCTTTGCTGCAGTACCGGGGCTGCCCCGGGGCTCCCGTGGCTCTCCCGGTGCTTGGGGTTGAGCGCAGGGGCGAGGGGGTCGGAGCTCTGTTTAACCGGAACGCGATTTAACCTAACTTCTCAATTCTGTGTGTCACAAGCTAAAAAGCCTATTCCTTACAGTTCTGTGTGTACAAGCAGAGGTTGTAGGTCTGACAAGATGTACACTGGGTGGTTTTGTGTGTATATGCCAGGATTATGATTGCCTTCTCGCATCTTGGCATAACACTCCTACAAAAAAACTTTAACTCAAGGAAGCTTTCTCATAAGGAAGCTGAGCTCCAGCTGCATGAAAATGTGAAAAGATTGAGGATGTGCTCTATGTCTTTGGCCATCAGGGAAAAGCAAATTGCAGTTTAAAGTAGGAGCTTACTATATTTATTTTTATATCAAGATGGGTGTGCTCAGTGTGAGGAGAAATTTAGATAGTTGATAAACCTTTGCAGTACTGGGAAGCCTTGCTATTAAATTAGCTGGTATTCATTTCTTTATAATCTCTGAAAGCAGTCAGTTCATTTAGCACAGGGAGTCCAATGACACTATTCTTGAATATTTTTCTGTAATTCGGTCAGTCTGAAGTAACACTCAGAGTGCAACTTACTGACAAATCCTTGCATATGCTAAAAGGCCTGCAAGAAACAAGTAAAACTAAGAGAAAAAATCTTGAGGCAGAAAAAGATCTGCTACCACAATAAATGAATAAGGAATTTTCCGTCATTCAATTTGCTTGTATCCAAAGCTATTTACAGCCATTCCAGCTTTTCAGTACTTGAAATATTCAAATTGAAGTGATTCATGCAATGTTTGATAAGGATTCTTTAAAAATAGGCAAATTTAATTGTTGGTTCATATAGGCAGATTTAATTACTTTGTTCATATAAGCAGTAATTTTTGCAACAGACACCTGTGATTTTCAGTAATTTTCATTTACTAAAGGATCAATCACATATTTGTATATCAGGTCATAGTTTCAAAAATGTCTGCTTAAATCAGTGTTCACTTCGGATACTAAACTACTTGAAATGCATATGGAGACTTTAACCTCAGCTACTTGGATAACAGCTTTTCAGATTTCTTTCAGAAGATACCTGCTTTTTTCTCTGTGAGCCTCAGGCAAAAAGAGTACCTGGCATCTGTTTGGGAGCATTTTTAAAACATGGTGTGCTCAGTAAAAATTTATCACCTCTACCTTAAGATGAAAAAAATGTGTATTTATTTCTACCTGTTTTCCTTCGACTGTTATTATACAACAGCCTTCCAGTATTGTTGCAAACCTGCTCGATTACACAGAGCAGCAGTCCCTAACCTTCGCCAGCCAATGTGCAACAACAGTGAGCAATTATGCTGCAGGCAGCATCCTTCTATTGGCCTCAATTTTAACGTTTTTATTTTTTGCAGCTGCAGTCAGTCTCAGAGGGGCTCACAGGCAACATGTTATCCATAAACCTTGACCTGGAAAGCACTTCTGTAAGGTGACAATGTCAGGAATTTATTAATTTGCTTCGTCTTATATTCCTTTGATTAAAACACATATATTGTCCCAGTAAACTGGCTGCCCATGTGGTTTGTTTAGCTGGTCCTTAGGTGTGATGGTGTGGCCTGTAAGAAGGCAGTGTCTGTGACTTCCAGAATGAAGCAGTATAATTCGCACAGGTCAGTACACTGACCAAATCCAGCTTGCTCTGTGTAGTTTCATTGACTTAACAAGGGCAAAAATGCATTTAAAAGCCCGGACTTTTTTAATGCTTTCCCTTTCCCAGCAGTAGTGGGCTGTGAAGAAAACCGGGGCTGAAAGACAGTGTCTCCTTGGCAGAACTGGGCAAGGATGATGCTATCTTGTACCAACTTACTGCCCCCCAAGGTGTGAAGATGATGTGCATTAGCCAAACTGAGTAACTTGCTCTTAGACCAGCAAAAGAGCAATCTAAATGTGAACAGTTGAGTGCAGCTAGAAAACACACAGGATTAGGTTTTGTACAGGAATTAAAGCATGGGGAAATGCTTAGAAAACTTTTTTGAAATAAAGTGGCTGCTTGCCTAAACCCAACAATATGGTGGATACAGATGATTTTACAGCACGTTTGGTTGGAGACATTGATGTATGATGTCTCTGTCCCTCGTCAGTATTTAGAAAAATCACGCCCTAACTGAGAGAGAGAGTGAGCTGAAGGGTTGCTGAGCCTGATGCCAGTGTTTGGCTACAAGCTCAGCCTCCTGGCACCCCTCAGTCCCAGCACTGAGCAGCCAGATCCCTGAAGATCTGCTTGTTTCTGTCCTGACATCTGATGCAGTTGACTTTGTGGGTCCCCACTGTCTGAATATGTGGTGTGGGACTCAGACCAGGAGGGATGAGGGCAGGAGGGGACTGGATGCTTGTGGTATGCACCACATCTTTATTTTTCCTGTAATTTGCCCTATTGTGGGAAGCACTGCACGTGCTTTGAGCATAAGTTTAAGGACTAATGAGGCTTAGGGCGCTGGTCCACTGGATATAAAGGGTGACATGGGTGAGTCAGATTTTAAAGCTCTTCAGAAAACTAAAAATGCAAATTAGTCATTTAGTGAAAAAGCTTCAATTAGTTCAATAAGAGTTATAAGTCAGAGCAACCTTGAAAATCCCAATAGGCATCCTCAAGCATTTTGGTACCTTAATAAGCTGACTCGTTTTCTGTTGTCATTGTAAAATGTCAATAATATTTCTGTATCACAAGAGAGTTTTATGAGGATAAATTGCAAAGTCTGAACACATACAAAGTATGTAACACATTCATAAAGGAGAGTCATATGAACCTCTTGGACATGTTCAAGTGAAAACCTTGTTTGTCATATGGGCTTTTGAACACCATCACTCAAGATCATGTAATATTACCCCATGACACCAAATAAAGCAAATATTGTGGATGAGGAATGGAAGTTGCTTGAGCAGAAGAATTATATCCATGTGTAAAAAAACCTCCAAATTAAAAAAAAATAAAAGAGCAAAGAAAATCATGAAGGCAGAAAATCTTAATGGAGAGACTGACCATTAAAAGAGGAAATAAGATGAAGAAACTGCTTATGAAGATAAGGGTTATAAAAAAAGTCCAGGCCATTAATCATAATATATTTTAATTAATTTTGTAGCAGAAAAATGAATAGAAATAAAAAGTGAAATTTGCTCTCCTTTTCTGCTGTGTCGGATTGCATGTCTTGAGGATGAGCCAGTAAGATCTTAAAATATTCTTAATTATGTTCTTTAAAATTGACTAATAAATGCTAAAGCAGAATGTGTGATGAAGGTTGTGGGTATGGAGATGGCCATTAAGCATAAAGTATGTTACAGGTCATAAGTGTGAGAGCAATACTGTACAGTGACACTCAGATTTTAGTGCTGATGGAGGTAAAGACAGTTGACAATCAAGAAATTAAAAAATGTGGGCATGGAAATGGATGGGATATTGAAGACAAAATGTATGTGAAAGTGCAGCTGTGGTCTTGCAAAGGAATATGAGAATCTTAAGAACCAGTACTTTATTTATTTATTTTAGTGTATACTTTCAACTTCAGGAAAGCGAAAAATACAAAGAAACAAAACCCCTAACCCATTATACATGGCCTCCAAACCCACTGGTGGAATGTGAGAGCAAAGGTTTTCCATGGAGAGTATCATTCCAATAGACTGTTCATTCCTTAGGAAGCTAATCCTTGCAACTAGATAGTATCCCAGCAAGTTTCCCTTTAATTCAGAACTGAGTTTAAAAACAAAACCTGTCTTCAGAAAGTAGTTTAAGTTCTTAAAAGGGTGTTGTTAACTTCTTGTCACTCATCTATTCCCCACCTCACCACCACCAAGTCTTCCAGGAAGGTACCAAGCTGCTGGGTTTCATCAGGATGCTAAGTACATCTGGATTTATCTAGATAAATGCAAAAAAGCATTTACAAGTTGTAACAACATGAAAAAGATTTGAGTGGGTGAAATAACTCTCAGTATGTTTTTTATTTTCACTTTACTCACTACAAGCCATTGCTTTCCATATTTTTAATTTTCTTTTCCTTCTGCAAGAGGGATATAAGATGATGCTGCTCCCAGTTGATAGTATTCACTGTGTTGTGCCAAGACTTTACAGGACAGAGGACAAGTAGGAATCACATTCACTGACATGAGGTCAAATGAACGAACATGTGTGAGACCCAAGTTCCTTGGGTTTCAAGAACTAAAGTGGTGTTTCAAGAGTTTAAAAAAATACAGTGATGTTATGTATTTTAGGCTAAAAATATGTATTCTTTTACTCTTTTGAAAAGCCAGGATCGAGTTTGAAGATGGTAAAAGTAATCACTTCCTGTTGCTTGTATTCTAAGATGCTCTGCTAGTTTAATTCCCTTTAAACAAAGAGACTCTCAGAGATTTTCCCTTAATACTGGAAGAGTTTAGTGTTGGTTTTCCCTGGGAAACCTGTTTTTAACATAACTAAACTTTGAAACAAACTAGAAAAGGGGAAATTATGTTTCAAGAAAAGGGACTATCTGTGTGCTTAGTAATGGTTTGAAGCTGTAAAGTAATTTACATAAAAGTAAATTGAAGTTTTTACTGCACGTAACTTTTTCCTAGAATATGTTTTTGTTCTTTTTACAGTTAACCTAAACATGTATAGATGTTTAAGTTACTGACCTCCAAAATGAGAGAAGAGGAAGACTACAACGATAGTTCTTAAGATAAAACTGAGCTTTGGTGAGGCTGAAGCACAGTCCTGTTAAATACTCTGCAGACATGAAAGGACAGATCCTTGCACTACTGAAAACACTTTTGATTTTTGCAGTGGTGCAGAGCAGCTGCAGTGTTCTTTAGCAGCACTTCAAGCTGGGAAGACAAACATGAGGAGGTTTTCTGCAGTCCCTCTGTTTGGCACTGCTGCCCTGTGGCTGCTCTTGGGTGCTGTGGGGAGGAGGGCAGGTTCCAGTCTGTCTGGGAAAGACAAGAGGAAGGTGGCTGCCTGCCCTTCTTGGCCTCTGCATCCAGATGCTGCAGAGAGGTGGAAAGTAAGAGCTTTCTGGAGTTTCCATTTCCATTTTAGTTTTACTTCTCACTTATATGGGAATTATACCAAATATCTGTTGTTTACAGTCTGGCGTTATGCACAGAAACTATAACATAACAATGTTTTATGCTGTGTTAAGTAGCCCGATGCCAACTACACCCTTTGGATTTAACAGAAAAAAGTATGTTTACTCATATATGATATATATCAAAATGATCCTTATTTACTGAAGTCATTGCAAGCTCATTTGTGAAATAACACTAAAAGTTAGAATAACATACCAATTGAATCAGAAATCAGTTATCATTATAGTCATCACACAGTTCATGCAAATCTCTTCCAAATGTGTACTGAATGTTAAAAAAAAAATGGTTATTTTGAACTGTGAGTAACAAAATATATATCACTGAAAATAACCTGAAGAGTAATGACAGTAACATCAACCTTTGGAAATTAGGATGGCTAAATAGCCCACAGTCTTACACCTGAATTCCCTTGTTAAATGCCAGTTTTGCTGATGAGGAGCAGTAGGCTAAATTGAGCCCTTGTGCATACAAACTTATTAGCACTAAAATTTGATCACTGAATTTGTCATAACTCTTATTTCAATGGGATTTGCAACATTCCTCCTTGATACAGAGGGAGAGGGAAAAGAAGTTGCTAATTATATTTTCCTAAGAATTATCTGTAAACTTTCCACAGGCAACAGTTTAAATTTAGCACACAAAGCACTGATCACTTAGTAGAGGTGTTACTATAATGGATTTATGGGTCATTAATTCCTAAAAAAATATAAACCTGTGTTCCAATAATGCTGTTTTTCAGTCCTGGCAGTTTCTGAATTGTTGTGTATTTGTGTGATCCATATAGTTAGTGACCCAAGTACAAATGATCAGCCACATGTTCCCCCAGATAGCTTTGTGGAAAATTCCTTTCCAAACTAATTTGTGTGAGTTTAATTACACTGACAATTCAGAGACCTAGAAATGTAAATCCAAAATTATTGCTGTCATAACAGCAAGTCTGGTTAAGCTCAGTCTTGAGGTTGTGCAGTGCTGGACCAACTTTGGTGTGTAATATCTATAGGCTGGACATAAACTGTAGTTCATGTATTTATGTTTAAACCCACATTTCTGGGTTTTAGTTCTTCCCACACTGAAAATAATGGTCACTGTTGATTTAGTGCAAAGCTGTACTTAAGAACATTGCACTGTACATCTTTTGCTGTATTTTGTCATTATTTTAAGCTCTTCTGGGGCTTGATTTAGCCCAAAGAGATAAAGAGAGATTATTTTGATGTAAAGCTTTATGTCCTTTTCATATTGCTAACAAATTTTTAGTTGAAGGGATAAGAATCTAGAATAATTAATTACTGATGGAAGGAATTTCCATTGAATTGTTGTCAGTTGCAACTTATAGAACCTGCAATTCCTAAAGTTCGTCATCTGACAGGATAATTTTTTGTAGCACTGCTAAGCAGTGAGTACTTGATCCATTTATATGGAGCATCCAGAAAAAAGTGTTAAGTATAACAGGTGGTGATTTGCATATTTGTTACATTAGCTATTGTAATCAGACTGAATTCTGGGGGTTTAAACTACTCACCAGGTTCAGCTGCATTTATTTTTTTAGTATTTTAGACATTCATTAGCCAAGTGAGATCAGTTTGGCTTCCTTTGGCAGGCATGCACACTCCAGGATTTGGTCCTGTGTACCTCCCGTGGTTAGCTGGAATTCAGAATTACACTGGATGTGGTCGAAACGGGCACACATGTCTGTCTGTTTTAAGCCAATTTACAGCTGATGTGTGCCTACCAAAGATAAATGTTGGAAGAGTCCATATTCTGTCACAAAAAACTTTCAGGTTATTTTTGTAAGTCCACAATACTCACAAAAAATCAGGCAGTAATGATTTGGAGTGAAAATTTTCAAAAGCTGTTTAAAGTAATAAGAATGAGGATTTGAAATAGAATAATTTCTTCCAATATGCTTTCTCACTTTCTTTTTCCCCCCAGTTTAGTTTTACACATGCAGAGAAACACAGCTTTGCTGACTTTCCTTGGAAACAGGTTTCTTCAGTTTCGTTTCATTTCCACATCAGGAAGTTATTTAAAAGTATCGTAATTGTATCTCACTGTCTGTGAAACTCACCAAATACTTCCTTTCCCCCTGTGAGAGCCCTTTATTGTGTGTATACAAAACACTAAATACTTCTCTTTGAAGTTTCTCCATGTAAACCAGCCATCATCATTCCCACCAGGTTACTTTGTGTCTGGCTGCTCCATTCCTTTCCTACATTGTATGTGTATAGACCGGTGTTTCAGATGTTTTTCTCTCTGGGTGTTCCCACTCCATTTCTCAAGCAGTGGCTCATTTTAGTTATTGCCCCATTTCTTATATTTTTAATTCATCTGTGTTTTAGTTCTCTGACTTCAACAGCATGGTTTGCTTTCTTCTCTCATTTAGCTTGTGTAATTGTGTTGCTGTGTAATCAATCAGTGCACAAAGTCTGACCCATCTCACACTCAGGTTGTCTCTCTGAGCATCTGGACACAGCTCTGCAAAGTTCTCTTTAGAGTTTCCTTTCAAAACTTTTTTTTTCCTAATTCTCAAGAGATTCATGGCTGTGGGGTGATGGTTTCACCAATACCTATTAAGATACTACAAAAGGTGTTTCTCACATGTGTCAAATTTCGTAAATAATTAGAACTTGTAATTCAGTACACATTAGCCTGCTATTATGAAAAGGAGTGTACAATGCTAATTAGAAAATGATCAATGAGACCAACAGTCTTATGATCTTGTTTCCATTTGCAGCAGATGTTTTACCCATTTAGAAGAGAAGTCTATTTTTTCCCCCTAGAGAAGTTAAATTAATAAAATTAATTCTAAGTTATTCTCTCTCTTTTTTGGGAAGCCAACCAAAAATAGCTGCTCATTATGCCGAGGTCTCAGTGCACAGCATAAAGGAAGAGGATGTTTCCCGAGCCTGGCTGCAGGGACGTGCAGCAGGTGGAGAGTTGGTTCTTGCTCTGTGCTGTTCTATCCCCTGCTGTGTGGCTGGTGGAGGGTGTGTGTAGCAGTGGTGTTATGGCAGTGCTTACCTGCTCAAAACAGATTTTAGATCCATTAGAAACCAAATGCAAGAGAAAACAGGTCTGGTATTACTTAAAAATATGTAAAGCTCTGAACAGAAAATTGTCTTATTGTTACTATTTTTTTTCAAGCTTTATCAATTTGCTTGGGCACAAATATAAACCAATAGCTCAAATTTTGTTTAATTCTATGATTGCGCTCTCTTCTGCAGCAGATTTTGTCATCAAGAAAGGCTCCTGTTTCTGCAGATGCCACTAAGGCATCCATGGCAACAAAAGTCTAACATAAACTTTTCCTCTTTTTTTTCTTTTTTTTCCTTTTTTTTTTTTAAGTGGACAAATATTAAAGATAATTAATGAGTGAAAAGAAATAGAGCCCAGAAATTAGGCTTAGCTGGTGAACAGAAAGGTGAGGCATTGACCTATTTTTTTCTGTTTTATTTGTTTGTTCTAAATTCAGAGCTGTTTCACAGATAGAGAAGGGTGAAACCTTATGATGCAGCAGGGACGTGCCTGATGCCTGTCACTTGTGCTGCTCAGGAGATGGACATGAGGAGCAGAACAGGCAGCCGAGCCTCTAAAGAGAGCAATATTCCTCATATTCCTGAGGGCCCAAAGAGCACCAAGCAGGTTTGCTGTTACCCGGAAATTAGAGTTAGCTGAGTTGAAGGCAGGGATTTCGAGGACCTGCCTGGAGTGACATGGTAGACAGGAAAGGTTGTGGATATACTGTGTTGTACCTCTGTTGTGAGAATTTTTATTTCTGTTTTATATTACACTAAAATTTGCCATTGAATGTAAAAGCCTTTTGAGCTTCTTTGTGGAGTTCACTGTATTAAAAAAGGTAAAGTAGATCTGACCAAATGCTTTAGCTGTCTGGGGGTCCCAGGAGATGCTCGTTGCTTTGTTTGTTGATTGGGTTGGGGTTTTTTTGAGGGCTCAGTAGCTTGCTAAGTCATTCTGAGAAAGCATGATTTGGCACTGACACTGGGGCTGGGGCTGATCAGGAAAGAGAAAGCTTGGCCCTTGTGGCTTCATCTAATAAGCAATACCTGTCACCTTGACTCTTTCCTATGCAGCAGCATCACTGTTCCTGCCAGCTTCTCTCAGCTGCAGAAGGTGTAACATTTTTATATCTGCTCTCGTTCTCAAGTTAATGTCTTGTTCCTGCCTACCTTATTCGTTCTGTACCTGTCTCTTTTTCTGTTGTCATTGTGTTATAAAGAGCGAATTGACTAGTCAAGATGATTTCTTTCCTACTGCTGCTAGGAGCCAGTGATGATAAAATAGCTAAAAGCAGTTCCCAAAATAGCAGTGCACAGGTATAGGTTTGCCAGAGCGATTTGATAGTGATTACTCTATCCGTCCTTCTGTAGCGTAGTGTTACAAGTCAGACCCAGCACTGTGAACAAAAACTGCTCTTTCTTCTTTTGATGTATTTTTCTTCCTTCTTTTCTGTTTTTCTTGGAAGCTGGAAACCAGAACAGACCTTAATAGCAACAAAAACAGCAATATCTTCAGCCACCTTGACTTCTTTTCCTTCCCAGATTAGGGGGATGCAGTTTTTTACCTTCAGGAACATCTAAAATTCAGTCTTGGGATTCACTTCTTGTCCTAGAGACTCTGTGCAACTAGAGAAGGAACAGTAATTTTGTTAAAATGGAAGGCAAGGGATTTGACATTTTCAGTCTTTTGGCAGTTTTACCCCCTTCTTTTCTGTGCTGTGCCCCTCTGTGTGAGGAAGATCTCCAGTGGTAGTTGTTGCCATGGCACTAAGCAGGGCGAGGTGTCTACTCCAGTCTTAAAACCATGTTTATGGTCGTATTGTGAAAAATTATCTCTTCTGACAAGTTGGGCTTGTTTACCCAGAATTAGTACAGCACCACGTCTCTTCTTCCAAAGAGGAGAGAGGCTCTTCAGGTCATTCCCTGTGTGTCAAGGCAAATGTGAGCTTCAGCAGTGCTGGGAGAGCCTTAGAATTAGCTCTGTCCTTCCACTCCCTCGTTAGCTGTTCAAATGAACAACCGCTTCACGCCCTGCCGAGCAGCTGATTGGCCTTGGAGGGAAGAAGCATCTGAAGCAGTATTAATGTTTCATTCAAAATCATGAGAGCCAGGGAGGAGGGGAATTAGGGAATTCAAAACCCCAGATCAGTACTGCCTTTTATTTCACCAGGCCCTTTTCTCTTGAGCAGCATCCCTAATTGTCTCCCAGACTGGATTTCCTCTCAGGACAGTCTTGCTGACTTGGTAAGATGTTTTTGCCAAGGGTAAATTTAACAGCTCTCTTCCCTTTGCTTTTCTTTCTCCATTGTCTGCTTCTTCTGCCCAGCCCTGTTAACAGTATCTGCTCTGACATACGCTCGATAGGAGATGGAGGAGCAAAGAAGCTGTGCAGTCGCTCCATCCTCTGCTGTTTTCCCTTCTCAAGTCATCACTGCTGCATCAAGACCTATGAAAATCCCTTTTTATTTTCTCAGTAAGCAAAGCGGATCAGAAAACTGAAAAATTAGAGCCTTAAAATGCTGTCTCAAAGATATATGAGCGAACTAGATGTGATAAAGCAATCAGTAAAGGAGTGTAGTGGAATGCATGACAGCAAGAACAGCCAGCTGCATCTGGGAAATACACAAGTCCTTGGACTCCAACAGCATCAAACAGCCAAAGCTTTAAAAGATGAGCAATTCTTACTTTTCTGTAGCAGTCCCAGCAGTTTGGAACATGGTTGGCAACCATTTATTGCAATCATAGAGTCATTGATGTTAAAAGAAACATCACCTCAAAGTGGGTATTCACATAAGATCTTGGATTCTTTGTACATAGTATAGCACGTGCCAGGGTTGTTAAATCTGGAAATGTTTCTAATAAATAAAAATAGTTTTCTTAGGAGTAGAAAAAATGTTAGATACAGAAGTGTTGCATAATTAACCTTGATGAACAGGGAAGGACCATTTTTACAACATTTCAAGGAGTGTTGTTCCCAGTAAATGGAAGCAAATAGATCCTAAATCCCTGAGCACTTCTGAGATAAATGTTAGTGGTTTTGATTTTAAAAGCCCAAATGTTTCTTATTCTTTTACCTGTTAGCCTTTGGAAAAAATAAAAAGGGGGAAAAGGAAGCTTTGACAGAGTATTTCCTGAGTCAGCAGTTGAATGGAAGGAATGATGCTGACGCACTTGGTTCAAGGTAATGGAAGGACTTAGCCCCAGATAAGGAGGGCTGTGAACATCAGTAACAGCACAGGTGGTGTCTGGTTGTAAATCCTGCAAATCAAACATTCCTCAGCAATATGTTAATGCAAATATGTTTGGTTCAGGGATGTCGTTTAGAGACAGGAGTATGGTTTAGTTGGCTGGAATAGATTACTAGTTGGGGACTGGGAAAACTGAGGCTCTTTTTCCAGCTGTGCCAGGCACTTGGGATATGATCTTGTAGAAATCTGTCAGTGTCGTTTTTCCCCGCCCTTTCAGCTGCTTTTCTAGCACTGATATGCAGTTAAAATTCTGTCTAATGCCCTGTATGTAATCAGCAGAGAAAGCAGGGCATGTCTCGAGTGTGATGTCAGCAAACCACTGAGCAGGAAACTGCCTAAAAAGCAGCCAAGAGAAAACAGTGGGCCCAAGGACTTAGGTGGAAAGGAGCTTGCCTGAATATGGCTCTCTCTATTTTCATAGCAAACAGAAGACAAGAACCTGGGCTTTGTTGGGGCCTCTCAGCACTTTATTCTTATAAATAATAAACAGAATGTATTTTCTTCCTGTGTAGGTTAGCAAATAGAGATGTGCCTCTGCTATCAGCAAGAAAGCCATAATTGAGAGGCAGTGATTTGGTAGAATACACATTCAAATGGGAATAAATAAAAACATAAGGAGGATTTCAAAACTTCTATTTCTGTGCTGGGCTTGATAGGTTTAACTATGTAATTTATTCATGATACCTCTTTGCAAGCTCAGATTTACATTTTCAGACTTAAATCATGCCACACACTGTACCCTGCATCTGACAAAACAACAGTGCTAACAGGTACCTTTTGATTAGTTTTTGCACATCCCAGCATTTTGCTGTTTAATGTCTCATTTTTGGCTTAAGGGTTTCAAACATTTGCTTTCATGACCTGGGTAGGATTGCAAATGCACATCTCAGTGTGATGCTATTGAAGACTGAAACTGAAAGGACTGTGATCCTCTTCACATTATTGTAGCAGAAATGCACAACACAAAGTCTTTTTCTTGGAGGGGGAAAACTTTTTCATGTGCCCCATTCTCCAGTTTGTGTCCCCCCTCACACTTGGGATTAAACAGTGTATTTTTACTGGCTCAATTTACTTCTTCTTAAGGATCTGTTTATGAATTCATTTTACCTCAACATGTATTTTGTGCTCATGTTTAGGAAACTTATAGGATTAATAACTCAACCCTTACATGACTGTCCTCTAGAGAAATTAACCACTGTAAACTCTACTCAACAACCCACTTACAGCCTGACTTGCACAAGTCTGGAAGTTTGGAACATGCAGCTCTTTGAAATGCTTTGAATCCCCTTTTTCTCTGTTAAGTGAATGTAATCTTAAAAGGGGAATGTTTTCTGTTTTCTTAACATTCACATTTTAGTCATTCAATAAACTGTTCCTTTTTTTCCTACATTCATCTCAATTTCTATAATTTTGGAGGAAAACTGTCAGATTTCAAAAGCTGCTGAGAGGGGAATGGATTCACAGTGATAGAAAGCAGGTTTAGATTAGATAGTAGGAAGCAATTCTTTGCTGTGAAGGTGGTGAGACACTGGGTGTGGCTGCTCCATCCATGGAAGTGTTCAAGGCCAGGCTGGATGGAGCTCTAAACAGCCCTTTCTAGTGGAAGGTTGGAACGAGATGATCTTTAGGGTCCCTTCCAAGCTAAACCATTCTATGATTCTGTAAACCAGAGCCACTAAATCTGGCCTCATGGCTTCTGTAGCACCTACTTTGACTCCAATATCTCTTGAATAAAATTTTCAGAGAAATGTACATGAATGAAACAACTTGTACTGCAGTGAAATCGAGTGGGAATTTGAAATAAAAGCCCTTCATGTGATTTTTTTTTAAATCTAAACATAGTTATTTGTGCTGATAAAATAAGAAATTACTGCATCTGTTCAAAACTCTTATCCCAGTTTAATGTGAGCAATTTTGAATGATCTCAGCTAATTTATTCCGTTTTCTCTTATTTGAATAACAAATGTATGCTGTAACAAGCATGATTATGACAACAAATTTTTTATTAGAAGTATAAAAATGTGGTCAGTTTTCCCCTCAATGCTATGGACTGTCTGCAAAAGTTAAAATTTGCAGTTTGAAGGGTAATCTTTGCTAACTTAGTGAGGCAAATACAAGTTGTTAAATGTCAACCTGAAGTGGGATCACAGGCACTTCTGAGAAAAGGACATATACAAGCCCCTGACTCTAAAGAGAAGATTTAAAATAATGTTCATGTAATTCAGATTTAGGTATATTTTTTTCATAATATAATCAAACTATCAGAAGTGTGATTTTATTTTGTTTATTTTTTTAACCTCATTTTCTTTATTTATTTTGAGGGGCCATGGGGAATTAGGATAAGCAATAGACATCAGTGGAGGCCTTGTTTACCTGTGTTGGGTTACAAAGAAAGAAATACCAAGGTTTCAAAAAAATCATGCTAAAATCATTCCATTGAGGTAACTGAAAAAGTTAGCAAATCCCATTCAGTTATCAAATGGGTTGCAGCTGTTTCTAGGGAAATGAGAAGAAACCCCCATTACTATTTTTAGTTCCTTTTGTTTTTTTCTGGTCAAGAATAAAAAATTTAGAGACCAGATGATTAAAAAAAAGCAGCAAGAAATTTACCATCGGTTTGGTTTTCGCTTAGAAATAGCAGAGTTCCTGGAGTTCTTCAAACCCCAGGAATTCCCCACATTTGAGAGCAGTCCAGCTGAGTGAGTCTTGGGGGAGAAGAGAATACAAGAAAATTCAGTGTTTCCACACTGTTTGCTTAAGTATCCCCCTGCAGGGGTGTTATGGTTTCTGGGAACAAGGGGCTGACACCAACAAATCCTTCTTTACATTTTTCATAATTCTGACAGGAAGATATGAAGAGCGGTTGTTCTCCCCTTGGAACAGGTCTAGGGAAGAGCAGGTGTGAGTCTGCAAAAAGAAGGTTGCAAAGCTGGTAGTCCCTTCCCTCTGTGCCATTTCTTTGTGTGCACCCACCTGGAATAGAAACATAGAATCATAGAATCGATTGGGTTGGAAAAGACCTCTGAGATCATCAAGTCCAACCCTTGGGCCAACTCCAGTCCCTTTACCAGATCATGGCACTCAGTGCCATGGCCAGTCTCAGGTTAAAAACCTTCAGGGATGGGAAATCCAACCCCTCTCTGGGCAGCCCATTCCAATGCCTGATTACTCTCTCTGGAAAGAATTTTTTTCTGATCTCCAACTTCAATTTCCCCTGGCAGAGCTTGAGCCTGTGCCCCCTTGTCCTATTGCTGAGTGCCTGGGAGAAGAGACCAACCCCCACCTGGCCAGAACTTCCCTTCAGGTCGTTATAGAACCAGAAGAACCAGTGTGTGTATGATATGAAAAGTGTATATCACGGATTGTACTGAACTTGTCTTAACAAATGATGCTGTATGCCAGGGTTGTAATTTCTCTCTCTGGTAAGGTTGTCTATCCTCTTTTTCTTGGTTATTGCTTGAGTGAACCTAATATGTCAGAAATTCTGTTTTAGAAGAAGTCAGATCCTGTGCAACTGGTGGTGTTTCACTGCAGAGTAACCCCCAGAGGGGTTTGTAATCCCCTGGTACCAACATCGTCTAATAGTGAGCCAAACTGAATAATAAGCTCAGTGCTATGAATACAGCCTCACACTCAGCCTCATTCTGCTTTAGTTAGCATTGCCTAGTAATTAATTATTATTCTGTATTTATGCTATCAATGACATGCAGAGGCTGCCCTAAACACTCTCCAGCCGCTGGCAGCAGCACTATGTATGTATATATGCAGAGATTTTGTTCTCCCTCTGTAAATGTGTTCACTGTCTCTTAAAGTTGTTACTAAGTCTTCCCTGTAGCTGAACACAAGACAGTCCTTGCTGGACATCTGTCAAAGATGCACAGTGACACATGGCTTACTAATTACTATTAATGTTTACAGGATTTGGAATGTTGTAATTGATTTTGGCACTGAAAGTACAGTCTAGTAAATTGCTTGTCACCTTCATTTCATCTTCGATCTCATTGAGAATCTCATATGCAATTAACTGTAATTGCTACACTGTATTTATTCTAAAGTGCACAGTACATTACTGTTTTGTTGTTTGGATCTCAAAAATGGGGAGTTAATTGCTTACAAAAATACAATTCAAAATAAGAGGATCTTTGTAGTGAGGGACTTTTTACTTCAGAGTAGAAAAATATGAAGGTTTTAATGTAGTTCCTGTTACAAACTCACAGCCCTCCTGTACTTCAAATCTCAGTAACTTCAGGGACAGTGGCCTGTGCATAAAGATATGACAAGCAAATCTGCATTACCAGCATAGGCAGCACAATTCTTTGTTTATATGAAACTGGAGAGTAATTCTTGAAAGGAATGTATTTCCTCCACATACTCTTAGGTCACAAGGTGGAAGAAGCACTGAGTGGCTCACACAATTTCATCTGCCAGTTTATCCTGGCAATATTCTCTGTTTAAACAGCCAAAGCTCCAGAATTAGCATGGGCTGTCTAGAAAGCTCAATAAAAGAAAGAGCTTTGCCAAGAAACAGTCTCAGACAGAAAAAAGGTGAAACCCTTGGTACAGATAAACAACAGAAATCTGCAAAATTTTCCTTCCTAGGAATGGAGAGCTATTGTGTCTCCTGCTCTTACCCAGGAGTTGGATGTTGGAGCACAGGCCTGATTCTCAAATTTAGACTGACAGCACCTGCTCTTCTCATGTCATAGTGGATTCTTCAAGGAACAGCTAGTCATAAATTTTCTCCCTGTCCTTGTTAAAGCAGAAGATACTCTTTAATTGCTCATGTTAACAAACTAGCTGTTCTAATTTTTTTGAGAAAATAATTTCAGGAAATAAGATAAAGATCTAGCTGAATTAACTTAATTAAAGAAAATGCAAATCCAGAATAATTTTCTAGTAGAATGATAGTGTAGATTCTACTTGCTCCAAGCGCAAAATATCTCTAAGAGTCTGGACATGACGAATAGTGGCAATAATTGTACATCTAAACCATTAGAAATACCTTCTGTCAGAATGCTGGATGGAAACAGAAACTATTTATTTTGAATTTAACTACGCAAGTGAATAAGCAAACCTAAATAACCATGGACTGATTTCCAGCAGTTTCGAACTACTTGAGAGCTTACTTTTAATCCAGTTAATTATTTTGCTATTCTCCATTCAATTATCAGATTAAAGTTCTTATATAATATGTAAAATGGCCTTTTGATAATAAAACCTTCTAAAAGAAATACTCCAAAGTTTGCTTTAGAAGAAAGCATAGCAAGATTGAAATCTGCAGAATTCCAAGTTCTAAGAGGCCGTTAACTTTGATTACAGTTACATATTCCACAAGAAGATGGGATACATTATGAGGGGCATGCAAGACTGCTACGAATCTTTGCTGTAGGAATCATTTAGGATTGCACATACATAGCACTGCTTGGATTTTCTGCTTAGGTCTTCCAAAATTGTAAAATTTATCAAAACCTTCTGCTTCAGTTTTTTATTACAGATGTTGACTGTAATTGCTTTAGAATTTATTTGTAATTGCATAGGAAGGACACGGATCTGTTGGAGTGAGTCCAGAGGAGGTCACCAAGGTGATTGGAGGGATGGATCACCTCTCCTGCAAGGGAAGGCTGAGAAAATTGGTTTGTTCAGCTTGGAAAAGTGAAGGCTTCCCCTTTTTTTTAGGGATGACCTAACTGAGGTCTTCTAGTACCTAAAGGGAGCCTACATGAAAAATGGAGAGGGACTTTTTTGCAAGGGCAGGGAGTGACAGGACAAGGGGGAATGGATTCAAACTGAGAGAGAGGAGGTTTAGATTAGATATTAGGAAAAAATTCTTTACTGTGAGGGTGGTGAGGCCCAGGATGCCCATCCCTGGAAGTGTTCATGGCCAGGCTGGATGGGGCTCCGAGCAACCTGGTCTATGGGAAGGTGTCCCTGCCCATGGCAGGGGAGTTGGAATGAGATGATCTTTAAGTCCGCTTCCAACCAAAACCATTCCATGATTCTGTCATTCTGTGCTTCATGGTATTTCAGTCTTACCAGAATCTACCCCCAAAAATAAAATTCTTTTGTTTTACAACGTAAGAACTGATGCTCAGCATCTCTCCCTTTATGCTGCAGAGTTGGTGATGCAGCTTTTTGTCTGTCTTTCCTCCTACAAAGGTCTGTTCAGCATGTCAGTCCTTCACATGTTGACAAGGTGCCTGCTGCTCACAGCAAGCAGGTGTGCTGGGAGGGATGACAGCTTTCTCAGGACTCAGTTATTTAATTAACTCATTTATAACCAGATCATTCAGCAAAGCCACACCAGCTGTCTAGGGGTCAAAATCTTGCTTGTGTGGTAAGCAATGGTCGTTAAACTCCCTGCAGCCCTTCTATTTAGGTGTGTCCTGCTTCACTAGAGGCAACTGGAAAGTTGTTAGACTCACAATCAGAAGTGAGAAGATCCAGGAACCATTTTTAACTTTCCAACTGATTTACCAAATCTCACCTTAAGAACTGTGCTACATCTTCGTTTCTGCTCCTATTTGTAAAAAGACACTTAAATAACTTTGACGTCCCTCAGCGCCAAGGTGCCATGTCTAGACACCTTTGGATACCTGCAGGAGTGGTGACTCCAGCTCAGTCAAAACAGAGCAAGCTTCCTCACTGAAATGCTCCAGCCACACAGATCTCAGGGCTCTTGTCCCCCTCAACTGCTGTTTTACTCATCAGAATTTAGTAATTTTTTAAGCACCAAAGCCCTCGAGGTGGCATCATTTATGAAGCTCATGTGGGCCATCAATTTCTATGTGTCTATTGTATGCTTCAGAACCTTAGCTTTGCACCCACGCTGATGTATCTCAGACTTGGGATGTGCTGGTGTGTGTGTATCAGAGGTGAGGGATGGGCTGAGGGAGAAGGGCAGGAAGCAAAGGAGGAACCTTTAAATACACAGAGCAACATAAATTGGTGTGGGGCCATATGCCCGAGTCTGCAGTATTTGAAAAATGGAGTTATTAAGTGTGACTCCTCATTAGCAATGAGGGACACAGATCAAAATCTTCAGGACTTCCACTGAGCATTTTGAGGTGCCTCAAAGTAAAACACTGCTTCAAAGTGGTTGATACTGGTAAATAGGGTGCAACAGAGAGCCATTGCTATAAATGACTTTTTTATATGAACGTAAGAGCTTCTGATCCTTTCTCTGACCTTAGTCTCTGGTGCTCACAAGTTTCTTTAGTTGTGCAAAAATGCTCATGGTGTTTCTTAAATATCTAAACCAAGAACAATTCCTACTTTTCTTAGGTGCAGAATGTACCAAGAAGCCCCTTGCAGCATTTGAAATCTCCAGACAGATGCATGGCTAATGTATTCAGTTCAGTTACTGTCACCCTTAAAACCCTGAAATGCTGCAATGGTAGTATCTTGACCTTTATGTCAAGATGAATGAAAAATAGATTAATTTCTGATGCAGCAGCCTTTCCTGAAGGACTGAGTTTCTTGGAAAATGTCTGGTTTTACATAGAGGTGTAAGGGCAAAAATAACCTGTTTTCCATAAAAGCTGAAATATCTTAATCTTGACAGAATTTCTAGCCTTAATGAACTAGTTATTGATACTGTTCTTTGGCATTTATGTTTTATTATTCCATAGTACAATGCTATGGGTATTATTGACAGAAAGGTACAAGAGGGATGGCAAATTTAGAAGCTGACAGCACATAAAAGCTTAAGGTTTCATCTTTGTCCCTTGTCCTCCACCTGTGCCCTTGTAAAGATCTATTTTCCCTATGAATCCAACAGGTTCTCAGAAACTGCTGACCTTTGCCCGGTAGCTGATCTGTTGACTGTGCCCCTCTGACCATGGGGTAGGGCTACATTTCTCCAGATATAACTACCCGACTCCACTCAGGAATTGAAGGGCATAGGAATACATTATTCTTCATGAGTCACTGACAACAATTTGCATCCCATCTGTGAACTTTGGCATCTATATTTTGGAGAGTAGCAATCCCACAGTTACTTCAGTGGTGCTAAAGTGCACAGTTCAGGTTTATCATCCGCTGGCTTTTTTTCTCTTTTTAATCCATTATAGCTCAATCAAAGTGCTTAAAGCAGCTGTAGAGAGTCAAGCTCTGAACTTATCCCTCTGTCCACTACAATACAGTGTGCTCCCTGCCAGTTTGGTGAGAAACACAGGGATTTGGACACCTCCTGCACGTTGTGGAGTAGGAGTACTGACAGCCTCAGAGAGTAGCTGTTGGTAGGAAGATCATTACCATCCTTCTCAGCACCCAAACTGCAGTGCCTTCATTTCTGTAACCCTGTGCGGTTTGGGTTACACTCCACTGCTTTCTTCTTGGTAGCAAATACTGAGCAGGGTGGGTCCATTAATCTGGAATAGGGTGACATCTGTCACCTCCACACTGTGTTCAATATTTGTTTTGTTGGTCATAATTGAAATGTATCAGCTTTCCACTCCATAAAACTAGTTAAATACGAGAAGAAAACCTCCTCAGGCTGTCCTGTTATATTCACAACTAAGTACAACATGAAATGATTTAGTTCATAAGAAATTGACTTGTTGCTACTAGTTCTTTCTGCAGATTCCTTTTAGTATGATATCTTGCATGACTGTATAATTTAACCCAAACTCCCCAGAAATCCAGAAATGTTCAATTCTTACTCAAAACATACATTCTGTAGTACATGTTTTGCAAAACCAAGCAATTTGAAGTTCTCTGTGAGCGGTTTTGCCAAAATTAGGAAGGCTTCCAAGAGCATCACAGTTTTAAAATAATCCCTGTCTAGGAATGTAAAAGCAGAAGAGCAGTCTGAATGATAATTTTTACCAAATCTGTTTCTCGGTTCTGTTCTTTAGCTGCTACATTCTTCAGATGTTTCACTTTGGATTTCTCTTGATTTTCTGTTTTCATTTCTGCTTTACAGTTTTCTCTTAGACAGTGTTTCAGACAGACAAGACAGTTGGGCTCTGGGATCTTAAAGATCTTTTCCAGCCTAAATGATTCTATGATTTTATGATATCCAGAATTACCCACTTGTAAGTCTGTAGAAGCCGTGAGCTCATTTCTTTTGCTCTCTGGAAATGAAGTATGAATAGAAAAGAAGTGTATTCCCTATGTTTTTTTCAAATAGTGAATTCATAATAAACGTGATCGGACTGTGAATTATTAATTCATTATCTTTCTTAGTAGTAAATATCCCAGTCAGTAGAACTTCCATCACACCCTATACATATGGATCAGCCAGAAAATCTCCTTTTATCAAATGGGAACTCTAAGCTCACAAAGAACAACAGATACATAATACATTCACCATGGCTGAAATAGTTTTTAAAAATAAGTCAGTGTGAACAATACAGTGCATCTGGCTCCTCATCTGAGAAGGATAAATGCTTTCAGGGCTGTCTTTATTTCCCTTTATGCCACAATTCCTTCCTAAAAGAAGAATCAGGATATTTAATCACTGTAAGATGTTAGTGATTTGTCTGTAAAAAGCAATACAAGGCCTCTTTATCCATAGCAGTCTATGCAACCAACCTTTCTGAAGTCCCTTGTGAGGCTTCAGTACTTGTGACAACCTTTTTATGATCTGCTGGTACAGAGAAAGCAAATTAATTTTGGCTCTTCCTTAAATGTAAAGCAAGAATTGTAAATATTGAACCACTGTGATGTGCCAAAGTCCCATAATGTGGGCTTAGAGTAGTTGATTCTGAAAAGGAAGCTAATGAAGTAATTGACCTCATTTTCATTCCAAGCAATCTGACTTTAAAGAGAAACTTGCACTTCTATTCCTCATAAATGGCCCAGAAGAGTAATACTATCTTCCTATTTCTTAAAGAAAATCAAAATGAAGAAAGTAAAGTTGAAAAACAGATGATTTTTTGGGGTTATTCAAAATCATAAAGCCTAATGGGTTTTGCTGCACTTAGTAAGATTATAGGGAAAAGGAGCCAACCAGTAGGTGAAATTCAATCCTTCCAAGAGGAAAAAAATGGGAATTTGAAATAAAAATATAGATTTTTACCAGAACTACAAGAGCAACACAACTTCTATTAACCATTATGGCTGGCTCTGTGAAAGTATTTTTTAGTCATACTCATCACATTATAGATGTGTTTGTATATATATTTACATAGATATATCTTTATTAATGAGGAACAAATTTTGCTAAAGCTCCAACAGCCCTTCACATGTTTTGGTGGTCTATCCACATCTTAGAGTAACTTAATTCCACAAATTTTCTCACCAAAAAAAAACATCCAGTGAGATATTTGGATAAATACTATTCTTCCCCCTGCAAATACTGTGTCCTAAAGGAAAAAAAAAAAAGAAATCAATGAGAATTTTACTAAAACTATTGCTACTTCTGTATCATTTTATTAGCAAATCATATTATTAATGATTATTACAAAGCCACGTTATTAATATAAACGGGTGAGACTCCCACACAGAGTGTTGCATCCAGCTCTGGATCCCCAGCACAGGAAGGACATGGATCTGTTGGAGTGAGCCCAGAGGAGGCCACCAAGGTGATTAGTGGGATGGAGCACCTCTCCTCCACGGAAAGGCTGAGAGAACTGGGATTGTTCAGCCTGGAGAAGAGAAGGCTTTGGGGTGACCCAATTGCAGCCTCCCAGTACCTGAAGAGAGCCCACAGGAAAGATGGAGAGAGACTTGTTACAGGAGAATGGAGTGACAGGACAAGGGGAATGGATTCACACTGAGAGAGAGGAGGTTTAGATTAGATATTAGGAAAAAAACTTCTTTGCTGTGAGGGTGGTGAGGCACTGGAACAGGCTGCCCAGAGATGTTGTGGCTTCCCCATCCCTGGAAGTGTCCAAGGCCAGGCTGGGTGGAGCTCTGAGCAACCTGGTCTAGTGTAAGGTGTCCCTGTCCATCATGGCAGGGTTGAGAATAGAGGATCTTTAGGGTCCCTTCCAACCCCAACCATTGTATGACTCTATGATCTCTGAAACTGTTGTTTTGAGCACTTGGGTACAATATTACTGTACAAATGGAAAATTTGTACGAATGGAAATGCTTCTCTGTCATTTCCTTTGGCTCTCTCAAGCACTATTTATTGCCACTTACTGGGCTTTCAAGGACTGTAATGGAACTCAAAGCCTTTTGGCATGGTTCAAATAAGCTGTTTGCTCTTCTTCCATAGCCTGGAGACTTCCTGCTACTGGCTATATATTGCAGAAATAAATGGCAATTTCTCTTCATTATTATTCGTAAGGTCATAACATTCAAGATTAATATGTGTTCTGATGGCTTAGTCATTAAACTATTCAGAAATCTTGATGGTTTTGTAATTTTTAACACACACAATTTGTCCAAAAATTTCCACTAGAAAATTTCTCCTAGGTTAGTCTTTATTCATTCTCCATCATTCATTTAGCTACTAAAACCTTTAATTCTGCCAATTGGGAACATACAGAGTATTTGCCAAAAGGGATTGGTCATTTTCTATGGCTAGATGAGAAGTCAAGAAATCTGGCATAGTATCTTTAGCACTGGTGATCTCTCTTCTGTTACATTATTATCTGTGGATTTTTCCCCCAGTTTATAGTATTTTTCCCTTTATAGGAGAAAACCAAAAGGATACAGTAACTTTGCATATTCCATGAGTTGTGCAAAGCATATTTTGAAAAAGAATGTGGTAATAACCAAAAAGAACCAAGAATGAGGCACAGCAACCTGGATCAATCTTCTTACAGCCGTGTTTATGCAGACATGAAACAGTTTTGTTTCTACTCTGCTTTGTTTGTGTCCATGTTGCTTTAGTTTTCAGGAGAGGAGCAGCATCATTCTTTGTCCTGAGATGCTGCTGCAAGATGCCAGAAAGAAAAATGCAAGCCCGTGAGCATATGACTCCCCTCAACTGTGTCTGTAAAAATTACTGCTATCAATGCTCGTTCACCAGCTGGCTGACCAGGAAAGGCTTTTGTGTCACTTACAAACTGTAGCAGGATATTACATGTCAGCTCAGTTGTCAAGAAAATTTGCATTAATGCAGACTAAATATTAGACATAAGTGTGCAAAAAATGCATTCTTTTTCTTACAAGTTCACATACAATTTTTTGGTAACTAATAAACTCTCTAATATGAAGTCACATGGCCTGAATTTCAAAACAAAAAAAAATTCTGTCTACATAACTTTCTTTCTTAATAAGCAAAACTTTCTGTTGATACAAAACAAAACAAAGAATATTTTATCATGTTTTGAGTACTTTTTTCTTGTTCATGAACAATTTGCTTTAAGTCTTTTTTTTTTCTTAAAGCTTTAATTTTGTGATGTTACCAATAACCTATTGTGTCAATCTTATGTCAGTTTTGAATTGTATCACAGCAGCTTCTGCTGGGGAAATATTCTGTGCAAACAAATCTCTTGCTGCTTTTGCACTTCTTGTTGGTGTGTAGTTTGTGCGGCCATTTAGTAATTCTGATTTCATATCGAAATTATGCTGTGGAATTTATGTACATTTAAACTAATTGACAAGCACCCTGATGAAGTCCTAGAATTGTATTTTATTGATCTGGTTCATTTAGGAGACATAGTTAATATTAGGCAATACCTAGGAAAAAACAGTAAACAAATTTGTAACCCAAGCCAAGCAGATGATGAGAACACACACAGTGATAAACTAGAATTTGTAACACTCTTCAGGAATTAAAAGACATACAAATCACTCAGAGGATCAGGACAGTGTCTTAACCAACACCAGAGCCTTACATACCCTAAAGCCTGGCTAGAAGATGAGGAACACAAAACCTGGGGAGAAAAAAAGTCACTAAAAGCTAGTGAGAGCCTCAAATACCAGTGAGAGGCAGTTGCAAATATATTTTCAGAGCATGGAGAATGTTCTCACTGTGTGAAGTCCTGAATGTTCTCATTTAGGCCTATTTTGTTGGTCCACACTCCTAAATGTCAAACAGATGAGAGTTGGAGCTTAATAAAATTAGTACAATCTGAGATTAACTCACTTGATTTTCAGCTGCCTTACTTTAAAGAATTTCTCAGAAAGTTTCTAAACACAGTATTAAAAATAATTAACAGTATTTTAGAAAGAATAATTTAGCTGAGAATTATTCCTTTGTCTCAGGAGTCTGCAAAGAGACACCTTCTGTCCTGAACAAGCGCCAGGTATGTTAATTAAGGGAAACCTGTGAAGCACAAATGAAACCACACTGCAATATTAGGTTAAAACTGCAATATTAGGTTAAAACTGCTTCAGATACTCAATCCTAAGAACATTTCTCTGGAAAAGCGAAAGTCTCAGAGTGCTGAGTGTCAAACCTCCCCCCCCGGCTTTTGTAGTACAGTTACTGAGCTGAATGATGGCTAACCCTCCATAGAAGTATTTGCACAAAAGAAAGACAATTTAGAATTTCAAAAGCACAGCTAGGATTTAAGCAGTAGGCACTGCTGTTTTCATTGTTTTTCAAGAAACTGGGTGTCTAGGCACTGTATATTCCTTAAAATCTCCCCCTAAGCAACAAAAAAGTAATTAAAAGATTTTTTTCCCTCAAGAGGTGGCAGTTTG
This sequence comes from Pithys albifrons albifrons, assembly GCF_047495875.1. Lineage (NCBI taxonomy): Eukaryota > Metazoa > Chordata > Aves > Passeriformes > Thamnophilidae > Pithys > Pithys albifrons. The sequence goes on along the minus strand of NC_092463.1, from coordinate 56,798,723 downwards.
AAATTTGTGCTGAATTTAGACTATCATATTCACAAAGTTTGACTGATCTGTCTCAATATATCTTAAAGTTTAGTAACATGATTATTTGTGACAAATTAATGTTATTATTTAATTAAATACCTTTTGAAATTTGTTGGGTTGTAAGTAAAGATTGATTGCATTGCAAGATTTTAAATTGCTAAGATTTGTTGCACTTCTTTCTAGCCAAATTTTCCCTAAAAGATCGATGGCTGTATTATAGTAATGCAGGAATATCTGAATGGTAATTTTAATGAAAAGAGGAGAGTGAATCAGCATAGAAAAGAAAGGTTGTTTATTTCAATAAGAACATGTTAAAAGAACTCTCCCAGTTAGGAATTTGGTAAAAGTCTTTCAGCCTCAAGTTAAACCAGATTACAGCCAGTTTGTTGGGAAAGGGGTTCTTTTGACAGAACACCAGTCACATCCAGACAGCCAACAACCTGATTATCTAAATAATTATATTATTGATCAGCAGTTCTTTTGATCAAATGTCTTGTCTGTGCCTGGTTGATGAGAAATTCCCACTTATGTTTCCTTTTCCATATGTTTGTTCGTATTTGAATCTTTTGGAGCCAGATGAATCCAAATAGATACAGCCTACAGAGACTGGGGAATGTTCATCTTTGGAGAAATTCTGTCTGGGCACTGTCCTGAGTAGCCTGTGCTGAGTGAACTTCCATGCTTGAACTCAGTGATCTGAAGGGTCCTTTCCCCAAACATTCTGTGGTTCTGTTCAATAAGAAAATCTGAAGACAAGACAATTTATATTCCTATCATAAATTCATTTGACATAATGAGAGAGATTTTTCTTTTCTGTGTAACAGATCTACTTTAAAGTGTAAGTTAAAAAATTCAGCAAAGATCCAGCAATGACTCCATCATCAGAGTCTTTTTGGTAAGATGACTGAGTCTTTTTTGTCATCAAACTGATGGTAATAAAATGTGTCACAGAGAGAAAAGCCATGCTCATATCTCCAGTCTGTGATAACAACTGATGATGTGATGCATAGGTAGAAAATTCTATTTCACTATTTCTGCATAATTTTTAACCTTGCCATTGCTACCCAAAAAAAAATGCCAGAACAAATTATGCTGATGAGCATAAGAAATTAATAAATTGAAAGTCAGTAGAGTCAAAAGGATTGAAACATGAAAACCTGGTCAAGTCCAACCCTTGGTCCAACTCCAGTCCCTTTACCAGATCATGGCACTCAGTGCCATGTCCAATCTCAGTTTAAAAACCTCCAGGGATGGGGAATCCACCCCCTCTCTGGGCAGGCCATTCCAATGCCTGATTACTCTCTCTGGAAAGAATTTTTTTCTGATCTCCAATTTCCCCTGGCAGAGCTTGAGCCTGTGCCCCCTTGTCCTATTGCTGAGTGCCTGGGAGAAGAGACCAACCCCCACCTGGCCAGAACTTCCCTTCAGGGAGTTCTAGACAGTGATGAGGTCACCTCTGAGCCTCCTCTTCTCCATGAGCAAGATACTCAGAGAGCCTGTGTGTCTGCGGCCTTACTGCAAACCATGGCTGAGTACTTGGTTGTTGGAAATGCAGGGCAATAATGGCAATGCCTTTTGAATCTTCTAACAATGAAGTTACAGGCTCAATAAACAAGGAATTAAAAAAAGTTTCTCAGTCTCCAGAGTGTTTGATGTGGGGCCACCCAAGAGATCTGTCCTCTTATTTTCTGTCAAAGAAAAGGCCTCCTTTAATAGTGTGGGAAAGCATTTTGCAGAGGATGTGTTTATAAAAATTAACTGTAAGTAAATGCTATTGCATTGATTGGTTCCTTTAACCCATTTTAAAAGAACATTTTTAACAAAAAATGTAGGCTTACTTTCTGTGGAGTAAATTATCCATTATCAACACCCTCTAGTACTGCCCAGGCATTGTGGCATGCTGGAATTTGGGAGCTCAGCTCTTACTGTAGACATCAACAGCTCAAGACACTTGGCTGGCATCCTGGTTGTGCCAGCAAAGACATCAGTGCGAGTCCCTGTGTCCCAGAGGCCTTTCTTGTGCTCAGGAGATTCTGCACTGCAAGGAATCAACAGCTTGTATGGACGCAGAGCAGGTTCAGAGAGTAGGTGTGTTAGTGAACTGGCCCAATGCTGAAGTGAGAACCACCAAAATGTGGCAGAACATGCACTCTGAATGGATACATTGCAGAAATGCCTGTGACCAGCTCAGCCTTGCCCACAGTGCTGCCTGCACTGGGTTCACAGTTGCAGTTCAGACTTAACACAGATACTGCTCTGGAAAACAGGTTGCTCTAATTCTTGGGAAAACAGAGTGAATTTAGAAGCATCTGGATTTTTGAGGAACGCTTTTTGTGCTGCAGATCTCATTTTTGTAAGGACAAACAAGTAAAGACTTCCCCTGCTCTCTCATTACAAAGCAGAGGAAATCACTGGCAACAGATCAGTACTGCTGCCACATGAGAATAGAGATAAACAGGCTTGGAAAAACTGAGACAGCTGGAAAGAGGGAGTAAAAACTATACAGAAAATATAGTATATAAAAGTACATGTGGTTAATGAAAAAGCAGCTCCAGGATGCAGCCAAAAATCTCTTCCCTTGGGACTGCACTCAACCCAGCTATTCATGCTGGATCTGCCCAGTTGTTGAAAATTGCCAGGCAGGTGTGGAGGATATGAAAATTACTGTCCAATGAAAGGTAACAGCTTAGAGCACTGCCCTTTAGTCCCACTCTGTTCCATAGAAGTCAGACAGGTGCATGATAGTCTCTTTTTCACCCACAGAAACAAGAACTTCATACAAAATCTTCTTTCTGACACAAAGGAGTCAAGAAGTAAAACCAAAATAATGAAAAAACAATTCCCTCTTAGGCTGTGACTTAAACTGTTTACTACTCAGCTTCTCTGGCAGTAAGTTCTCAGTGCAGAGGTGTGTTATTAAAGCCCTCCAAACTCTACAAATGAAAAGCAGATCATACTGCCCTCATGTATTTTTTTCTCATGGCACTTCTCTAGGACACTGTTCTCTGCTAGTCATCTTCAAGATCAGGGGACTGTTGGTCTGCCTTTCAAACTGTTCCTCACATTCACATATCCTGGACATTGGGCAGTCTCCGGTTCTCACCTTGTAATCTTCTGGCTGGTTGTGACAACTTCTAATTTCTCTTTTCTTTCATTTACTTGAATCAGTTCCTTGAAAAAAGAGGCCTTTCTGTAGGCCTCTGATGCATTTCTTCCTTCTTCTCCTGGGAATCTTAGACAAATTGGTTTCTCCTGAAGGTCTTACTTCAGTACTACATCCTGGATCCTCAGCTTTTTAATCAAACAGAGAGGTTGTGCTCTGCCTCCACTGCCAGACGTGTTTACCAATAAATATTCAAAAATTATCAGCAACAACCATTCTACTTTCTCCCAAATTGCCTTTTATGCATGGGAGGAATTTCTTTAATTAATTTCAGCTCTTAAACTCTTTGTTGTTATTCCAAACAGCTGCTTTGCTGTCCCCACTCTTAATGAACTTTGTCTTCACATGACTTGGAGAAGGACAGAAGGGGCTGTGCTGTTCAAAATTGTTTGAAATTGGTTTTCAGCATGCAGAATAAACTGGACAGCTCCTGTGTGAAATGGATTGTAGTGTCACTCCTCCCTCTGTGAAAATTTAATCTGTCTGGCTAGTGAGAATGAGACTCACAGCAGGGGCAGAAGGTATTGACTTTTCCACTTTTTAAAAGAAAAATATTCTTTTTTTTTTCCTTTCCAAATGCACTGAGGCAGTTTCATCTGAATTGTCATTCTTAAATAATTGTCTTAGCAGAAGCAGTACATTTCAGCCTCATGCCATCCTTTGAAAATTTAGGCTAGCTGTTGGCTTAGAGAGATGCAGCCTGACGTTCTGAACCTACACACAGTGTGAAGAATTGCTTTGATCAGCTTGTGTTTGTAATTTAAGGCAGTAAAATGGAATTCTCACTAATTGTGTTTAAGGCATGATGTATTGTGTAATCCACAGAGAGACTCGTTTCAGAAACACTGTAACCATAAAAACAGCTGTTCCACTGAATCATTTCCCCAACGTGCAACTTAAAACAAAGCAAAAAAGAGCAGAAACCTCTCCTGGTTGTGTTGATGGAGTAGAATAATGCTGGAAATGTGGGGAAAAACATTAGAAAACTCATCCCCATGTTCCTTTTTATACCAGAAGTTTGGAAATGGAAAAAAGAGCCTTTGGAGTGAGAAAAACCAACCAACCAAACCAAAACCAGAAAAATCTCAGTTTCTAAGAAATATTAGTATTGTTATTAAATTATGAATAGCAAGCCATGTATTGATAGTGAAAAATAATTTGAAAAGACAGGAATGAGTCTAAAATTAGAAGGAATGGAATTAAAGTAATAAACCAAGATGCACCAGTTGAATACCTAAAGAATTCATGTCACATATGTGCATATTTTCATGGTGTTGAAATATAATACAGTCTCTGGAAGAGAAGGTGGTAAGATCTGGTAAAGCAGGTGGAAGAAACTGCACTACATAAAAGGGGGGAAAAAAGAGCAAATGTACTGCAGGCACAGCTCTTTCACCAGTAGAAAGTTGAACGAGCAAGTGAACAACCCTTTTCATGTTTAAAATGACCTTTCATACCACCCAGCTTTTGGAGGGAAAATAGAAGCCAAGTCTACCAAGGTAAGCCTTACACTGAATTCCAAACAAATTTTCTTAGGGGGAAAAAAAAGTAGAACTTTTAATATATTTGTATTTTATGACTGTTGCAGAGACCAGAACTTAATTTTTGTGGATCTGCAGTCCAGTGATCTTTTACTTATTGATGCTTTGGAGATGCCGAGCTCCAGAGAGCACAAAGATGTGACCTGGATGTGTTTTCCTTGTTTGCAGATATCTCAATAAGCTTGCTGTCCTTAGTTGTCACAGCCTGTGGGCTCGCTCTGTTCGGGGTGTCTCTGTTCGTCTCCTGGAAGCTTTGCTGGATCCCCTGGCGAGAGCGTGGGCTGCCGTTCGGGGGCAAGGACAACAAGCAGGAATCGCTGAACTACACGGACACAGAGCCCAATGAGCGGGACTACAGCGAGGATTATCTGGGGCAGCCCACAGCCTACCCAGAGGCCTCCATGAAGATCAGCCACACCTCCCCTGATATTCCACTGGACACTCAGGAGGGAACCAAGGAGAACTGTGTGCCCAATGTGCGGATGCAGCGCCAGATCACTGAGCCAACCTCCTCTGCTCGGTCAGTAACTCCCATTTCGCTCTGATACTGATGAATACAGATACAGGCCGAAAAGCACAGCTTGATTAGCCAGTACGCTGCTCTGAGAAAAATGGATCATCTACTTGCCACATTCTTTTAAAGAAAAAAATTACACAAAAGTTATTCTTTGAGGTGCTCAAACCTCGTAAGTTGAAGGGACAGGATCATAATCATATTCTGCTCTTCTATAAATTACTATCTCATTCCTGCTTCTCCCTCAGAACCTGGATAACACAGAGCACTGTGTATCCTTTAAAAGCACCAGAACAGCCCAGATTTAGCTTGTAAAGCATATTCATTTGCACTTAGCACTGATGCTGAACTCTCAGTAATATATCCTCAAAGATTTTTAAAACAACCAAAGAAGAAAAGTAGGGCAAGCTAATGAAACACTTGCAAGAGTCAGAAATAGGATTAAAAATCATAGATTTTAGCCAAAGTCATGACTGTGGGGGAAAATGGGACTCAACAAGAGTCAGTGAAGTCTCCAGGGGAACTGGAGAAGCAATACACGAGGGAAAAGGAAAGGGGGAGGGTGGGAGTGTGTGCAGGGGCAGGTGATAAAAGGATTATGTTTCATACAGTAAGAAAAAGGATCAGCATGTGAAGAGCCAGTAAATATCTGAGCCAAAGCAGATGCACTTCAGCAGGAGAAGGTACAGCACTAGCCCAGTGGCTCTTTGCTAGCCTCCTTTCTGTCCATCTGGAAGAGCAAATTTAGCCAAGGCTCTTGCCTGCAGGCACAACTGAACACATCCTGTTCAGGAATTGCCAGTTGTCTCAGAATTTGAGAGGTTCCCAGGGCAGTACTAATCTCAGTCTGTAGAATAACTTGCCTCAGCATCCTGAGTGCATGAACAAGGCCTTCCCTCCTGTGTAGACCTTCCTTCTGGCCATGTTTCAGCAGGTATTACGCTGGCTCTCTGCCCACAGGGGCATCCTTGTTCAGGTCCCACCCCTGCCCTGTGCCTTTGCTGACACAGGCTTTGCTCTTTGCCCCTCTCTTTCAGTGCCTTTTACTTTTGCCCAGGTCTTCTCCAAAAGACTCTTTCATTGAGCAGGAGGGGCCCATCTCCCTTCTGCTGCATCCTTCAGCAGAGATGTCATCTTTGTCTCTGCTCCTTTCTGCCATAACTGGGGAGCCAGCTGTGCTTTCTCTCTGGCCACAGAGACCAGGCATCTGCCCCTGCTACAGCCTCTGCTAAGATGGCTCTGCAGTGCCCTCCTTTTTATTCCTCCACAGGATATTCTGCACCTCCCACTACAATGAAGGGCTTAACCGTTGAAAAATAATTCCTTTTTGGTGACATGATAATATTTTATCCTAGAAGTGACTAATGTATAGCTGTAAGATTATGTATTTGTTATTCAACAAGAGAAAAAATATTGGGACAGTACAGAAGAGGCTATTGCTGTTTACAGCATGTGTAAACAGATATTTACAAGGAATGAATGAACAATGATAGCAGAGGAACTTTTGCTGATTAGATTCAATATAAATAGCTTTGGAATAAACCTATGCTAGCATTTTCCACGTGCTCTTTCTGTGTTCAACTGCAGCTCATGGTACACCAATAACTAAGTGGCTGCTGCATATGAATAGAACAATAAAATGGAATCTTAGTCATATAAGGTTAGGATTTTACCTAATTCAGCTTTCACATCCACCTGCCCCAGCAGGATTTGCAAATTTGATTTCTGTTACCATTCATTAAGGAGAATGAGAAATAAGTGAGTGACTCCTGGTAATAAAGTTCACTGGACTGAAGATAAATGCAACTTTTCATCCTTGAGTAACAAAACTAAAGCAGCTTTTCAACCAAAGTACCACAGAGCTCATTACATCAGGTATGAGAGAAAAAAAGCAAAAACAATTGTTGGGGTGATCAACAAACCATTTCAGACCAGAACAGCTTATTTGTAAATGAAGTAATTGTAGAAATCAACAAGTAGTTAAAATGCAGAGATGTTAGGAAGCACCTTTCTTTGTGCAGCTTTACCCCTGAACCAGAAATCAGCAAGCTCCTCTGATCCTGCAGCCATTTGCATAATGCAACTCATTTCGTAGGCATTAGCTTAAAGATTCCTTCAGAAATGGCTACTGATAAAAACAGCTACTGTTCTTACTGCCAATAAGACACTCTCGCTGTACTTGCCAATAAGATAGAGATCCTTTGGATTTGCAATGGCCATGAATTTCCATTGGTCACCCTCTTCTGCCAGGTTTGGGCAGTACATACCATTAGCTTGGGCCATGGGAGCAGAAATGATGTGACATGAGCAGGCTGATGCTGAGTGTCAGCTCTCACAACTCTTGGGTCTCATGCTTTAGCCCTTCAGCAATTAAAAATCTGACCCTGCTGTACATTACAAAAGTATGTCAAATAAGAGCAGGATCTTTAGTGCATGTGCAGAGATTTTTACGATCCTCAACACACTCTGTTCCAATTCTTTCCTTTTCACTGAAGGCATAATTCGATCCGAAGACAGCTCAACCTCTCCAACCCTGACTTCAACATCCAGCAGGTTCAGAAGCAAGAGCAGCTGACGGGCATTGGCCGCATCAAGCCAGAGCTGTACAAACAGAGATCAGTGGACACGGACGATGGCCGGAGGAGTAACAGCAAGGCGTGTGGAAAACTGAACTTTATTCTCAAATATGACTGTGATTTAGAGCAGCTGATTGTGAAGATTCACAAGGCCATCAACCTGCCAGCAAAGGACTTCTCTGGAACTTCAGATCCCTATGTGAAGATATATCTGCTTCCTGACAGGAAAACAAAACACCAGACTAAAGTGCACAGAAAGACCCTAAATCCAGTATTTGATGAAGTTTTTTTATTTAGTGTCCCATACAATGATCTGAACACAAGGAAACTCCATTTCTCTGTATATGACTTTGACAGATTCTCCAGGCATGACTTGATTGGCCAAGTGGTAGTGGATAATTTTTTAGATCTGGCAGATTTTCCTAGGGAATGTAATATTTGGAAGGATATTGAATATGTCACCAACGTAAGTATTATAATTTTTCATTTTGAATTTCTTTTTTTTTTTCTGATTTCATTGCTTTAACGTGATTATAACTGAAATTGTCTGTTAAATTTAAGAAAAAAATATTCTCTCTCGTTCTCAAGCTTTGACCTTAATTCAAGGAAATTGACAGTACATTTTCAGTCCTCATTTCTTGTTCTTTGGTTTTATTAAAGCATGCTTTTGTAGGAAATCGTGGGTTTAGTCATTGCCCTGCTGATAGAGTAGAAATGCTGGAGAATGTTTTTCTCTTAATCTTATTTAATCTAAAACTTACTTAAGGAAATACTGCTTTTCTTACTTTGCCTGTCTTTCTGTATTTTGCATGATTTGTCATGCAAATTACAGCATACTAATCAGCCAGAACTGCAGATTCAACATTTCTTATGTAGACATTTCTCAGTCCTTCCAAAGTCTATATTCTCATAAATTCAGATAACCCCCCTCAGCTATAATCCAGTCAAAGACAGTTCAGACAATACTGTTCTGTGAAAGCAATGAAACACCCTGAATGAGTTTAACTCTTTGTTTGGCATCATTTTGTTCTGAGGGAAATGGGAATCTATAAAATAATTCTGTATTTCTGTTATTTCTGGTATCCAATTCTAAGCAGGAATCCAAATAGTGATTAGGTACAAACCCACAGAAATTAACTCTGAAAAAGAAAGAGCTTTCTTCTCAGAGCAGGAGCCAACCTCCTTGTAGTGCCATTAGAAACGAATCCTGCACATCCTCTGGAGAGCAGACCTTCAGTGAGAATGATACATTACAGAAATCCACAGAGGTGAAGGTACCAGTGCCAAGTGTCAGTAAATATTTCATTTGCTATGTCAAACCACACTCAAATGGAGTGCACATTTTAGAGTCAGATGAGCCAAACATCATTAACAGTAAGATCAAAGTGTAAGTTTGTTAGACCTCAGTTCAGGAAAGCATTTAAGCTTATGCCTAACTGAGAATAAGAAGCCATTAAAAAGTAAAGGATGTTCTGAGACAAAAAACTTTACTGAATTCAGCTTCTCATCTTTTACTTCTGTGGTCTGGTACCATGCTTGTATTACAGGCCAACTTGATGAAATCCTCTTTTTTGTTTGGAATTTCTTTTTGAAAATTGATGTTTTCCTTGCTCCAAGATGATTTCTCAGTCTTCTTGGTCAGTGTGTGGATCGTGTTATGCACCTGCTGCACAGTCCTGTCCTACCCTAGGATGGCTGTGCAGCAGCAGCATGAGCTGTTCCTCACTCTGGGTGCAGGCAGAGCTGTGGACACTTGGTGTCCAGGAGGAGGAACCTGGAGGAACTTCCTTTTGTATGGGAAGTTACTGCCTTTCAACCATAAGGGAAAAGCAAGGATGTGACAGAGCAGCTGACAGTCATTCCAAGTGAAAGGCTTCCTTCATACAGCATTAAGTGTCCCAAGATCAACTTCATTTTTTACAGTCAGCTGAAAGCTGAATGCACATGCACGCTGGAGTTACTTTGATATGTACGAGTCCTTTTTCCCTGCTTCAACTTAAGGCAGAAGATTTGCTCTGGTATTTTCTTTCAAATCACTTCTTCTTCCAAATTTCAAAAGCGATGCAGTGTATCATTCGTATTCAGATTTTCTGTAATCTCTGAAATTAAATTCAGGACTGCAACATGAGTCATTTATTAATTCCTACTGATACTAATTCCTGTGTGAAGTGTGACCCTGTTTATCCAAACAGAACACACAACCTGTCATCTAGACTTGTCACTGGATTTCCAGCTAGCAGAGACCTTTTCAAAGCAAGTGACTCACAGTACATAGGAGACACATCCAATTTGGGGTAATGTGAGCTCTGAGATAAGAGTATCAGATAAATGAAAGTGTGGAGTCCTCAGCTTACCCATTAACATTTCCAAAATTTCAAAGGTTAGAACTTACTCCATGAAGTTCTGAGAAACACTCCACGCATCATTTAAGAAAGCAAGTTCCAGCCCATTTTCCTGTCTGTGTCGCTCAGATATCTCGCAGAGTGACAGCAGAAGCTGAATCCTGTGGGCTAATCGTGAAGCTGCTGCAGTGAATACTCCTGTGGCTGCTCTCCAAGCCAGCAGGGAGTATTAGTGAATGTCAGAAATAAATTTCAGCAAAATTTGGAGCGCTGTGGGGCAGTTTATGGTTGCAAACCAAAATGGTATCAGCTGTAACAGGTTTTCAGTTGTTTTATCTTTGAATGTCTTGTTGTTTCACATAATAATAATTAGAGAATAGAAAAATTCTGGGTAAAATTACTGAAGGAAATTCAATTAATGCAGATCAACAAAGAGTGCACACAGGAAGGATGAATCAAGGAAATGTACGAGACAAAGGGAGGCTCCACACAAACTGCACGTGACGAGTTTATTGTACTTCTGAAGAGTACATTCATCTTAGTGCCTTCTGCATCTTATTACACTGCATAACCAGGGAGCCCAAAGGCCTTTATTTTACAAGCTTCATTTTGTTAAGTTCTAATCCATTTTGACATGGTAATATAAATGAATGTATCAAATCCTTCTCTGCCCAGCAAAATGTCCTACTTCAAGTAAGAACTGCAGCTTATGCCTGAAATGTCAGATTTACTGCAAGCAATGCCATTAAACTGACCTATTATGCCATGTACTTTCTTCTGTTTTCCAATAACACTGGAAGATTTTTTTTATCCCAAACCAGCAGTTTTCATTCTTTGCACAATAACATCTCTTACTATGCCAGAGTTAAAGAGGAATTATTTCATAATACAGATGCATGTCAGCATAAAAATTCTTTACATGCTTAAAAGCAATCTGCTGCCAAATACGAATCTCCAATATCAAAATGATTGTTCTTCTAATCCCAGCTCCTCTGAGCATAAAATCTCTTTCCTGTAACACTCACACGTTCTCCAAGCAGAAAAAAGGCAGTAGTGGGCTACAGAATGGTAGAAATAATTAAGTGGATCAACTTTAGATGAACATGAAATGAACGAGATAAGCTTTTCGTATATCTACCAGTCAGATTACACTGGTTTCTAGCTCATAAGAAAAAAATTATGTCTTTTATCTTTAGCCTGGGTTTCTCTTGTTGGCAAGTTTTGTTTAACAGCGTCTAAAACGTAATCAGGGTTTGGGGTGTGTTTTTTTGTTTGCATTTACAGTTTTCTTGGACTGATGACACATTTGAAGAGGAAAAAAGTGGTTAATATTTCCTTCGTTGCCATCCTCACACTCAAATGTGATAAGGAAAAAAATGGCTTTGTCACAAAATAAAATGAAAAGCTATGAAAGAAGGTGTCAGATATGGAGCAGGAAGGTGTCAGATAGTCCATGCTGGATAAAGAAGAAGCTTCTCTTTCCAAGGAGACCCACATGCATAACTTGCTGTGCACCCAGAAAGGAAAATCCTTTTTCAGGAATTGCTTGTTAAACATTACCGGGCAGTTACAGGGCACAGAGGCGATTGATTTCTGTGAACTGGAAATCTGGCTCTGGCTCATAATGGGTGCTTGGGTTCTCCAAGTGCTCAGCCTTTGGCACTTACTAAGCAGGTGAACTTTCTAGAGAAGAGTATATAAAAGTGGCAGGGAGGTAATTGGAGTAAGAAAGAACAATGTAACTTTCCATTCTTAACTGGGCTGGTGTTTTCTAAAATGATTAGTCAATTTAGGAGGCTATTTTTTGACTTTGTTGTAGTATATTTGGCTTCTGCCCCTATGCTATTTTTTGGTTGTCAGATATAGTTATGCTTAATATCTAGGCATGGTACAATGAAAACTGCTCTTTTAAGGAGTGTCTAACTTTACATATACACTTAAACAAAAATCTTATTTATAATACCCCATTGGCACCTTTCATGCTCCCCTGAACTAACCTGTCTTTGTGAGTATTTCTGTAACATTCTTTTCTGAAAGGATATTTACTACAAGATTTGCAGACATATACCTAATATTCTATAAAATGTTGCTACCTGATTGACAGCTACCATTTATCCTTATCTGTGATTCCTCTCAGGCTGCTTGGAGTATCCAGCCTCTATAAAGTTGGGAAGTAAATGCAAACTCAGATAAAGGCAGAAAGCAGTTGGTCACATTCAAACCACAGTTTATTCTTCACCTGCAATCAGTGGGAGGACTAGGAAGGATTCAAAGGGTTGCTCTGGTTTGAATATTGCTATTCTGAAGTACTTTGCTTTTGTTTCCAGCTAAGCATTGAAGAGTGGAGCATCCAGTCCTCAAGGTTACAAAACAATAGATTAGGGTACAAAATGAGCATGCAGATACAGAAGAAAATATTTCTGAAACTTAGAGAGAAAAGACTATAGAATAAGACCCTGGGTAATGCATACAAAATTTGAAAAATAACATGCGACAGACTTTAAGGAATGTGCATGATTCACTGAAACCCAAAAGATAGTTAGGGATAGTCCAAAGCTGTGAAGAAACATGAGCTGTGTATCAAGTTGTTCACTCTGACATCCAGAAAGAGCCAGCACATGCTGAAATTTTAAAGCCAAGAAATTGATTGCATCTCCCTGTAAGAATCTTCAAGCTCTTTCAGGGTCTGAGTAGTGGTCAAGAATATAAGTTTGTCAAATATTGATGAATTCCTTTTGCACAGAAGCAGGAAACAAAAACATGCTTAAAAAATAATGAATTTTGGATGCATGTTGGTATACATGCTAGTGTTTTGAGAAAGAGTTAAAAAGTAGGATGGTTATAAGTGTTTGAAATTCTGCATTTTAAAAATGCTAATTGTTCTTGCTGTTGTTCTCGAGTTTGCCCAAGAATGAAAGATTTGAGAATTTGTATTTTTAGGCATTTATGTTGTATAACTGAGATGCAACTGGAATCATAACGTCTCCAGAAGGGATTTTCAAGTTCTCTGTTTCCGAGATGTTAATGCCAATAGCAGTATGTGTGGAATAGAGGCAAAAAGACGCATTTTTTTTCAATCAGTTGTTTATGGAAAGCATAGTAAAAGTACAAAATACTGAAATCTGACCAAACCTTCCAGATTTTTTGCAGTCCAAAACTATTCTGATCTCAGAAGGAAGAAACTTCCTCAAAGATTTCATTGCTCAGGACCAGACTGTGAGCAATTCATTGTCTGCCAAATGCAGATGAATAGGTGCAGGTCATAATCCTTAGGGCTTAAATCCTCAAAACATGAGGAAAATAAACTTCCCTCTTTGAAAGAAATAGATAAATACTGTCCCCAATTCACAGACAGCAGAACAGGCTCAGACAACAAGGATGTGACTTGCTCAAGACACAACACTGCTAATAGCAAGAAGGAGAGCAGGTCCAGAATCTGCAGATTGCTGGCACCAGCCTTAATCCACTCTGTGTGGCACTGCTTATCTCCTTCGACAGAGTGCAGACACTGGAGCTGGCAGCGAGTCAGCCAAGTCCACCTACTCCAGTTCTAAAAACTGTTTAGCTTGTCAAGATGCTTTAGCTAGTATTTCTGAAATCCTGTTCTGGCAAGCTGCAGGGTTTAGAGAAGCGATGGCATTGAGCAAGAGCTCAGAAAAGAGTTTAAAATATTTACAATGCTGAACAAAATTTTTGAGTGAACAGTTTGAGGAGGAAGAGAAACAAACCAAATCTCTGCCTCTGTGTATGAATTCAAGTCCAAACCATCAATGTCAAGTGCCATATCTGTGTTTTAGGACTGTGGCAGTGAAAGACAAATACAAATTGATATTTTTTTCCTTATTTGTATTACATAAAACATATCTGGTATTAACCTGGTTGTCCCACTTGTTTAAAATGAGTGGGCTTTGGCATCAGGGGAACAACCAGTTATTGATGTGGAGATGTACCAAAATAATTGATTTGCAAATGCAAGTCTCTTTAAGGGAGAGAGATTTGCACACTCATGCATCTTGCCCAGGTTAAAGCATGGCAAAAGCTCAGGAGCAATAATTATTTCACGGGTAGACAACTTAAGGCAGTAAAAGCAAGAGGTAAGAGTCACCTCACTTAATAAATTTGTTGAAAAAAACCCAAACCAAAAAACCAACTCCACAACCAAACCCAGAAGTACTCAAAAACACAGAAAGCATAATTGCCTTCTAGAGGCAGATCAGTGGATATTTGTCTTCTCCAACATCACAAGGTCACCTTTTGTTGCTTGTTTTTTTCTGACTATTCTTAATCAAATGTATGAAGAAATAGAAGTGCATGAGTAATGAATCATTTCATAGATAAAAGATGATGGAAAGTCATAGATATTTAATGCTTTAGATTTCTAAGGGTCACCATAGTAAGGATGAAATAGAAATTAATTAGTCCTCAGCATGAGCATAACAGGTAAAGTACTCTGTAGAGTGGGGAGCAGCTGCAGCCAGGGTTTCGCTCACTTTTTTTTAATATTTTTATAACCATATATTTAAGGTTCATTTTCAAAACCAGCCTTTTCCTTTTGTCTTTTTTTTTTTTTCTGTTTTAGTCTAATAATTTTTCTAATGACTTTGTAGGAGAAGATTTTTCAGAAATGTCATACATTTAGATGACTGGAGCCAGCACTCAGCATGGCTAAACGAAGAACAGATACAGTTATGTACAATCACATAGGGCAGAGATAAAATATTAACAAGTATTTTCAGAAAAGTTAAAGACCTCCTATGCCTAATTCTGCTTGGAACAACTGGATAACTGTGAGAATAATATTCAGTAAAACTTAGGAAGGGTCAGAAGTAAAAAATAAGTCAAATGCATTGAAGAGCAGTGGTTTGTGATGCAGCTCTGTTGGTCCTGGGTCAGTGGTACAAAGACCCAAATCTTGGCTCTAAAAGGAACAAAGACTATTCTGTGCAAGTGATTCCCTAAAGCCTTGTAACTCCACAGGCATAGCCAGAAACAGGATGACTCTTGGAATATTACTGAAGCTTCAGCTAACATTTATTGGAGGTTTGGGAGTACTTTAAGCAAATGGTAATTCAGAGAGTTGTTTATCTGTGTATGTGCCACATGAAGTTTACAGAACCCAGAGCACGGCCATCAGATTTTCCGAGGGAGCTTTCTCAGTGGGGATATTTCTCTATCAAAAACCACACATACAAATAAACAACCAAACAAAAGAAAGCAAAGCAGACAAAAGAATTAAAAAGAAACCCAGGTAGCAGAAATGGCACCATTCCAGTCAAAGAATTTAAAAGAAAAAAAAAGCATTTCAAAGTTAGTGTTTTGAGAAGACTGAAATTTTGGAATAAGATGTTTTGATTTCTCATTTGGAATGCCATTCTATTATTATATTTTAAGATATCTTGAAAGCTGAAATAAGAAAAAAATTCTGGTTTATCAAAGCAAAATGTTTCAAATCAAGTGAAGGATATTTTGCTTCAAAATGGAAATAACTCAAAATTCCTTCTGAAATTGAAATCCTGCTTTCTACACTGGTTCTTCCCCTGCTCATCAGTGCCGCCTGTCCTTGAGTTCTCTCTTTTGTCCTTATATCCTGCAACTTCTCCTGGTGCAACAACCCCAGAACAGCAATAGGGTATGAAGACATTTTCCTCCACACATCAGCTGCCTGCTGAAAAGCTTAGACACAATCCTAAATTCCTGTTTCCTGGTTAGTGGAAGTGTCTGTAATGGTCCCTGTTCTACACGTCCCTCTTCTCCTTTCTTCTCATCCTCCTCTGCCAATTCCTTTTTTTCCAGAATTCTCTATCAACCAAGGATCTCGGAGAGCTCACAGTAACAAACTCATTGCACATACAGCAAAGCCAAAATGTGAACCCGGGCAGCCAAGCCTGTCCTTCAGTTACACCATCCAAAATTGTCAGTGGGAGCCACAAACACAAAAAAAAATATTGCTTTAGTATTTTCAATTCATAGGCAGGAATTATTGAAGATGAGCAAAGAGCAGTTGCACAGTGCTAAGACTAAAATAGCTGTATTGAGGGGATCTTGGTTGTAACCACTCTGCACATAATTCAGGATTAGACTGTGCCATAGCCTTTTTTCTACAGGGTTATATAACTTTCAATTTAAACATGTATTTAGCCAGGCAGGGGAAAAATCACTTCAAACACGCATTTAATTATTAAACAGTTTTGGGAATGCTTACTCTGTCTTTTTTTTTTCAGCAGAGGTCACAGAAAGCAATTCAATAGCTTATGGATTCATCAAAATTTCTGAACAATCCTACTGTTTAAATTAAGTTTCAGTATTTGGAACCAAACTTGAAAGTATTCTTCCCTCTGAGCATACTGTCCTTATGTGAAAAGCCTCAAGCCATTTTTAGCCTTTAATCCCCAGTAGATACCACAGCCAGCAGGCATCTTTCTCCACCAAACAGGGTATTTCAGGGTTTTACACTTTCCCTCTGCGTACAGTCTGTTTACCCAGTTGTCATGTTATTTTGCCATGGTCTTACATTTAAGCAATAAGTAGATTTTGTTGTTGGTGGTGGTTTTTACTTAAGGACTCGCTGTAACTGTGCCCTGAACTCTTGCCAGGACATCCTGGTTATTTGGGCAGCCAAGCTACTTGGGAAGCACCTCTGACACCCCACTCCCAACAGGCATCCTACACAATCTGCAGTGTGAATGTGCTGGGGTACAGTTTGACTTCATCCTTTCTAGTACACCTGTGCCCCAGGTAAGCAGGTAGAAAAGAAAGTGCCATTGTACACATCCTCTTTGGTCACCAAAAGATTTGTCTGGCCCCTTTCCAAGTCTTGTTGGAGGGTATGGCCTGGCTCACACTTTGACCTTGTGGGATTCCCGGGTCTGTAACCCAAGTCTTGAATTACTGGGTTATAACTGTAGTGCTGGGAGGCCTGGATTTTGTGCTTACCGGTTAAGTTACAGACCTTAGCAAAATTAAGATAAGGCCGTACCATTGGCTAAGTAATCACAAGGACTGTCCTCAGACCTCTCCACTGCCTTTGAGGGGGGAAACACTGGAAGCTGCAGCTGACTTGTGTCACACAGTATGTGTCTAATAGCTCTTCTAGCTTTTCTCCTTGTCTAGGAAACTTTTAGCAGTTTTTTTAAAGAAATAGTAGGTGGGACAACTGAACTGACATAAATGAGAGCAGAAATTTCAAAGGATACACTAACTATTTTGCTGAAATTTGGTTATATGGTCAGCAAGTATAATTCCAGATATTGTGGAGGCCCTAATGGTGTCCATGACATCTTTTTCTGGCTTCAGCACAGCCCTTCAGTGCGTGAGGGCCATGGCCCATGCTCTGTAGAGAACCCTGCTCAGGTTATTGCAGAAAGATACATAGCTATGCTCTTCCATTCTTTCACTTGGTGAAAAATAGCTTACTTGGCAGCCAAACTATCCATGGGAAAAGGGGCAGAAAGGCATCACTCTTTCATGGCAAGTGAGCCATTTTTCTGAGAGCAGATCTAAAGAAACAATGACAAAACTGAGCACCTATAACCTGACTGAAAGCTTCTTCATCAAGATTTATCAGCCCCAAGTTTATGACAGCTTTACAGCGGAGGTCTTCATTTTAACTCACTGTTTTATGTAATTTCTCCTCATGTTTACTCATTTCTTTGAACATTCAGAATATATGTGCATCAGGAATAATACAAAAAGTATAGTGTTTCCTGAAAAAATTGCCAAGCAGCCTCACTTTGTGCTTGTCTGGGAAAGATTAAATGACAGACACTCACAAATGCCTGCATTCTACACTGGCTGTCACAAACACTGAAAGGCAATTCATGATGCACACCCAAATTCTAAAATTATGGGTGCTGTATATTCTGTAGTTAGTCTCACTTAAGTCCCTGGAAGTATTCACAGGGATAAATGAGGCATGCAGGCTTT
Organism: Pithys albifrons albifrons; assembly: GCF_047495875.1. Lineage (NCBI taxonomy): Eukaryota > Metazoa > Chordata > Aves > Passeriformes > Thamnophilidae > Pithys > Pithys albifrons. The sequence goes on along the minus strand of NC_092463.1, from coordinate 56,780,643 downwards.
TGCAGTGTCTGAGCCTTGCTGTGGCTCCCTAGAAGAGAATTAGAGTGAGTGTTTCACACCATGTACTTTGGTGAAGTGACAGGCTCAAATGACGGGACTGCATTAGCAGTGTCTGTGGTGTGGTGACATTTGAGAGTTGTGTAGCTGCGTGTTCCTGGCCCTTCATTGCTTGATTAAACACCTTGCTCTATTTACTCAAGAAAACAGCCGGCACAAGCTATCTCTTACCTCAGTGAATGTTTAATCATTCACTACTCCTTTCATCAGGCAAATTCCAAATTAAAGCTACATATACCATCTGGAAGAAGATTTCTGACTAGTGATGGCATCTTGCTTGTGATGGGCATGGAAGCAGAAAACCATTGACAGCTGGAAGTTTTCACTGTTGATTATATGAACTATTGGGATAAAATTCCCTGCTCAGATACTTGGGCCAAATCAGGCATCTGAAAAATGGCAGTTTGTCATAACATCAGAAAACATAACCTTGCTTGCCTGGCAGCCACTTACTGACATCCTCAGCACGTGTGACTTTAATCCATTGCCCCTCCCACCTAACATCTCCTCTTCCATTTCCTGCAGTAAAATTATTTTAAAAGGAGCAGGGAATAGGAGATAAGCCACTTCATCCAATATCACTTTCCATTCTGCTGTCCAAACACTATGAAAGTGAACTCAGAAGAACAAAGGAACAGTGTCTCATACTGTATTTCGTGTGTTTGCTTTCAGAATTCATGGACCTCTGTGTTTTGTTTTCAAAGCATGCTGGGGTTTAATAAGTATTTTTAAAAGCCAGCTGTGGTTTAATCAACCATCTGATCTACATTATGATACCTCTTCTGAACAACCCCAACAATAAAATAAATATGTATGCAGTAAAGTGAAACAAAAGTGTGTACAAAAATGATAGAAAGAAAACAGCAGACTTTGGTTTTGAGCACCCTGGAGAGTTATTTGTGATCATCAGGAAGAAAGGAATCACTTTAAAATAATGAAAACCTTTCATGTCTGTACTCTGCTGAGCACAGACTCTTACAGCAAATGCTAATTTAACAATAAACTTCACTCTACTGGGACCACAACATTTTATGCAGGTAGAAATGAGTAGTGCTCAAGAAGAGCTTCTGACTCTACTGCAAAGTCAGGGAAGGAATTCCCACTGAAGCTCAGATTTCATGCATATCCTCTTGCTATAGTTTGGAAATAGTATCTTATAAACAGTACAAAAAGCCATATGAAATAATCTAAACAGATAACTTGAGATGTACATCAGAAAATGCACTAGAACAGCAGAACAAGCAAATTAGCATCCTATTCTCCTCTGTGGAAAAGCAATACATGACAGTGACCCATTCAACAAAGATTTGAAGGTACTCCTCCTCTCCCAAAACTTGATGGGTAAAATATGAGTGATGTATCAACTTTCTTCTGGGAGAAAGCAGATAGAAATCTGTCAGAAATTACCTGAGTTCTGCACTCACATCTTCAATTTTTGCCTGGCTACCACCATTCTAATGGAATGAAAACAGATTATTTTCCCTTGAGGTTTTCCTGACCAATTCCTTTTGATAGCTCAGCATTGTTTCTCATTTGCCAGCTCCTTTTCCAAATCCTTCACTTTACTCAATATAGATCATCAACATTCTTGGAAATTCTGTGAAAAACAGTTCATTCAATACACAGCTTTTAATATGAATTAATATACAAAAAGCTTTTCATCCTCCCTATAACAGTAAAACTTTTTTCATGAAAATACAGGTATTTAAAAAAGCAAACAAGTATCTCTAGCAGTAGATGCTCACTTTTTTCATCCCTATCCAGGCACTCTTGTTCTTCTCAAAAGTTACTTATTTCAGGAAGCCTTTCAATGCTAAATCAGCTCACACACAAAAGGATATTGTCCTTCTTTTCAGACAGTTTTGCTTCAGAAGTTGTGAGTCAGGTTGGTCAGAGATAACCACACTAAATTCTTTTCCAAAATATTGAAGCCAGTCCCTTTTAACGTGACAGATTTAGTACCCAAAATCAAATTAACAGAATCCTGAAATGAACTCACCATTTAGGACCAGTCAATTCACAACTCTGATTTCATCTGGAAACTATCAAATTATTTAAATTATAAGCAACTAAACTGAAAATTTGAGAAAAGCCATGCAACTGGGTTTGAGATACTGTTTGCTAAATCACTCTCAGGCTGGCTAAAAGTGCTACCTTTTTTCCTACCCATGGGCAAGTGTGTACTGAATAATACTATCTATTCTGAATATAAAAATAGCCATGTATAAGTCTGGGCAGCTCACCACACTCACCTCACACATGATTCCATCAGGAAGAACAGAACAAGCTGCAGAAAACAATAATTTTCCTCTCTAGGTGTGTTTCACATGTAAGGTAAAACAAGTTAGGAGAAATGTCTGCTGAGAGGAGGGAGTTCTGTTGACTCAGTTTATATGGACTTAAAGCATTAATGCACTTCTATATTTAGATCTCTCTTTATCTCACATCTTACACTACCCTCTGTGCATTCTTTAAGAGGGAAAACATGCTCACTGAAGTGGCCCTAAAATTGCCTCCAGTACACATTTAAATATAATAGGGAGGCACAAACCCATCTGAGAGGGAAAGAACAACTCTTGCAGGAAGGGAACTGTTACCACACTCTGCACAATCACATCTTCCCCTGCTCATGCTGTAGACACCTGGATGATACACTTAATTTCAGAGTCTACAGTTTCTAAAATGGATTTCTGTCTTCTTTCCTCACCTGCCTTCAGCTTCCTCACAGCCTTTTGTTTCATTTTAAAGCTCTTTTTCTTTCTGTACAGCTTTTAAGTAGATGTAGCACTGGGTTGGTAAACTGCTTAGCAGCTTCAAGATTCAAGTGTTCTGTTTATTTGTAGGGTAGGTGGGTGACGCACAGCAACAGCATAAATTCTCCATCACCAGATCCATAGCTTAAGTGTCCTAATGGCAGTGGGCCAGAACTGGCTCTGAAGAAAAGACGGTAGCTGGATTTGCATAAACTTTTGGGCAGCATCAGCAATTAAGATACTGAGAGACATGGAGCTGTTCCTGGAGTAGCATGGGAGATGTGGTAGAAGTAACCCCATGTTGCTGGATCACCACAGATACCATGGCGTTCACTGGGAGGTGAGGTGGGGAGGTTGCCCTGAGAGGGTGAGATGCCCACAGATCTCAGCAGGTTATGCAGTCAGCAAATCTTACAGAACAGACTGTTTTGAAAATGTCAGTTGCACCTCTGAGAGGGAACAGAAGAGCTTGCCTTCTCTCCATGCTTTCCTCCCCACCCTCAAAAAAGAACCACCAAACCCCCAACATCTTTCCTCATCCAAATGTGCAGTTTTCTTTGCAGCATGGTTTGAGACCCAAAGGATTAAAGCAGTCCTCTTGCTCCCATTGCTGGAATTGCGTTGTCTACTTAACATTTTATTGTCTTTCTCATTCTTCCTCCCTCTATTATTTTAATTTCTTTTGTATTTGGAAACCAGAGAGATTCTAAGTTATAAAATGAGGTAATTTTGCAGTATTGAAGATTTAGGGTTTCACCTCTTTTGACATATTTAATAACTGTATTATGTAGGAATAACCTTGATGTTCATGATTCTATTCTTCCATTTAACTTGCAATTAAAATGGAATGACTGTGCAATGACAAGCTAGGCAGTACAACTGCACACCTTTGCACCCCATCCAGTAACAGAATATTGCCAACAGTGAAGCAATCTCCTTACCTTGGCTGCTTCCCTTTGAAATTTGCAGAGATTTTCTTTTCTATATGACCCATTCAAATAAATTACTAGAAAGTAAATGAAACTTCTGTGGAAATGGCTTTTCTATTGTTAAAAGTGACTAATTTTATAAAGAAGTGTTACTAGGAAATGCATATTGAGAAATTTAGTTGTGCATTCAGTCTAATGGAAGGTTATGTGGAATGCTCTCAGACATGGTTTTAAGCCATAATTATCCACTTTCCCCTTTTCTCTGGTGGATGGAACTGCCTGTGGATGGTGCACTGGAGCCTGCAGGGCTGTTACTGTTTATGCACGTCAGGGATTACAAGCCAACTTTTTGTATTTAGTGGTACCACTTAATAGCAACCAAGTCAGTTTTAAAGGTAACAGGGTTTTGACATCAGGGAACTCTAGAAATGAAGCTGCTTTTTACCAGAAAACACATGAACTTCTCACTGTTCTCTGACCTTAGGGGGTGCAAGACATAACATGGCAAGGATGTCTTTAGAGAAATCAAACAAATGGACAAATTTCAATGGAAAGATGCTTGATCGTTGGCTTTAAAATCATAAGGATACCCAGGAAAAGTACCTATTCAAAAGAAAAAATAACTTTGAATTGCAATGAAGAAAATCACTTTGTAAGTCATGGAAAAAATGTAGGAGAAATAGATTCATAAGCCCATTGGCTATGAATTGGCACTGAACTTGAAAGGACCTGAACTCAGAAAATAGTGCTTTTGAAGAGTTCAACTTAGGTAATAACTCTTGTATTACTTTTTATTGGGATGAGAAGCCAAAATGGATCAGAAACAGAGAGAGAGAGAGAGAAAAGGTGCACCAGGGATTTCATTAAATGTGGATTTGATATCCAGAGATCACAGAATTGTTTAGGTTGGAAGAGACAGTTAGTTCAACTATTAACCCAGAACTGATAAGTCCACCACTAAACAATGTCTATTAGTGCCACATCTGCACATCTTTTAAGCCTCTCCAGGGGCATGTGACTCCACCAGCTCCCTGGGTAGCCTGTCCAATTCACTGGAATTTTTAAATGATCAGACAGAGTTTGGATTGATGGCAATACACTGTTCACTACCATTACTTTAGTGGTCTGTGAGAATCGAGTTTGACATTAACGTTCTGTGTTTAAAGCACATGATACTATTTGGACCATTCTCTTTTTCATATCGACTTCTTCAAAATTGTAGAGCAAACTTATACTAAAAGTAGATTTAGATTTGTAGAAGTGACCTTTTATTACCAATTTTGGGTATGAGCTGTGCTAAGCCTGAGCAGCAAGGAAGTCAGTTCAGAACACCCGAGTATAATGAATACATCCACAAAATGTTCTAAGTGCTTGCACAGACTGAGAAGAATTTTTTTTCCTGATACTGTGACCCTCTCCATCTTTTTTCAGTACTACCCAGGTATTAGTTTCTCTCCTGCTCAGAGTGATGTGCTCAGAATACATGATATAAGAGGCAGCTGCTTGACACAACACAAAATTCCTGCACTGAGAATGACATTCAGTGCTAAGGGAAGATGAGGAACTGTTAGTAGGGTCCAAAAACCTCTTAATATCTTGTAATTTCAGGACCACATCTAATTAGCCCTTTTTTGTACAGAATGGCTACTCTGCACGACTTTATCCTTAATTAAGACTGTGCCAGCAGGGCACAGGCACTGGCTGTTGCCTGGTGGGACATCAGGAGCCGCAGGGCACCCTGGAGCTCCTGGGCAAGACCTGGCCAGCCCGGTGCCATCCCAGCACCCCACCAGGGAGTGGGGCAGGTGGGGGCCTGGAGGCAGCCCCCAGTATCAGCCAGCTCCCCAGGGATGGGCCAAGCTCCTGGAGTCAGGCTGAAATGGGGAGCTGGGCCAGGGGCAGGTGGGGCCAGGAAGGGCTGTTGGTGCCCTTGGGGCCCTGACATGCTGATTGCTCAGTACATGAAGAGATAATTGAGTGGGATTAGCAGGCAGAGTATCTTTTGGTATTTTAGTGAGGCTCTAAGTTCACGTGCAGCCATCGTAACTCAAGGTAGAGTGAAAGGCCAATCCAATAATTTGCATACAGATCTAGTTTAAATTGACATTTTCATTTTAACACTCTAGGGAAAAAAAATTAACAGGCAAGACATTTTGGATTAAAATGTTTTGATTAGTTAACTTTCTTTTAAAATCAGCTTCCTCCCTGGCAATTTCTCTTGGATCTATTCGAAGTTTTAATTATTAGTGGTATATGGAGATAATTAAACATCATATCTTTCAATTTATGTCGGAATGGGAAGCAAGAGGTAACTGGCAAATGATAGAAATAATTTTATGCATTAGAATGGATTTGCTGCTTCATTTTCTTCAGGCTCAGGTATGCCTTGAGATAGTGAACACTTAACAGGTAATTTAGCTTCCCTTTCTTACAACAAGCTAGCATTTAGCCTGAAAGCATGAAGGGTTTATTTCCACATGTCTTTCCATCTGCATGATGTTCACCAAGAGTTTTCCTTGAGGTCTGCAAGGTTGGCCCACCCAGATCAGATTGCACAGTAAGGTACTGCACATTGCAATGCCATTAACCTCTGGTTTACTTGGGGTTTTTCAGTCTCAGTATTTCACAAAAAATGGAGGTCTAATCCAAATCAATTACAGCTTGTGGAGAAATTATGGGGTTTGACATGACAGATGCTGATGGACATTCATTAAAAGCTTTGGTCTTCCCTTGAGGCAACTACTGCCCAATTTTCCAGATTCCATAGTTAGATTGGTTTGCCACACTGCCCTCTGTGAGGCAGCCCCTGTCTGCCTGGCCTACCTGTCCTTTCATTTTTACCACCTTCACCTGACATCAGAACTCTTTATTTTTCCCAGCAGAAAGAAGCTCCCTCTTCATTTCCTTTTGAGAAAACAGTTGCCCTCCAAACACTTATTTTTATAAAGGGCAATTTGCATTTCATTGCTATTCCCAAACTTGTCAACATTTCTGAAGCACTACTGCCTTCCCTGCAAAGGGAAAGGTTTGAGTCAACTCTGTGCTAACGTGCTCTCCCTTAAAGCCTTAGCATTCAGAAATCATCCCACCCTCTCCAGGCTTCCCTCGCAACAGATTTTGGAAGCACAATACCAAAGGTGGCAACTTGTAAACTCTGACAAGGTGGAATACATTGAGGTGGGATGCACTGGGAGAAAGGGAGAAACAAACCTGTCCCCAGCACCTTGGTTGAGAACTCACGTCTTGCACGTTACTACATTGTCACTTTTACATATCAGATCATGAAGATCAGTGACTGTCTGATGTCAGGCATTTCCTACCCTACACACACACAGGCAACCCCTGTCTCCCAGCACCAACCACAATCATACAAGGCAGCCTGCAATGCCTGCAAAAGAAGAGCCAGAGCAGACTTTTTTGTATTATTAAGTGTATAATCAACTTTGGATTTTCTCAAAAGCAGTAAGTAGTAGAATTATAAAAAAGCAGTAACGATTCAAGAAACCAGAATATCTTTCAGAGGAACAGTTTAATTTGCAAGGAGAAACTTAAACTTCAATTAACTTTTGTCTCTGAACTACAATGCCATCTAGCAAGCCTTCAGAGCCAACCCTGTAGTCTCTCTTTGCTCTTCTTAATAACTGATGAGGGAGTTAAGAATTACTTGTAATAACTTTCTACAGAATTTTCTCATTCAGAGTGCCTCATTTCTGTTTTTCTCTGTGAAATAATTTCTGACACGGCCACACACACATAAACAGGACAAGTACTACAGTTTTTCCAGTCATGTCTCTACTAATTTTCATTAGCTCAATTCAGACCTTCTCTCCCATTCATCCATTTAGGTTGGAACAAATGAAGACATTATTTCTATCTCAATAGTTACAGGATAATTGATTAGATTCACTCTTAGACCCAAACAGCAAACCACTATAGTTGAGAACTGAGAATCTGTGAAAAGGATTCAAAGTCAGTAAAATCTATAGAATTTAAGCATATGTTTAAAATAAGTATGGGGATGAAGTTTATCTTTCCTGAATGGAGGCTTTTTTAAAAGGATCTTAATACAGAATAATTTATCAATAAAGTCTTAAGACTCACTAAGAACATTTATGTTCTGTAAATGCACTCAGATAACTGAGGAGGGTGTGCAGCTGACCTGTGAGAAAGGCAGTTTCACTTAAATCACTCCATCCTATTCATAGGATAGAATTCATGACAGTGGAGATGTCGGGTCTTTAGAGAACTACACTGACTGCCTACAGGAGAAGGCCTCTGTCCTTGCCTTACTAAGGACATTGTGGCAAGAAACATTGTGTGTATGTTCTTCTCAAAGACACAAAGTGGTTTTATTTGGAACTGTTCTGTGGGTACAGATGTTTGTCTGACTATGAGGACCTCCAGGTACCACCTTGGCATCACTAATATAAAGGCTAATAAAGTAAAATCAAGCTACATACTTAGTTATGCAACAAAGCTAAGTTGGACTTCATTGTCAGAGAGTTTTGTTGTTTTGTTTTTAATCAGAACACTCAACACCTTCAGTTGACTGGCTGACCTAGGGGCTTTTTCTACGCCTTTGCAAGGGTTTTTTGCTTATATTCTTTAGCTGATTGTGCTTTTCACTGTGTTAGTCATGCAAGAATCTCTCAGGTCCAGCATTTTTATCAGTGTGTGCTAAGTAGGAAATTCTGTGCCGCATACAAGCCCATGGAGAGTGTGCCGGCGATTCCACTTTCTGACCCTGCCTTTTGATGCATCCCATCAGACTAGTTGCTTTATATACACCTCATACAGTTGTATGGGCCCAAAAACTGGCAACAAGTCTGTGACTTGACATGAAAATGACCCAAAGCAGTGCAAAAGCCAGTGAATTACATGCAAACATGTCAGCTTTCTTATATTCCTTCACTGTAGTGAATCCAACCTTCAGAACTGTTTGTTAGTGTTCTTTCCCAGTAAGGGAAGTCAGACTCATTTTTGCATACCTAGCTCCATTTGCTTTCATTTTTCAAGAAAGTCATGAAGAAAAGAAATAGAGACAATAAAATGCAAGAAAATGAAATCACAGTGAGAAAATGATGCAATTTGCAGATTCACCTAAAACATGAAATACAGCCTGACATTGATGTATTGAAAGAATAATTGTAAAAGATAGGCCATTCCCATTTTCCACACTCTTTACTTAATCATATTTCTGTAGATATAAATTGACTGAGGCATTAATAAATACCTCCTTTACCAGAGTTCATTTCTTTGATTTAAGATGTCACGAAAATAGATTTTTCCAGTCATATCTTTTCTATTCATCTTAAAATGTGTAATGATAAAGCAAGTGGCTCTCTGCTAGTCACATGCAAATTCAATTGAAATCAAACGTTTCAAAAAAAATTGTATATATTTCTCCCAGATATAACTTAAAATTAATGATTTATATGATGGAATAATAAAGAATATAGGCTAACTTCATGAATTCTTCATGTTAGATACTTCAGATTTATTATCATTCCCAAAGAAATTAGAGATTTGTTTAATATGGGATTTGCATAATCTTTGTGTCCTGGACATGTACCTCAACTGAATTAATACCTGATCAGATTTCAGATTTCTCAACACAGATGAACAATTTAATTAATCCATATTCCAAAAAGCAGATAGCACTTCTTAAAGCATTTTTAATTCATACGGACTTAACACATATACCTGGTATACTTAAATCGTCCTTATCTTATCTGAGTGAACCGCCTCTAAAATAAATCCTTGCAAAATTCAAATCCCCACACTATCAAATATTAGAATGATGTACAGTAAAATTTATCTTGTGCTACAGCAATATAATTCTATTAATTCCAGGAAAGATTTGGAAATAACTAGGAAGAATATTTTTCTTTTAAGTATAACTATTTGCTCCTGAGCTAGGAGGGGAGAAAAAAGAGATACTTTAATTAAATAGTGATAATCTATCCTTTCTGTGCTTCAGAAACTCCAATGATATCATCTCATTTCTTGAAACCTCTGCTCTTTTTGTGTTTTCCAGTGTCCATGTAGAGCTGCTGAAGGAGGCAGTTTGCAAAGCTGCCCTTGCCTGAGCTGTACAGCTTTGCCATAGGGATGGGAATTTATCAGGTCTCTAAAATCACCAGTGCCTTGAAACCCTCTTTGAGCAATTAGTCACTTTAAGGGAAATAAGCAAGGGCATCTCTGCCTGTAAGTGCTCCCATTAATGCTAAGCTGGTGAGATGCATAAAAACACATGTGAGCACCTCACAATCCATAATCAGTGCTGCAACACACCAGAAAAGTGAAAAAGTAGTGTCTGTCTTTTTATAGCCAGAGAACTGAGGAACCCAGTATAATTGAGACATATGCTTTAATTAGAGTGGCACAGCCCTGCGTGGTGACAGGCCTCTCACAGCTTCTCTGCTCCAGAAATGCAAAACTCCACTTTCCAAAGAAGTGGGCACAAACCTCAAGAATGCCTAACTCACAGACAGCATATCTCCTTCCAGACCAGAGGCAGAAGCAGCAGATAATTTCTCTTGTTTTCCTCCGTCTCTTACTGCCTGCTTTGCATGACTTTACACACCCATTCTCATGTATTTATGAGAAGGGAGAGATCTGATCCCAAATGTCATCCCCATTTGCCAGAAAATCCCTACTGCCAGGTGACTTACAGGTTACACTGAGAAGGTTTGCTCCAGCCTGAGCTGCTTAATGCAGCCTCTGAAGCAGCAATCTGGGGGCCCATGATCACCATCCTCCTTAAGGTTACACAGCATGGAGCTGCTGACAGTACTAGGGAGTGATTTATCCTGCAGGCTGTTCTCCAGCAAAATGTCATAATTTTAAGTTCTATAAATACTGTGTGATCATAGAAAACCCTATTCATATTACTATTAGAATTCAGCATTTTTAAAGATGTACTTATTTTGTGTTAATTTTACAGGAGGAAAACCAGATATGTTTTCCAGGAAAAGCAGAAGCAATAAACCTTTCAGCAGAAGCCACAGAAAATTATTTAAATAATATGATTTTCAAAAGTATTCAAGTGTTATTTTATAAGCATCAAGTATTTCCACCAGAAATGGAGCAAGGAGGAAGGATAATGTGAGGGCATCTGTGGCTCTTTGCTCCTAATAGGAGTTGAATTTACCTCAAGGTTTCAGTATGGGACTCATTGTGCTTGCAGTTTCCAGGCAAACTTTGTGCTTTACACCTCTGGTTTGAAGTCTCCAGCTGGACTGAATACATACAACTCTCTTAGGTTACATTGGGATGTTTTTAAGGAAGAAACTTCGTGCTCTTGCCCTTTTGAATAAAGGACTGCATGAACAGGACAAGGGCTCAGAGACAGATCTAGACAGGATTATCAAACCAGGCTGTGCAGTTTGTTGTAAGGCACAGCTAACAACATCAAGGCACTCAGCCATCACCTCAAGCCTGGGGCCAAAGCCTGGGGCACTGGAAAAGCAAAGCAGATGCCAGTTTTGTTCTACCTTTTTTTAAAACACAGGAGTGAGCGGGTTATAGATAAAAAATAAAAGTAGTGTTTTCTTCCTTTTCTTATATATTTCATGCTGATCAGAAATGAAAGAAAGATAATATACAGCATATACATAAATTATAATTGCAATTTAATTATCTTCCAATTATTTTCTTTTAAGTTATTAATGAAATTGTCCAGCCTTCTGGTCTGGTTATATTAGTGCTGTCATGGTTGCACCATAACATGCACAGTAAGGTGTTACTACCACACTGAAAGGTTAGACACGAATTTGGAATGTACAAAATGCATGACTTGATAACTTACAATAATATGAAATCTTTTCCTATACAGGAGTTTTAAAATGTCTCTGTCAGGGTATTACTTACATGGCCACATTTTGTCCAGCACACATACTAACACATAAGTACTCGATTCAAACAGGAGTATAATCCCTGCAGAAGATCTTGTCCTTGACGCTTGTTAATTCTGTTCCTTGAAGCCATTTCTTGCTAATACCACACACCTTTAGTGACAATCTGAGGCTTAAGCCATGTAGCTCAGTGATTTTAAACTTGTGAAGATGTGCACTAATCCCCTCTGTGCTCTTTTACGTAGGCTTTGGTTCTGTTAAAAACTGAATTTGTAGTAAAGACCTGTGTTTGCTGGATGGAAGGGTTATGCCTGGTACATCTCTGGTCTCCAGTCAGAGCATGTTGCCTGTTCCACTGCAATTACTCAGAAAGATGAACACGTGCAAATTGTGTGGTGCAGTCACATTTTGGGGTACTCTTTGAAGAACATTCCCTCATTAAACCTTTCTGATTGAACCTTGAGGCCCCAACAGCAAAGTTTGCAATGTTTGGAACAGATGAAAATGTTGCCCTTTGGTTACAGGAAGAGAAGTAAACAGGGAGGAGTAGCCAGGGCATGGGGAAAGACTGTCAGAAAACCTGTCTTAGCAAAATGAAGGAAACATTTACAAGTAGCCAGTATGGTGGAGTAGTTATTCATTCCCTACAAATCAAAATGAAAGTGTGAGAAGACAGGGCTTCTTTTTTGGACTCAGGAGAATTTGCATGCCATAAAGTGCCTCTTTCGTGCTGATGCCTGCAAGTTTCCCTTCAGTGATGTTCTCAGTCTGCCCTGGTTAGATTCCTACTAGCACTGGCTTATAACACACAATCTCACAGTCATCTGTGACCTATTGCTACAACACCTACAACTTCCAGAACTGGAAAAGGGTGAAGAAATCACAGGCTCTATTTCCAGTATAACCATGATTTTCCCATATAATACCCAATGCAATTTTTCAAAAAATGTTAACAAAGTATTGTCATTGCAGCATTTCCTGAAAAACCCACCACTGTGCAGGTGACAGTTATTTTTCAAATGTAAGACAAAGTTTGTGGACAAGTATATTTTGTCATAATTCCTAACACTGCATTCAACATATGTGATAGGTTTGGGTTAGATACCAGAAAAAGGTTCTTCCCCCAGAGAGTGCACTGGAACAGGCTCCTGAGGGCAGTGGTCACAGCGGTCACAGCGCCAAGTCTGACAAGAAGTGTTTGGACAGTGCTGTCATGCATATGTGTGATTCTTGGAATGTCCTTCACAGGGCCAGGAGTTGTACTCAATGACCCTTGTGGGTTTCTTCCAACTCAGGACATTCTATAAGATTTTTCTTGGCATTTATGTATTAAAAATTGTATAGTAATGACTATGAACTCGGTAAGAGTGGCTAAAAGTTTTTAAAATGTTCATTCGTCATGACTAAGTGTGGAATGGAAATTCTTATATGTGGTAGTAAGAGTAAAGCATTTACAATACTCACAGAATGAATTCTTAGTCACCATGTGAAGCACTGGAGTTGAATACAGAGGGACATTGCCATGGCTGACAATACTGAAGAATGCCAAAATACACAGTTAAAACAACAGCTGTCTGATGGGTTTCTCCATGGTCAGGGAAAACCTGAGTGATACAACAATACTGTCTTCTCTAAAGGGTAGTGATCAATTCATTGAAAATAACCTCTCTATCAAAATTTTCCAGACTGAAAAATTCCCAAACATGGCTTCAGACAATAATTGCTTTAAATGGCTTTTGAAATCCTGTTCCCCTCAGAGCTGCAGCACGACTGAATTGCACAGGTACAAATCTCAGCACCTCAGAGCTGAGAAAATACACTTACATGCTGGAAGTTGCTCTTCGTCACAGTGAGAAGGATATGTGGAATCTTTGCTTCCTGTTCCCCTGATTATAGGTATCCAGCTCCAGCTGATCCCTGGGAAACATTCAGAGATTAATTATTCCTCCTGTAATGTTAAGTGCAGGTGTCAGCCAGGAGAAATTCCTCCTGGATATGCTGACATTGCTTTATACTGCAGGACTTCCTACAGCATCACCTTCTGAAACAGCACTTTGATCCTCCCACAAAGTGAGTCAGTGACACAGTTTGTTGCAGCAGGTCTGCTTCCAAGTATGCACCAGCGAGACACACTAAATAGGGTGACTTACATCAGCTACCTCAGAATTGTCACAGCCTCTATTGCTTTACAGCTGTCATGAAACACTGATCTTTAGAATGGGAAAGATGACAGCTGATGAAGTCAAGTCAGGGTTAAAAGCTGGTTATACCTGAAAAAGAGCCCATAATATCAGGCTTTTCCTTCCTTGGCAGCGTCTCTCTTAAATAACAGCACAAGGCAAGGACCTACTTTTGAATGAACATATGTTTTGGTTTTTTTCCTCGAATGAGCTGAGAGCTAAAGTGCAGATGCCTCTCTTGAGTGAGGGGTTGGATCTAGCAACCTCTAGAATTCCTTTTGACACTATGTTTTTTACAGGTCTGTGACAGCAACATTTTCTGTCCTGCTTATCTCCTCCTGAGGCTGGGTAATAGAAATGCTGCTGCTCTGGGCATTGGTCTGTACAGCAGCCTGAGACAAACTTGTGTTATGGACTGTTTCGAGGTGTTTTCCCTCACTTCTGTGTCATCTCCCACCCTTCATGTTTTGGTGACTGACACTTGGGAAAGGAGAGGAGTTATTGCACAAAGCTAAGTGGGCAAGATACACATGCTCCACAACAGCTGGATTTTCCTTCCCTGTAAAACCTGGACTGCAGCTTTGAATTTGCTGGACAGGGTGATTTTTTTTAAGTCAAGAATGAAATATTAGGTTACAGGACACAGTTCTAGGAAAGGTATGAATTCACTACTCAGTCGAAAAAAGTGCAAATCAAATCACAGAAAAGAATTAATACAATCCCTTATTCACCTTATTTTTTTATAAAAGAACTGGATTTTTTTTAATGCTGTGTAACTGCAAACAAGTTTTGCACATTTTCTACTACCTTTCTGAAACCCTGATGCCTTTAACACAGGAAAGGGTTGTAAACCATTTTATCAATGAAACAGATGGATAAGTTCACTTGAGGGAGCTTGTCTGCACAAGGCATGGGAAGTAATGCCCTTACTCTGCTTCTGGTGGAGACTGTCCCATTGCCACAGACACTTCAGACCTATCACACCTGAGTTTATGCAGACTTGAGAGTTGGAGAAGACTTTGCCTGTGCAACCGATGTTTTTTTTCTGGGAACCTCTCTCTGAGTATCATTCTGCAGACCAGAAAGAAAGACCAGAAGGAAAGGCACAGACATCTGTGGTTGCTTCCCAATGATACAGACAAATCACTACAAAACATAGACTAGAACAAAGGTTTTTCCAGTGCCTCACTTAAATGTGTGTCATCTCCAAGGACTGAGTGCGGGAAAGCACAGCCTTATTTACCCTCGAGAACTTGGGTGGTCCAGCAACAAAGGTAGTGACTCGAATCTTGTACACAAATGGATGTCTGTTTTTTCTACTATGCTTCAGAATGAGAATTCAGTTTTTGCATGTAAAACTGGGTCCTCAAAGGTATATTCTTATCTTAACTCCTGTTGCGGGCAGGAAAATTGTTATTATTGCCTCATATTTTCTCTCTTTTCTTGGAACAGGATAACGTGGATCTTGGTGACCTTATGTTTTCACTCTGCTACCTTCCAACAGCTGGTAGACTAACTATTACAATAATAAAGGCAAGAAATTTAAAAGCAATGGATATCACAGGAGCATCAGGTATGAATTAATTTATTGCTTAGTGTGGATTTCGGTCCCATTTCCCTACAGAGAGACACAGAGTTCAACTCTGTCAAATCCTAGAATGATTTTTGAGAACAGAGTTCTTATATTCTGAGCTCTTGAGTTACTTGAGTACAGGATTTATGAGAAATAAATAATCTATTTTAGTTTGCTCAGTTGCAAGCAAGAGTTGAAAATAATTTGTTCTTAAGTAGACTGTAAGATTATTATTTCTAAAGCCTCTGTGACTCAGAGTAGTATGAGGTGGCCAAATGCATTCCTAACACTGGGAATTTGTTTGAGCAGCAGACTTATGGCTATGGCACAGAGGCAGAGTGACCCTCTGTGCCAGTCTCCAAGAGCCACTGAGCCAATGCTGCTCTTGGTGACACATGGACAAAGCAGTGACCATCCCAGAGTCCTTTCAGCAACCCATTCAGAATTTAATAACAAAAATTATGAACTAATTTAAACAAGAATTCATAGAGGACTTTTAAATACTTGCAGGGAGTTGTAGAGCTCCCAGAAAGGGACTACAAATAAATAGCACCTTTTTTTCCCATTGTATTGAGGAGTTCAAAAATACAATTCTCTTGAAAAGTACAAGCCACTAATTGTTATACTTTGAATTATATTTAACCATAAATCAGTAAATCCCATTGTGAAAAACATTGTCATCTTCTGTCTGTGCTACAAATCTAACAAGTAATTAGGCTGCTATAAATAGGCTGACACACAGGCTGTTGTATAAAATACTCATGTATAACACGGTTCAGTGGATATTTTAATACCCTCTGAGAAGTTTGTACACAACATGGAGCTTCTTGAACCTAAATTGTTCATTATAAGCAGTCAATCAGGTAAAGCTTTCAAAGCTCCACTGCCTCCCAGGCATTCCATGGTAACAAAGAAGCTCAAATTCCGGTCAGGTCCAGAAGATGAATTCTGCAAGCAGGTATGGGCATACAAGAAGTCTGCTCCCTTCACTTGCCATTTATGTTTGCTTAGAAGCATCTGAAGAAAATGAACATTGTTCTTATGATTCACACAGATCCCTACGTGAAGGTTTCTTTAATGTGTGAAGGAAGGCGACTAAAGAAAAGAAAAACTTCCACCAAGAGGAACACCCTTAACCCCGTTTACAATGAAGCCATAGTCTTTGACGTCCCTCCAGAAAACATTGACCAAATTAACTTGTCGATAGCTGTTATGGATTATGACCGGTGAGATACCTGTGGCCGTACAATGACATCAACTATTGGCTTAGAAAATCTTACATGGCAGTTTTGCATCCAGAAAGAAAGTTATTATTATTTTTTTCCCTCTAAGTGGGGAATTAATTTCATGTTGATCTTGGTAAAAGACTCAAATTTTTTCTCTGCCAGGCAGAATTTCCTTTCTAAATGTTAAAATACGGATTTGCTTTCATAACTGACGTAACTAAGCTGCCTTTATGTTTACCAAAACTGAAGTAATTGAAGATAGTCAGACAGTCCTCACATTGATGTTGTGTTTGTGCACATTTACTCCAATTCCTCACACACATGCCTCCTTTTATACAATTATGGCTTAGAGTTTACATGTATTTGCAGCTAATTACAGAACACACAAAGAACCTTTTACAGTCTTCATGCAAAAATAAGAAACAAATGCACACAGGCACACAGTGTGTGCTGCAAGGAGGGCAGATACTAAATTGTTCTGATTAGTGGGAAATGCAAAAAGCAAACCCATGTATTTTATAGTACGCTATATTTTTTGGGCAAGAATGAACTATAAAATTCCGTGATTAATGTTTCCGATGAAATATGTAAATGATATGGGTCTAAAGGTAAAGTTTTAAGAAAAAAATATTATGGAACATTTTCACAGTGTAGGTCACAATGAGGTCATTGGAGTATGTCAAGTAGGCAACGAAGCAGAAAGTCTGGGTCGTGACCACTGGAATGAAATGCTCTCATATCCTCGGAAACCCATTGCTCACTGGCATCCTCTCGTGGAGGTAAGACTTCTATTTCCTGCTTCCCCACTACAGTAATTGTGAGTATTCCTCCATATGGCATTAGAAGTTGGATAAAATGATAGGAACAAACCCAAGATCTGCATGCATGAAGTAAATCCTAGAAAAGGGTTTGGAAACACTGGTATCAAAGTCAAACATAACATGCAAGTTAAGTCTGCTCTTTCAATTTTAGGGAAACAGAAAGTAGTTAATAATATAATTTATATGTATATGAAAACACCAAACATTATGCACTTGATTAAGGGTTTGGTTTTGGTTTTTAAATAAGATCTTGGGTAAATTTCACTAATTGATAAAACAAAATGGACCTTGTTTACAGACCAATCAAGACCTACTTTTTTATATATAACAACCTAATTTACTTCTTTTCTTGTAACAATATGTCATCCATGGCACTAGCACATCTCAAAGGATGCCTAACTGCACTGAAAAAATATGTTTAAGTGTCTCTGGAGATCTGAGGTGCTGATAAGAAGCGACACAATCAGAAAAGCTTTTCAAGGTTCCTATGGTTTTTTTTGTTTTGTTTTGTTTTGTTTTTTGTCTTTAGGGCCCTATTCAGCAGGAATGTTATGCAGGTCTTCTGCGCTTGGATGGCTGCCGAAGAGGCTTCCTCACCCTTTTAACCTATTCAGCAGAAATTTGGCATTCCTGTTGAACTCTTTCTTAGCCATATCCTCAGGGGCTATTCCACAGAGTCCAGTGGGGTAAAGATGTCCTTTTAATCCCTCTGTCTAATCCTCTCCCCAATACAGGGAACACTAATCCTGATTCATGAGACACAAAAATTCATCAAAGATTCAACTAAATTGCTTTCTAAGAGTTACCATGACTTACTTCCATTGTTGTTCTCACTGCCTCAAGTCAGGCAGTAAATCCCAGTGAAAAGAAGCTGTAGGGTTTACAAAATGCCACAGAGTTATCCCCTATGCTGAAGGACAGAAAAGACCATAGTATCCATACAAGCCAAGAATGATGCTGTAAGCACCTAATACATGGAGGTAGCCTCTCTGAGTATACTTTATGCCTCAGAGTGTGGCTGTGTTACTAGAGGTGCAACTGAAGATTTACCTACCCGGGTGTGAGCACTGACCCTAGGCCATTCCATAAATAATTTTCAGGCAATAGGAAAATGCTACAGACTGGGGAGAATACCACAGTGTTGCCCTGTGTCCATAAGCAAGTGCATTTACTGGTGCCTAGGGCCCACGGTGGCACAGTTTCAGCAGAGTGGCAGTGGGAAGGCACAGCATGGGTGCTGCCAATGTGCAAGTGTCTGTGAAAGAAGATGGAGCAAAGTGGGGTAGCTCTGCCTGTGTGTTTGTGCCCTCGGGGACAAGCTAGATACTGACTGAAGTGTCACGCTTGAAATGCCGAGCTGGTCATTTGGGAGCCGGGTTTAGAAAACACCTCACCAAGCTTTCAGCTGTAGCCAAGCATTGATAGGAATGGCTTGAAACAGCACACAAGGATTAGTGTAATCGTTACTACTGCCCAGAATATCCGAAGTATCTCTTAGCAGAAGTTGTCTACATCCTTATATCCAACCTGTCTTCCCTCTGTGATAAATTTCATTGCAGCCAGAGCCCACAATTAGGTTTTGACAGCTCTTCCCTTTTTACAGGCATCCTGTTCTTTTCATACATGCCTGGCTAACTTCTTTAGATTTCATTACTGTGGATTGCTTTTCATGTCACCGAGCTAAACAGAGACATATTTTTTTCCTTCCCAGGAATCAAGTGGGGGAGGGTGTCCAGCGCATCCAGGCTGTGCAGAGAAATATATACACAGCATATCATTTTGGTTCCTGAATCAGGATTAGACTCAGCGAGAGCTTCTGGAACCTCTGTGGCCACAGCCATAGGACCCTGACTATTTGCTGAATAGGACCCTCAGTCTTCTACTGTGTGAAGAGCTATTGGTTTCAAGTAGCTTAATGTTATCCACTTGTAGCATTAATTCTCCAGCTGACACTATTGCTACTAATAGATTATTTGTATGGTTGTAAGCAGTACCCAAATTCAAGTCATCATTTCTGTTCATTAGAATAACCCAGGTTTTACAAGCAAAATGATAGCAATGAAAACCAACAAATATGGGAAGCAGCAACAAACACAGTCCTTGTATTTGCAAAAAAAGGTGCAGTAGTGTGAATGGATAGCTTTCTAAATATTTTTTTTCAAGAATGATTGTCATCAGACTTTTTTTATGACAAGTTGCGTCCTCAGTCTCAGTGGGTGCCTCCTTTCACCTACATGAAAACAAATTAATATGGTTGCTTGCAGAAATCCTTCAAATCTGAAAAACTGTAAAAAAGTTCTGTCAGGTGAGAACAAGATGCATATGGTATTTGTAATGACAGTATGTTCCTTTAGAAAGGAGGTAACCATCTGTATAACATGAAGGTTGTTAGTCCCCAACCTTTGTAGATGATATTCCAGTCAGTGTTTCTTAGTTGTGTCCACAACATGGCAAAATGTTGGAAGCACTTTACAGGAGGCAATGCTTGATCATACAAACAAGCACACAGGTGTGCATGTGCACACACCCCCACCCTATGCCATTTTAAAATGCTGTTCCAAATACATAGTGTCTGTGAAGACTTCTTTTATTATTTGTGGTAGAATTAGCAGGGCTATTTTACATGGTGATATCTTGTAAATTCAGCCAAATTCTGACCATTTTAAGAAAATAAATCTAAGCACTGGATTCTTTCACGTAATAAAATCTATGTCCCAAAACAAGAGACCCTGAGGTAAATTTGTTGCCATTTATTTAGCTATGCTAAATAAGTTCTCTCTTCCTTCAAATTTTTCTGGAGAGAACTTGATTCAAGTTTTTGTATGGGAATTTTTGTTTAAAACGAACATGCAAAGTATGGGTATTTTATCCAATATAGTTGTCTGTTATGTACTTACAGGTAGGGAGCCCTGGTCTTTAAATATAGTTCAGAGAAGTTTATGTGCACACACATTGCTTCATGTCTTGTATGTGTTGAATGCTCACCAAGTGTTTTGGATTTGCAACTTTGCTGACACAGATATGCATGCCCAGATAGAAGAAATATTTAAAATTTTGACCCCAAGTCTGAAAAATTAGTTTTCTAGCCTATCTATGAGGACTTTCCAGAAAATCAGAATTACTAGTGGGTAAAGCACAGCTTGGCACTTGCAGGTAGTCTTGGATCTGTTGTAAATGTGTGCTGAAGCCATAAAGCAGAAGTCCCATAAGTACAGTGGTTTTCAAAAATCTCACGCCATGCTGTGGAGAATACAGCTACCATGGGCAAACCAAACACTTCAAAACCTTCCAAACACAATTTTAGGTTGGTAACAATTGGGCATTTCCAAAAGAATAAAACAAAAAAAATCTCGATTTGTCATGGCAAAATGATTTCACTGCACTTTGAGCTGAAGCTTCCTATCAGCAGGCCAGTGGTACGATGCATTGTGCATATCTGTTCCTGCATGATCCTCACCTCAGGCCAAACCCTGCACTCTTTAGCCAGGCTCATGTCCCAGGAGTCAACACGGGGAGATGGGCATGAGCAAAGAAGGAGGAGCTCTTCCTTTGGAGTGCAGTTCTTTGGTTTCCTGGACAAATGGTTACACATGCATCCCTCCCTGGAATGCAGAGCAGACAGCCACACCCTCTTCTGCTGCAACAATAGCAAAGGAGACTCCTGTGGAAGGGAAACACCTCCGCAGCAGGCTCAACTCGGGTGGTGTCTGTGGAAGAGGGCAGGAGCCTTTCTAGGATTTGTCCCCAGCAATTCAATGGAGCATCAACTGAAAAATAGTATCATTATAACTGCCAGTGGGTGGCAGTTCTTTTATCTTATTACCATACTCTGTTTATTCAATGCTCAAGGGTCTGGCATGAAAAGAATTATTTTGAACACAGTTCTACTAAAAAACAAGGAAGAAATCTGTGTGACCGTGAGCATTTAAAATGGAATCCAGCAGACCTCAAAGGCTTAGGGATGAGGAAAACCCCCTAAATTTATTATATTCTCCTAATTTTAGCTGTCTCATGACTTGCAAACTTTTACTCAGGCTGTGGCATTACTATGTGCTTTCTACAAATATCTGCCTTATCATAGTAGTGCGTCTGTGGAATGATAGCTATTTTCTGTAGTTGGATATTTCACTATTATACTCCACTTAACCAGAGATATTCCCTAGACCTGAAATATTTTCATGTTATGGTTCTAGTCTGCCAGTAGACTGTTGCTGTCTTTGGACTTTATTACGACATTACAACAGCTGTTGGAAGGAAAAGAGGGCAGATATACTGGAAACCCAGAGAAAACTATGGTCCTAATACTGTTCAGTCTTTCTTTTCTGAACTATGACTCTCAGAGGCAAATTAGTAGTAGACTCACAAGGATGATTGCAAAGCTGAAACCCTCATTTGTTTTCCTGTTTACTGTGAATGCATAATTATGCTGTATGAAATGTATCTTAGCTCTGAAGTGGAAGAGGAAATCCCTTAGAAGTGCATCTCTGCAAGATCTTAATCCCATTTCACTCATTAACAACATGCTATTAAATTTTAGTATTAAACTTCCAGTTTTCATAACATGTCACCATGTCAGATGTTGTTTTATGAAAAACCAGTGGGTGGCAATGTGAAAACCTTCCGAGTTACTGACACTGAGGCTGAGTACAATGGACAGTTGTGTGATATTCCCATGCCAAAGCAGTCACAGCACAACTTTTCTGCAGCTGGGTGCTCAAATATTTCTTTATCTATTTCCACTGAAATCACAAGACATTAAAAGCATTTCTGCTGTCTTTTGTTTCGCTTTTCCCTGTTTATCCTGGCAGTGCCCCTCAGTCTGGGCCAGTGAGTACCACCAGAGCAGGAAGCCAATACTTAGTGTAAAAGACCCAGTGCTCAAACTGTTCTTACCAGCCCTTGCACACCTTGGCTTTCTGTGCCACCAGATCCACAAAACACCAAAGCAGTACATGGGAGAAACTTGTTCCACAGATGTCCAATTTAACTACTGGTAGAGGAACTCCTGGTTCACTTCAAAATGAAACAGCAAAGGGCAATGCAAAAGAATGAAAAAGAAGGGGTTATTTTAGTCCACCCTTGGCTTGAGGAAGTGTTTGTTATGGGGGTTTTTGGTTGTTTTTATTCTTTGGTTTGGCTTGGTTTTATTTGTGTGTTTATAAACAAGCAAACACTTGTATCTATATTATCATGAGCACGCAAAGTCAGACACATAAGAGACATGTTTACGTGCTTATCACCTGGCAATTCGAGCACTGAGGGGACATATCTGCAATTGAACAAAAAAGCTTGCTGCAAACTGCCTTTTAGTTTAAAAGTAACAAACAATAAACAGGGACGGGGAAATTTAGTTGAAAAACCTATTTTACCCAGTTAAAAATCAATCTGAAATTACTGTTAATGCATTTTGTTTGAACAGAAAGAAGTGAAAAAAACAGATTAGGTGACCATCTGAAGTGTCATCAATTAAATGCTTTTTTCCCTTTAGAATAGTGCATTGTCAAGTGATTACATCTCAGTATCAAATGAGAAAACAGTGGCTTATCTAGAAGAAAAAACCATGTAGAGAAAGTAATCCACAATACTATAGAATTCAATATAAGCCACCTGTGCTGGGAAAAACAGCTGCAGGACAGACTTTGTAACAGCATCACCTTGAATCTTGCTGCAATTAGTGCCAGGCCTCGCTTGCAACCATAATTCTGTCCTGAAGTGACAGCCTTGCAGTAGGTGAAGTTAATTTCTAACACAGTGGGTTGGGCAAGGAGCTACAGCTGGAAGTTCTCCAGGGCCCTGCAGTTCTCTGAGAGGGCCTCCATCTCCTTGAAGGTCCGAACAGTGCCCTAATCCAGACGGCAGTGGTGGCCACTACCCGGGCAAGGTTTCCTCTGCTGGCCGAAGGCAGCACACGTGGCACAGAGGGGAAGATGACCTGAGGACTTGTAAGCATCTGGGCTGTTCATTTGTTCCTTTGTTTTGTCTGGGGTTTTTAGTTCCTCCTCCTTTTGCTCAGATGTAGACATTGTAAAACTGGAATGTTTTACTCAGTTGCATGCTGGCCAGCTGTCAGTTTTAATACCCATTGCAAAGGTGCGTGAAGAGAGGTGTGTTGTTTTGGTATACTTTTGGTTTTAATAACACATGAACATTGTACTATACTTTATTATTTCTTGTTCAATAAATAGTCCTGGTATCTCTATGTTTCATGTCTAATTTTGGAGAGTAGAGCCATACCTGTATCAAGGCTCTCTCAATTAGGTGGGCATTTTGTTTGTTTAGTAGAAATAATGCATGATTCCTTTCGCAGTGATGGTTTGAGGGACAAAAAATCTTAATTTTGTAATACGTATTACAATCTTCTAAACACAAGTAAAAATGTACTGTGATTTATTTATATAAATCTAGTCCGAACAAATAAGTTTTGATCTTAATAAAAACTCTGTAAGAAACTGTGCAATTGTAATTTATTACTATTTTGTATTTAATATATTAAAGTTCAGTTCATTATTGAGAAAACCAACAAACACTAGAAGTGTTTCTGCTCAGTTTTTCTCCATAGATGTTTGTGTTTTGATAAAATAAATAAGGCCAGACAGACAAAGCTATTACATGGCAGTTACTTTATAGCACTTGAACACAGGGGGGGTTCAGATACTGAAACCTCTTGTTTCATCCCATGTCCACAGTCATCACTACAAAAAGATTATTTGTCATATCAAACATGAATCTCATATACACTTACTATGGAGAAAAAAAATCAAGAAGCTACAAAAATGCTTCTATCACGTAACAGTGTGTTGTTACCAAAATTACTATTTCTCATGGCACATCGGCAAAATTAGCAGTCCTGTCATCACCTGACATGTAGGTCCAGGATAGTCCCAGGGGGCCCCTGGCAGAGCCCAGAAAAAAAAATGGAAAAGAGCACAGATGTATCTGGTATGACCACACAAACTGCACCTAGAAGGGCAACACTCCTTTTTTCTTGCCTTTTTGTTTTTCTTCACATCAACTGAAATTACATGTCCATCAGCAAAGATTTGACGTGCATGACTTCTAATTCAGTCTCCTGTCTCTGCAGGATAAGCTCATTCCCTCCTCATTTGGGAGATCCACTCTGCTTGCACACACCACACTAATAAAGAGCTGCTGACATGTAACATATGGCATAAAACAATATTTCATGCAACCAAGAAAGAATATAATGTAGTTCTTTTCTCTTCTTGGGATTATTGATATCACAGGCACATGGGAAACAATGAGAACAGTCCTGTAGTTTTGAAGTTGGTATAATCCTTAATAATAGTGACTTTAGGCCCAGTGCAGACTCCTGTTTTTTTGCATTACATACAGGTACCTGTAAATGGTGCTCCAGACAGGAGATGGAAGATTTGCAAGGACATATCTATAGGCATTTTGTTGCTGGCAATGATTGTAGTGCTAATTATGCCTCTCTGTCCCATAAACCACTCTGAAACACACTCCAGCAGGGGAGGTGTAGAAAGTTCAAAATTGTTTTTAATGTCTTTCAAAATACTGGTTTGCATGTCTCTACTTCGTTGTTAATAAGCAAGCAAAAGCCTCTTCCTCTGTCAAAACAGGCCCACACATCTCTCCTTTCAAGACACTTTTCCAGCAGAATCATCCTTTAAGTACTTATGTGTAGCCCACAGACTTGAAAAAAGCTCCATTAAGACCGGAACAGGTGAAAGACTGGTTGCAACAGCCTGTTAGTAACTGGAAGTGAGAAGCCAAAGGTTGAGATCCTCACTGAAAAGGCCTGATCAATAGCAAATGAGACATCTCACTCAGCATTCAACCTGAGAAACCTTGTAATCCTGCACAGCTAATCAGCAGTGAGATGAAAATTAAGGGAGATATCTTGCTAGGAACAAGTTCTACTCAGTGCTGGCTGAGGCTTTCTGCAGGGGGAATGCCTAGTGAGGAGATGCAATAAAATCTAAAATGTGCTTGGAGGGACAGGAGTGGAGTGCAGAGTGATGTCCCCGAGGAGCTGAGGACACAGGCTGTTACTGTAAGAACTCAGAAAGGAGCAGGGACACAGGACAGGGCTGCAACTCTGCATCTAAAGATCACATTGGCAAATTTTGTGACTCCAGAAGGAACCTTTCCAGGGAAGTAAATCATGTAGTGGTTCGTACCACAAACCAGTTCCATTCACTTCTGTCATTATTGTCATGGATTGAGCCCTAAGAGAGGTTTCTAATATAAGCAATATGTGTTTTGTCTCCCTGATTGATATTCTAATATTGTCATTTAAACATCATCAAATAATTATCTGGGTGCACTTATTCATTAATCGTTTCCATGTTAATTAACCATACACTTCATTCTGGTCCACCACACCATCCAAAAGGTCATGGCCTTTAACCACTTAATAACCTGCCAAATAGCATTCAGTGAATTTATGTTCCAATGCAAGCACATGGGAAAACCTGTAAGTGTTCCATAATGTAAGAAATGCCTGAACATTCTGGTTCAAAGAGCTTGACTAAAACTGCTTAAATATTAAAGAATCATTTAGATGTGTCAGAAATCTCAGTCAGCCAGCTAGTGTTACCTCCTTACCCAAAGGAAAAGCTGTCAGTAAAATCATCTATGTCAGAGAAAACGTTCTTAATAATAACAAAATTCTATCCTGAACCTTTATAAAGTTTTGTAATTTTCAGTTCAGGAGGCAGAATTCTGTTTTGTGAATGTTAATATAATCATATCCTTTATGTCCTGGTAACTGGCACAAAAACATTTTTAAAACATTAGATTAATAGACTTCAGCTACATTAGGTCTCCCCAAAATTAAATGTAATTTAAAGACTGTCTTTTAAAAATGTGACAGTTTTTGACTTCTTGAATAACTTTTACCTTTTTTTTTATTTAAAGTTAGTTCACGACATTAAAAAAAATACTGAATAACATTTGATGAATAGTCACATAATTTAACTTAAAAAAATTCCAAGCTCATCAATCAGTTCCTGTATCTTAGTGAAACTCAGTTCCAAATATTTACTGTTCCAGTAGAAATACCTCTTCTGTCTGCCAGAAAACAGCCTTTGATACTGTTATTTCCTCCCTTCAAAACCTCAGCTCTTCAAACATGATGGCGTTTTACTTTCAGGTCAAGGTTTTAATATAGAGATGTTTCAGGAAAAGAACACTAAGCACTCAAAAAGTCCCTGCTAACTCTGGCCCTGGTCCCCTCCCTTCAGGTACCCTTGAGGAATCTCACCAGCTTCTTAGACAGGCCATGTAACAACATACAAATTGAATAAATAATGTATAAAAGTCCAAATAACCTTTTTAAAGATATTCAGCTCAATTTTGAATTCCATTACTAAAATCTTACAAAGAAATAAAATTTTAAATCTAATGGAAAAAGAACTTGGGAGCTACAGGAACTGCAAACTTCTGTAAGTCTTATGGCTGCAATATCAGTACAATTTTGGCCAATGAATAAAATAAGTTTAGGCCATCATGGATGGTAAAAGACGGTACCGTTCCTCAGAGGGAACAGAAACCTGGACTGATGGTTATAATCCATTCAGTACCACACAGTTCCAGCAACAAGAATTAGGAATTAACACTTTGCACCTATGGGTGGTAGCAGGACCTAAGGTTTTCTGTCATGTTTCCCCAAACTAATTAATTTCTTGCATCTTTATCCAGATGTTTGCAAATGTCCAAAGACTTCTTCCCTTTTCACTGTACTTAAACCACTTGAAAAGTTGAAGTGGATTGTAATGGAAGGAGGAATTCTCAGCATGACTCTGGAGTTCTGTCTCCTCTCAATAAGAAAGGACAGGAAGCTACTTCTTCCTATTCTTACTTTAAATCCACTTTAAATTAAAATTCATTGTTACAAACACTGCCAAATAATAGGCTAAGCTTACCCAAAAAAAACCTTCCTTTCATCAGGAGCATCTTTATATTTGGGTGTGGGGTGTTTTTCATTTCCTTCAGTCTGCCAGAGAACTGGAGTGCCATTGTCTCCCACTCCCTTTTCTGCCCTCACCCTGAAAAGGCAGAACAGCATATTTGAGCTAAACCTTCAGAAGTTCTGTAACTCTTCAGACAAGATCTAAGACATTCTGTTTTGGAAATTCTGGTTACAAATAGAAATAACATCTAAATTGCATCTAGATACATGGCTGATAGACTTTTATTTGATTTGTCTATTGGTTTTATTTCTTTTTTCACTTCTGATACCTGCCTTTTATTCTCTTCCTTTTCTTTAAACCTTTCCCCCAGTGATTTTTACTAGACAGGTGGGTTCAACTGTTCTCATTCTTCATGTATAAGAAAACTTTCCCAAATACTTGATTTCTCCTGCAGTTTTCCCAGTGAGCCCAGGTCCAGCAGTCAAGGCTGGTCATGAGCTGTTTCAACCTTTACTCACATTTCACCTGCTACTCACCTCACAGCAACATTTGCATTAGAAAAGCATGCACTTTGTCAGCAGACCAAAGGTGTAGGGACATAAGGGCTGGTGCAGAATGTCAGAACACAATAAGTAGCCAGATTGAAATTTAATGAGTTAATAGTAATGGCCAGGCCAGAAAGACTTTTGATGAATGCTGCAAAATTCAAGGTGACAGCAAATCACAAAATCAATGGCTACTTGTGTCTGTTCCTAAAGACATCAAACATTTGATGTCTCTAGGAGTTTGGACAAGTACCTTAATAAAATATTTGAGGCCATAACACAGCCTGAGATGTCAGCATTCTGACATTTGTCCAAAATAATGTTCAGCAACACAGAGAACAAATGGACAAGGAAGAGAGCTGTGTTTATAAAAGGAGTTACTATAGGATTCAGGGGAACAGACACAATACACTAATCAACCATTCAAATAACAGCAATTAATTGAAAAATACCTTCTGGAAGTTTCCTTTAAACCCAAGACACAGCAAACTAATCATAGAATCATAGAATTATAGAATCGATTGGGTTGGAAAAGACCTCTGAGATCATCAAGTCCAACCCTTGGTCCAACTCTAATCCATTTACCAGATCATGGCACTCAGTGCCACAGCCAATCTGCATTTAAAAATCTCCAGGGATGGTGAATCCACCACCTCTCTGGGGAGAAAGGACCTTTAAGGAAAGGAGGTTGGAATTTACTGCTCTATATTAATTTCCTTTCCCCTTTGGCACCTTTTATGAACTGTTTCCAAAAGGGTAATTATATGTGACAAGGCAAAAAAAAATCTGTAAATCATTATTTGTTTGGGTTGCCTAAGTAAAAACCACATTTCAGGGTGTAAGACAAGTCAGCAGCACTTCAGTGTGCAAGGAATGCAAAACATCCTGTGTTTAGTGCTAATGCTTGCAAGGTACTCACAGAAGTAAAACATCTCAGATTTCTCAGAGGCAGAGTATGACATGATCTTGTTCCAAAATTGCATTATGCCTCTTATCCTGACTATCTCAACATCCTGTTACAGGAATGGCTTTCAAAGTTTGTTAACAAGTCTCAGTTTTTATCAGTGTATTGGGTTTGCATGGCAAGGTGACTGCAGCCAGGGGGCTACAGAGGAGGCTTTTGTGAAAATATGTCAGAATTTTCCCCCATGTTCAGCAGAGCCAGTACCAGATGGGTCCAGGACAAACCCACCATGGGCCAAGGCCGAGCCCAGCAGACATGGTGGTGATGCCTCTGGGAGAACAGACTGGAGAAGGGAAAACATAGTCATTGCATCCAGGGAAGAGAGGTGTGAGAGGAACAGCCCCACAGACACCCAGGTCAGTGAGGAAGGAGGGGCAGGAGGCGCTCCAGGTGCCAGACCTGATGTTACCCTTCAGCCCATGGGACAGCCCATGGGATGGCAGCTGTGCCCCTGCAGCACATGGAGGTCCAAGGGTGAGTGGAGATCCACCTACAGCCTGTTGTGCAGCCCATGGGGAGGCAGTTGTGCCCCTGCAGCACAGGGAGGTCCAAGGGGGAACAGAGACCCACCTGCAGCCCATGGAGGGGCCCACACCAGAGCAGCTGGGTGCCTGAAGGAGGCTGTGACCCCATGGCAAACCCACACTGGAGCAGCATCCTGGCAGGATCTGTGGACCTGGAGAGATAAGAGCCCAGAGGAGAGCAGGTTTGCAGCCAGGACTTGTGACTGCTTGGAGGACCCACATTGGTGCAGCCTGTTCCTGAAGGGTGGCACCCTATGGAAAGAGACCCACACTGGAACAGTTTAGGAAGAATTGTAGCCTGTGGGAAGGACTCAGGTTGGAGAAGTTCATGCAGGACTGTCCCCTGTGGGAGGATAACCATGCTGGAGTAGGGAAAGGACTCCTCTCCCCAGGCAGCAGCAAAGACAACTTGTGATGAACCAACTGTAACATCCATTCCCTGTCTCCCTGCACCACTGGGTGGGAGGAGGTAGAGAATTAAGAATAAAACTAAACCCAGGAAGGAGGGAGGGAGGAGTGGGAGGAAGTTGTTTTTAAGTTTTGTTTTACTTCTCATTATCCTACCCTGATTTTGATTGGTAAGAAATGAAACGAATATCTTCAGGTTGGGTCTGGTTTTGCTGTGACAGTAATTGGTGAGTGACCCCTCCCTGCCCTTACCTCAACTCATGAGCCTTTCATTGTAACTCCTCTCCCTTGCACAACTGAGGAGGTGAGTGATAGAGTGGCTTCAGTGGGTACCTGGCCTCCAGCCAGCGTCAAGCCACCACAATCAGGGAACAATTCATCCTGACCTTTCCAAGTACCCAATACTGACACACAGTGAGTTTTATGCAATACAGTCTGCAAATAAAACCTGAGCTTTTTGATCCAGACCTTTCAACACAAAACTTTAAAAAAATAATTCCACCAATTCCACTGTCATGTTCCATGACAGTGAATCCAGATAGAAAATGTCGTAATAATATATAAAGTACTCTTATAGCAATTCATGTGTGATACCACATTACCTCAATTTAATTCATCTTTCTGCCTTAAGTGTTCCAGTGGTGGCTTTGTGTTTGTTTTGAAATTCAGATTAAGTACCAAGGGTGTGCTGCAGACTGTGCCTAAAATAGCATCCGGTTTGTAATTACTGTCTGGGACCTGAATTACAAAAACCTGCCACTCCATGAAAAGTTATAATTATTGAAAAGATCTTTTATGCATGGTTTGTCAGCATGCTCAGCCATCAATTAAATCATTACCACCCAATCCTGCTCATAAATAGCATTTCACAGATTCCCAAATTCCTGAACCTACAGAACTTTTTTCCCAAGTGAAATACTACCACATTTATTGAATGACTAAAGAAAAGCATACTCCAGAGCTACAAGCAAAGGCTGTTCTCTCTTTTCTTAATGAAAGGGTATACAATTGCCAAGATGTTAATTAAGGACTGAAACTGTCTTGTTTATCCACTGCAGGTAGGTGGAATAAAAGCCAATTCATCCCAAACCTATGTGCAATGCTGTTTTTTGTAGGGTTCCAACCAAATCCCAGCTGAATTTGCCATCACAACTTCAGTCTGGCAGCATATAATTTTTACTCCAAAATTTTGCCCAAACTTCGCAATTTCTACTTTCACTAATTTCTGCAACCACACACACATCTGACACTCATACAAATTTGCTTACCAAGGGAACAGGACAGTAGAGGGGTAACAGAAACACACATCATCTTTGTGCTGCCCAGGGCTGTGTGTCAGGCAAACTCAAAGGACTGGTAGATTTTTCAAGAGCCTAAAAAATATGCTTTGTGTCTTCTTGATCTCCTTCCACCTACTGACACAATTACTTTGCCAAATGTGACAGCTCTAAAACAGCATTTTGCCAGGGATGCTCTACAGGGAGTCAGCAGAGAACTCAATGTACTGTTTTGGGGAACTCGTGCAAAGAAACAGCAGAGTAGAGTAGGTGGAGGAGGAAATTATTCTTCTCTGATGTGCCTTTTACCCCTCATAATATTATCAGTGCCTTGAAGGTAATGGACAAACTGTGTGATACCTTTATTTTCAAATATTTTCCCTTATGCTGCAATGTCTCTGACATGAAGGCTTCTTTATCTCTAATGTAAAGAATTCCTCGTCCTTTTACTGATGGCCAAAGGAAGGTGTCTATTATCCAACTTCCTTTAATGTCGTTCTACTGACTGCAAATATGCTACAATTAGCTTGTGGCAAGAAACCTGACAAAAAACCCCTCAACTATGCAGACATTTTATTAATTCACTTAAGATAAACTCAGCCTTGTGTTCTTATCAACAGTGCGAAAAAGAGAGCCTGTGAAGTCAACAGGCAGGTCTGGGTTTTCAGCTGCCTAACCCATGTTGTAGAGCTCAGGAAGGAGAATAAATATAAAGGACAGCTCTGCTGAAGACACTGAGTTTCTGTTGTCTGTGAGCTGGCAAAACTGCTTTATTGTCACAAAGCTCCTTAAACAGAAACCAGGGCTTACTTATCTATCTTTTAAGAAATATTATTCTGATCCATTCTGCTACTCATATCAAATGCTCTCCAGCAACCTGCATAGATACTTGAAAAACACACCTCTCAAAACCAGCAATGTGACCAGAAATCAGTCAGAGATTCACTTCTAAAAGCAGGAGTCAACCAATGCTCAACTTACTATGTATAGCCTGGCCCATACATAAAAGAACTGACAGTTCCACTTACAGATGTGTCCTCTATTAATAAGAGATCAAAAAATCTTCAGGACCATCTTGAACTTCACATGACCATTGTTATTGTTTCATGCTTATGTGAGGGTAATTCTAAAAGGCCTACCATGTTAGACATGGATGCAAAGTAATGCCCCACTTCCAGTAAATACCAGCAACACAGAGACCTCAGGGCTTTGCAGTATTTCCTTTGGTCTCTCTTTAGCTACTAACCGCAACCTATTTTTGGTAGGTAGTCCTATAAACAAATCCTCTTTAATGTTATATTTTTTAATTATATTGGTCATAAATACATTTCCAGCATCTTGGTGTTGTGAGTGATGGCCATTCCTCCTGGTTATGTACAGGATACTGAACAAATCCAGTCAAGGAAGGTGACCTTCCGTCAGGAATCCTCACGTCATTCACTACGTCTCTGAGAAAAGAAGCCCTGTAGTACATCTCTGAGAGATAAAGGTTTGTGTTTCACTGAACTGGATGAATGAGTTCCAGCATTACTTCAGACAAATGAATGCAATCTGATATGAGTATTGTGCCTTCAGTGCCTGACATTTTCTTTTGCACTACAAACTCTGGGCATTCCTTTTGTCTGCCATGATTTCTGTTCTGGAAATAAAAGCATTTCCTTTAAGCCAATGAAATGAAAAACACAGGACATATCCTGGGAAATATTAAGAAAAAGTACTGTGTAGATCTATTTCTCATCTCCAAAATAATCTTACTTCATTCATCCTTTTACAAGTGATTTCCTCCTTCTGCCTTTCTGTAACTCCTTTGGCTGCACATACTTAGAAGGTTTTCCCTGGGTATTTATATTTTTTATTAGAAGTGTATTTTTCTTACAGACACATATAATTTATTCAAAAAGTCTTCTCTAGCAAAATGCATTTCAAAGGATCAACCATCTTTTAAATCTTCTCAGCAAGGAGTATTATAGCCCTTGTTCCTGCCTCATGCATCAGAAAAGGTGCCCCAGAATAACACCTTTCTAG
Organism: Pithys albifrons albifrons; assembly: GCF_047495875.1. NCBI lineage: Eukaryota > Metazoa > Chordata > Aves > Passeriformes > Thamnophilidae > Pithys > Pithys albifrons. The sequence continues at coordinate 56,747,609 of NC_092463.1, read as the reverse complement.
GATGAATTTTGCATGGCTCATTCACACAAATGTGAATTTTCATACAAATGCATATGAATGTGTTTGAAGCTCTAAGCCTTAAATATAACCAGAGAAATGAAGATCAATGAGAGATCATTTCCAAGTGGCACAGCTGTGAGTCTGCTCTTAGTGTTTCCTGTCACTGAAATTGGACATTAGGTGTAATTCTGCAAATTTCCCTCCACATCCAAACCTTTCCATGAAAGTTCTTAGGTATTTATACTGAAGTCAGAGCCTGTGGTGCCTCACAGGTATAAGCTGATATCCACAATTTCAACTGGACTCTCATTAGGTGGTTTTGCTTCTGTCAGGATGATGGAGTGAACAGGGCACCGGTAATGGAACAAGAAGACAGGCTTTTATTCCTTCATTTATGATAGCAGTTTCCACCAGTCTAAGACATCAACATATGTCTTAATTTCCCTCTTTGTAAATCAGGGTTAAATATTTACATCTGTAAAATATAGTAAGGTGTATAAATGACAAGGGTTAGAGTATTTGAAGGACAGGTTGTTCTATAATTAATAAAAAAGCTAAATTACTCCTGAAACAAATTCAGAGAAAACGGAGATAGATTCTTAATAACCCATCACTGTGTGTTCCCAATTGTAAATAAGCCACCATTAAATTTCCAAAAACATTTGAAAAGGGAACATTTTTAAAACATAATAAACATCATTTAAGAAGTTACAAACTTCCAAACTTTGTACAAGTGTGATCAACCAAATTCCTGACAATGTCAAAGAACAGTAATAAAAGAAGTCATAAAAATACTTGTAAATTATAACATTAAATACAGTGTTTTATGAGAGAATTTCTGTCATTTTGTATTATTTCCTACATCAGCTCTTAAGATTTGAACAAGATCTGCCAGTCAGGAACCTCCTAGGCTGTTTCCTCTCTGTTGTATTTCCAGCAAACGTCAGGTAAGTTGAAGACCCTCATAAGAGCAAGGGCCAACATTTGAGAGCTTCTCCCAGCTGCTTGCAGAGCGTTTTGGCTGCCTCTTCACCCTGCTCTGGAGACTCCCACCATAATGTCTGCCTTTTTGGCATTCCCTCTGATTCTTACCCTTAAAAACCCAACCCTGACAGCACCAGCTCTAATCAAAATGCCCTCTGTCATCCAGGGCTACCCCTCTGCCTGTCCTTCCTTGCCTCTCCCTTCTGAGGAGTTCAGACCCACCCATGGCAGCACAGCAGCTGGGTCAGTCATCCCACCATATCTCCATGATGCCACAGTGTCCCAGCTGCACTGTGCCTTCCAGCTCCTCCTGTTTGTTGTCTGTGCCTTGTGCCTTGTGTAATGCACTTCAGGTAAGCTGTTTATCCCATCATGGCAGGGAGAAGCCCTAATTCCTATGTGACCGTTCTCAGGCGCTCCTGTGGTTTCAATGTTTCGTGCAAGCAGCCTTTGTGGAGTTAGGATGATGCATTCTTCACAGCTGGAGATGACCCAAACCAGCCTGGCACAGGTTGGGTCTGGCAATAACAGTAAGTATTAGCTACCTATAGCCAGAGGCTATGAAGAAAATGTGACCGGCTGATCTAAATCAATAGACAAAGTCTTTTATAATTGGAGTGGGTAGTAAAGGAATAAAAACTGTATGTAGGATATACAAGTTCCTTTTTAGCTGGGGATTTCAAACCTATCAGCTGCCACCTCCCAAAAGAGTACAAAGCCACTAAAAAGTTAGACTATAATGTAATAACATTTGTGTCAGGAGACTGTGATGATTCTGTCCATGTTTCTGAAGGTTGCAGGGAAGAAATGGGGTGAAATGGAGTAAATGAATAAGTGAAAGAAGGAAAAGACCCACATTCAAGCATCTGTCTGTAACTGGAAGTATCAAACCCATGTTCTGGTTCATGACCAGATCCAAGGTTGTTTCTGTATTTTGTATAAGTTGATATCCAGGTCTTCAGACACTGATTCTCCACACAATGTTTTGGTAAGTCACTTAAAACCTCAGCATATCACAGATTTTTGTCTCACATAAATATATTAATTGGAAATATTCAAAACTGCAGCTTTGGATTTAGGCACTTAATTCCATCCAAACACCTTCTTCATGTCTTTAAATCCATTCTAATTATCAGTGACACAAAATATCACATTTTTTTCATCAGAGTTACTTGTTCAGAACTTTTTCTTAAAATCAAGGTAGAATCAGGCTGGAAAAGTATCTCAGCCTTCACTTAGTTTCTGAGAATTTATCTAAAGAAATCTGAATGTTCAGAATTAGAGAGTAAATTAACCCAATGTATTAGTTACTTTCAGACTTCCAGAGATGTACATGTGATCTCCCATGGTCTGTGATTTCTGAATTTGTGACTATCTAACAAACTTTGGCTTTTCTGTTTGCTTGGTTTTAAGTATCTGATGGGCGTGGAGCTCACATGGCAGGTGCCATGGTGCTCTTGAGCTGTGCTGTAACCTGAGCACAATCATAACTTTGAAAGGGCAAGTCAAGTCCTTTCAAGAGGCAGAATTTAGAGCCCTTCTTGCACATTTACTTTTTGGAGGTCTTCTGGCCACCTGCTGAGCAACCACAAAGTGTTCTTGCTCCATCTAGTCTCTGAGGGAAGCTTTCCGTTATGTTTCCTAGGTCTTTAGTCCAGACTAACATGGAGTCTCTGTCTTTCAAACTACTGTTGCTGCTTCCTAATTGCGTGAACAATTCATGTTACAGACTCACATTATGTTTCAGAGCACTGAGCTTGCATGATGCAGTCCTTCATTTTGCATATAATCTATCATATGAGGGCATTAACACAGTCCCTCAGTGACTAATTAAAATATTTTAGTCAGGTTTTAGCACACTTTTCATGCAATGACTGCACAATGCTATCTCATTAAAAAAAAAAACAAAAACTAATTCCCCCTCCACCAAAAAAAAACAAAACCCAAAACAAAAGCCCCAAACCCAAACAACAACAACAACAAATAAATGTTTTAAATAGGCTTCAAATTCTTGAAAAAATGATCTATTGTACCCTCATTTAACTCAGACACAACCAGCTTTCTGGCCTATTTTGCAATTAATAACACTCCTGGAAATATTGCCATTGACTACAATGAGGAGAAACAATACATAGTTTATTATATGTTTCAGTTTATAAAATACTAAGTCAACAAGTTGCTTAATATGGTGTATATCTGTTCATTTGCTTTTATACATAGAATACAAGGACCAGAGCACATAGGGCAGACAGAGTTAGGAAATCAACAAAAGACTGAAGTGCTTCTTTTTGATCAGCATTAAAAAACCTAAATCCTTATTTAAGATGTTATTAATTTGTGTCAGCTATCATTTTTGGAGGGATATGTTACGCTCTTGAATGTCCGAATTAGGAGTAGAATGACTGAATGGTAGCAAAAGACAATATTAATAGATTCTGTTGGATCCATTCTGAACCACAGGCAATTCCTGCCACCTCACAGTTCTAACCGTTCAGCATCTATACATAGAAGGTTTGGGGTGAAAGGGTCACCGAGATCATCTATTCTAAACCCCTCTGCTTTGGGCAGGGACACTTCCCACTGGACCAGGTTGCTCAGAGCCCCATCCAGCCTTGAACACTTTCAGGAATGGAGCAGCCACAGCATCTCTGGGCAATCTGTTCCAGTGCCTCACCGCCCTCACAGCAAAGAATTCCTTCCCAATATCCAATCTAACCCAACCCTCTTACACTTTAAAGCCCCCTGTCCTATCACTGCATGTCCTTGTAAGAAGTCCCTCTCCGTCTTTCTTGTAGCCCCTTTAGGAACTGGAATGCTGCTCAAAGGTCTCCCCAGAGCCTTCTCTTCTCCAGGCTGAACCACCCCGAGTCTCTCTATTCTGTTGCCTTAGCCCATCAGAGGTTGGAATGACAGTGTTCAACAGCAAATTATTAACTTTCCTAAGAGCTTATCATTCATGAATTAGCAAATGTGACTTATTGTGCAATCTAGTGAAAACAGCTCTGTTGTTAATGAGAATTCATTTTACAGTTAACTTCTTGGCAGTTTTAGACAACTTACGCTACATTCCTATGCAAGTTGTACTGCAGAACCTTCTTGTCTATTTATCCATTGATAAATGGGAACATTTTGCCCATATCTTGCCAAGCCAGCACATGGACCCCACTGAAGGAGCAGTAATTAATACTGTTAATGATGTCTCTTACTAGTCCTGTGCTCTCTTTATGAAATCCCTTATCTTGACCTTTCTACACTGGAACCCCCAGGTGAGGAGGCTGAGAATTTTCTCTGTCAGAATTCAATTTAGAGCAAAATTAACAGGTTTTACTGATTTAGTGTGCTTCTCTTTTTGGTGCATAGCTGGAAATACATTTAGGGGAAGAGATGAACGTGATTTACAGCAAGGACTTAGAACATCCCTTTGTGACAGCAGAATGTAGACACTCAAGGATACCCATTACTTCGGAAAATCTCATCCCATCTAAGTGCAACAAATTCAGGGGCGTGATTTTAAACAGCTCCCATTGCTCTGGACATCTTACATCTATCAGTCTGTTTGTCTGTATTGGATATAAACAGTATTTATTTGATATATCCCCCAGTTATTCAAGATATCATGAGTAAAAATATCAAAGTGTTGAGCTTCTGCAACACATGCCATAATAAATACACCCCCAGCTTTTAGCCTTGTTTATTTTTACAAGGCTTTGCTATTAAGGGATTTTATTTTGCTCCCGTGTGCTTTCCCCTCACATCAAAATCAGAATGGTCTTCCTGCTTATCTTATCTTTTCCACATTACTGACAGTCTTTTTAAGTTTGAACAACATTATCAGAGTAGCAATCAGTGTTCTGCTGAAACTACAGGGATTCAACATATACTTATAAATCACATTACTCAGAAGCTCTTGCTCACCGTTTGTGATAAATGTCTATGTTTGAGGAAAGAGTATATCGTGTTAATCATGCCTGTGATTCTTCACAGGAGAAAAGTTCTATTTCAAATAATGAATCAGAAAGCAAAGCAGCAAGAGAGCTGGAAATAAAAAAAAAAAAAAAGTAGACAACAGCAAGAGAGATGGAGCGGAGAATATGATGGGAAAAAATGAGACAGGACTAGAATTAAAGGCAATGATGTAGAAATCCTGACAGCTTTAATGGGTTGTCAAAGAAGATCTGCAAAGGCTCCAAAACAAATGAAACAAAAAAGGAGGGCCATATAAATATATATAGAAATGAAAATAGAGCAAAGTATCTCATCTATTATTTCAGGGTGCCAAAATTAAACTAGCTAATAAACCAAAACTGATGTCTGTGAAATTCTGCTTTAGTTTATAACTTCTGCAACCTGTATTGTTTCTGAAGATTAACCTTCACCAAAATCTCCAGTCTGTTTCTCCTGGAAAATTCCCTCAGCTTCCATGGTCTCTGATGCAAGGAAACCATAATAATGTTATTCTTCCCAACCTTCTTGGATTCAGTGAAGTTGATTAGTTATTTGATTTAACTACACTGCATACAATAAATGTGTGTGCCTGTGAGTGCACAGACATGTGTCTTCTTCTTGTGCTGGTGACCAGGAGGAGTATGTTTTCTTAATATTCTCAGTTTAGGTCAAGGTATCTGCAATACCAAATAAGAGCATTTCAGAAGTGAAAAGCTCAAAACATGAGTTGAGGGCTCTGCTGTGGTCCTTAAACCTTGACCTACATCATAGTATTTTGGCACAATTAAAGGACTGTGGGATTAAATGGGTCTGGTGACACTCCATCCTCAGGCATATCAGGAGAAAAACCCTTGCTTCTTTGCTGAAGGTGAGAGTACACAGTACCTGAATGTGTGTTCCTCTATGGTACAGAACAACCAACCCCTGGCAGGTTTAAATTAGCAGATGATATTTGTAACTAACAGGAAACAGTGTGGGTTATTTTTCATTACCTTTCTAGAGAAACAGCTTTAAAAGACAAGATCAGATAAAGTTTAAATGGGAATTAATGTATGTGCTAAATGGCTGACGCCATGCTAAAAATCTTTCAGTATCATCCCTGCCTGTATATTTGTGCTCACACACACACTGCAACATACTCAATACTGGGAAAAAATGTACAAGAGTAGCTCTTTTCCCAAAGTAATTGTCACTCGTGAAAAGTCCTAAAAATACATCCATAAAGAGCAATCTGTTTCTCTGAGTTCTGTGTTTCCTTTCCACCCCCTTTTATTTTTAATTAATGTCTTTTTATGGAAACCAGATTTTTTTTCTAATGAGTCAATCTATTCCACTGCTCCTTCCCTGTCTTTGGTTGTAATTCCTGTATTACATGGTATTTCTGCATCCATGGATTTATGGGATAGTTGCAGTAATATTGAGGATCTGTCAGGGCTTCTGTTTCCACGTTAACATCCAGATGTTACCACATAACTACATTTCATCCATAAACTTCCTCTTGCAACTCACATTGACAAGTTTCTTTACTTTAAGGTTATTAGCTGATTCATGGCAATCATACAAATTAATATATGGATAAAAAGAAGGGAAAACTAATAAAACAATGATGAAAAGAAACTATAACTCTTTTTTGCTTCATTTTCTGCATTTTTCTGTTCCCTTCTTTCACAAATCTCCCACAATTACTGCCCCAAAATTTTAGTGCTGCACTGAGAAATAGGGCCAGGATAGCAATAGTCAACACAACCAGGTAAATACTGCAGGTGAGGTCTAGTACTTGGATGTTTGTGACAGAAACATTTTCTAATTTTTCCTTCTATTCAAGCTCTGTAAAAAAAAAAAATAAAACACCTACCTATGTTAGACATCACTTACACCATGCTTTTGTGTTTTGTTTTGTTTCTTTTTTTTTTAAACCAGCCTTGAGACTTTTAACAGCTAAGACCACCTTGGGCTCTGGGCAAGTTATAGAATAGATCATGAATATTACCACATGACCACTAATTAACTGTTTGTTTGTGTTCTGTGTAAGTTTTTACTTCAAAAAAAAAGAGAAAAGGAGGTTATATTCATATTTAGGATAATGTTGATTTATTCAGGATCTCTAACTCAAATCCCATTAATTTATATTCAGCTTATGGGTTCATGATCATTCTCCCTTGTGCCCTGCATATGTATGTTTTAGTTGGGATCTAAATTAGTTTGAAACATCCTACCTGATACAAATATTACTTAAGAAAAAGAGATTTCCGTCAACTATTCAGTTTCTGTTAATTTCAAATTAAGCCTAGAGGGCTCAACACAAGGTAAGAGCCATGCTTGAAATGCTTACTGAAGTCAACATATCTGTTTCTGAGACAGGACCTTCACCAAAGGAGTTAAAATTGCTATTAGAAGAGTTATGGATTCTTGAATGCTTCTCATTTTCACTTCTTTTTTATACAGGGTTTTTTTTAAAACATCCTCTGTGACATCAGGGACAAACCCCAGCATTTCTACAGATGTTGAATCCATTAGTCACTAAAAATTTCCAAAATGGATATTACTATTGGTTCTGAAAGAAGATTCTTTACTATTATTTTGTGCCATAGGAGAAGTGAGAATGCACCAGGAAGCAGCCAGACTTTCTACCAGGTTTTCTGTCTGTAGAGATGATTCTTTAGGAGGTGTGTAGTTAGTATTGACTCTTACAATTACTCATCTGACAAATGGTGTGTAATTCCCATGTTCTCTTTGAATTCCTTAGGAGGTCCAAAAGCTCCTAAAGCAAACCATGCTTTATGTTTTTGATAAAACAAAAGCTGAAGCCTTAGCTCTGAATGCTCCTCATCTAAAGGAAGATTTCAGAGATGGAGGTGTCAGATATAAAATAAGTTTTTTGTAATAAATAAGGCATGTGAACAAATCACAATTAGATGAAATAAATCATCCAGGAGTCTCAAAAGCAGGGACTGTTATCATATATTTGTAATATTCCCAGAGCAGAGCTCATCTCCTTGGTGATATTCAGAGCAGAGCTCATCTCTTTGGTGATATTCAATGTACACAGTAAGCAAATACCACAAAGGCTGTTGCTACTCAATTTAAGAGAAAGCAAGACCATTATGAAGGGTTTGCCTTCACTCTACAGCATGTTCTTGCTTATTACTGCTATTGGAAAATACAAATCAAAAAAGACTGCAATAAACACATTCAAGCCAATACTTTTCTCTCCTGCCAGCTGTTAACAACTAGTTTGTGTTCAGTTTCGTGGCAATGTACACATTTATAACTGTGCTATTTGTGCAAATAAAAACCACAAGCAAGCTGTTTACCTGCTTTAATGGGAGCTACTGAAAGCCTGAATCAATTGGCATTTAGGCATACACAATGCATGGCTAGTGCTGCTTTCCAATATACTTCTCTGGGACTAGAACAGGAGACTGAAATTTCTTATTAGTACAAGCTAGAATATAGACTGGCAGTTTGTTATTATCAAGCTGCCACTGATAAATGAATTATTACTATTGCACAGCAGGGGCAAGGGTATTGTTTGTATATTTTCCATAAAAACCAATTACAAATTCTTTATAGACGTGATCATTACTGGATGATTACTCTGGACAAACAATTTGTACTTTCTAAACTGCCAGGGAACTGATTTTTCTATATAGGCAGCTGAAGTGTGTTATTTTTGGTCAAGGTCACACAGCAGTTTCTCTGTTACTTGATTTATTAAAGATTAATTGAAACAATAGGAAATGTTTTTAAAAGTGTTCCTCACTGATGCATCTCAACACACCACAATAGCATCAGGATTAGTCATCACCATGCTGGTCTCGTATTTCTCAAGGAGAGGGTGAAGAATCAGAATAGGACACTGAGGATAGACTTCAATTTGATAAATCCCCTAAATAAATGGTTACTTTTAAGCCTGCCAGTAAGTAGACTTTTACTCTCACAAACTGCAAACTCAAATGTTTGAAGGTAAGAAAACTGGTCAGGAAAGTGAGAATTTTTTTTAAAAAAATAAATTATTGTAAAGCACCATAAACCTGTAGAAGTAGATTTGGAGGGGACCCCAACAGGTTAAATAGATCTGTTAGCCATCCTCATTTATGCAAGAAAACCAACCTCATCTAAAACATCCTTGGCAGATTCTTGCCCAGAACTGCTCACAGCCCTCACTGTCACTGCTTCCCCAAACTCAGTATTGAATTCAGCAGAGCCCTGCTAAGAGCTCCAGAACCTTTACAAAACTGGGAGTCACTCAGTTATCCCTCTTCATGCAGTTCACTGTCCCTTCCAGAAAACCACACACAGAAGATAAAATTCCTTCCAATCCCTTTCAGTTCACACAATATGAGCTATGTTAGCACAGATTTCAGCTGTGAGGTAAAAGCACAGGTAGGAACAGCTGGCCAAACGCCCTCCAACCAGGCCTCTGCCAAATATGAAGCAACACAATTAGGCAGCCCTAGCAAAAATCCTGTGTTGACAAAACAAGCAGGAAGCCCGAACTGAAACTGCTGACTAAGTCTCTAGAATGACTGCAACTACAAGAGCTGTGCAGGTGACTGAAATGGTCACAGTGTCTTGGTATCATTAGTATACATAAACACTAATGGGCAAGAACTGACGATGGCAAAATATTTCCGGAAAGCAAATCGGTTCATATTCTCTAAGAGTGAAAAGCTTTGAGCTATAATTCATCTCTTTTCAAAAGTGCAGATGTTGCAGTGTTTCAGAAAAACAAATCATTAGTACTACCTGTAGATGCAGGAACAGAGTTACAGAGGTGAAATGAGTTGTTTGCAGTCATTTGGAGAGTTCATTTGAAAGGCAAATACTTGCTGTAGGTGTTCATGTCCTGAATATGCTGCCCTGAAGAGCAGAGAGAACTTTCGCAGGCTCCTATTCACTCCCAGCAACTTGGGTTCCCTTCTCAGTTCCAGTATATTCATCCTAATTCTGCATCAGTCTGTGAAATAGCCAAGTGCCAATCATGTGATATGGATTGAAAAAAGCCCAAACAGAATCTGTTCGGTTCTGTCAGGCTCAGATTTGGTACCGATGCCAATCGATATCACAGCAGTGATGCCTCTGCTACGTTAACATGACACGCAAACTCTGAGGGCAGTCAGACTCTGCTCAACTGCCACTGCAGTTATCTAAGGAAACAAGACATCATTGTCTTTGTTATCAAATACGTATTTTGTAATGCAAAAATAAATTGCAATGACCACTTGATTATAAAAATCTAGTTGAGATCAGAAATCACCACTGTAACATCCACACTAAGGGAAATACTGCAAAAGGCAACGCTGCTGACTATTAAAATTCTCCAGCATTAGGTTTGCCTTATACCTGACAACATGTGAGGTATGATGCATAAACACTTTTCTAAATAAAAAAGTAAAAAGCCGTTGCCATGGAGACATCCTGCATTCTCTTGGGGCTTGAGGAAACACAATTAGCCTACAGGATGGGTTTCAAACATTTTATTTTGAACCTTTTGGAATTTCAGCAATGTAGTGATCTGATGAAATAATTACTCATGCTGTCTGTATTTTTTCAGCCAATATATATTACTGTGCATCCAAAAGTAATGATCATGGAGGAATAGCTTTCATTGTGATATTTTTAAATTGAATTTATAGAAGGGAAACCTTCAGCTTTGACTTTTTAACACTAGATTGAAAAATACAACTAATCATCTGATTGGCACAGGAATATCCTTTTTTCTCTTTAAACCTTCCTGGTTTTAAAACCATATGCATTAATTTTTCTTTTACATAGATGGCAAAAAAAAAAAAAGGAAAGAAAAGAAAAGAAAAAAACAACAAGTATTTCCAGTCTGTGAATCACAAATCTTGTCCAACAGGATACAACAAAGAGCCATAGAAAACATGAGTTCTGTAAAATTGTCTGTAAATTCCATATGCTAAAGACTTTATTCTTTGGAAATGTGTGCAGCTTTCACAGTTATAAAACTTAGTGACTTTGTTCTTTTTAAAAAACAGAGATTGGACTAGATGATCTCCAGAGGTCCTTCCCAACCTCAAGGACCCCGTGAATCTACTCATGTAAATAATCTGACACCATGTCACCCAAATTCAGTAGGGTCACAAACACACATACACATAAGGGGAAGCAAATAATAAAAAGTTTAAAATAGTACTCACTAACAAGCTGCATTGTCAGGCTAACCATGAAAGCTGGGGATGTGCTTCTCTCAGATCCTCTGAAAACTGCAAATCCAACTGTGAATGCATTTACTTACCTGCTAAAGTTCTGTGTAACTTTTAACATTTAGACACAATTCCCCACTCCACCAACTTGATTATGTCCCATCTCCTTTAAGTTCCTGTCCTTTATGGTGGCTGCTGTAAGGTGTGCAAAAGGACTGTAATTCCCAAAGATCACGATGTGGCTGGAGAGAATCATGGCAGCACAAGAGCTGTCCGCTTGCAGGACCTTCCCACCTGAAGGTGCAGCAGATGGTATAGAGATAATAGCACTAGTTCTAGGACTGCTGAAGAGAGTTACCTTAACTTATACCACAAAATGAGCAAAAGTCTTAAGCACAATGGGACATTGTACATGGAGACCAACGGGCCAGGCTTCAGACACCTCATTATCTGATACTGAGTGAGTCAGGGAGAGACAATTTATCGTTTCTGAGACTGGAGGATACCAGACTGGTCTGTCAAGGTTGTTTTATTTTGGCTGTGGGCTGGCAATGAAAAGCTGTCCCTGCTCACATCCCCTCACAGCTCTGCCATCAATAATTTAATGCTTTATAAGAGAGGGATTTTGTAAACACAGGACCTTTGGTGTGCACAGCATTAATAAAGCTCAATAAAGCAGCTTTGTAGAGCAAAAGCTACTGACACCTACAATCTTTGACAGTCATTGGAGTTTTGTTCTTCATAACACAGTTTAGATTCCCTTTGCTCCTATGTATCACCATTTAAAAAGTAACATACCCCATTCTTGTCATAAAGTGCTGTAACATGTAGAATTATGTTCAAATGTATTCCTTTCTATTTTCCATTTTGTCAGACAGAGGAGAACATTACCTGATGTAGACAACAACATAAAAACACCAGCAAACAAAACAGTAATTAAAGTGTGATCAATTAAACTATGTGTAAAATGTTAGGTACAAGAGAAATGCACAACTGACAAAGCATTAATAGGATTTGTGGAAGCAGCACTATAATGAATATAAATTAAAGACTTGATGGCATATACTAACAAAAGTTAAAGCAGAAAAATATAAGCAGTAATACTTCTGTGTTGAAAGGGCAATAAACTTAAACAGCCTACTCTATGATTTTATTAATGCTATGCTCATTTAAAGCATCTTACAAATGATCTTCTTTAGGATAGATTTTCTTATTTTTACAGAAAGGCATTTGAAAAATACCCATTTAAAGTAACTGAACAACGGTATTCATTTCAATAGAGAACTATCTTAGACTATCTTTGTACTTCCATTATGGGAAAATAATCAGGTGCAGAGCAAGCACTAAAATCTCAGGTGCCTCTCCCGTGATTTTAAATCACATCTTAAAAATGGCAGCTCTGTCTTGACTGACCTCCTTCAGTGTGTGTCTGATTTCAGCCTCCCACAGACGAAGCCCATGAACTCAGCTCTTGGTAACTGCTCAGCATCAAAAAGCAGATCCTCATTTCTGCACTGAGATCACAGCAGGATCACATTCTGCATAAACATCATTGGAAGTGAAAAGCAAGCAGTCAAAAAGGACCACCATAAAGGGATTTGGATTAAGACATTTGTTTTATTTAAACTTTCAGTGAAGCAAGCAGTAGTTTTCCTTGGCTGTTATCCCAAGTCAGCTCTCATTAGAAAAAAGTAATCAACGATTTGTGGAGAGGAGTGTATTTCCATCAGATAGACACTCTCTTTCTGATTTGACGGTACTCTCTGCTTGATTATGCAGACTGAAGCTGAATTCTGAATTTCTAAAGCCTTCTATGCCTTCTATCTATGCATCTTTCTTTCATTAACAGATGCATGGAAGTAATTCTAATAACTTTTTAACCTCTGTCTCTGTGTTGAGGGGCAGATCTAATGACATATTATTATTAGCAAGGTCTTTGGAAAGAATATGTGCTTACAAACAGAAACCTCAAGAGATTAATCACTCAGGCTAAAAGCTGTTATGTGCTTTTAACAGTCCAGATGAAATGAGCTGTTCCTCATTCTTAGATCTACCAAAAATCTTTGTGTTTTTAATAATTTACACCTTCCTTTAATCATCTGAAATTACTTCTCAAAGGAAGCCAACTAGCTTCAGTACATCGTTGCCTGTCATTTAATATAAATAAAAGAAACACATATTTCTTGATAGGTTTTCAATGTAATGGCAACTCCATCTCATTTCCCCCATTCTATTCTTTCAAACAAACTAGTATGCCATATTGGAGACTAACACTCTGATCTGCATATGCAAAGAATAGGTCTCCAGAATTAATTCTGATTGGGAGAAATACAGATAAACTTTCTACTTGTGCATTGGAAAAATGTCATGTAACAAAGCATTTTGAGATCCTGTGCAGAGAAACAGCACTAATTTTACTATAATTAATTTTGAAGCAAAAATATAACCTCAGAAGATGATTAGTAATGGTGCTACATGATTGTTTGTTTAACAGTAAAAATTGTTAAAACACAGAAAATAATTAACCACACACATTAAGGGGTGTGCTATCAAACAGTCTCTGTGCCGTCACTCTGGGCTGCTGTGACTAACCTGTTTCTAGTGCCCCAAATGGCTGCTTAGAGTTGCACTGAATTCAATGCTGACAATCCAAATCATGCCAAAGTCCACAATTCAAACATTATTCTACTTATTAACAGAAGCTGAAGGAAGTGTGGGTAAGGCAGCAAGAGGTAACAAACAGCTCAGGAGAACAGAGGTTTATGAAAAATTCAGCTAAGAGTAAAAATAGAATAAAATATACCTCATAATGATCATTACTCACTCCTTCCCTATCCATATCAGACATATGGAGAAGGTCAAAGACCAAATACGTCACTCTTTGAGAGGAAAGGTCTGATCAAAACAAATTCTCTCAATGAAAGCCCAGTACTCTGACAACGAAGCTACAAACCAGTACATTTGCCATCATAAAGGAATAATATTTCTTGAAATATAATTCATGAAAGATACTAAACAGATATGCTGGAACAGAACTGTGACTTTAATACTGGGAACAGGAATTTGGGTATCTTCTTTAATGGAAATGTCATCTTGTCTAAACTGGTGTATGTACCGAGATAAATTATGTCCAACATTTTAAAATACACTTTTTCACCTCTTAGCAGTTAGACAGGAGAGCTGTCTTCCTCCTTAGTCTATTGAACTCATTAGAATTTTTTGCTCTACATCAGAATTTCCTGTGCAGGAATTTTTAAAAAAGACTCCTTCAAAATTTTGTAATTGTCCTATAAGGAGGTTTCATGTGGTTGAATGTGGAAAGGTTAAGCCTTTCTTATGTTATTCTCTGCCACACCAACCATTCAATCATGGAGCACAATTCTGCAACATGTGAAAGCATATATTAAATTTATATTCAATTTATTTTCTAGCTTTTAGAAAAATCAACAAAGGCATAACAAGATGAGAAAGAGGAAATTAATTGGAAAACATTAAAATTTCTATTAATGTTGGATGGGATTAGTACTGTAATTTTAATGGGTGATCCAGTCTTACTGTATGATTTAAAAAACAGGTTTTCTACTTTGGTACCAATAATTTTCTTCAGAATGTTCTTCACCATTTAAGACATTCTGTAACTCTACTAAAATTTCACATATGAGTGAAAACTTGACTCTGAGATGTATTATTTGCTACACTCAAACCACAGAATACTTAAATTTATATGGTGAAGGAGAGTGTTGTAAGTTCCAGCTTAATATGTCTACTGGAAAACAGCTAAGCTTGGATGAAAAACTGAAGTATTTAAATGCTGTGCCTATCAAACAACAACCTGTGTACAGAGTTTCCTTTGCATAGAAAGATCTACAGAATATTACCTTATCACAGGGTTGCCCTGACCACGACAAAGCTGGTCTGTATGATTTTAACGTGCCAGGACTGCTTGGGTAGGAACAAATTGGCATCATATGCTACCATAAGTGTTGTCCTATGGCAGTTTTGTCATCAGTTCCAGCTGCTCTTGAAAATTATGTTTCAGTACTCTCAGAAATCCTGTTCTATTAGCAGAAAATGCTAATTGACTAAATTAAAAGTTAAGCCTCAAAATACACTTAAACCCAAGAAAGAGTCTTCCAAAGAGTTGCAAAGGGTTTCAAGTAAACATTTCATGGAAAAACAGCACAGATGAGAAACAAAACCTGCTGGATTTTTGGAAAGAAGCACACAGGATGAATCATTGTGATTCAGGGAGTCAAACAGTATGTCCAGCTGTTCCACAGTCCCCAGGATGTGCACCTGCTTATCAGAAACCTAAAAATGGCATATGAGAGCACATTGGATATGTAATAACATTCCTTCAGTTTCATTTATCTTTACATTTTCAGACAAGAGAAACCCGGGAATAGATTTTAGAACATAAGAATCCATAATTCCAAGTGGCAATGACTAGAACTAGAAATAAAATTGTTCTCTAATAAAGGCTATCCATTGTTTAACTGTCAGCAACAGAAGTTTAAAATCAGAGAAACCTTCTGAGTCAGGGCACCAGAAATGCCACCAGTCTAATTTGGCTACCAATGCCTGCCAGAGAAATACAAAATGAAAAATGTACCAAACTGAAACTTCCAAATAAGACTGTTAGTTAAAAGACAATGCAAGCTATAGCCAAAAGCATTAAAAATTTATTATATAGCCTGCTGACTTATCAACAGGTCTGATCATAAATCACACATTGTTAGATTTAGTGACAGATAATGTAAAAGATGAGAGGCTTGCTAAGAAATTTCTCTGAAACATGTAAATGAAGAGCTCTGTAGACTAATTCTTCATTAGAGACCTCCTCAAAAATTCATTCCTCTGTGTTTCTGTTCGAGTCAGGGTTCTTGATGATGCATTGCCATTGCTCCCTGGATGAAACATGGGAATTTGCATGCTCTGTGGGAACTTAACACATGAGTGAGAAAATCCTGTTCTGAAAACCTTAATCTTTCTCCTTGACTGACAGACCTACTTCTAAGCCATCATGTGCAAACCAGCTTACTGGTATTCCCAGCCTTCCCTCTGGGTTTGTCACAGCAGGCTGCCAGCTGTGAAGGGCTTGTACATCCCTCTTCCCAGTGATTCCCCACACACTCACTGTTTCTTCACAGAACAACATATCTGTGACAGCTTTGGCTGAGCCCAGGTTCCAGCTCCATCCCAGGGTATTCTCTACACAGCACACAGAGCTCACTCGCTGCCTTCAGAAGAACCCAGGAGTGTTTGCTGGAGACGGTTGTGCTTTGCCACGCACAAATGAGTAACTGCTGGAAAAACTAAAGAGCTCCTTCATGAATAAATCTCTAGAAAGCTTTGGAAACAATGGGGACTCTACAGTCAAAAAAAAAGTTATAGGTCTCCTGTGAAATAACTGTGACCACCTCCAGCACTCCTTTCTTTTTTTTTTTCCTTTTTGACTTGTTTGTTTCTTTGGTCTGGGTTTTGTTAAATATGAAACCACCAAGGGAGGAGTGAATTTAGCGTTTGAGCCTTGTTGATCAGGCTGTGAAACTCTGAAGTTATATTAGCCACATTGTAGAAATTATTATAATATTATATTACATTAATATAATATTATTATATTATTAGGCACATGATATACAATCTTCTTGAAGCATACCAAATTTAAGAGTCAGAATAAAAACCAAGAAAAATCAGAAAAAACTTGCAACAGAATAGAAATTTTGGGGGTTTGGGGCTTTTCCACTGTAATGTGTAATGGTATTGTACTGATAATCTTTAGAACTCTTCTGAAGGTAGATTCAATATCCTAAATGAATAGAGGCGTCTTGGCCATTACACTTAAAACTGATTTTTTATCTTAGAGCTTTTTAACAATACTGCTTTACATACAAGAATTGCAGTTTTAGTAAATATTTTTATATATTTTATTGAAATATTCTGCTTTGAATAAAATGTAGGAGAGGGTTGCAGTCTAAATTCTCTCTTTTATGTGATGTCAGGGTAATTTAGTTCAACAACATATTGGTTCTTCCTTCAGATGAAGTAAAAAGGCTGGACTTTATTTTGTTTCTGCTGTATTTTTATATAAAATATTGTAATAATCTATTCAGAAGATCTACTGACTGCAATAATACTATACAATTGTAATTACATTGCCATATTCTAAACAATATTATAACATCTGGTGTGAAACCAAAAATGCTTACATAATAGAGGGCCAAGAAGAGCAGAGGGAGAGCTTTGTGTGTTTTCAGTGTGTATGTTGACTCCACACTGGTGGTAATTGTAGTTGCATACAGGCATTGGAGGAAGCAACAAAGACACAGAAGGTCACAGCCATAAAATCTCAGTTTTGCAGACCACAGACAGACAGAAACACACACTGTGATGAATCAGGAGGGATTTGATCTACAGCCTCCTTTACTCTTTCAGACATGAACCTTCCCTGTGCAAGCTGTTCAGCCAACCAACAGCAGGACATGACAAGTTTTGTTCTGTGAGGTAAATGTTTGAGTTAAACACCTCCAGAAAGCTCTCAAACCTGACAGGATTCTCCCAGCTCATAGAATTACTCAGGGGGTACAAAAATGGCAGGGGAAAGTTCATGGCAGTCATTTCTCACCCTCCTAGTACAGTAAGAATTTAAGAACAGGGTAAAATATTTGGAGCCAGGAATGCAGCAAACACAACAGTTCTCCCTGAACCAGCACTTTGAAGACCATGCTTAAGGATACCTTTAATTCCAGCTCATGTTAACCAGGTGCGTCTGGTTTTAATGTTCAAAGAAAATTCTGAACTCTCCTTAGAAAATGCAACACAGATAATCCCAAAACCTACTTCCTTTTCTTCCAGATGCAGTTTAAGCTGCCTCAAGCTTTGCCACAGATTAAGTACTTATATATACGATTAGACCTTTCAATCTCTACTCAAATTTCTTTGTCCTTAATGCTTCCCTTGCAAGTTATATTGCTATTCTCTCAGTATGGTTGTGCAGTGTTATTGAAATGTTGTGCCTCAAGAGCAGTTTAGCCTGATATACCTTTTTACATTGCTCTAATAAAAAGTTTTAGTCCCTCATCTGCAATTTAATCCTATCCATACCATTTAAAAAGACAGGAATTTTATGCCTCTCATGCCAGTCTTTTTTGTGCTGTAATCCCTGCTGATATTTTACAAATTAATCTCCCCCAGGCTGATGGAATGTGAAAGAAAAACACAGTTATCTGTGCAGAAAATATTAAAATTATTACTCTTCTATACATTCAAACAAAAGACAACAAGACTTTATCTCAGTCCTGGATATTAATCATACTTCAGTTATTTGATTCAATTTAATGTAAAGCATTCCAAATAATTTTGGACTTGGATGCTGAGCTTTAACATGATGTTAAATTACTGCTAAACATGACTGCTTTGAAGCAGAAACTGTCTCCTTCCATCTTTGAGCATGGTTTTAAGAGAAGAATAACATGTATAGTCTGATTTTTCTAGTACAGAGTAAGTCAGATTAAGAGATTTCTCCTCACATTCAGCCAAGCAGGCAGGAAAGACTGACAACTTTCCCACAGTTCTCCAGAAGGTCCATCATATGACAAGGATTTCAATCACCACTGCCATGCGCTGGGCTGGACAAGACTTTCTCCTCATCTGTTCCTTTGCAGGAAGGAATGCTCAAGCCACGGATGTCTACACAAGAAGATTCTTCTCACCCCTTTCCAGAGCTCTCCTCATTTCAAAGGATAGAGAACCTAATGAGACTTGCCAAGCCACAGTTTGTCTCTTTTTCTTTTGAAAGGAACAAGGGGTGAAGGCACAGCAGAGAGCACTGTGTGTGCCCCGAGTGCTACAGGCAAACTGAGAGTAACTGGGGAAAACCAAAACCAGAAACCAAACCCCCACAAGCTAATAAAAAGCTGCTCAGAATCCCTGGGTGTCACCTTCTAAAGTGTTCAGCTTTAAACCATGCTTATGACATAACTTGCTCTCTCTCCTGAAAAATGGATTTCCTCTCTTACTAGTTAAAAATTTAGGTGAAGTAATAAATCTTTTTCTTAAATCAAATACGATCTTTTAAATCTAAAACACATAAATTCTACATAAAATAACGTTTATATCCCAAAGAACATGAACAAGATGTTATGAGTAATGAAATGGCCTAAAGCAACCAGATAACGGCTGCATGAGAAATGTATTGCTTCCCTCAAAACTGCTGCAAATTTTATTTGTATCTACAGCTCTTTCACAGAGGAAATTTATTGCCCACAGTGATATTTTTTCCCCTGTCAGAAGTTATCTATTGAATGTTAAGGGCTTCATATAACAGATCTTCCATTATTTTCCATGAGAAGTTGCTCCACAGTAGCTGAAGATCCAGAAAACACATCCAAGACTGCTCTTTACTTGGTGCCTGTTCACATAACCCAGTAATTATCCTTTTTCTAAAGTTTAATCCTCAAATGAACTTATATCTGGCCTCAGTCCCGTTAGAGGGTTGAAACAAACCTTAAAAAATGACAGGAGATGACAGGCAACATATTTCTTTTCACAGAGAAATATTGTATGAATTATTAATCTGACCCAGAAAAGATCATAATCAAAGACTAGCAGGGGCCCCTTGAGCACAGTTAGTGCATAATTCCACCCTCTGAACCTTGAAAGCAGAGAGAATTGATATGTGAAGGAGCACAGTAATAAAGCCAAAGTGTATGTCACTGATAGAAATTTTAAAGGAGAGATGTAACATCTACTGTACTGTTACTTATATATAAAGATGTATTTTCAATTATTCCTCTATTAGTATTTATTTTTAAAAAACTGAAGGAGATACTTCTAATCACTTAAAAACACTACTGAGCAATTCCACAATTTTGAGGAGTAGGGAACTCAAAGGAAGTGTACCAGCAGAATTTGAAATTTATTTCTTAATTACAGAACAAGTCTTTTAGAAAACAGTTGCAGCCATGTAAAAGAAAGATACCAAGAGGATCTTAGCTTTATTCAGTGCTGAATACCATTAACACTGAGGACACACTCAGGGATGGAAACTGCCAAGTCATGGCTTTGAGTGAGCAAAAAACTAAGTAAAGAGGTAACCAAAGGTTTTAGCTCAAGCATATTCAACAGCTGGAGTAAATTTGTTTCTACATCTGCCTGCTACAAAAATAAAATGTTTGTATGAGTTGGTACTGCATTTCTATTGCTCCTGGAAAACAACTATTTATGATGAGAAACTACCTAAACTAATCCTGAGTTTCTGCTCTTGCTCAGCTGCTGATGCAGGACAAGGAAGAATGTATGAAGTTCTACTGATTGCATGTACAAGTCAGTAGAAGAGAGCAAAAGCAGGACACTGTATTCAAGACCTTACAATGCTTGACAGATTTTCAGCACAGGTATTCAATGAATTATTTCATCAGCTGTCTAAATGCAGGACATACTATCTACAGCATCTGGGATGGATAGAAACAAGCAAAACAAAAACCATCTTTATCCACTTTCTTCTGAGTATTCCAATTATTGAACCTGACCTGTATCAGTGTAGAGCAGGGCTGCCAATGCCTTGTAGTGCATGTGCTCAAAGCACACATGAGTTGCCAGCTGCCTGCTCATCCGAACAGCAACATCCACTATCATGGAAAACATTTTGAAAACTGCTGCCAAAGAAACGTGTTTACACTACATCTCTCTGAGAAAGTCATGTAAGGCCAATCTCTTATCCCAGCAGGCCTGAGATCTACGCAATTGTCTAAAGTTCTAATGAAATGCAAAATCTCTGCTGGTTTCTCCTGCTCCCAAGGGATACACACAGAGCATAACACTTACAGAATCCCCAGGCTAGCTCAGTCTGATATGCATTATTATTAATTATACCATAGATATAGGATTAATTACTTACAGTACATATTTAGTCAGGTACACGTTCTCTTACCTTTAAAATAGCTTCCCATTTAATTAATTTATCATTGCTTTCAACCACATGCTTCCTCACAACCAGATTTTGAAAGGCAAATTTTGCCCTGCAAGTTCAACAACTAAAAGCAGAGGTATGTATCCAACAAGCCTGAAACCCTCGTTGTTCAGAGCATGGAAAAGTCTTATAAGCCTTTAAGTGATAAAACACAAATTACTAGAGAAAATTTCAGAGCAGACAGCAGTTTTGAGTAAGCCAAAACTTAGATACTTCAGTACCTATTGCATTAGTATGAAACTTTTGTGTGTGTGTGCATCTAAATCATCCCCACATTACATATGGGTTTGATCTGGAACATATCAGAGGGTTTATGTAGACAATCCTCATTACAGTAGTCTCTGAGCCCTTCACAACCCTTTATGGGTGTCATTTTCTAGGGAAGGACTTTCACAGAGGGTAAGAGGCTCAAAGGTACAGAAACTTAGAAGACTACAAGTACTTTCAGTCTTCTTGAAAGTGTTTTTTCCACTGTGATCCAGACCTGCAGCACACCAAGAGAGCAGCACAGATGTGAGCATGGCTTTCATTTTCTTGTCCTAATCACTTTTTCATAAAAGGTACCAGACACCTTTAGAAGACAGGATACATAAACAGGTGTAGAGGGTGGAGGCTTCTGGTTATTTGTAATTTACTTGCTGCAGGCTGTCATCAATGCTTCTGTTGTTTTAATTGTTCAGGAATGCTCTATGCAAACGCAAGGACTGATCCTGGGAGGGGCTGACTGGTGCTGATCAACCCAACACAGAAGTGTCAGCAATTCTTCATACAGTCTGTTGTTACAAAATCTTTGCTCAGCTGGCACAAAGATGTTTAGCATGCTACAAGATTCATACCCTGTGTTTAAAATTTCTGTATGGACATTTATTTCTGATGCAGAAGTCTCTGTCTGGTAGGAAAAGAAAACTAAGCTAGGTAGGACAGCAATCTGAACATTCCAGGCACACAGTTCCTGTGCAAACATTCCTTCCCAGCCACTGATGTCTACTAGAGTCATACTTAAATGCTGAAAATTGGAGTTCCAGTTCCAGACACTGATTTCCCAGGTACAAAGTTTCTGAGAGGGTTTTGTGCAGAACTGACTCTCAGCCATGTTATGAGATTTATTCCCCAAGATTGTTTTGACATGAAAGGAAATTATTTTTAAAGGAATTTGCATCAGATTATATATAGCAGAGACAACACAGCAACAAATGCAAATTAAAAATTAGGAGGAATATTCCTTGCAGGGCTTTAGAAATTCTAATGTAACTGTCACTTATAGCACATTTAGGCAGGGGCAACAAACACTAAGCCAAAAATCATTGCTGTTGATTGCAACAGATTCAATAGTAGTCGTAAAGATGAATATTCCAGCATCTTTATAGTCTCCAAAATATTCAGAGAATTCAGAGAATTCCAGTGATTACATAAAGCATTCTTTAAATTTGGAATCAAAATCATCTGGGCACTTATCTCTGAAATATCTAAATATAAAGTCCCTTGGAGTATAAGAAGCATTCCAGGCAAGGCAGGGGAACTGGCTATGCTGCCTTCATAATGTAACTGTAAGAACTTTTGGATCCCACTTTATTATTTCAGATATCAAACATTACTTTGTAACACAGGCTCACTTCAGCTCTT
The DNA here is from genome assembly GCF_047495875.1 of Pithys albifrons albifrons. Taxonomy (NCBI): domain Eukaryota; kingdom Metazoa; phylum Chordata; class Aves; order Passeriformes; family Thamnophilidae; genus Pithys; species Pithys albifrons. The sequence continues at coordinate 56,724,917 of NC_092463.1, read as the reverse complement.
CCTGCAATTCTGGTGGAGCTCAGACCAGCCCTCAGAGGTCTGCAATCACAGCTGCCTCGGGCCTCTCAGGCACGTGTTGAACAAGAATCTCACTCTTCTTTGAAGGTGCACAGGCTCAAACTCCCAAGAGGCCATCAGTCATGCCTCCCTAATTGAAGCTGTCACCTTCCATCTCATCTCAAGAAGGTCTCTAAAAGCCACTACTTGTTAGCTTTTCTGCACAATACTCAGAAATCACATTGAACCCCAGACCTTGCTTCCTGCACCCAATTCCAAATTTAATTTCCCTTAGTTTTGCCCAGATGGACACCCGCAGAAACAGAGCTGTTCCTAAGCTTTTTCACCCACAGCCTTTGGGAGAAAAGGCTTCCATTCCTGTACTATCACTTTCCGCCATCAGCTAATTGATTTTAGGAGCAGCTCTTCTAATAGCAATCTGCTACCAATCTCTTCCAGGGCACCTAAGAAACCAGCGTGACTGAATAGTCCCATAATTTAATTACCTGTTTTCTGCAGCACAGAGCCAGACATAGGCAGAGGCAACACCACTGTTTGCTTTGCTCCAGTCACCCACAAAACTGACTTTAGCAGCTCTCACATGTTTGCAGCAGCACACCTGCCCTTGCCTTCATTCCCCCAGAAGTTCCCATGTGGCCAGAACAGTTTGTCAGCAATGCCACCCTCCACACTGGTCATGTTTAGCACAGGCTCCTGCTGAGCCACCGTGAAGTTTACAGTGATTGACATCGAATTTGCCAACCTGCACCTTTCTCTTGTGAGATAATGTGAAAACAGACACACTGACACATGGAGTGTCACAAAGCCCCACAGCTGGAGATGCAGGTGAATGTTGGGTAAGTCAGCTGGAAAAGTGGTTTTGAGGTAAAAAGCCCGTGGGAAGAAGCCTGTTAGCTTGTTTCTCAGTTTTTGCTCTTAATCTACATGTTCTTTGGTTTCCTCCTTATCTCTCCAGAAGAGAGATAACAACACATTTTATGCAGGGAAAGACAACGAATTAATAGCTCTGAAAAATGCTGAGATCATCACTCAGAATTGCAGAATATTATTCTGTGATAGCTCAATTTTCCTCAGAAACTCATTACTGAGAACGTATTTACAAGGGAATTACTCATCATCATTGAGACATAATATGAAGAATGGGGAAAATAGTTGTGGCCATTAAAGCAGTAAAATAGTGTGAACTACACAATTCTAATAGATCTTCAGCGAACAAAATTCAGACAGCACAAAAAGGTAAATAATCACTATATTATCCATACTATAAAAATTATCTGATTATGTAATGTTCTATTACTTTCTGCTGATGAATTTTTAAATGGAAAACATTTTCTCACATCCCTGCCACAAATGCAGGTATTTGTTTTTGTCCCCAGGGACAGGTTATCTCAAAGGATGTGGAGAGGCAGAGACTCTCACATAGGCACACGCTCATTGGCTTTTCACAGAACCCTTGAATTTTGACCTCTTTTCATTGTGGAGTGGTGTTCCTAAAAGCTCACAGAAAAATTATCTTGTAAAGAGATTGTGGAGTTTATATGGGAAAGGAATTAAGTTACAGAAGTCACTTGCAGACTTGCAGAAAAAACTTGCAGAAGTGCACTAAATTGCTGCACTTTAAAATAAACATCTCAAATGCCATTTCAGCTACTCCATTCAGACTCACAATTCTAACTTACCCTGGAAGTCTCAGTGGGATGCTGGAAGTACATGAGAGCACAGATGATCAGAGCTGTGAAATTCTCTATGTATGTCTAGAGGAAGTACTGAAAACCATAAAAGAGTTCATGGCACTGTATCTTTTAGTCTGCCTGGATCTCTGCCTATCAACTAGCACTAAAGTTTTTACTGGCTCTGTCCTGAAAAAGTATCAAAGTACTACTAGCTGTGAGTTCACTCCCCACCAGTGGGATGGGGGAGAGAATCAGAAGAGTAAAAGTGAGTAAACTCATGGGATGAGATAAAGAGAGTTTAACAGGGAAGGCAGAAGCCACACACACAAGCAAAGCAAAACAAGGAATTCATTTCCTGCTTCCCATGGGCAGGGAGGTGTTCAGCCATCCCTATAAGAAGGCCCCATCACATGTAGCAGTGACTTGGGAAGACAAACACCATCATTCCAAGTATCTCCCCTTTCCTTCTCTTCTCTTCCTTCCCCCAGGTTTATGAATTGAGCATGCTGCCATATGGAATGGAATATCCCTTGGATCAGCTGGGATCAGCTGTCCTGGCCTTGTCCCCTCTCAGCAGTTCGTGATACAGCTGTGTTTGATTATTTCATGGAATCATAGAATGATTTGGGTTGGAAGGGACCTTAAGATCATTCAGTTACAACTCCCCTGCCAAGGGCAGGGACACCTTCCATTAGGGCTCAAAGCCCCATCTAAGCTGCACTTTAACACTTCCAGGGACCCACATCCACAACTGGAGGTCATAAAGACATGAGTAAAAGTGGAGGGTTGGGAAAGGACTTTGGAAGTAGGTTTTGGTCAACCTGGTGGGTTATTTTCCAAGGACAACCATAAACATAAAATAATTATGAACATCTCTAAAAATGCTGGAAGTACTGCTCACCAGCACTGTACCCAGCTATCTCAATGAGAGACAAATGCAAAAGCAAACTCTGCATGAGAATCAATGAGAAATCTGAACCTAGAACTGGTAACAGAAATTAGTTTTGAATCAGCAGCTTATTTTAAAAAGCCAGAAGCTTACAAGTATTTAATGCTTTACACTGATTAAGAAAAAAAACCAAAACCAAAACATCAAAAAACCCAGTGGGAATCCCTTGCAAAAAATTCCAGCTTCAGCCATGAGATTGTGAAGTGTAAGTGCTTGACAGTATTTCACAAAGGATTTGTCAAAAAAACCCACTTTCCAAACAAATCTTTTCTCTAAATCTCCCAACATGTTCTAATGAAACAAAATAGAATTTCAAGCATTGCTAGGACAGGACAATAACTCAAGATGATGCAGATAAATTGGATAAATCATAGGAAATTAGTAACATGACATTCCATGAAGAAAAACACAACTTACTGTGGAACTGTTAACACTTGATGGCCCAAAGTGGAGTTAAATCTCACTCAACTGTCTCAATATAACATCAAGTTTTACTTTTGAAAAATCAAGACTTTTTGCTAGTCTTAGAGAAAATTAAAATTCACAGCAAGATAAAAGTGCTTCCAGCTGGAACTGGAACTGTGGAAGGAAACCCTGCAGGTCCACATACTTTACCTCCAAACAAACTTTAATACCTGCATGTTTTATGCTTATGCAGTGTTTATTTCTGCAACATGCACTAGTTTGTCTCAGCAAGTCATAGTTTGAATAACCAACTTCTCTTCTTTTTCCACAATAAGCACAAAACATGTCCTGATCTACTTTCTGTTCTATCTAAACACTTGGATTTTTTTATCTGGGTTCAATAGTGTCAACCTACAACTGTCTCACCTTTTCTTAAAATCATGAAGACATAGTGAATATTCAGAAACCATTTTCATGATGAATAAGATATACAATGTAATGCATGGTAATCAAATGAAAAATCAAATAAAAATTCATTATTTACTCAGCATCATGGAAGAGATTGGAAATGAGTGAAACATACTGAAAGCTTCAGCACTTTAAAAGTTTTCTGTTGTGACAAATGCTGTCGTCTCTGCACTTGATGATGATTCAACTTCATATAAAGTCTTCTTCTTTCCCCTGTTCAAGTCTCTTTTGTTCAACACTACAGAAGGAACTATTTTCTGCTTGGTTTTCAGTCAGCCTGGGGGATTTTTGAAGATCTTAACTACTGAGATTATTAATCAGACAACACTATTTACAACATGAACACTGAACTTTTCCGCTGCTGTAGCACAACAATTACTGGAAATCTGAAGCAGTGTGACAGATTTCTATTGCACTGCAGCCTTACTGAGTAATGTTTCTAAGGACTTTGCTTCCTAGAGAATATTGCAAAACTAGGTTTTCCCCCTGTAAAATGGAATAGTTGCATTCCAAAATGCACACAAGGCTCAGCAGCACCCAGCTACTCTTCCTATATATAATTGGGCTAAAAAATACAGTCACATGCACATGATAATTTAAGTTATATGGTATAAAAAAGGATAGTGTCTTTGTAATCTTGTCTGCAACCTGTTCTCTGTCAAGCAGTATTGTACCCATGTATTTTCCAATTTATGCAAAATCAGTCCTATTATTTTCCTTCAAAACTCTCATTCAAACTTTCTTTTACTGCACTGTCTAGAACATCCTGGCTGAGCTTTGGTCTCTTTTGTCCAGTGCTTACCAAACAATTCGGAGCCACCCTATCATGATTTTGTGCCTCCTGCCTCTTTGCCTGAGCTTCAATTATCCCAGAAGCTCCTCAAAAACAAAGGCTACAATATTGCACCATTTAGAGAGTACGATATTACATCTTTTCATAACTGCAATTGCAAAACATTGATGGGTGAAAACATCTAGTTACAGCTAATTAGGTTTAAATTTGCCAGAATTTATCCATAAGAGTATAGAGAATTTTGTGCTTAGTTTTGGGCACTAGATATTTGTACACCTTTTCTGTAAGTATTCAGTTTGTAAATAAGAACATCAAGCTGGGCTAGAGCTCAGAGACAAGCCTAATTTATTGAGGGTTCTCAGCCAATTGCAGTAAAACAAAGACACTAGCTTGGCAATTGAATAGAAAGACTGGCTCTTTCCAATGAAGTCAGTGTCCCTTCTGCTACCAAAAACTGTCCTTTACTTCATGCACAGCACCATTAGAGGACCATTTGGAACTTCTGGAATGGTGATGGTGAAGAATTTTATAAAAACTAATTGCCTACAGAGTAGTACAGTGGCAAGAACTTCCCCCCCACAAATTACCCTCATCATTCTTCAATTTTCATTCAAACTGTTACCTCCTAGAGAAGACATTGGGCTTACATGTGGACTCCAAGCAACTGTAAGAAAATATTGATGCCAGTGATTTTATGACCAACAGGGGTAAAAATAGTAATTTACATAAGCAGCGTAGTAACGCTGAAGTCTCTGCTGATGTTATTCTAGTTTCAAAGAAAATGAAGTGTGACCACTGGAGGTATTGAGCAGATCTAACTCCCAAGAGCTTCATTGAAGTCTCAGGCTCTTAGTTAATCTGGTGGTCAAGATTCAAACCAGGGTGAATTCAGGGGCTGTGGCAGTCATCATGAAAACATCACTGGCACAAATGAAGTGTGGAAAGTCCAAAAGCACAAAGATGAGGCCACAGTGTTTATAATGTGCATGCAGCCCTGACTTGGAGGAACCAAAACAGCACCACTCATATGTAGATTACGAAAAACCCAGAGTCACTAATTAGAAGAGAGATGCAGAGCATACTTGAAGTAATAACCTGAAAGAGAATAGCCAATATGGATTTCAAATGCAAAATTTTCCTCCACAAAAATGGTTATAAAAGGTTATGGAGCTGCTTATGGCAGCTCATTCAAACTGTTTGATGTTCAAAAGGCATTTGATGACACATCTCCTGCTGAAAGGCACAGAAAAAATAAATTTGGGTCACATAGAAGGAAATATCCTATGGTGAGCACTAATTGCATTCATCTTTTATTTATACATGGAGACCTCATAAAACATTTCCTACCCCAGTGACATCCAAATACTTTCCAGACTGAGCTATATTTAGGACTCTGCTCCACTCCCTGGAGAGGGAAGTTCTGCCACACTCTAGGATCTGGCTCACTAAAAATCCTAAAATTCTAAGAGCAAAGGGACTCACTGGTTGTTGCTATAAGAAATGTAAATTAGTGGAGTTTCACCTTACCTAACCCATTGCATCTTTCCGTCAACACTTGCCTGATAGAAAATAGCATTTTTTGGGCAGTCACAGACTTTTTATTCTGACTTCACAAAAGCAGGGTCCCTTTTCAGAACCTGGAAATCTGCACATATTTGTGTACATGCTGGTGCTGCGCTTCAAGTCATGATTTATCATCATCAATTACCAACAAGCACCAATTCCAATGACTCCATCCTTGTGCAGTGTGCGCCCCACCTAAGCAGTGCTGGCATCACTCCAGTCGTTTCAATGTCATTCCCCTGCACAGACACTGGTTTAACCAGATGCAAACTCTGTTTCTGTCATGTTCTTTCAGAAGCCCAACTTTCACTACTTCCTTGTAATGTGCTGGTTTTTTCATCAGACTATTAATACCTTTCTGAATTTGTCATTTTACTAAGGATTGATGTAACAGAAAATCATAGAAAACTTTGGGGTTTTTTTTTTCAGCAAATTATGAACAGGAAGGACTGTTTGTTTCTGATATGTCCAGTTACAGGCACTCACATATTGCAGCTATATGCAAATATGTAAGTACCTTAATTTGTGGAGAGTATAATTAGAACCTGTAACCCCAACTGGTCTTCACTCTGAGTTCTGAATAATAAGCAGTTTTTGTTAGCAGCAAAAGAGAGACTTAAGGAGAATGTGGATATCTCAGGAACACAGATATCTTAGCATAAGTCTGTTATAACACGTTTACCATCCTCATACTCTGGTGAAATAGAGAAATGTCATCTATTTATACAAGAAAAAAAGTTTAAAAATAAGTAAGTATAATAAAACTTATTATGTAAATCCATTAACTAAGGCTGTATTCCCTTCTCAAGTGAATATACTTTTTTCACAGGAAGTTGAATTAGAAAAACTGAGTAAACTGTGTTTCAAAAAACCCAATTCAAAATGTGTATACATTCTCTCAACTGCAACTAATATTGTATCTGTTATATTTGAAAACCTAGAATTTTGTTCACATCTATTAGTATACTTACTGGTAAAGTCAAAACTGTGAAATGAAAAGTAAATAAATTTAAAAAAATAGAAAAAGAAAAGGGGAGTTAGTAACATAGGGAAAATATTCCATGTTTGTGCTGGTAAATACTGTGCTTCCTGCCTGTATATCTATGCTTCTCCAGGTCAGGTCTTTCATATATATACATATATATATATATGAATCCTACCTGGCTACTTTGGGAATTAAGGGTAATCCACGCTTTGAAAGAGCTTTAAGCACTAACACTAGAGGACCTTTTCAAAGCAATTTCAGAGAAAAAGAGTTTTTATTTGCACACAAATGAACCTTTGAGTGATTTCAGCAAAGAACAAACAGCTGCTCTGTTTTAATGCTGAAACATTTAATTTTGGCATTTTTAAACCAGAGGCCTTGACTTTTCATCTTGAAATTAAAATCTGAAACTGAATTCCATGACAATTTTTACAAAGTAAAAGAGAGTAAAAACCCTTTAAGAAGGTCTTTGCTATGTTAGTAAGTTAATAAGCAGAATCCTGTTGGTTTGCCCTCAGGCCACCTGGCACAGCATGGCTCATGTCACACCATTAAAGTCCCTTCCCTGCCAGCACAGGCTGTGTTCAGATGGCGTAGTGGGAAGTCTCCTGACCAGCTTTGATGTCTGAATCCTGCCCAGCTCCTGTTTGTGAAAGTGGCAGAGAGCTCAGGCCAAAAGTGAGCAGGAGGCCTTTTTGTAAGTGTGACAATACAGACAGCAACGCTCTGGTGAACACCAGTGTTCCCTGGCACTATTTAATTTACCAGAATCAACATATTCTGAATGTTCTTACACTGAAAAATTAGTTCCTTGTAGAAAAATAACCTGTACCTTGTACACCAGCTATTCTATACACGTTTAAGCACTGCTAAAATGAAGCATTAAACACCCTGTCTCGTGATTAAGGCTTGAAAAACAGAGAATGGCAACAAAACAGTTCTGCTACCTCACTTTCTAGTCCTAAGAGTTTTATGGCAGTACTTTTTAAGGAAATGAGGAAACAGTCATCTAAGAAAACCAAAATTGTTGTACCGCTTCTGATAGTGAAAATCATTGTATGTTTTGAATTGGATCAAAGACAAAGCATGAATGGCTCTCATGGCTTTGCCAGTGATCTTAAACCTCAGGTTTGATAGCCTAAGAAGAATCTTCTAAAGTTGAACTAAGCTTGGTTTTAACTGTAGAAACATTTTCTTGTTCACTGAAGGTAAGAAAAATATTTTAGGTAGCATTTAGCCCTCTGTAAAAGCTGAGAATGTTGCTTGTGCCAGCCTTAAGAAAGAATGGCTGCTGTTTTTTAATTTTGGCTACCTATAAACCTGGCTGTGAAGGTGGGATCCAGCTGTACACTTTCAGGTATTTCAGCATTAATGCTAATGCAATGAGCATTTTGAGCTGTTGTCACAACCAATGAAATGCTAGGTCACTTCTACCTTTGCAAAAAGTACCTAAAAAGTCACCAAACTGTCACACTATACTTAGGTCTGCTTCTATAATAGCCACTTGCAACAGCAGATAAAACAGCTCATTAAAGGGCTGAAGCAAGACCATCTCAGCTTAGACACGGATTTTGCACACCCACAGACTCAAATGTTGCACAGTGAGACCCTGTACCATAATTGGTAAGTGAGGAAGTTCCTCATGTGACTTCATCACACAAATGTTTTAGAGGCCCTGCAGCTCTATTAAACATCTGAGATTTTTGATACAAAATATTTGAGCACCATGAAACCTTAATCATTTTTTCCCAACACAGTGCTATGAAATGTAAAAGTCCTCTTACTCTTATCTCACAGAATCCAAAAATAACTGTGGTCAGTTCAGAATGAAAGATGGGTCCTTCCAGAAGATGACTGAGAATAGCTAAACTAGGCTTTTCCTGTGAAATTACCACTGAAGAAGCCTCTCTCTTTACAAAAATTGCAGGCCTCCAGAGACTGCTAAAGTTAAACTTTCTTAGTCAAAATTAACCTTTCCGAATACCCTCAAGTCTGTCATTGCCTCTAAAATGGAGAAACAGCACTTTCTATTTCATATCAGTGCTTTAAGGATGGACACATTATAAAGATTACACTAAAGCAACACATAAAGGCAGGCTCCTCTGTCAGAATAAAAAAAAAAATCTCTTCAAATATTACAGTTCTGTATATGCAGCTAATGAGAAGTCTCCTAGATTTGTCTAGTTCTCACAGGAGATCAGTGGCAGCATTCTCCAGTTTTGTCCAGAACTCCAATTACTGTGCCATTCTTTTTTCTTACATGTGAAGAAAGGTTCTGCTCAGTGTCAGCACAGAAACTGGGGTGCCTGATGTGCAGCACTTCAGCAAAACAGGGTAATCCAACTGCAACCTGCAATGTATAACTACTTCCAAATTGTGTGTGACTTGAAATAAAACACCTCCATGACTAGAGATAAAACATATGAAAGTTACAGTGCAAATAACAGATAAGAGGATAGAAAGAATTTTGCCTTCATAAATACCCAAGCAACCCACTGATGTTGTTTCATCTTCAGTTAAATTTTAGTCTCAACAATTATATCTTGCTGTTTGTTTTAATTAAACTTTGCTTATTAAATAAGGTGAAAAAATTATTTCACAAAGTTCATCTTAGCACAGCAAAGGATATTTCCCATGCTAACAGCCCCAATCTTCCATCTCTTTAGGAACCATTTTTGCATTTTACTGTTTTCTGATGAGCTTTCTGAAAGCACCAACTCCAACATCTTTGCTTCTTCAATCATCTTTATGCATATATTATACACTGCACACACACACTGTGATCATTTCATCCTCACACTCTGAAGATATGGAAAACAGAACCTCCTAGCTCAGTGTGGTGCATTCAGGATTTGGTGAATGGTGTTGATCCCAAGATCCTCGTTCAGTAAGCTGGCAATTATTGCTGTGCTATGTGGGCTACATCAAGGAATTAGGAGAATCAGGCATTGCTGGGTTAGAAGCTTAGAAGCTTCCTGGGAAATCTGCCAACAATCACTTCCTGAAAGACGATTTCTTACACAGTTGTTTCCCTCTGACATGTCTTGTATTGGCTGTTCTATGACCCTGTTCAGTTTTCTGCATCAGCTGGGATGATAATATTACCATAACAACAAACCTCTATGTAATGAGACCAATTATTCAAAGGTTATTTCTTGTCTTGTGGCAAATCATAGGCTGTCTCTGCTTCTTTTTTCTCCAGTGACAGAATATCGAGAGTGACTTCAAAGTTTTCTTATCTCAGGAAGTTTCCTGTAAACAGTAAATTGTGCCCTTAAAAGGCAGAGGCACAGTGCTGTGCTCCAGCAGAGAACAAAGGGAGAACTTCTGCTTGCCCTAATGAAAAAGTCATGTGTGTGTGGCTTGTCTTCGCGAACAAAGATTTGGGAAGGGCTGTCCCCACGTGGATGTGCCCTTCCAGCCTGCACAGTGGATTTTTTTTTTAGGTGAGGCTCAGCGTGTGCAGAACTGGCCCCACCGTTTCAGTCCTGAGGTTCATCTGCCATGGCCGAGCGAGCTTGGACAGTGCCAGTGAAGTCCTCAGGACTAGAACCTACAGCACCCGGCATTTCCCAGGAGGTCTCCCATCCAAGTACTAATCCGGGGCTGACCCTGCTTAGCTTCCGAGATCTGACGGGATCGGATGTCAGGGAGGCATGAAAAAGTCAACTACAAGTCATTATGACAAGGAGCCAAATGACAGAATCAACAGATTAAGATAAGTGAAACCTTATTTAATTCCCAAAATAATATACAGCCTTGTCAAGACTAGATATCAAAGACTATAATGAGATCTACTGTAACAAAGCACATGCCTTTCCCAGCCAAAGCCCTGATGTGCTTCCTGCTCTGGTACGTGACTGTGATGCACACAGAGATTGGTGAAAGGGGATGAGTGGTCAAAATGAAATGGTATGCCAAAATCATAAGAAAGCCAGTGTGCAAACAGAGATGACAATGTAAAGTCTTTGATTTTATACTGACTCCTCTCTTGCATCTGCCTCATCCTGCAGGAAGGGAAGCACATGCCTCGTGGGGTACAAAACTCACATCTAATGACAAAGGAAGGGATTTAAGATTTATTAGCTGACTTGCTAGATATATCAATATACTGGTAGTGGTCTGACTGATATGGTTGTGCCTGAGAGAAGGACTTGAGAGAAAATGTGGGCTTTGGGCTGTTCACTTCTCAGACTCCCAGCACCCTCCAAACCAGCACGCTTGTCTCTCCATGCACAATACACCCTGTAAAGACCAACTTCAGTGTCATTTCCTGCACTAATTTACTCCAACTGTAGCAAAGCTGAGAAGGGATGTGAAATAACAAAAGAGGAGGAATAAATTGTGTAGATGGTGTCATCACAGAAAATGAATGAAAAGAAACTTCACATAACTAAATTTCATTTCCATTTATACTGAAGTCAGGGCTCTGAAAAGAGACACAAAAATATCTGGAGAGGGATGGAAGAGGCTTACTGAAAGAGGATTAGTAAATAGCAGTAGAGTAATTTTGGCTTGGTTGTCTCAATCTTTAATCATAAAACAGATTTTTTTTTATGCTCATGCTGAAATTCACGAAAAGCTTTTATACTGAACAATTTCACCAGCAGAATCACTCAGTACACAACCATGCATTTCATTGGGATTTTTGAAGTCACTTTCCTTCACATTTCCACCAAAGCAACAATGCAGGTATGTCTGGGTTAGTAAACTGATCCTTTATTGTTGTAGATGCACACCTGCACAACCTGACTTCATACAGTCACAAGAGAGATTGAGATGCTCCTTGACACGCTCTGCCACCTGGGCTGACATGTGCCTTACCTGTCCTCTGATCTTTATATATGTTTCCTTCCCAGGGAAAGCAAGAATGGAGGAGACAGAAGACTGCTTTGCACTTGAGTCTTGTCTTAACAGCAAGTCACGTAAATATGTGGATCCATAAATTAGAAACAGCATTAGAAAGTCTATTACCTACACAAATTAGCTAACACCCTGTTGGGTCTTGGCTCAATAAAGCACTTATGGATGCATCTAAATCCAACACTATTCAGAAGATGAACAAAGAATTTGTTTAAACACGTGATCCAATTTTATAATTTCAGCTAGTCCTAGGCATATATATCTGTATGTTTTTCTGAATAGGGATGTTTTCTTCCACCAGAATTTTTTTGGGGGTTTTAGTAAATTTTTTATTAGCTGTGTACATTTGAAATACATAAATGTTTCATATTGCAAGGATAAAGGGAACAAGCTTACTATTCTTATAGCAAAATAAACTAAATGGACTGTACAGGAATTTAAAGTCAAGTGTGTTCCATAAATCATCAGAGTACCAAAGACAAAAGAAAGCAGAAACTCATGGTATGAGGGTGGTACAGCATTTTTAGCATAGAAAGAGTATGAAAAGGCACAATATTCACATATTAATAATGTTTCTATAACTTTTAATGAAATTTTTGTCCCAGTTATGTAACTGAAAGTTTTGCTGCAAAATTTGTTGACTCCAGATTTGACTTTCCCAGTTTTCTTTCTCTTGCTCTTTAGTCTCACTGGTTACCCAGAAAGATAAATATCAATATCCATAATACCTTGGCTCCATGGACTTCAAAGAAATAACTGTAGATATTGAAGCTTTTCTACAGCTTTTTTTTAATTACTATTTTATCAAATAATAATGTATAATTTTCTGAAATGTCAAAATAAAACTACTTAAGCGTGTAACAATGTTGCTCATTTAGCCTAATAAATATTCCAGAGTAGAGATAATGTATTCCAGTGACACAGAGTTTAATTAAAAGTACATTAAAAAATAAATACCTGTGTAAAAAATAATGAAAGCTGTAGCTTCATACAATATATTTTGTCTAAGATTTAACTTCATCACAAGAAGGCTACATGCTTGACCTTTAAAAAAATTAACCTACTAAATACTAATTGGAATAAGCTGCATAGACAGGTATGTCAGGCTATGATGAAAATTACCTTCCCAACCATATCCTGCTCTCTCACTTCAGATTTTGATATCCTGGGTGATATGCTCTATTCCGTCCTCAAATGTGGCAGTAGCATGTTTCTAAGTTGGAAATACTGCAGACCTAGATGATAAATAAATCAACATCACTTAATCACAACGATGCAAACGTCCTGCCTTATCAGCTATCAGCCTTATACAGCATTTGTCAAAGAGATTCTGTGACTTATGTCAGAAAATTTGCTTGAGACCAGAAACCTGAAAGCATCAAATATTAAACAGACTAAGGGTAGTATTAGTGCTTTCCGCATAAAAAATATGTTTGCCATTTTTATTGTATTCAAACAAACTCTAACAACCCTGCTAAAGCCAGATCACAGTCTGAGCTGGTTCATGAATATCAGTGTCTAAAGTATTAGTCACATATCACATCGCTTCTATTTTGTTTAATTTAAGGTCTACTTGTGGGAAAAGGAACTAAACAAAACAAAAGCAAGCAAGCAAGAAAACAAACAGAAAAAAAATCCTCCAAAAAATCCCCCCAAAACTCAAAAATTCCCCCCCAAACAAAAAAAACCCCACACACACAATATATTTTTCTTGTTGATCATCATTCCTCTGTTAACAAGTTATTCAGTAATAGTAACAGAGCAACAATGGCACTCATTTTGCTAAGCTTTTTGAAAGATAATGAAAAAAAGATATGAAAAAATTCACACTAGAGCACATGAATCTGGAGGAAAATGGTAGTGGTTTGTTGTCAAAACAACACTATTATATGTTTTACTGGTTACATTAGCTTTACAGAGATAAAATGTGGTATTCTGGCCAAATATTTGCATTTGTAATGTCACCTGGTACTTCATGCAGCCTATCTTCTCTCTCTTTGGAGATTTGGGTTATTATAGGGTTTTTTCTCATGTTCTCTGTACCTTGCTGTTGCACTGCAATTAGGGACAAAAATTCATCCCTGCTTTATACCTCCTTTTATACTGCCTTAGACAGGGACTCTAGAAAAGATATGGTGGTGTCACTATTCCAGTCAACTACATTTCTTTCCTCCTAAGGGGGATGTGGGAGAATGTGAGTCCTACAAACCTGGAAGCAGCACTACCACAAGTGGGTTTATGAAGACAACGATGATGTGGAGAAATCAGGGCCTCAATTCCAAGACTATTGTTGTGGAAGTTTAGTTTAGATGGTGTTTATTGCGTTTTTTGTTACAAAGTTCTGTGTACCACCTTCCCCTCTTCTCCCTCATAGCCTTGTCCCAGTTTATCCTCCATGTTGTCTTCTTCCCCTCAGACCATTTTCCCGCCTTCACCCTGAGGCTTGTCCTCTCATTGGTCAATTTTCCCGCCTTTGGCAACCGTTGTCCCATTGGCTGCCCCGTTACCATGGGTACACACTCCACCAATCCTGGCCCAGTTCTGGAACCTTCTCCTCAGAGTCCTATGAAAGCTCATGTTCCCCTCAATAAATGGCTTTTTATGCCTCATCACCTTCGTGTGTGGAGCGCGTTTGAAGCCATTCTGTCGGTCAATGGCCATCAGGGGCATACTGATACTAAGCCTCAATAGAGGTTATATATATACACACACACACACACACAAAAAAAATATATATATATTTATATTTACACAAGAACTTAGTACCTGTAGAACCAGGTCCCTTCCTTCTCCCTTCAGTAGTTGAGAACAAAATGGGAACTCACTTTTCCCATATAGCTCTCTCCAAATAAAACTACATGAATGGACACAAAACAATATTCTCTTGTTTTTAAATTTCTCACTTGTCTAAGTAAACTCACCTATGCAGAAATTAGATAAGATTTACCGGTTTTTTCCACAAGGGAAGCTTATTGTTAAGTAGCAAACTAGCTTACTAAACCACTCTAAAATTTCCTTTGAGTGTAATCCCATCCTGACATCCATCCTAAGTAGAAGAATTAAGAAAAGTCAAAACCACATATTTTTATAATAGTTATATTGTTCCTGGTACCCAAATGACTCACTTTTGCTTTCAGGTTACTGTATTCTCTAGAAGTCCACATATAGAAGGTCCTAGAAGATGCAGTTTGAAAGAAACACCCTGAAGAAAAACTTAAAATATTCACAACTCTACACTTGAAAATGCTAAGAATAATTTCACGTTTTCATCAGATTGCAGTGTAGATGATACAATGTTGTTGACACTCAATGATTCCCAAAAATATTTGTCAAATATCCCATCTTAGTGTCTACTTAAAAATCAGCGCATATTTTTAGTTCTTCAGTAACCTATACAACCTTTTTCCCTACAGATCTTCTATTTTTTTGCACTTTCTTGTTCTTTTCTGAAGAAGAATCAGTGTTTATGGGGTTTTCCTGAGAAAAAACAATGCTGCTATAAATAACTATAACAGCTACAACTAAATAGTGATTTTTTTTTAAAAGACAATGTTTGACCCATGGTAATTCAACAATAGAAGAAAGATAAAGTTTGTGGGCAGAGGTAATATCTTTTATTAGACCAATTAACACAGTTAAAAAACACAGACTGCAAAAGATGGACAAGCACTACATGATTGCTGGTCTATTTTTCCAAATGCATCAGCTACTGTAATACCTTCCCCTGCAAGATTTCCATCTCAATTAATGGTTTCATTACCAGGGATGATTTCATGAGTTTGGCACCTGTCTGTTCCATCCACTGCCAACAAACCCTCTATAGGAAGTAAGGAAAGACTCTGGGCCCCAAAGCAACCATTTCAATAAATCTGTCATTTTTGTTTCTATGGAAACATACATCTGGCAGCTTTCCCAAGCTAATAGCCAAGTTAGCCTCTCACTCATGTTCTTTTATTTTGGCATCTTCCTCTTAAGCATCATAAGGTATTTTACTTTCATGCTTGTCTGTTTTGAAGAAATCATGCCTGATATTTGTGATTGGTGTTGGTTTAACCTTGATTAGCAGATTTCATTCTGGTTGACAGCTACAGTTCATCACATAAACCCCACACAATTCCGTTCCTGACCTCTTAGCTCACTCAGCCTGTCAAAACCCCATTGCTTTTGCTACCTTAGTTCTCAAAGATACTCTGTGACATTGAAACTTTGTACTTCTTAATTTTTAATAACTGCAGGCTCTCCATTTTCAATTTTAAGTGCTCCATATCTTTTTGATTAATGAACATTTTCTCTACCTTCTACATGGGCATATTCTCCAGAGAATACCTATCCCAACCCAGTTTCTGTGTCTTTTGACATACTAACCAAAATGTGCTCCAGTAACCATTTATGTACAAACTGTTAGCTTGAAAATTTACCACATTTCATCATTTTTCCTGTTTTCTAGAGTTTATAATGTGTCAGAAGAGATATTTTCTTACTTATTCCCATACATAATGGTTCCACTTCTTAAATACAGTCTTCAAATCATCTGATCTTCTAATTCCCACTACTTTATTTCCTGCATGACTGACCATAGGAGGCTTAGCATGAATTTACTTTCCAGGCCCTGCAGACAACACTGAGGAACAGGAGTTTCAGAATTAGAGTTGGTTTGAGAAGCTTTCAAATAAAATTTAGCTAACAGAACAGTCCTTGTTGCTTCCAGTAACAGAGGAATGTTGTTCTCCTGCATCTATCAACCTGAAGAACCTCTCACTTTGCCTTTCAGAGAGTCTCCCTGTACCCACCCTGAGAAAACATGAAGTGTTCCCTGTACCACTGAAGCTGAAACTTTCAAGTAACTATTTATCTGAATCATTTTCAATTATCAATACTGGGAAGTTCCTGCAGGCTCTCAAGCAGCCATGAACACTTGCCCTTTGCAGCACACCCAGGAAGGTGAAGCAATGGAGACATGTGGAGTCTTGGAATTAAAACCCTTATAACAGGGCAAAGTGGGAACAGATCCTCATCATACAAAGCCTCTGATCCTATGGAGCAGCAGAAGAATGTAAGAAAGGCTTGTCCTTCCAGACAGTTTTACTATTCTGCTACTCTGATTTTCACATTTTTGGCCTTTTTGCAGTTTTAAAATTCTGTTAGCAACACAGGAATACTTCATCAGAATGTGTGCGGTCTCCAAAAGAAAGGATCTTGGTCCTATGGACCTTAGATGTTGCTGCATTAAACATTAAAAATAATGAGCATAACCACTGATATAGCTCTCCTTACCTGTATATTCTCTCCATACTTCCCCAAAATTAATAACTAAAACAGTAGCCTGGATTCACCTCCAAAAGTCAAAACAATTTTCTTCTGTTTCAGCAGAGACAAATATGGGTTTCCTCAACTCCCTCAACTGCAGCTCATTGCAGGGGCCTTTGTGACTATACAAAAAAATCTTGGTTTTATGTCATGATTTCACCATGACTTTCAAACACAAATTTCATCATATTGGCAGGGGATGTGAGTGGAAAGTAGGTGTCCTAAATAGTTCAGATCTCCTCTGCAATACTTACAATCTCCTTTCTCTGAAATATACCAGAAACTGTTTCAGAGCTCCTTAAACAAAATCTTCCTACTTGGTTTGATTAATTAGTGCAGTCAGAATGCTCTTACAGGTCTAGTATTATAACTTAATTAATTGTTTGATGTTTCTTTTGCCTTGGGAAATTTGATTAATGGTCTTCAAATCAAACATCTGGTCATACACAGAAGCAATCACTTACACCTCTAATGGAGTATATACACATCATAAAGGCACGAGGATCGATGCAGACAACATACATACAGCACACCCTGCTGCTGTTGTGCCTGTTGTTCCAGCACACAGTATCCATTTTATGTGGTTGTTCAGACAAATATCTTTCTGTGCTTTAAGCAGGCAATCAATCCTGTTCTTGGTTGCACATGCAAATTAGTGTAACATCCGACTGGCATCAGACAAAAAATCTGCACATTCAATTTTGCCTTTTCAGGGCTTGGACTAGCTGCTCCCTCAACCAACCACAAGAAACAAACAACAGAACCACATTCTTCAAGCTTGACTGATCCCAGCTTTCTCTTTTCTGTCACTACCATCCTGGTTTCTTTTTCTTCAGCTAGCCATGCCATCTCTCTAGTTTTTGTATAGAGAAAAACACTGAGTTATCACAATGTCAGTAAAAATCCCTCTGCACCATTATATGAGGCCCTATCACTTCTGCAGAGGGTGGTTTGGATGACCCTGTGTGCCCACACAGGGCAATTCCACCCAACCATCTGTCACTGCAGGCACAGCCCGCTCACGCAGAGGCACCTGGGACTCAGCCCATTTCATAGTTGCAGCTAAACAAGAGCCATTTCTAGTCAGGCCATGCCCAAGGTAAGTGGTAGGTTACTCAGCTCAGCCTGAAAATCACACAGAAAATTCCTCTGCAATATTCTGTAGGATCGGACAGAACATCGCCAAGACTGTACAATGGAAGTGTCCAAAAAGAATTAGTACAGCCCTCCATGGGAAGGTCTGGCTAAGACAGCTTACAGAACACTTTCAGTCTCTCAAAAACAGCTTTTATCACTGACTGCAGCTCTAATTCCTGTAATTTTGAAAGCATTTCCAGAAGGCCACTTAAATGCTTGGTCTGTCTGCCAAGGAAACGTATTACTAGAAATATTAAAATGTTGTGAGTTTATTTGAATTCTGGCATCTTTGATAAAGTGCCCTAAATTAGGAATTCAGTTCTTATATTCTAGTTGTTAAAATGAGATTTGAGGGTCAAGTTGAGCAGCAGGTCAAGAGAGGAGGTTCTGCCCCTCTACTCTGGTGAGACCCCACCTGCAGTGCTGCATCCAGCTCTGGATCCCCAGCACAGGAAGGACATGGACCTGTTGGAGTGAGACCAGAGGAGGCCACCAAGGTGACTGGAGGGATGGAACACCTCTCCTACAAGGAAAGGCTGAGAGAATTGGGGTTGTTCAGCGTGGAAAAGAGAAGGCTTTGGGGTGGCCTAATTGTGGCCTTTCAGTACCTGAAGGGAGTCAACAAGAAAGATGGAGAGAAACTTCTCAGTGCAGTGAAAGGACAAGAGGGAATGAACACAAACCGAAAGAGAGTAAGTGTAGAGCAAATATTAGGACAAAAATTCCTTACTGTGAGGATGGTGAGGCCCTGGTACAGGTTACCCAGAGAAGCTGTGGCTGCCCCATCCCTGCAAGTGTTCAAGTCCAGGCTGGATGGGGCTCTGAGCGACCTGGTCCTGGAAGGTGACCCTGCCCATGGCAGGCGGGTTGAAGTGAGATGCTTAAGATCCCTTCCAACCAAGGCCATTCTATGATTCTTTTTGCCAAGGAAGTATATTATTAGAAATCTAAGAATATAAAATTATAAAATTTTGGTTTGTTTTATTATTTTAACTCTGGCATCTTTGACAAAATGCCTTAATTTAGGAATTTTAGGAATTTAGTTTTTAAAATGAGATTTGAGGATCAATTCTTGGGCCCTGAGTTTCAAGTTAAAAATGAGTGTAGTATTAATAAATATCTCAGTCACTAGAACTAGCTCTTAATACCTCCACATTCTTGTGAAAAAAATAAAAGGCTTTTCAAACTCAGAGAGAGATCAATTAAAATAATTTCTTCCCCTATCTGTAATTGCATATAGTTCTCAATTAATGGTCATAAAATATTTTGAGATCCCTGGCTACAAACAAGACACACAATACACTTCTGCACAGTCTATTTTGGTTATTAAATACCATGTAAGATTCTGAGAAAATAACATACTGCTTTTAAGCACCTTCTGAAGGGATGGGTTCCATTTGCATACATATAATAGGGAAAAGAATAGAAGGCAAAGATCAGTACTCCACTTAGTAGCATCAATATATTCATATCTTTTCCAGGCCAGACACAGAAAAGAAGTATCATTGGCTTAATGGGTGGTTACTTATGCCCCCTCTGGTACAAATATTTAATGATTTATAGTGATGCGTTTCTAAAATACTCTTTCAGACAGTTTTGTGGGAGCTATTCTGGGTACAGGAAGGCACCTTCATCTTCTGAGGCTGCAAATCTGAAAAAGTAGTCAACAAATGATAAAGATAAGGTCATATTTTGGAATCAAGACAAAATGAAGAGTAAAAGGTGCTGCCTAAGGTAATGGCTGTTAAGCTATTTAAAGTGCTTTCATTTGACAGTACTCATTTTTTATCCTCCTAACTTGAAGAAGCCGAATGACAAAATACCCATTTGAGGTAGTCAGTGAGAAATCATGTCTGAAGCACTCAGGACAGAAAACTCCAGTGCTTATTTTTGTCCAAATTAGTTTGAAGGACATCTGAGAGGTAAACCATCAACAAGATTTATCCCATAATGGATATTCTACTCCAATTTGTCTATGGTATTCCCTGAACAATGAAAGAAAAGGGAAAATTGTTTGGAGATTTGGGATAACATTTCAAAAGGCAAGAGAAGAAAGTGACTATTCTTTCTGGCTCAGTGGCAGAAGCCCATTTGTTTAGTAATCTAAATTCCTATGTGGGACCACTTTGATACAGCAGGTTGGTCCAACTGGCAGCTGAAGAGCCTGTAGGACAGTCCAGCTTGGCTCACCCCTGTCCCGAAGGAGGAAAGGCAGCAAAAAGGCTGAAGAGAAGGTGCAGAGGCAGCCCACGAATGAGCACTCAGAGCCAGAAGGTCACGGTGCTGCACATGCCCTGAGCCCAGAGCAAGGGCCAGCACCACAACTAGCACAGGCCATGCTGGAGAATGGCACAGAATAACCAGCTGTGCAGCAAAGCCAAAGCAAAGCCAGGAGAAAGAAAAGCAATTAGGCATCCAGCCCTGAGATAGCAAACATAATCTTTTCTCTACTGTTTGGTTGTTAGAGGGCTGTGTCTGCTGTCTCATTCCTACATCATATATCCATCTTCCCCAACAATACATTAAAAGAAAATAAAGTTTGAAAAATAGTGCAAAAAATTACTGCATTTCTGTAACTCTGAGAACATTTCCTGCCAAAGTCCTTCACTGTTTGACATGTAGTGCTGTAAACTACATTTAAATTCATGTGCTATAAAAATCTTGGACAAGATTTGGTATTCCTCAATTCAGCCAGTAATGGACTAATAGTATAAATATTGTGATAAATGAAAGCAAATAATTAAATTTCATTCTGTCTCTGTCTCCAGGGACATCGTGCCGAATACCTGGGTAGATGTCTATATTTCACTGTAAAGGCTATTAGTAAAACAATAAAACAATAAATGTAATATAAAATTTGAGTGACTGAATGCCTTTTTAATTTCCTCCTGGTAATTTTGATTGTCAAAACAACATATAATACAGCCTTCAGTGAATAGCAGCAGGATGTAGCTTTTAACTGGAATTGTTGAAATTGTGTTTAGTAAAGGGTGAGTAGTAAATTATTCTGCTTATTTATTATTCAGATTAAGCCTTCCAGAAACATTTCCCATTCTATTAATTAATAATCTGGAAAGTACTCAATGCAGAAAGCTGTGAAGAGACAGGTTTTTTGAATTTGATTGTTTCGTGTGCCGAATGCAAAAATAAAGTTGCAGAAGTGCACATTTATTTGCTAAGGAGTAAACAAGTAGCCTTCCTACTCATCACTTCTGTAGTGCAGCTTCCCCAGCTATTCCTGCTTTGTCCTGTCTACCAACTCTTTACAGGAGCCAGTCTAAAAATAATCTAAATAGTAGTGGATTGCCTAATGTATCAAATTCTGTCTATCTTCCTTTACACTTCTCTGCAACGAGGGTGTGATGTATGTGCAAAAGCTGGCAAATTAACTAACATTGCAGCTACAATGGCTTAAGGATATAAGCCAAGCAAGATCTATTGGACACCTGATACCTTTTATTAGATCAAGTGATGCATCTGGAAAAAAAGACAAGTAAGCTTTCAAAGACACAAGACTTACCTCAAAGTTGGTTAGTGTGCATGCACATATACGCACACAGGCCAAGCACACAGAGTTTAAAATCCACAGGACACAGATCTGTGTTCAAATTTAGTCTTTTTACTCTAATTTTACTGTAAAATTCATGTATTTCAGAAATCCCAGAGATGGTAGGGCTACATCAGATGGATAATAATCAGTTCTGGGTGAACTGGGATTCTTTAGCCCCCATAGGCAGTGCTGAGAATTAAAAGCCACAATCTGTCCAGCTCGTCTGTTTGCCAGTTGTAATTAAATAGACCTTCACAATTTCTCCACAATATTTTGCATACAATTAAGGTTCTTTTAAAATGAATTTATCAAAACATTTTTGCCTTCTATTTATAGGAAGACAGGTTTTCTGTTTATTTTAGTACCCAAGAGTTCACACTCAAGACTGATGTCTGAGATTATAACAAACTGTTTGAAAATTGTAAACTGGGAGATATCCCTAACGTTAAGACAGATGCACCAGGAGTGCATTCTGCTCACTATTTTCTGACAGTATAAAAGGTACGTTAACTTATAAATAAAAGATTTAACCATGCTTGCAATTGCAAAATTTATGACTGCTCCTGCAAGCGTGTATGGTCCAGTGGAATTCAACTCCCTGAACCAATCTTTTACAAAAACACAATAAACTTCCTTCAGGCAAGTGGAGCTGGTAGGGGTTTTTTTATTTATGAGCATTGCTTAATATTACAAACAGCTATGAAAGTGAAGAAAAAGGAAATCAGAACATGTGCAGCATCAGGACATTCCAAAATAGGTGAGCATAAATTTCAAAAAGAGGCTTTTAAAATTCAATTGAAAAATCATTCTCTATTGGATGCCATTCAGAAAATGTGCTGCTGCTGGATAAAAAACCCTATACTTTAATGCCTTGGCATAATCATATAGTTTATAGCCATCAACACTCTCTTCCATATCATTCCTAGGTGCATCATTCTCATGAGCCTGTTATGTGAATACTCAAGCAAGTGAATGATGGAAACCTGGGCAAGTTTGCACAAGTTCCTTAAATTGATTCTCAAGATACTAAATGACTGGAGAAAGTGCAGCAGGGGAGCACCACAGACGTCAAAGCAGGCCTCACCAAACTGCACCACCTAAAAAGGTTGAACACAAGCCAAAAGGAAAATAAAACTGAAAAAAAAAGTGCCAGATGGGAATGTTTGCAAACTTAAGAGAGTTCTTTACTTAAAAATACAATTCCATGCAAAGATTGCTTACCCTAAGGCTCTAAATCCAGCACAAACTGTCTGCATGCTGTTCTATATTAAACTACATTGTGACATATTTTCCACATGCCTGTGAATTGTTCAAACCAGAGATCAATCACTGTGTACATACATTTATGATATAGAACCATGTTTTATGAATAACTAATCCCCTATTAACTCCCATAATCTGCAATGCTATGCTTAAAACAGTAGAATTCCACTCTTGTCATGCTTGACTGTGCCCTGAACTATGAGGCTGCAGAACTTGCCCCCACCCACAATGCTGCTCAAAGCAAACCCCATCTGATATGAGCAAAAGCAGCTCTACAGCAGTCAGGCATCACCCATATGGCACAATCTGGAAAAAAGGGCAGTTTGCAGCTATTCCACAGTACCAAGGATACTGCTGCAGAGAATGGATGTCATACTAACCATTTAGGAGTGGAAACTCTTTCTCATTGAGCATGAATTGGCACTTCCTACCTGGAGGAATCACCTTAGGAGTTTTGGAGTAAATTAAAATTCCTGCCTTAGAATTAGTCTGTGCAGAAGTCCTGCTGGGAAAACTGATTTTTCCATGTTTATTTTCCATTTTGCCTATATTCAGTTAGATTACAGAGAACTGGAAATTTCTCATGGGATGATGTTCATTGAAAAAAGGTAATTGGGATAGCACAGCTTGTGAAGCTTTGGAGCAGCAAGAATAAAGGCAAATGTTCTGTTTGTATCACTAGCATTGTAAAAGCTTTGCATGGCTTTTAAAGTTTATTAGCCCAGTTGTAGACAGAAAAACTATGTAATTAGGTAGGTAAAAAATACTCTCAAGTGTACAATTGCATTCTCAGTAACTACTATGGAAACAAGTCCCATAATAGCACTCTGTGGTCTGTGGCATCTTTCATCCAAGGTGTATTTCACTTACCACGTTTATGACTGAAATGCAGCAACTGTGAAAAACACAACTGCTTAACAACGCCAAGAAACCAGGCAGTGTTTAGAGGGAGAAAGGAAAATGGGTTTCAACTCAGTCAATGGCAACTTCACAAAGAAAGAAACTATCGAGTTCACTTTTACCAGACCATCCAGCTGGAGCCACTTTCCATGCTACAAAGCATGTCGTAGGATCTGTAATTACCGCTTAGTAGTCAACCAATGTTATCCAAGAGCTCTCTCTTTCGATGTCATACCATCCCCTAACAGCTGTCACAACCAGTTCAAGTCTGTTAACTGGTGTGTGTATCCCCATTTATTGTAACTGCCATCATCCACATTTTAATTTCGCCTGGATCTGAGACCAGGTTTGCACCCTGACTCGCAGCCCACCTCAGCAGATGTGCTTAGTGCATGGAATGGCTTCACAACAGTTTGCTCAGGAGAGAGCCAGCATGACAAATTCAACAGAGGTCCATGCTTCCATGCAACAAATAGGTTTAAAGAGGCAGGGCTTTTAGTTCCTGCTCTCAGGAATCATTTCTGTTTCCATTTCAGCCAGGTTAGCTTAATTTGTGGATGGTTTCAATCCCTTTGTACAGTGGAGCAGAAGAAAAATGAAACAATAAAACCCATTACCAGTAGTAGCTGAGAGGCCAGGATAGGAGAGCTCCAGTTCCTTTCCCTCCCTACTGAGACAAAGACCTGCCCATCCTAAACTGAAACAGCTGCTGAAGATCAGGACCATTTCTGGGCCAAAGCTTAAATCTCACAGTTGGGTCACACATGCAACATAGGCAATCACTAACAACTTGATGTCTCATGGTTGTACATTCAAGCATTTGCTCTAATCCTGTTTAACTGCTGACAGCCACTGGATCACATTCCTATTTTTCTGCACTTGGCAGAATTATCTGCATGCATTACAATATACAGAGGGCACAGGTCTGACCATCTGGCCATAGATGTCAAACTGAGATATTTTCCAGTGGCAGCATCTGGTTATTCCACAAAAAGCAGTGTGTTTGCAGCTTTGGGCCTGTTATATGGCAGGGCTACAGATGCATTATCTAAGCTGCCAGGTCTTCTTGCATTGCTTTATTTTGAGTCACTTCTAATTGTCTAGTGTTTTCTTTCTTTGTAAGGCTATGGACAAGCTTATTTGTTGCATAAAGGTTCAATAAGGAGCTAAAGCTTATCCTATATATTTCTCTATCTGTGCTATATCACATTCATCCATCTGATACTTGAGCTAAAACTATTACATAGAGATGGTTTTGGAAACACTTAGCACTAAAAGAAAGGGCTTGTTAACAGGTTTATAAAGCAACGACTCCCATACCAGCATCATTTTCTGGTTGGTCCAAGAGGTCTCCTGTCTGTATAATAGGTATAGAAACTTCAGACACAAGGAGAAAACTGGGGTCAAATATGATTCATTTGTTTTGAAAGGGAAAGCTATTTGCAAAACTGTCATTACATGAAAGAAAAAAGTAAAGAGAAAGAATATCTAATTAGAGAGAAAAGGCAGCTAAAGATGATGGTTCCTGTTTCCGACATGAAATGCACACAAGAAGGAAATGTGCATGGAGACAGGAAAAGGCAGTCTGGGAGGTTAATCTGTAATTAACAGGCCATGGCACATCCTCAGCTGTGTGACAGCAATGGCCCTTAGGAGCTAAGAAAAACCCATGTAGCAAATGACACAAGGATGTCATTCAGGCAGATTACAAAGCTGTCTGTACCTTCTAATACCTGGCACATGTCAAACATGGAAAAGTTATAGTGCTTTCTTAAGATAAAGTTCCAATAAAAGAATGAAGCCCAGAATGAAAGATTGAAGTCTGTAAAGTCTCTGCAGAAACTTGCCATAGGATTTTTCCTACATCCTGTGCCATTTCATTTGCTGTGACAATAGTAAATGACAGATGTATCTTAGAGTTTGAAGGACCAGGAAGAAAGACACAAAAGTAATCTAGTGGCCAGATCTGATGTGCCACTTTTATGCCACATGTTTTTAAATCACTTTTCAGGTGGACATACACAGATAATTTTGTCAAAGGATCCAAAAGAATATACATTACACCTGCACGTGTATTAACAGTAACAGACACAAATTCTCTGCCTAACCCTGTCATGGCAGCAGTGCATGAAGAATGACTGCAGTGATTGCTTAGCTGGGACTATTCTCAAAATCAGCCCATGTTCATGGGCCCAGTACAACGACAGCTCCACTGAGACTACAATATTTCTGCCAGAGGCAGAAGTGCACAGAGTGAGTTCGTAGTAGATTATTTGAATGTGATACTCACGTGTCATGTGTAGAAAAGGGAATAATATCTTGTTATTACACCAGCAGGCCTAAAAGATGCAGTTTGCTGGGTCCCAAGTGTCAAGAATAAATATCTCCCATTGGAGGACTTTGCTGATTTAAGTGCAGAAAAGATATCTCTTATGTACAGATGCTGCTTGTCCTCTGTTGCAGAGAATCACAGCAGGAATTTTATGTTTGAACATATGGACGAGTTAGTCATGCCCTATCTACTCAGAGAAACAAACAGAGCCAGGTTGGATAGCTTGCAGGGCAGAACAGCTTTCCCTTTTTTTTAACTACAACCCAGTAAAAGGCCACAATGGTGGCACTGAATTTCTATTTTAATCAGTTAACAGAAACAGTTACTGATTGTCTGGCCAACTGAGGGCTAGAGAAATGAAAAATTCTACCACATATTCTGTATTACTGAATGGATTCAGTACTTTTCAGCTTTCCTCTTAAGACAAGTGTCTCACTTTTTTCCTAAGAAAGGACTCTATAGGTTGCATATTTTTACAAGACTGAAATGTTTTCAGCAGAAACTCACATTTCAAACCATACAAATTCAGTGTGCACTGAGCCCTGACAGGTCAAAGGGAACAGATCAAATCCACTTGAGACAGCATTGCAGAAAGTTGTACGCTGTGCACAGAAATGTGTGACCTTTTCCCTGAATGGAGATAATTAATTCTGGTAATACAATAAAGCTTGAGGAAGGGATTCACTATAACAGTGAGAGCACTGCCAAACAACACGCTGACTTCTCAAGAAGAATGAAAGAAATTATTATCTATTATTCACGTCAGCTTAACATGTTTATGTCCTTTCCAGTCAGTATAGTGCATCTGCTTTATTATTCATCACAAACTGACACTAGGACCACTCCATCTGATACACTGACTTTCAAGTGTGATAGCACTAACCTTAGAGAGAGCATCCAGGCCAAAAAATCCATTTCTGGCATATGTGTCATGCTTCGAGTTCACTCTATGCTGGTTTCAAAGACATCCTTTCTAATCTGGAGTCTTTTGTGAATGTGTTATTTTTTATTCTCTCAGAGACTGGGTACAGCATAATACAAAGCATACATTAAATGAAAATACAAAAGTGTCTTGACAGGATGGGGCTCTGAAAAGTGTCAATTTGAAAAGCAGGTCCAGTGGATACACCCCTCCCCTGACCTGGAGCTTGTCTGTCAGGAGATTTCTCTGAACTAATGCTCAGATTAATGTGCCTCAAAAAAACATGCTCTCTTGTTATGTACTTGTTCTATGCTTATTAGCTCATATCCCCCTGCTTTGCACTATAACTACTACATTTATTTTGTTTAGATTCTCTGGCATGCATCAAGGATAATTTTGAGATCATAAATTGGTTGGCAGAAGTAATGGTTAGAAATAAAAAAGGCTGAAGTGATGAAATCTATTTTTCATACCAGATTAGAGAGACAGAAATCCATACCTGCAGATCTCCATTTAAAATTAGAGTATGTCTCTTTGGCTCAATGCCTGACTGCAGTTGTTAATTTGAATTCATCCTCAGAAGTATTCTTTAAGAGCATAAAAATGTAACCAATTTTTCTAGAAGAAGAAATCTCAAGACTCCCGTGTAGAAATCCAAGAACACAGCAAGTCTCATTAATCTTACCTTCAGACTAGGATTTGGCTGATAGCAAGCAGATATAAATAGCAAGAAATGTAATCACAGATATTTTCTCCTTTAATCATATTCTGGTCCTTCTTTAAAAATTTATTAAAATGTACTTCTTGTTTTTAAGCACGATTTTCAAGTTCAGGCTTGGTGCCCCTCCCTTACAGGACTCATTTTTATTGGCAATGTGAAAAAAACAGCATAACGAATTTCAACCATCCTCATCAACTCCTGCATGGCCCCTTCAGGGCCTTTTTTGTCCTAGTTCCCCCAGTTCATAGACATTTTCCTATCTTTTAGGGTTTGGGTAGATTTAATTAGACACTTGCTAGCACAACTCCATTCCATTCAGCTCAAGTTCCTGGTACCGTAACTATCACCATCACCTCTGCACTTGTCATCAGCAACCACTTGGAAAATCATCCAGGAGCAGAGCTGCAGTTTTGAACAGCAGAACTGCAGAGTCCTGAATTCACTGCTCTAGTCTCAGAACACACCACCCTGGTACACACTCTCTTCACATCTGCCAATGACCTACAAACAAATGCATTATTCATCACCACTAAGTATATTCCTTCCACCAGTTAGTGGCATTTAGTCATCTCAACGGGAAAGTTACTTGGTAAGTTTTAACAGTTTTCACAGGTTTATACAGATCCCCTCTCGGTTCTTTGCAACGTGTTGTACACAGGTTATGAATCCACCTCCTCATTGCAACATTAAATGAAATAATACTGAAATATGATGAAATATTATCATGCCAGTGTCTACTACCCCAAAAGAAAATAAAAAGAAAAACAAACGCAACATAAATAAACACATTAAAAAAAGCAATATATATCATCCTAGGTTTTTAAAATTTAAAGAATATCTTTCAGGTTTTCAAAAGTCATGGTTCACACCTAAAATGCCTGTTTCAAAAATAAAGATAACTGGAATACTACAACTGGCATTCTCAACTGAACTGAGCTGGGCAATTGTCATAACAATTTCCTGTAAATACTCTGAATTTAAAACTGTCATTTTGCCTGCTGTACTCCTGTGGCTAGGTTTAATGAACAAAAACATTCAAGCAAAACAAATTTTAGTGACAATATTCATGAGCAGATCTCCCACTGGAAAACAAGCCAAAAGTAACAAAAATTTTAATATTGGCTTATACTGAATTGGGCAATTCAAAGTTTGTTTAGTTTCAGTGTTATATATATTTAAGCTTCAAGGTACGGGGAATTGACTGATCAACAGAACACCTGATTGGGAGTTTGGCAACGAACAGTCAAACAGACGGTTCAAAACTGATTTTTACATCAGACTACTTCATGATCCGTGTCCAGATGAAGTTCTGTGGGTTATTTCAATATTTCAAGGGGACTTAGAAGAAAGATGGGAACAGGTTTATTAGTAGGGCCTGTTGCAAGAGGACAAGTGGTAATGGTTTTAAAGTGAAATAGGATACACTCAGATCAGATACACAAAAGACATGTTTTACAATGAGGGTGATGGAACACTGGAGTAGGTTGCCCAGAGAGGTGGTAATGTCCCATCCCTGGAAATATTCCACGTCAGGTTGGATGGGGCTCTGAGCAACCTGCTCTGGCTGAAGATGTCCCTGCTCATTGCAAGGGCATTGGATTAGATGACCTTTAAATATTCCTTTCAAACCTAATCATTCTATGATCCCATGACATAACTATCTCCACCTGTAAATATGTACAATTAAAATATGGAATTAATTTGCCCTTATGGTTTCATTTTCAGAGGCAGACCTGATGAGATGATTAGTTTATTCTGCAGGTACAGGACATCCCGAGCTCTTGCCAATTCCAGGCTGCTGTATGAGAGCACTTGGTCTGTTCAGCCTGGAGAACAGGAGACTGAGGGGAGACCTCATTCCAGTTCCAGCTTCTTTGTGAGAGAAGAGGAGGGGCAGACACTGATCTCTGCTCTGTGGTGCCCAGTGGCAGGACCTGAGAGAACGGCCAATGGCCTGAAGTTGTGTCAGGGGAGGTTTAGGTTGGATATTAGAAAAAGGTTCTTCCCCCAGAGGGTGGTTGGGCACTGAACAGACTCCCCAGGGCAGTGAGCACAGCACAAGGCTGACAGAGTTCAAGGAGCATTTGGACAACACTCTCAGGCACATGGTGTGACTCTTGGGGCTGTCTTGTGCAGGACATGATCCTTGCAGGTCCTTTTGTGTGTGCTCCTTGTGGGTCCCTTCCAACTCAGAATATTCCATGGTTCTGTTTGGGGAGATGCAGACCCCCAAGCCCTGTGAGCCTGGCCATGCAGCACCACTGAGCTACCTGTAAGCAGCTGCCTTGGGAACAGCTTTCACTCATCTGTTTCCCTGTTATTTTGCACCGAGACACACTTCCTTCTGCATTCCCTCTTGCTCAGAGGGTTTGCAATGATGTGTCTCAGTCGTTTGCCTTTCAATGATAAGAACTTGAGAGCCGCCTAGTGGAGGCTCTGAGTCCCCAAACTCAGCCAAACCTCCCTATATCGCAGTGCGTTTCATCCCTTATTGATATCACTCACGACACTGTTCTTACAGCTAAACATCCCATAAGACCTTCGACTGGATTTCATATGTTTGTCTTTTTTACATAAACATGAACCACTTTCTAAGATAAAACCCTGCAAGTGGTTTAAAAAGAGAGCTAAAAAAAGAAAGGCAGAATTGGAATCGTTTATTTCCCATTACGACAAAAATCTTTTCTAACCTCACAGATCTCAGCATTAGACTAGTGGCCAGTATTAAGAAGGAACTTAATTCTGTAGATCCAAGTCTTAATAAATTAGAAAATACACAAGTAGAAAATGATACATTCCATATTATTAATATAAAACATCAGTCTGATTCACCAGCATCAAAGCCTATGGAAGTAGGGAACCATAAACTAAAAAAAAAATTGCAATCATAAAAAAAGTCCCATTCTTTCAGATAGTTATGTCTTTTCCTCTGGTTTTGCCTATAACACATTTCATTAATGACCATGAGATGTAGAACTGTAAGGTACACATGCACTGGTGTATCACTTAAGCATCAGGCTGAGCAGAAATTATTCTAATGCAGATGTGCATAAAATCAGTGCTGTAGAAAGCTCTAAATCAGACTGTAACTCTGATGTTTCCTTTTCCTCTACTATTGCTTTGCATGTAGAGGTTAATTAAAATTAAAAACATAATTAACCCTGTATTAAGCCAATCTGGACTTCAGAAGTAAAATCTGATGTATATGTGTATTATTTAGATCAAAGCAACTGGAGTGGGGACTTCCTACCTCTATTTAGTGTTGTAATAACACAGGGCACAGCATCAGGACAGCATCCATTGCTCAATAAAAGCCAAAGGAGAAAGCTGAGGGAGCTTGGGGGTCAGGGATGTTCCCAAAGCTCAGAAAGAAATGTGCCCAGATGGGTTTAACAGAGCACACTGAGGATCTATTAGAGTCACAGCCATGGACAGAACCAGCAGTGACACAGGGGGGTTGATGTGTTTTAGTGCTGGTGGGACAACACTCACATCTTGTGGTTCCTGGGAGGAACTCAGACATGCCACAAGAAGCCAGAGGGGGACTGGAAGCAAGTTAAGGAAGTGAAGAAGACCTGGAACAAGAAGCTGTGGCAGTGATGTGGAAGAGTTGGAGGACCTGAGGCAATCAGAGAGGCCCATCTCAGACAGAGCAAGGAAGTGCCTTGAAATGCAGTCTAAAGGTCTCCGTGGCTGAGGCCCAATCTCATGATAGATGAGATTTCTCCATCATGTGTGTGATGGAGAAATTAGTTTCTGTGAAGAAGTAAACTTAGAGTTCACACACATTCCCCTTGACAGTAACACGTTTTGCAGGCATCATAGAGGGCCACAAACTGCTGCAAAGAGCCTGATTTATTATGGCACTGCTCTAGTTTCACCAACTGAAATACCAGAAAGGGACTGACTTTAAAACAACCAAGAAAACATAGAATTCAATCATATGAGTGAAATAATATCTTAAAAAAAGTCCTTTTGTACACAAATCTAGTATCAACTCTGAACAGAAAACTCCATCCAGCATCTGAAATCAGAGCCACAAACACAGATAAAGATGAAAATGCCTATTTTTCATATGAAAACCTCTAACAGCTGTAAAAACAGACACCAAATGGTAAAAAGGTGGAATAAGAGCAGCAAAGAAGTAGCATTGTCAAGAAAATAATACCATCTAATCCATAGGGAAGACAAGAGTAATGAAAAGGCACATTCACTTACACCAACACAGTTGTTTCCTTTTAGAGATTTTGAGAGGTCTGCCAAATCAAGGTAATGGTGGCCATGAGAAAGAGTGTTCCTTGAGTTGAGAATAAACTTTCTGCTCTGTTCATTTATAACAATATATGTATACATATACACACATATATGCATTATATATAAACATAATATGTAGCTGGAGAAACCCCCTCATGTTTCTGTATATGTCTAGACAGAACAGAACTGAAATAAAAACCAAAGCAAAAGAAAGGGGGGAAAAAACCCAAACAACCAAAACCAAAAAAAGCTCAGTTCTTAACTCAGTTCTGTAACATGACTTCCTGGAACGGTGCATTGGACATGGAACCATCATTGCCATTTACTATGAGATTATGGTTTAATAAGCATGGGAATGCCTCATTAAAAGAAATCCTTGGAAGCTTCTGGTCTTTCAGCCACTGGTAATTCTAAGAAATGATTGAGCAACTTCACAAAATCCAGCTCCATATACAGCATGTTTAAGCTTATTCAGGCTGTTTAGCAGTTCAAGGTATTTTGCTTTATGGATAATTTTCCCTGTCTTAAGATGAAGGAAAGAAATTATATCTCTATACCTTGACTTCTAAGTATGCTTTCTTGATAGTAAGGTTGTAATATTTTCTTAGAGTATATTAGTTTCTTAGATGTCTGGTTTCACTCAGAAATAATGATCCTCTGAAACTCATAAATGGTATTGCTCATCTAGTGAAGTCTTTAATTATAAGAAATTCACACAGACCCGGTAATACCCTTCCTAAGGAAAAGCTTTCAGTAAATTCTGCTATGACTGATGCTCTGACGTACTCTAATAAAATTCCTCAAAGAGACTCCTGACTGATTTTAGATGGCAACCTAGACTAAAGAGGGCAGTTAAACAGAATATTAAAAGACAGAAAGATAGGTTGCTACTTCATATTATCTTCAGATAGGGCTTGCAGTGATAACTCAAATCAAGCATGTTTCAAACTGCAGGCAAACTATGATATGATATGTCTATGTATATGGTTCCTTCCTCCATTAAATCAAGATGTTAAAGTATTGAATTCCATGGTCTTCATCTCCTGATCATTACCTTAGATTATTGTGATAGACACTGAACTCAGAGAACACTGAAGGATTCCAGGTTCACCTGGAAGGTTAGAAAAGGAATCGTTTTTCTGTGTTGTTCTTCCCCAGTGTTGTAGCTGATTATTTTGTGGAACAGGAGTCAGCATATGATGTCAAGATGTTCCATAGGACATAATCAAGGAAGACAACACACTTCCTAGGGTGTCTGTTCTCAGCGTGAGGATCCAAGCAGACAAGCTTTCTGTCCTCCCAGGCAGGAGCTCTGAAGTAAAGGGAAATGACATTGCAGTGGAAAATCAAGTCTGAGCCTCTCTGTGCACCACTGCCTTTGCCTGTAAATAGGAACAGGCAAATTGTGTACACCTCTAAGGATAAAGCAATACTAAAACACAAAATACCTATCTGTGCCCTTCTGTGAAATTTGTCTGCAAAGCACATGTAACACCAAGCAAAAATCAAGCAATGGAGGCAAAAATTTGCCTGCTGAGACACACTCGCATGGATTCTGTCATAAATCACATCTGCACACAAGGCAGTCAGAAAGAAAAAGAAAGTTCTGTAAATGTGAGGAGAGAAAAATGTAGAAAAAGAAAAATGGAGGGGGGGAAGTGAAGAGGTGGAGAATTCTGAGAAATGGAGACATCCAGTTTGGCTTCAGATACAAAGGAAGCTTTCTAACCTCCTAACACATGGTTTCCTAGCAAATATAGCATTGGCACAGCCAGGGGTATTTCTAGACAAGGAATTCAGTCACGGAAATAATGAAATCAGATAAATAAATAAATAAATGAATGAATGAATGAATGAATGAATGAATTAATTAATTAATTAATTAATTAATTAATTAATATTGCCTAAAATGCAATCCACTCATGTAAATCAATTATAACTGAATTTTTAAGCTATCTTAAGTAGAATTATTATTTCCAAAGAAGAGCTCTATCATAGACTTAACTAAATTGACACAGAACTGTGTTAATGATATCGATTTAACTGGAAAAGTACTGGCAAGAGAAGAGGAAAAGGAATCTTTTTTAATAATTTTATCTATGATTTTCAGTCCTACTGTAAATAGGCTTAATACTGGAAGTGAAAACAATTGCTTTAGATCATTTTACAGTAACAGCTGTGGCTGCTGAAATTGCTACAGACATTAAGCATCAGATCTCCCTGTAAAAGGATGACCTGTGCTCTGTGACTATGAATCTCTGCTGCCTTACACCAAGCACACACTGCACAGTGTTGGTCACACGGGAAAGCAGATGGGAGGAGAAAGGAGGGAAAATAAATTACTTTTATTTGTATTTAATAAAATTTGGCCTACAGGCTCTATGTGACTCAGTAGTGAACATCTGGGATTGATCAGAGAATCACAAACCGAGCAGCAGTCATCTGGCTTCAAGAAACAAACACATTCAGTCCTTCTTCCACAACGTTATTTTTTAATGATAAAACGCAACAGCCATTTTAAGTCTCTTTTTCAGCCACAGGATTTGTAACCTTTTAGTACTTTTTAGCATTACTTTGCCACATTGAGGTATCAGAGAAGGGTCAATCCTGGCCTGGTGGCGTTTGGGATTGCCCTCCACACGCAATTAAGTCACTGCTATTTTGCTTCAAACTCCTCTGATGCAATGGGAGTCTTGCAGGTCCGACTGTTGTTGGTTCCCCTCCTGCCGAGCCTCCTGGGAGCGGCGCAGTACCTGCTGCAGGATGCGGCGCTGATGAGCTACATGGACCGGCGCCTCCTGTCCCTGGAGGTAAGTGCTGTCTGTGAATCCTCCTCTGCGTGTGCGAATGCAGAGCAGTGTGTGTGATATGCAACACCAGGAGGATAAAGTTCCGGCTTTTTCAAATAAATGAGTAAAATTGTAGCTAAACCTTTAACTATAATGATTCCTACTTAACGCATCATTTATTGCAGGACATAATTTCATAATGTTGCAGTTTTATTCTGTTATCACTTGCATGTCTTTTTTTACACCACCAATGAATTTAGCTAAAAATGCAAAAGCTTATATAGTGCTGTCACAGTCCATACTGAGAATAGTATAAATACATTGTCACCAGTAGAAGTGCTGTCAAATGTTAACAAGGAGATAGTAATTCATCAGGTATTTCTCCTGTGTACAGTTAAACTACTCTCCCAGGTAGGTTTAAGAGACATTTATGTAAACTAGAAGTGTATTTTCACTTTAAACAATCCCCTTAGAGCTGGGAGACTGAAATAAGTATTTCCTTTCAATTAATTATATAATTGTACTGGTTCTGCTTCTTTTTCTGCAGTAAAGAAACAACCAGTACTGCAAAATGCCTCTTCAGTTATGGCATGCTATATTCATACATTATTTAGCTTAAATCATTAACATGTCCTTAGCTCTTGACCTGCTCTGGGAGGCTTTTAGAGAAACTCTAACTTGCCTGATCTCATGTCCCATTTTGTATAAACTCACACTAGCCTTAACTTCACGACATAGAAAGAACTGAAGGATTATCCTGACATTCTGTTCCCACTGTTTAAACTCAGGTTTCAACTTTCTTAGCCCCTATAAGAATAACTTCACACGACAATTTCTATTCTTTGGGCACACTTTAAAAATTTTGCAACTCCACCGGTGGCATTTGGTGCAAGGGGCACCAAACAAAGAACAGGGCAAAGGGGTGAGGCAGCTACTGAAGGCAGCACCTGAAAATATTTAAATCAAAGTTCTTGTAGAAAGTAATTAAACTTCCTGGGCATTTATGGTTGTGTATAAATGGGGGGGGAGGGGGCGGTGAGAGGCACAGCAAAACCACAGCTCACAAAGCAAACAAACAAACCTCCACTACCAAGTTTACATCGAACAACTGCAGAGTGCACTGGTCATTCAGGAAATTCAGACATCCTCTAGTCAAATACCACCTCAAAACCAAATTACCAGAAATCTATGCATGAAGCACCAAACCAGAACACCCAATATAGAACTTAGATCTACTATGTGTGTTTGGGCTTAAAGCTTGGCTCAAATTCCTCATCTTCCCAAAGTGGCAGCAGGGGCAGGACACCTTTTCAGGACATCTATGATCTTTACAGAAGCACATGGATTGCAATAGAGAAATCACATTCCTCACCTTTGAAAACATTAATAATTTGAATTTAGGTGTAAAGAAATATGTTTGGTTTTGGTTAAATACAGACAATTTTCTGACAAAAAAAATCCCAACCACAACCAAAACTTCCTGAAATGTAGCATGTCAGTGTTTTCATTTTCCCGTTTAAATGGATGCAAAATAGCCCCACTAGATTCTGTCTTGCTCAGAAGAGGTGTATTTATGTGAAATGCTCCTGCAGGAAACTCTGGGACTGCTTCCCCAGTGGTCCTACAGGAGGAATTCTGAAAAGTTTCTGGAACACAAGTCATCAGAGATTATATACCATTAAGCACCTCTGGCTGTTTCTACCAGAGCACTTTTCCCTCTGTAGGCAACAAAATAAAGTATCTGGCTGTCAGTAAGCATGTCAAGGCAAAAAATGTGGATTTTTGTCCAGATCTGTGAATGCTTGTGCCAGTTTCATATGTCCTGTTCACACAGATATCCAGCAACAACCACTGCTTTGAAAAGGATGGGGAACAGGACTGGAAAGGAGAGAATAGTGGGGTTTTTTTTTTAAATAATCATGAATGAGGTTGTAATGTATACAGAATATCCACATATATCCATGTATTTTCTTCCTGTGTTCCAACTTAAGAACAGGCTGGAAAAATGCAACCATGACATCCTGGATTACGTGGAGGAATTCCGAGACCTTTCCAAGATGGTGCTGTCACGCCTGGCAGGACTGAACAGCTACAAGGCTCAGGTTAAGGGTGAAGTACAGAACTTGCTGACAAGAATTGAACGAGCACAAAGGGACATTGACTATTTGGGAACTGTCACAGATTCTAATGCATGTGTAGAAGTACACGAAGACCTAATGAAGCAGCAGCTACTTGAAGAGGCAGAAGAAAAAAAGAAACTTAAACTCCTGCTAAACGCAAGTAAGAACAATTTGTTTTTCAGAGCCTTG
Organism: Pithys albifrons albifrons; assembly: GCF_047495875.1. Taxonomy (NCBI): domain Eukaryota; kingdom Metazoa; phylum Chordata; class Aves; order Passeriformes; family Thamnophilidae; genus Pithys; species Pithys albifrons. The sequence goes on along the minus strand of NC_092463.1, from coordinate 56,687,716 downwards.
ATGTGAACTAGACAGTCCAGTAACCATTGCGTGCTGATAGAGGGATAACAGATTTACATTACATGAATACCACAGGCAATTGCAAGGGGTTTTGGCTGTGTAAATACTAGACTTATAAAAACTATATAGTATGGGAGAAGGAGGGAAGAAAGTACAATTCAAACATTTATTTTGCAGATATCCTACTGCATCTCAAATTAATCCTTTGGAAGCTGCCTTTTTTTATAAAGTGATGTAAAATCTTCTGAAGGTATGCATTTCTTAGTACTGCAACTATACTAAGGAATTAGTGGTGATCCTTGTTTTTTGGAAGGGGCAAGGGTCAAAACCTCAAAACTCAAAAGTGAACTCATGAGTTAAGAAACAGACTTCATTCACTTCTACAATTTTCATCTGTTTATTGTTCCCCTCTGTTATTCTTTCTCTCCCTCTCCCCTCCTTGTGCTTTATCAGCAGAGCACTCTGGCTTAGCCATAAGCAAAGCTCAGTTCTTATTTCAAAACTAAGTGTTAAAGTACATAGCATGAAGAATATGTGTACAATCTAAACCTTTCTTTTTTAAATAAAAATAATTATAAGTATTTTTGCCTTAAAAATTTGAGTTATAGATGTAAATTATGTATCATAGAATACTTCAAGTAGTCTGATCTCATAGTAGTAAGAAGTGAAAAGTAAACAATAAGAAATATAAACTCTCACTTTGTAAAAAGCCAGATGAAAGATGTTTAGCATCAGCAATTACACAATACCCTTTAAGAGAATTAGAATGATTCAATTTTACAAATAAGTTTACAGTTTCTTCCTTGAACTTTTCTAGCCAGACAGTATTAAGGTAGATGGTTACAGAAGCCATTACTCATTCTGCTTCTAAGCTCTAATTGTACACCACAATTGATTCGTTTAATTATCAATAGTTGTTTTCCTCATACAGAAATTTTCAATCCTAGAGATTTTTTAGAGACAAAAAATGGGGAATTTTTAAACTGACTGTGTTTAGAACACTTTGAAAATTATATCATTCTGAGAGTTTGAGAAGGGAAAAAATTACTTTCCATTTTCCCTTATTGGAAATTATGGCTTTTAACTTTATTGGAGCAGTTCTTAGTAACTTTACTTTTACTTTATTGTCAATACTAATCAGAAACTTTTCCCATTGAAGTCAATAGCAAAACTAATCCCTGTGTAGATTTTACAGCACTTAGAAAAAGCAGCAAGACCCTGAACTCTAGCAAAAATCACCTCTGCTTCTAGGCCACCGTATCTTAGCCAGAATCAGTGATTATTTTTACTGAGTCACTCCAAAACTCATGTAGAAAAGTATTTTTTTAAGTCCAATTTTGTTGCTGGTTTCAGTTCAAGTTCATACAGACTGGAAAGCAACAGTGAAGTAGGATCCCCGTTTTCACATGCAATAGCTGATACCTCACTCTGCTTTGGGCAGGAAACATGAAATTATCTTCTGCACATTTGGGGGTGTGATAAGAAACAGTGGGCTTTGAAGGGATCACTGCAGAGAACATTGAAAAGTTTTGGTAAACTTTTGCTTATATGAATGTCCCAATTTCTGAGTCTCCCTCCAAGTGTTATAAAAACCATGGAGAGTTAGAAATCTTCTCTCCAGAAGAGAGACACTCCACAGATTTCAGTGTTTTCTCATGGTTATTTCTTCAGCACAGTAAGATGTTGCTAATGCTGGTGAGGTATTTTGATTCAGCAGCTTTAAGTTTTTAGAATCTATCTAACCAATAAACACTAGTTTTGGGAAAGTTATTGTGGCTTGTTCATGGAAGGTTCTTCCAAAATGAGGACTTCCAAGAAAAAAAAAATTTAAAAAAATCCACACTATAGCAGGAATATCCAAATGCTTTGATTAGAGGGTATCACTACACATAAATGACATAAAGATTGCTTTCTACAGGCAACTGGAATCTTGCCACTAACTTCAATAAGTTCGTATCAGGCCAAATAGGGAGGCTGGTTTTGCTTTCTCTATTTCATCTGCTGCCAGAACTTCCTGCCTTAGAGCTTTGTTTGTTCTGTTTACTGAAATGGCTGCACTTCACTGAAAGCGATTCTTTAAACTTCAAATACTGTGTCTTGTAATTTATGAGTGCCTTTGGTAAACAGGCTTGTTGATATGCTTTGCAATAGAGCTTTTGCTGGAAAGGATGGTGCTTGATAAAGATCTTAGAGTCTAAATGCCTGATGCTTGATGCTTTTTGGTCTTGGACTTCTGTGCAGAGTTCACACAAAATGTAATGAAGCCAAAATTATGACTTGCTCTCTGCTGACGCCAATTTTAACCCTATAGTGAGGTAAACAACTATGTAACCCCACCAGCCATGCCCCTGGCACAGGGACTGATAGCACAGACACCACACCAGTTCATTTAAAGACCAACTTAATGTATGGACATTCCTGGTTTTGTGATCTATGCATTTGTTCTAATTCCTTTGTGCTGCAGGTGTTGGGAAGGGGAATGGGAAGAGAGCCATGTTTTGGCTTTCTGATATGCTGATCTATTTTTATTTGTCTGTATAATATAAATGTATAAAAAGAGTCTAACTGAGGATGAGAGAAATCCTGAAACAAAAATACTATACATATGACATATCAGGAAAATGGATTTTAATTTGTATGCCTTCAATAAGAAATAAATTTTATTATTTTACTGTGTTAATCCAAGTTAGAAGTCCATTCTCTGAAGGAAAAATTATAACCCTGTAAAAGAGCTGACAAGAATAATCACAGAATCAGTAACTGTGCTCTTGGTCTCCTCTCAGGTACACAAATAGAAGCCCTTTTGGATAACACTGGTCTAATAGAACAAAATCCAACACACCATGAGTAGCTGAAGATGTACAGTTTTCTTAACAGGAATACATTACATAAAACTGGCTTCAACACTACTGACCATAGCCATGCTGCTGTCATCTTTATTGATATATTGATCCTAACCTTAGAGTTTAACTAAAAGGAAACTAATTCAATTAAATTAATCTTGAAAATTCACATCTATTCTAATATTTCATATGTTTTCTGTTTGTCTTTGGGTGTTTCCTTGCAGGTTGTGATCACATGCTTACAGGTATCAAGTCCCTAAAGATAGTTAAGAAGACTGGAGATAAGCATGGCTCTTGGATGAAAGACCCTGGCAAAAAGCATACAAAGATTTATTTATTAAATGGTTCTGTCAATAATGTTCTTTGGGAGTTTGCAAATATAATGATATTCATGGAGAACAATCAGACGTTAAATGCTCGCAGAGTCACGCTGCCATTTCCCTGGGAAGGAGCTGGCCAGGTCATATATCAGGGGTTCCTGTTCTACCATAGATATGGCTCTTTAAATGAGATTATTAAATTCAATATCCAGAGAAGAAAAGTAGCTGACCAAATGCTACTGCCAGGGGCTGGAAGGATCCCTGCCTATCAGCTTTCTCCACAGACAAAAATAGATCTTGCCATTGATGAGCACGGGCTCTGGGCAATTCATGCAGAACCAGAGACGGGAGGAAACATTGTCCTTACTAAAATCAAGCCCACGACCATGGTGGTGGAGCACAGCTGGGACACGCCGTGCAGCAGCAGGGACGCCGAGGCAGCTTTCATGGCATGCAACACACTCTACGTCGTGTACAACTCCCCCAGCGGGGGCACCTCTCGCATACGGTGTGTTTATGACATTTTGGGTGCTGTAAACACGTATGAGATCCCAATATTGCATTTTCCAAAGCGCCAGGGGAGCCATTCCTCTATACATTACAATCCTAAAGAGAGGCAACTCTTCGCTTGGGGTGATGGCTCCCAGATTATTTACAAGCTTCATACAGAGCAAAAAGTTTAGAATCTTCAGTGACTTCTCAAATAGACTTAAAAGCTGCCAGTGCCATGTCAACATGACCAATAACATGCAGTAAAATTACATTATACCTCTCTATTACCACTTTCATCTGTTTTACATAAATTTGGGCTTATGTACCCCAGTGATCCTAAAGTAATGTCCAATGAAGAATACGTAGTTTCCATTAATATAAAATAAATTATGACTAAATGCTACAATGTGGACAACCCATACACACACATATTAGTATTCAAGTCTAAGGTTAATTAAAATAAAAATTCCATCTCTGACATGGTCTCTTCCTATTAAAATTATGTATTCTGCTTCAGTGCCATGGAAATCAAATCAGAAGTCCTTCCTGTCCAAAACACACTGACAGCCTTCACCACTCTGAAGGTCGCTTTAGAAAGCCTTCTAGTAAACAATATAAAATCACAAGCTTGCAGAGAAATTATCTATAAATTTTAACAGGAGAGGTTTATTTTATCACAAAGCATAAGAGTATGCATCCTCACAAACAAGGTTTATATTTAACATTTAGCTCTCATACATCACATCAAGGCTATTCCTAATCATTTAACTTCTAGAGTCTTTCCATGAAATTTCCACATTATCCATATAGCTGTGCAGTCCACTTTTGAACCTGACAAGACATTAGCTGCAGCTAAATACTCACTTTTACCAGCTTCAAGTTGCCACTTTCCAATATTTTTTTAGTGTATCACTCCTGGTATGTCAGAAGGAATGTTCCTATGTTGCCTGGTCTGTATAAAACACTATTTTTAAAAATACTTTACACATTTCCTTTGTCATTAGTCTTCCTTTAGCATCTAGTTGTGAGGCATTTTCCCAATGCTTCAAATCACTTCCACTGGTCATAGCAGAACCTTTCTCATCCTACCCTATACTCCAACTCCAGGAAAATACCAGCTCACAAAGGTGGCCCTACTGAGCACAATAGTGCAAGAGAGGTCATGCCACTGCTCAGTCCTGGGTGTGAGTAACAGGCAAACTCCAAGTAAAGAGAAACATATTTTTGTTTCAAAAATAATAATTGTAAATAACACAAACAAGCAAAACAAACAAACAGAACAAAACAAACTCCAGACTAGTGTCAAATACAGGTACTGGCTGTAGTTTTGGTTTGTTTATTTTTTATTTTAATGATAGGTGAATTTCTGTTTAATAAAAAGCAAGCAAAAAAAAAAACACAATGAAAACAATAAACATAACAAAAAAAAGTCCCCCAAACCCCACAAAAATGGTGCTTGTAAAGCAATTCACAGCTGTTTCTACAGAAAGTCGATTTTGTTCATTACACTGAAAGAGCTGTTGTTCTGCTTAAAAATCAGCACAACAGAACAGCCAGACATCAGGGAACAATTTTGGAAAGGAGTTCCAGAATTCAAGTACAAGTGTGCAGACTGCTGAGCTGCAAGAGTGATACTCTGCTTTTAGCAAAAGGAACTATAACATTCTAAGCAGCCTTAAAGACTAAAGCATTCCTTCTGTGTGACAGAAGCCATAGGAAGCACAGCCAGACATCCTCGGGCTCAGAGTGGGGTGGGCTGGCACTGGTTTCCTGTGTGACCACAGGTTAAAGGCAGGTTCGACTTCTGGGCCTTTTATTCCTCAGCTGTTAAATTTCAAACATGTAAATACGAACTGGTATTAGCCACCTTTGGAATGCTTTGAGATCTTTTGCTGCAGAAGGATGTGTAATTTTCTTTATTTAAGAAATAAAGGCTTTTGATGCAAGCACAGGTTGAGTCTGCTCTTTAGCAAAGGTGTTTTTGGGATGTGACATGTGGCACTCTAATACACAACAGAGAAGGCCTATGTTACTGTGCTATGTAGAGATTTCAACAAGCAATCCTCTAAAGTTCAAGCAGGATCTTCTTTGAAACTTGCTGTCCTGGAAATCCAAGGCTGATAATAAATTTAAAGCACCCTGTGACTGACAGTGGCCAAGAGGGCCCCCAGACATCCCACCTGTGGGAAAGGGAGACCCAGCCAGCCTTCACAAGGCCTCCCAGCACTCCAGAAAAGTTTCTCATTGCCAAGTGTTGTGTAGGACCTTCTTCCCTATCCCCTGGTCCTGTCCCTGGAGCACAAGGAGATTTCATCTCCTCTGCATGGAGGCCCAAGGGAGAGGTGAAGAGAAGGGTTGGCATCCTTTGAGCCACTGTTCCAGCACCACACAACAAGTCTGGGGCCCGGAGGTGGGGACAGTTCTTTTCAATCTGTGGTTCACTCTTGCTCTGTTTTATAGTTTTAAGAGTGAACTCTCACACTTTTATTTTTTCTTAATCCCCATAGATTTTGGTGTTCTTCTCTAACAAAAAGTACAATCTGATTCCTGCACTAATCTGTGAATTTCACCACGGCTATGACAAAGAACAACTTATAATGCTTCAGTTTTTCTCACACTCTTCCTGGAGTACAATACAGATGAAGCTACTGGTCCTGCAGCTTGGAAATGGGGTGTGGAATGGAGTAGCATATGGATTTTGTGGACTGTAGTGACAAGAGTATCTTGGGCTTACAGCAATGACACAAGTTGAGAGAGTCATGAGTGTGAATATGCCCTGATCTGCTGACTAATTAACATTCAGGTCAGCAAAACAGCCTGGTTTCTCTTCCAGCTTCCTGGTAATCTCATAAATATACATGATTGTATTGATTTTCATAACTGATACCACACAAACAGATATTCTGCAGAAAGTCAGAAGAGGCATTTGGTTAACTCCTGGATGAAAAAGGGCAAAAATAAGGACTGCCTGTTCAGAAATGGAATGGAAAGGATCAAGAATATTTGAACTGAATAATCTGCTCCAAGATAGTAGTTTCCAAAAAGCAAGGACAAAGCACCATTGGCAAGGCAGTGGTAAGCAGTGACAAGACTGCACAAAAGGGCATTGACTCCCAGTTCAGGTAGATGATATGACTGTTACCATGGGAACAAAATTGGTACAAGGAGATGAACACAGAGAAGTCTTCATCAGGAACAAAACCCACAAATGAGTTTATGACCTCTACCTTCACCATCTAGATAACATCCATTACTGTCCTTGTCCTCTCCCTCTGTGCTTTCTCCATGTGCTTGGTACCATCTGAACAGCTGGCTTTTGGCTTTTTCAGAGCTGCATTTTCACGTTCAGACTCCACAAACAGGTCCTCTTGTGTTGGCTCCTTTGCTTTGCTGCAGCTCTCGGCCCAGTGCTCTCCACTATGACAGTGGCATCATCCTCCTCCTAACAGCAGCAGCACTCCTCAGTGCTTTGGGTGCACTAAAGATCCCTCATCACTTCACTGATACCACAATTACCTTGTTCTTTCCTACATTAAATCGTTACTGCTCCTTCCCATGCTGAGACCATAGTTTCACTGCACAGATGCTCCTCAGCTTTCATGCCCTCCATTCCTTCTGCCCTCTCTTCTGCACAAAGCTGGCTCATGTCAGGAAAACCTACAAGGATAATGTCCTCTTTGCACTTGAAGCAATCAGAATTATTATAGACAGAAAGATTTTCAGCCTTCTCTGATTTATTCACAACCGTATGACAAACTTAAGCTTTCTGACAACAGCATGCTTTCCTACTTGGATTTTGTGGATGCCAAGGATCTGTGGACTGCATGTTGAAAACAACTTGCCGGTACAGCAGAGCTTGATGCTGGGAGCATGGTGTAAACTATGTCAGTATAACTAGGCTTATTTTTACAGTGCCCATCAAAGATAAGCTTGCTTCTCAGAAAATAATCTTCCTTTCTCTTTTGCTTCTTCATTTCTGTCTAGCTGGATCTGGAGAATGTGAGCCTGTTTTAGCATTCATGCAAGCAGACACCATATAAGAAAAGCACACACTGCATGTTTATTACAGGTGGGTTTACCACTAGCAATGCAAATATTACCTGCCTACTGCCATCCTGCTCAGTAAGAGTGCATTTTTTCCCTGTGTGTTGTTTTCCATGCTTTGTGCCAGGATCACCAGTCAGTGGACATGGCTGCAAAGATGTGCATGGAAGCTTAGCAAAGAAACTGTAGAACTGAAACCAGAAAGACACAGTTTTCCTAATACTGAATAAATAGCTCCTCCTGAATGCAAAAATCAGGACCTGTGACTTTTAAAGTTATTTGAACTTTTCACGGTTTTGCATTGCATATAAGAAAATAACATTTTATTATACTTGCAACAAGTTGAGCCCTAAACCCAGAAAACAGAATGTGCAGAATCACATAATCAGTTAAGCTGGAAAAGACCTCTGAGATCACTGAATCCAAACTTTGTGACTGAACACGACCTTGTCAACTAGACCTTAGCACTAAGTGCCACATCCAGTCTTTCCTTAAACACCTCTAAGAGTGATGACTCCACCACCTCCCTGGGCAGCTTGTTCCAGTGTTTGATAACCCTTTCTGTGAAGCAGATCCCTTTGTGCCCAGTCTCAACCTACCCTGATGTAGCTTCAGACTGTGCCCTCTTGTTCTGTTGCTGGTTGCCCGGGAAAAGAGCCCAACCCCCCCAGCTGACTACATCCTCTCGTCAGGAGTTGTAGAGAGCCTCCTTTGCTCCAGTCTAAGCAGTCCCAGCTCCCTCAGCTGCTCCTCATAGGACTTACTCTCCAGACCCTTCACCAGCTCTGTTGTCCTTCTCTGGACACTCCAGCACCTCAGGGTCCTTCCTGAATTGAGGGGCCCAGAACTGGACACAGCACTCGAGGTGTGGTCTCACCAGTGCCAAGTACAGGGGGACAATCACTGCCCTAGTCCTGTGGCCACACTATTCCTGATACAGGCCATGATGTCATTGGCCTTGGCCACTAGGCACATGCTGGGTCATGTTCAGCTGCTGGCAACCAGCATCTCTGGATTCTTTTTCCAACAGAGAATTTTCCAGCCACTCACCCCCAAGTCAGAAGCACTGCATGGGGTTGTGCTAACACAAGTGCAGGAACTGGCACCTCTCCTTATTGGCCTTTTCTGTTAAACCTGCCATAAAGTTGTATGATGTAACCACTGCAACTACACAAGGCATTTAGAAAAACAAAACATTACTAATAGTTGCTGATATTTTAAGGGATAATTGAGTATGCACAGGCATTAGCAAACCTTGTTTCCTTAAGAAACAAGATCTATGAGAAACCTATCCCTTACTGTGTATTATGGTAACACATGAAAAAAGACAAATATTGATGCTTTTTTCATTTTCTCCATCTATTCTAAGTGTAAAATCTTTCTCTTGTGATTGAACCTAACAGTTTCTTTCAATTAAAAGAATCTGGCAGTGACATGAAAACAAGGTTATCTGGTGGTGATATGCAAAATATAAAGGGGGTATGTACACATGCTCATTACAGCAGGATTCTCAGTATTACAACAGGTTTAATTTATGATTTTTTCAACATTTTCCAATCTGATATGTGCAAATATATGTGTTGTGCACACACATCTATATGTGTGTATAGAGTCCTAAAATATTTCTGTTGATGATTTCTGGGTGTTACTCAGTCTTCTTCCCTGTCATTCACACTGCCAGCAAAAACTGTGGGTTTAATTTGTCTTGGAGTTTATTACTGCAAAATATTTCAAAAGACTGTTATTTGAAATCCCTTTTAAAATAATTTTGAACAAGTAAAAACTTTATGAGGAAAAGGCTAATAAAAAAAAAACCTCCTAAATGCCCCCTATGTGAGTGTTGTATTTATTGCAAATAACCATCTGCTTTTCCTTTTTACTTTGAGCTGACTTCTCAGTGGGACTGACCCCATGCAGTGAGTCAGTCCCCACTCCATGATTACAAGACTGAGGCTTTTCTCTCTGTTTCCTGAACTGTTTCTTAAGAGTAAAGGAACAAGGGAAAAGTATCTGTGGAAAATGTTTCATTATTTCATAGACCTTTAGGAGTATCTCAATAAGCAAATACTTGTAAATTGGTTAATTTTTGAGAGTTCCTAGTAGTCTCTGACCTGGTTTTCTATGTCCCAATGCTGTCTTCATCCAACTAATGACAGTCTGAAAGATTGAGCACTTGGGAGCAGCAGTAGAAATACCCACTTTAGGATGTGTTGGGTCTTTATCTGCCTATAAAGGAAAATACACCTTACTTAAAATTCTAGAAAATGTAGGTGTTACATGAATGTTTCTGTTGTTCCCTCCCTCCCCCACCCCCCCAAAAAAAAACAAAGAAAAAGCAATTTATTTCAGGTTTGCCTTTTTATTCCCAGAGTAAACTTATGCTAATTCATTTCTTTGTCTTTCTTAAATAAACCAGTGACATACATCAGAACTTGACAGTTATGGCCTAGATTGCCTTTAAATTAGAGGGGTGGAGAAAATATCAAAATTGACAAAGAATGTCTTATTCTTGAGAGCCAGTCATGTTTTTTTTCATAATGCCTGTAATGAGTTATATTTGTACACAGGACTGTCTGGGCCTGTTTCAAGTAGTCAGGTGTACTTATTTTTGTTCAGACCTAAAAGGAGGTTTAGATAAACCTGCAAGAATGCACTTTTACAAAGTAAATTTTTAAACCCAAACCTTTGGCATTCTGGAGTAAATGTATTTATTTACTAGTATGTGTATTTTCATATAATTTACATTGTGAATGGCACAGGGTTTGTCATATAGAATATTGTACAGAAATACTGCAGTTAATTTGTTGGAAGTAACTGTGTTTTTCCCTACCCAAGTTCAGAAATACCTACACAGAATATGGAAGTTACTTAATATAAGGTGTTTCCAATGCTCTTTTAACTGTATTTTTACCTTAAGCACTAATATGATTTCAAAACAAAACCATTGCCATAGCAAGTTACACTATCAATCCTGACTTGATGTGATCTGTAGTAATTTTTAGCCTGTAAGTTCCTTCAAACTGTGGGCTCAGAGACCCAAAACTGATACACACTGAGGCACATCCCTCTCATTCCCTTTCACCAAGAGGAAAGATCTCAAATGAACACAGGCCAAGGACAGGCCCAGTTGTTTCCTTTGGTCCCAACTATCAAAGCATCCTATTCAGTTCCTGCTACCTCAGTGCTGTTCTCTCTGTGTTAACCCAACTCTTTCCAAGTTTTGCTGTCGCTGAAGACTCAACTTTTGGCCTACCCATTTCTACCAAAATTAAGCTGAAAAACAGTCAGAAAAAACCAGGATAAGATTCAACAAGGACAAAAATAAAGAACTACACTTAGGCAGGAATGATTTTCACAATTAGAACAGAAGTCTCAAGCTTCAGATATATAAAAAGCTATTGTAAAGCAAAAGGGAAGCATCTGTGCCCCATATTGCTGATGGACAGAAATAACTTAAACTGCAGTCAAGTTAGGCATCAGAAAATTCTCTGAGTACCAGGCTGCTGAGCCTTGGCACAGACCTGTTCGTCTCGGAAATTTTCAGTGACAGGAGACTCGCAATTTCCACTCTCAGGAACAGTATTTGAGCAACCTTGAATTTTGGCAGGTGATGGATCACAGCAGCAATTACCTGCAGAGAGGAGGGCTTGTCTCTGGGGCACTATCTAAGCCATCCTGCAAAGTTAACTGAGAAAAAGGAACATATTACCAGGTGTCTATTTTTTTCTCTAGGAATCAGTGCCTCCAAAGCTAACAAAAATCACTTCACTAGACCAAATTTTCTGTATTGGCATGTGGGACACTCAGTCTGTGAGATCTGATCTTGCATTCATTTGATTTGAAATATAATTGGCATAAAATCATTGAAAAACAGATCATTTGATAACTCTGAGTTCTCCTGTCCCACATTTGTGATACGTGAGGTTAGAAACAGTATTTTAATTAGGTTGCCCAAGTAAAGATCATTTACATAGAGGATTATTACACCTGATTGTTACATAACTCAAAAGTTAATTATAATTATTTTAATTAGCTGGAAAATAAAAGAATCCAACCTATGAACACTAGTTGCTAATGCAATCAAGTAGATCATAAACTTCTTACACATTATCTGTTATCCAAACAATATTTTATAAGCAATCCTCTATACAGTATTTTTGGGAGCAACACCGATCTTATATTTTGTAATTTTTGCTTTTTTCTGATCTTATTTAATACCTGAAACTATCTGCAATTATTAACAAACACCCCGAAACAACTAAGTGGTTTTGGGGTTTTTTCAATATTGTTTTGTCAGTCTATTTAGTTTAAGCAACACATGTGTTTTAACAGAATATTTAATTTAAACAATTAATATTATTTAACAATTAATTAAAAAATTAATATTTAATTTAAACAACACACATGACTCAATGTTTTTTCTTTTAAAGGTCCAGTCTTGTACTGCTTTATACTGCAATATTATTGTCTATTCACTTCAACTGAGGATTAGAAGATACTGTCAACACAGTTTCCTGTGTACATACTGAATTTGAAATCAATACTGTCCCACACAGAGGGATGGCTCTCCCTGTAAGAGCTGCAAAGATTTACTTTGGCTTTACACTCACCCTGTATTTTCCCAAAAGCAATTTTAATGTGTCTGCAAGCTGCAGGCTGCTCTAATGCCAGCCTTCCAGTGCCACATGTACAGCTGGGATAAACAGCTTTGACAGAAAAGGCACAAAGACCAGTTTGAAGCCTTAGCTCTTCTTTAAACAAATACAAAAAATAAAACATAAAAAAGGACAGGGAACCACCTGAAATCAGGTGTTTCAGTCCCAGAAGTAACCACCTCTGAAGTGCATACAGAACTTGTATCACTGGAAAATGTTATTTCCTATCAGGATCTCAAAACAAAAAAATTATTTCAGTAATCTTTTCAGCAGAAGCAATTTTGCTGAGTGCTATGAATTGCTGATTTTGGAAGCTAGTGAGTACATCCAGAAAAAATGCATTTCCTATTCAATTGTTCAGCCATAAAATGCAAACATAAACTTGAAGGATTGATGACAACAGGAAAGTCAAAATGTATTGCTCAGAGTTTACAGCACTTGCACACAAACTGGAACAACCTCCAAGCTACCCCAAACCTTTTTATTCCCCCATAGCTTTGGTATCTTATGGAAAAAACCAAATTCCCAGTCTTACTGCACATTTGCTACCACTGTATTCCTAGTCAGTCTTGTCAACAAATAACTTCTCACTAAATTTCAAAGAAATACCATTAATTCACCCACCATAAATTATATGATATAGAATTATAGAATCACTAATCTTGGAAAAGACCTCCAAGATCATCAAGTCCAATCTCTGACCAAACAACCCCACACCAACTAAACCACAGCACTAAGTGCCATGTCCACTCATTTTGTGACCTCCAGGGATGGTGACTCCACCAATTCCCTGGGAAGCCCATTCCAATGCTTAACAACCCTTTTAGTAAGGAAATTTTTTCTAATATCCAACCTGAACATCCTCTGGTGCAGCTTGAGGCCTTGCCCTATTAATAGTTGCTTGGAGAAGAGACCAAACTCCTCCTCACCACAACCTTCTTTCAGGGAGTTGTAGAGAGTTGCAGAGGTCTCTCTGAGCATCCTCTTCTCCAGGCTGAACAACCCCAGCTCCTTCAGCTGCTCGTCATAGCACTTGTGCTCCAGACCCTTCACCATCTCCATTCCTCATCCCTGGACACGTTCCAGCACCTCAATGTCTTTCTTGTAGTGAGTGGCCCAGAACTTTAAACACATACTTTGAATAAATCTTTTTTTCTTATCAAATTTTACCAAAAGCAATGTTAATTTTACTAAGCAGTAAGTATAAAGGATGTACATTTTCTCCTATGCAAGCAATTCAAAGTATGTTGGCAATAATCAGATACTTGTATGTTTTGACCTGCACAAGTACACGTACATGAACAGGAAACAAAAAGGTACACAAGAGTACAAATACAAAACTATTCATTTGAGGAATTATAGTTTTCCAGCTGAAATCAAAATGCTACAACCATATATCTTAAACTTATTTCATAACAGCACCACCTTTTCCTTGAAAAGCAGAAGAGAACTTTTTCTAAATGAAAACATTTAAGTTCTCCCCGCTTACCGCCGTCCAGCTATTTCTGCAACATAAACCTCCAGAGGTTCATCAGTCAGAGCAGAGCACTGAAATCCAGGTGGCACAATTCAGCTGTAGTTTATCTTAGTAGATATGATTTTACTCACACCCTCTAATGGAACTTCAGGGCAAGGAAGGTGCTGATTAAATCCATAAACAGACTTTTTGGTGAATTATTTAAATTTACTTTAGCTGTCATTTTATTTGTCTGATATTACTCACAACATAAAATTGATTTCAACACTATTATATTAGCATATACTATAGATATTGGTATTCATAAACATGACTTTTAATTTCACTCCTGTTTGTGTCTATGCTAAAAGAATTTGTTTGACTCTTTGGTGAGGAAATAAAGCACCACATGACTGACTAACCAGAAAAACAATCAGGAATGCTCATAAACAAGGTATGAATACTTTTAAAAAAAGGAATGTGGTATGTACACAGAAAGAGAATCCTGATATCTGACAATGCTCAAGCAAGATAGAGAAGCTAAATTCATATCCTTATTCATTCCATCACTTCAGGGGAACAAATATTTCATCTGTGTACAATTGCACTGAATAAAGCCAGAGTTTTAGGTTCTCTATCAATGGTGAACTGGGCTTTAAGACTAAAGGAGTTTTCTAAAGAAGCCTGAAAGAAACGAACCTTTACCTGAGTACACCACCTAAAAAGCACAGAAGACATCTTAACAGCAAAAAGACCCCAAATAATTTACAAAATCCAAAGTGAAACATTGCTCAGACTGAATCTGTGAGACACAATTCAGGTCTGGATGCCATTATCATACAAGCAGGTTTTTGATTCTAGGGTGCTTCTTTTGACTTGACATAAATTCATATTTAGGAGAAAAATGAAGATCAGCATGATTATAAATACACCAAAAAACCCCTAGTTCCATATCAAGATCACAGCACTTCTCCTAAAACAAGTATCAGAGCCACAAAAAATATGATTGACCATAATTATTTCCTGTTCAGAAAGGATTTTTTGAAAGACTATTTATTAATATAAGTCAAAGAAAGTTCACAATAAGAAGATGCAAAGTATAAAATATGATAACACACAGTAACATATACATCTTAAATTTAAGTTTGAATCTGTATAAAAAAATTAAACCACAACTTACCTGCAAGGGCTTGCTAACTTTCCAAGTGTCAAAATTCACAGTGTTCATAAATAACTCTTCCTGTGATTAATCCTGGGAGCTTTTGTACAAACAGAAATTATAGCAAAGCACAAAAGAAAACTTTTAGTTTTCAAACAGAGACAAGTTCACGTACAGACTTACAGAGCTGCAATCAATGTGAAATCACAACAGGATTCAGAGGTCACTGGAAGTGAAACACAAGTTTTCTCAGAATCAACCCAAACTGCTGCAGCTGTGGCACCGTGATCAGGCTAAACACAACCTGCCTGAGAAGGCTCTGCTGGCACTTCACTTGGTTCCCCACCCGCTCCCAAGGCTGGATAAAGATGCATGAAGGCTGGACAGCCTCTACCCCCAAGCTGGAGTCCAGTTCATCTCCCGTTATGGGATGGGGGCAGAATGAATGATTCATAGAATCATAGAATTGTTTGGGTTGGAAAAGACCTCCAAGATCATCAAGTCCAACCCTTGGGCCAACTCCAGTCCCTTTACCAGATCATGGCACTCAGTGCCACGGCCAAGCTCAGGTTAAAAACTTCCAGGGATGGGGAATCCACCCCCTCTCTGGGCAGCCCATTCCAATGCCTGATTACTCTGTCTGTAAAGAATTTTTTTCTGATCTCCAACTTAAATTTCCCCTGGCAGAGCTTGAGCCTGTGCCCCCTTGTCCTATTGCTGAGTGCCTGTGAGAAGAGCATAAAGAACATGTCTGTGGTTTCCTAAATGGAAACACAGGCAGCTCACAGAGAGAAGATTTTGCTTTGGATTTATTTCCAAGCATAGAGACACACACCGAGACTTTAATTTGTGTTAAGATCCATGCAGAGACCATAAAGTACACAAGACATGTATCTCAACTTGAGTGAAGAGGGCAAGGTGGTTTGTTTTGGCCATACAAGAGAAAGGAGAGTTTTAAAGGGGCTGACAATATTTATAGTCCCCTCTAATGCTCTCAAATTTACATAAAATCTGCCATAAATTCAAATCTTTATCATCATAAATTCATTTTCTTTCTGGATAATTAGCTCTAACTTTATAGGCCATACACTGGAAAACTAACATTTCTAGTGAGGTTTTATGGACTTTAGATCACTATTTAAAAAATAAAGCACATCAGGAGAAATTTCTTTGGTTACTTCAGAAATCAAATGAAAGTATAGTGACCAGGATGTGGGCAGTCATCTACAAAACAGGCTTATAGCTGAAAGGCAGAGAGGAGAGACACTTTAGCCTACAAAAAAAAAAGGCAAACAAACAAAACCAGAATGAAAATCCACAAGAGTGGAGAAAAGTTGAAAAACAGCAGTCTGGTGAATGCACAAAACAAGTCTTAGGTGCCAGATCAAGTTTCAGAAAAACACAAAGTTTATCTCTGAAGATAGAGAGAGGAACAAAGGAAATGGAGAAATAGCTAAAATTCAGATTAAAGAAAGAATCAAGAAGGATTCTTTGACAGGAAATCTCTGTTGTGTAAAAACAAGCTCTGTGTCCCTGGGGAACCTGTAAATCTGGGTGTTCCTGTTGATTTGTCAGTCCCAGTCAATTACTCATAATTTCCAGGCCATGCACCCTGTGGTTCACTCCTGCAGGTGATCAGCCACTGGGTCCAAGACAAGCATCAGAGATAGGGACCTGCTGCTTTATTCTGTTGTTGGTTTGGCTTTTGGAGCTGAGTTTTTTGGTTGGTTGTTTGGCTTTCTTTGCAACAGACCTTAGTGACTGCTTGCAGACTGACCTTAAGGTAATTTTAAGATGTGTAGGAGCAAAGATCCAGCTCTGCGGCTGCCCACTCTCCTTTAATCTCCACAGAAGGTGTCATTCACCCTCTCTGAAGTCACATCCTAGCAAACATCAGAAATCACCAAAAGAAAGCTGATCAGCAAACAAACCAAGAGCTCAGGCATGTGACCGGGTTCCTGGGTATCAGCTGAGTCACAGGGACTGACCTTGTCTGCTCTGGCTCATGTTGAGCTCGGATGAATGTGGCTTAAGCCGATCTTCGCTGTCTGAGAGCTGTGACAAGTCACACCCCATGGCCCGTTTCTGCAGCTAAGCAAGCACAGAGCATTTGTTCATCAGACTAACTGAATTGTGACACCAAACCACCTCAGACAGAGCTGCCTGAGCCTCTAGAACAGAGGGGAAGGCATGACTTGCTGTGCCTGCATGTACGACTGCAAGAAAGAGAACTGTGTGACAGGAACCATCACAATCACACAGAGAAGTCCCCATTATCTGGGAAAAAGAGTGCACAGAGACCCCTGTCTCCTGCCTCAAAGCTTGCAGGTAAGATGAACTTGGGATTTTTCTGCTGTTATATTCTTTCCTGTGTTTGAAGGTACAGGATTTTGTGTCTATTACCACAAAAAAAAAAAAAAAAAGAAAGACTTAGTTGAATCAAACCCAAATGTTGGCTTGAAGATTTCACGAGGATATAATAGAAGAATGGATATCATTTCAGTTAAGAAAATGCCTAATAACATCTTATGTAACTCACAATGCTTTCTAGCATGTTTTTTTCCTGTAACTTTTTAATGCAACAAACTTAGACAAATGTCCAATCCCCTAATGTTGTGAGTTCGGTCTGACTGAAACAAGTCCCATGACTCCACACGGTCTCCCCAAAGTGAGTGGAATAACAGCTGGTGTGGGACTGTATTCTCTACACACATTCAGATACTAATGCACAACATAAGCTCTCTTTTTCAAGCCAGAACTACAAGGCCTTTGCCTGACAGTGAGAGCAAATACAACCATTATCAGTAGCCTGAGAAGATTTCAGCTGCTCTCCACGAGCTTTTAATTTACTATAGTAGGCTTGTTACCCCCAAAATTTACAAAATGCCTCAACACACCCAGGCAATATTTCCCTGAGAGCCAAGAACGTTCATCCCAAAAACTCTCGGGCAGAGTGGAGTGTTATTTAAAATCTGAGCACGAGATGGCGCCAAGTCCTTGCAGCACTACTGCCCACATTTGGCTGGCACACCTGGCTCAGGTGTGGTTCCAATCAGTTACCCCCAACCGGCCACATCAGTGGCTTGTTTAAATGTCTTTAAAAGTGCTGGACAAACGTAACAAAACGTTCCTGAAAACCATTTTTAAGAGCTGTGCATGCCCATGAAAGGTTCTGGGTTACAAACAGAAGACTTGTGGGAAAATAAACCAAAACTACTCAAGAAATATAGTATGCTCTGACAACAATATCCATACATTAAGAGCTTTTTAAAAAGTGCATTTCATCTGTCATAGTAACGGATATTTGAAAAGAAGACTTTTCTATCATGTGTTCTGCTACAGAACAGATAATGCTCTAAATGATGACAGAGACAAAAGTAGTTAAGTCATCTTTTCATATCAAGTAGCTGTAGCTATCCAGCAAGATTTCAAAAAAATTCAATTGTGCTTTCATGCAGAGGCCAAATTAAAATTAATGCCAAAACCAAACCAAACCCCAAAGCACAAGCATATCTTATCTACTAAATAAAAGAACATACCACATATCCTAAAAGAGCTTTTGAAGGGTAAGAAAAGGCTGTGAACCTTAACAGAGGAAATTGGTAACGTGACTGGCCACAAATCTCTATTAAAGATAAGGGAGGCTACACTTTCTAATGAGACATAATGGATTAGCTGTACAGAGTCAATGAATGAGGATTCTCCAATACATTATTTCCTATCTACAGCTGATTTAACCACATGAAAGGCAATCTCTGAGCATTAAAGTGGATCACTTTTTTTCACAAACAAGACTACACAGTGTTGCAGCTTTCACAATCCTGCATCACAACGTTTATTCATCATTTTAATGCTGGTGTATCAAAACCTGCACAGACTATGAGTACTGTGATCTGGGGAAAGCAGTGAAACCACATTCTGACTAACCTTTGTTGTAGTATTCTTGAAACAAAGCTTTTAACGAATAAGGACATGAAGTCTTAGGTATCTCATGTGAGAATTCTTGAATGCATTGATAACAAAACATCAGAGTGGTTGGGACTGGATTTTGACTATATTAGTAGCAGCTAATTTACTCTCATTTATAAGCAGGAAAATTAAAGCTTTATAAAACCCCTTCAGCAAATAAAACAGCAATCTAGAACATACTGCAAACTGATGTACAGTTCTATTCAGTAACTTATAACAACTTAAAAATAAACCCTGGTCTTTATATCTAGTTAAGATAAACTGTTACAGAGCAATACGTGGGATCTCACAGACAACTTTGCACTGGTTTTTGAGATGGAAGGAGTGAAGATGGTTGGTAAAGCAATGGCCAACAGTGTTCCCTTTTGGGGTTCCTAACTTTTTTTCCATATGTCTTTTTGCAAGAAGGACGATTCTGCTCTCCCTGAATAAACTTCATTGTTATATAAAAGAGGCAAAGCCTTAACACAATGCCAGCTTTGTGACAGTCATGAGTCTGCACTACTGCAGGGAAGAAACAAACCCCTCTTATTGAAGGGGGGACTTCTGGAATGGTAATTAGCCAAGAGGCCAGGACAGCTGAGGGAGTGCTTCTGAAACCTGCTACACTGATAGAGAGAGATGCAGGATTAATTCACTTTTAACAATTACATTAAGCAGGATATGCAGGGTCAAAAAGCTAAAGGCAGCCCAAAAGTAGGATTCTCTCTGCTTTCCAGAGATGCAATGATAAAATGTCAAACAGAAACAGAACTGTACAATGACACATGAACATTGCAGCAGTAGCAGGACAGTGTTCTGTGTTCTGTGCTTGGCTCGTGCTGTTCAGTCTCTGCTTCTGCCCGTGCTTCCCAAGGGAGCAGCAGTAATTGCAGAGCCTCTCTGTTCCAGGCCCTTCCCCTGCACAGCACTAGTGCAAGGCCATGCTTGCCTTCCCATGACCAGCTGACACTGCTCCTCCCAACACAGAATGTACCAGCAGGGCTTTGGCTTTTCCACGTCAGGAATAAACAAGGAGGTAACAACCCTCTATGGCCATAGTGGAGTAAATGATTCTCAGATGCTGCTTCTGTCATGAAGAAAGTTGCCCAGACACCTGTCCTAGACCTCCAGTGAGTTGGGGAAAAGGAAGGGAAACCAGGCTGGTGTTGAAAAAACTCACAGCTTTGCCCAGATTGTTCTAAATACCACTGACTGTTTCCCAAGTGGTTTATGATACTGCAGCAAGAAGTGCTATATAATAATTTTTGGTATCAGTATTACGAAAGATGCTAATTTTATCAACCACTGTAATTTTCACCACTCCCCTGTGTGACCCATGTAAGATGACTACCTCAAAGCTGAGAGGAAAGACAAGAAAAATTCAAAAGCTGAATTAATGCACAGCCCGTGGATTCCTGCCAGTTTTAATTATACTTTAGCATGCTCAGAGATGTTTCAAAGGTGTTCTACTTCACTTCCCATTCACTCCCTCTCACACCTTGGGCATGTCTTCCCTGTACGTGAGGTCCAGTTCTTTATCTGGAATATCTGGTATGTGAATCATAGTCTTGGTGTTACGCACAAGTTTAAAACAAAACTGAAATAATACATAACTCTTCCCAAGGTCAGAGAGTGCATCAGCTGGTAACAGGGAACAAGATGTTTCAGCATTCCAAATACACTGGAAGCTTACACTAGGCAAAAAGAGATTTTAAAATTGAGGTGAATTGTTATAAGTAACAAAATTACATTAAAACATTGTGCATACCAAACATGCTTAGCCTATTTAGATGAAAGTCAGCATCATCACAGGAGGAAGATAGCAAACTGTGCTTGTTGAAATACAACCACAGTGAAAACCGTGTACTAATTACACTGTATATGTAACTCCAAACTCTTGATCTCACTTTCTGCTAAATGGTTCATTTTGTTTAGCCACCTCCCTGGAAAACTGACATCATTGGAAGTACTGAGCACATGCATGCTGTGAAAGAGCTGTGTCAGTATTGCACAGGTGATCTGTTGGGTCACCAAAAACCCTTATCAGATGTTGGATCACTAAGGCACCCAAAGTGACCAACAAACTACCAATGAGCAAGTCTTGCAGCACTTTTCATATTTCTAGATGTAATCTGGAAATCTCCAGAAAGAGAAGAAAACCCTATATTTTTGACTGCAATTTTTTAATATTTGCTTCCTTGGAGATTGCCTGTACTAGACATTTTTGCAATCATAAGCAGTGCACATTAGAGAATGTTTTTTAAACAGGAGGCAACAGGAATGTGACATAAAACACTTTTATCAATATAAATGACCTATGCTGCTGTTTCACTAATCTAGTTAAAGTAGGTAAGAAGTGCTTTGAGTATAGAAAAACCTGATTTCTAAATCTTTGGAAAGAGAGCGTACTGTTTTACTCTGTTAGTAACATAATGTTTTTGTCAACCTGGAAAATCCCTGGTATGTAGGAATGCAGGAATATCCACCAAAACCCATGGTGGGTAGCATGTTTTAGTTAATAAATTAATATAGTTTTCGTCCATAGTCCTACTTCCAGTGATAATGATACGAAGAATACAACTCAGAAACTGGAGGCAAGTTGCCCAAACTGTTCTGCTCGCACTGAAATTCCTGGGAGCAGCACCTGCCCGCGCGGGGTGGGGGGGGGCGGGAGCGCCGCGCGCTGTCACGTGGGGGTGGCCCGAGCGCAGCTGGGAGCGGGATCGGGATCAGGATCAGGTCGGGCTGTGAGGGAGGGTCTGGCCGTGGGGCTCGGGAGCTCCGCGAGCGCAGGGAGGCGGCGGACTGCAGGCCCGGCTGTCCCGGCTATCGCGGCTATCCCGGCTCCCGGCGCGGCGCTGCGGAGGCGGCGGAGGCACCGTCGGGCAGGAGCAGGAGCGGGAGGAGCAGGAACAGGTCCAGGTCAGCGGGGCGCGGGCTCTGGGGCGCTTTGGCCGGTGTGTAAACGGAGGGACCGGAGCCCTCCCGGTCCCGCCGCGCTGCCGGAGCAGCGCCTGTTGCTTCGCCCTCCTCGCCCCTTCGGTGGGAGCTGAACCATCCACGCCGCCGGGAGGACTTTTAAACAGACGCGGCTCCTGTAAGTTAAATATTTATTCTAGCAGCGAGCAAACCTCCGAAACTTGAGTTCGGCTGGAGGTTCAGTAAATAAACCGCTCTATTGGCGTGGAACAGTCGGTTCAGAACTGCTGTCAGTAATGACATCCAGCTGCAGCCAAGTTCTCCAAAGTGGAAGCCAGGTGTTCTCCGCCCCCCCACTCACCAGTCTGTATTTGACAATTAACTCTAAAAAAAAGAGGTATGTGGGTCGTCTGGGTTGTCGCAGTGGGGAAATAAGGTTGTTCAAAGGATGTTTAGGAAAGAACAACTGGAAGATGCAAGTGGTTGTGACGGGCTGCTTTAGCAGTACAGAGATAAGGGAGGTGGGAGCGTGAGGAGATGTCAGGGGATCTCCAGTTCCATCGACCAGCACTCATGTTATCATGCTGCTATGATAAAAATTCCTCCCCCTTTACATTTGCAGGAAGGATAAGGAATCACACTCCTTTGTGTATCAGCATTTGTTCGGCTTTGCATGAGGTAAAAGTATGATGCTGAGTATCAGTTTGGTTTGTCGGTCACTGCGTATCTCACTGTACGTGGGTGCAGCACAACACGTGCTTTTCAAGATTTGCATGTATGTACAACACATCGTGTTTCCACAGCCATCCAGGTCGTTTACAATTTCAAGGTTTTAATTTTAAGGTTATAGCAGGAGGGGAACACTGAGGGTCACTTTTCTGTGGTTGTTTTGAGGTTTTTTTTGAACAGGGGAATGTGAACAGGTGCATAAAGGACTTAATTCTGAAACTTGTATGGAAGTGTGGAAAGACTAGATGGGAGAGCAAAGAAAGCAGATTTTCAGATTTCCAAGTTTATTAATTTACTTTGCTTGTGTTCCTGATTTTCACTTGGGTCTACTGTGTGAACTTGTATAAAAACAATGAATCTTTATGCTTCCTTCTATGTTCCTGAAAGACTTGGAGTAAAACTCAGTATACTAGGAGAGTGAAAGGACAAACTGGGACAAACATAAGCACATACGTGTTGTTTTTAAGTGATACAGATTTTCTATCCACTTGCTCATAGTTCCAGTTGGGAGCAATTATAAGGGCCTCTTGAACCTAAAGGAAACCCATTGTAAATTAGAGCAAAGGGAGAACTCAGCCTTACCTTCCTCTTGAGGACAAGTATAGCTTGGTACCAGAATATGAGGAAAAATAATATTAAAAAAAGTATTTCGTGTTATATAAAATAGTTTCACGTCCCCTGAAACGAGGCTTAAGCTGAGGGATAGTTCAGAACTAGTTTTACCATTGATTGCTGATGTTTATATCTGTTGTGGAGACACATGACATACCTGTAACTGTTTCAAACTAATCTTAGCATGACTTTAGAAAACTTAAATGCTTTATTTACCTAAGCCAGATAGTAATCAAGTGTCTTGGCAAAACATGTAGCAGTTTATCTGTCATACATCTGAGACTCTGCCCTATGGAAGGCCCAAATTAAAGGGCAGAAACCGGTTAATCTGTGTGACTGAAACGTGGTAGGAACTGGGGTGGGAGCATTGTTCCCTGATTCCATGTTCCCTTGCTGCTTTCATCTGCTGTCCCAGAAGGTAGAGGAATTAGAGGAAAGGTGGCAGAAGGCACTGCTGCTACTCTCTTGATTTCACTCCAGCAGCCCTATCTGTATGAGGACTCTGCTATAAGCAGGGAGGGCAGGAAGCAAGTAGGAAAGAAATAAGTAAAGATAAGAAGCACTGTCTTCCCCTCATTCCTACTGTATCTGATCTCGCTTCATCTTTCTGGTCTCTTCTCCCAGGCACTCAGCAATAGGACAAGGCACAGGCTCAAGCTCTGCCAGGGGAAATTGAAGTTGGAGATCAGAAAAACATTCTTTCCAGAGAGAGTAATCAGGCATTGGAATGGCCTGCCCAGAGAGGGGATGGATTCACCATCCCTGGAGGTTTTTAAGCTGAGCTTGGCCGTGGCACTGAGTGCCATGATCTGGTAAAGGGACTGGAGTTGGACCAAGGGTTGGACTTGATGACCTCGGAGGTCTTTTCCAACCCAATCAATTCTATGAGTCTATGATTCTTAATGTGAAACCAGCAGTGTGGACAAGTGATCAAGCTGGGTGTGTATGTAACAAAGGGAGAATATATTGCTGTGGACTAGAGAAGTGCCTTCTGGGCTCTTGAATCAGTTCTCCAAGTTTCCTGTCATGCCTGTTACGCCACGTCTCTTGGTCACCCTACACAGACTGTGCAGCCTCTAAGGCACATGTGACTTCATGTGGAAGAGTGTGTTGCATGGAGGATAGGAAGAACACAGATGGAAAAGAGTAAGTGGAGATCTTATGAATCACCTTCCCTGAAAACTTCGATAGGGTCAGAAAACAGGCAGGAAAGGCAGAGGGAGAATGTCCTGGAAGTGGAAAAAATGGGAAAATGAAACACAACAAAAGTTAGAGAGTCACCCCTTTGCTTTTCCATGTGCAGCCCTGCTTCTAGCCCTCATTTACCTAACTTGTTTCCTGTTTGCTTCTTGCTGGTCTCTCTCTTCAAAACAAACAAACAAACTCCCACAAAACCTTACAAAGCTTATTAGACTACTCAGAGTCAGACCAGAAACTTAGCTCATCTTCCCCACAGCTAAGGATTTGTTTGAGCTCAAACAGCCTTGACCTGGTAAGATTAGCAAAAGATTTACCTCATATAGGTAAAACAGAACCTCAATGGGGCTTTGCTTATGGGCAAAAAATCCACCTTTCTCCTGCTCCCTTCTCCCCCAGTAAACATATTTACAGGAATAGGACAAAACAATCTTGCTTTAGAAGTCTGCAATACAATGATTTAGTGTTAATCAAAGCAGGGAATGATGGAAAAGGAAATGTGTTTTGTGATAATGATCACGGTATAGGTGCAACCATGTTATCATTGAACAGAGTGTACAATACAAAGCAAGGCATTTCTGTGTTTTCCAGAAATACTCAGTAGCATAGAAATTCTAATACAACAGATGGCATTTAGGGCAGTAGATTAGAACCTTCAGAAGTCACTTTTTCTGTCTTCTGTCAGTGAAGTTTCATAATTCACATATTTGGAGATGTTTATCACCTGTTTGCCACCTCATCCTGAGAGATAATTTCAACTTCTTAAGGTATGATCCTGAAATTCTCAAAAGGTGCTGAATAAAGATCAGCAGCAGTGGCTGCTCCTGGGGGCACTCTAGATCACTTACCACACTTTGGTAGATGTGTATGAACCAACTTTGCTTCAGTAACTTGACCCCCTCGAAAATTAAGAAAGGTTGAGCCATGACTTATTTTAAGTTCTCTCAATTTTCCCCAGTTTGCTTTTGTCTTTTCAGTCCCGTCAACTCACTTGTTGTTTTGTAGAGCTGAAGAAACCGAGACTCCCACCCATGGACAGTCTGTTCTTTAGCTTTGTCTGAGCACCAGCTCTGAGGTGGTAATGTCTGTTTGATAAACTGTGACAGCTTGAATTTCTTCCTGTCACACCTGTACAGTATTTCATAGTTCTCTTTTAAACAGATTAAGCAACAGAATGAAGATGCTTTTTTTTTTATTTTAGCTAGATATGCTTGTGTGTTTTAGCATGATGTTTTTATTTCCAGTCTCTGACCTTTAACACTACAGTTACCTCTTTTGTTTCCCTGCATCTTCATGTGTTTATTCACTACAAAACTCTTGCCCAATAGCTCTTATTTGGCAATTCATTGATGTAGAGAACAAAGAATTTGAATTACAAAGGTAATTTCTTTTTGAAATAAACTTAAAAAGTAAAGCCTGGTGGCACTGTTGCCAGTTTAGGTCAATTTGTGTTGATACTGTGCAGCTATCAAGTTACAGTGTAGTGGTTTAAAGGACTGTAAGCATGACCTGGATTTTAAACTCTAATTTGATAACCTGTAAAGCAAGATTTTTATGAATGTGGTGAAGCTTACTAGTATTTCTGGAAGTCCTGTGACCCATGGTTGCAGAGGGCAAAAAGCTGTATATTTTCATACTGGTCAAAAAGGAAAATTCGGTATCTTTGCATGTATAAGACAGGACATTATTTCTCTGTCAGATTACCAACAAAGAAATGGGTAAATATTAGTAGTTTTCTCAACTCTCTGTATGTGATGCATAAAGTGTATTCTTATTTTATATCCATACAAAAATGTGTGCCTTTCTGTTTAGCTGAGTTTTCCAGGTAAAACCTGAAGTAACTGAAGGTAAAAGTTGAGAATTGAATACAGGGCAAACCAAAACACTGTGGTTTAGAGAGGGGAAAAGACAGGAAACCTGACAGTGACCAGGTGGTGTGTGGCAGACAGCATTCTTGGAACACTAAATGATGGATCCGACTTCCAAAAAGTTGCAATGGCGGAATGTGAACTGGTGATTGGATGGGAAGTCTTTTGCATGCCACCCAAGAGCATGGTGCTAAATTGAGGATGGTTTCCTGAAGCAGATAATGAATTTGGACACAACAGATCAACAGGCCTGATTGACCTGCAGCAAAATCTGGAATTACACTCGAGGGGTGAAATCAGACTGAGTGATCAAAGTCAAGTCACACCAGATGGAAGAAAAAGGTCCAAAGCCTGCCCCTGCTTATCATATGCTGACTGAGTCTTGTTTTCATTAGGGCAACATAACATGGATGAATATTCATAGAGGGTGATTCACTTGTTGGTTAGGTCTACATACTCTTTTAAGATCAACAGATTGTGTGCCAGTTAAAGTAATTACTGAAGATAAATCTAAGATGTTGCATTCTAATCTGGATTTTCAGCACTTAAAGTATGGGAACTGCTGTTTTACTTTATCTTCTGAAAACAGGTCTGGTTGGTCTCCCCATTCGTAGGTGACTTGGCTGGGAATGCCTTCTTCTTTCTCTCTGTACTGCTCATACAAAAAAGTAATTTTGTTTCCAGTTTGCACTCTTTTCAACACAAAGTTATTTCAGGAGTCTTAGTTGGACAGGGGAACGTATTTGCCAAGAGTCTCTTGAATACAGGGAATCATATTTTTATTCTACTACAGTGCAGTGCAGATGGAAGCATCTGCTTTAATATCACACAATCAGAACATCTTATTCTAATGACATTGCTGTAAGATTTATGAATGTGTTTTTCTGTGATGATGATAAACTAATGCACGTAATCCAGTCAGCTCCCACACAGAAGTATTTTGATGTTTTGCTCCAGAGGAAAAAAATGCTCCAGTGATGACCTTGAGGAGGAAAATCTGATATTTTAAATAGGAATCAAGCACAAACCATCCTAGGGAGCAAAGTTTTTGCAGTTCTTCTGAATGGTATTTACTGTTTGTGGTATTAGACGTGGGATGTATTAGGATCTTCTTGCATAACTTCTCCATCTTTTACTTGAAATGTTTTGTCGTTCTGTGGTTCATATGAAATTCCCGATAGATCATCTTTGGTGTGAGTGCCTTAGTGACGTTCTGGCCAATATTAACCTTGGAATGGAATGTGATCTCCTGGGGATGGAAGGAGGTGATCTGAAGATGTGCCTTTCAAACTCAGCTGTTCTGTGACTCAGTTATTCTGTGATAACATTCCCTTCCTAAAACTGTTCTCACTAGGTTTAAGGGCAAGCCTCTTACCTGAAGTTTAGTACTAATTCCATTTTTTTCTTTCTTGTTGTAAACCTCTTTTTTCAATTTTTTATGCCCAACCTAAGGTATGAAGTTGTGCTTTGATTTATTTATGACTTTAACCTGTCTATATACCAGACAGCGAGGGGACAAATGAGAAATCACATAAGCACATGAGTCTTCTTCCCATGGCCTTGCCATCACCCCTGCCTGAATTCAAAGTACATTTGTGAGAGCCTTGTAAGCACCTACACATATATAAGGAAAGTGTTTGCTGTAAACTCTTTTCTAATGCATACTTGAATAATTGTTTCAAGAATGCAAGAGGGACAAATGTTAAAATTCAGAGGTTGCCTACGTGGACCACAAGCACAGTCTGGTTGTCAAATATGAATGAAAGTAGGATATGTGATTCTCTAAAAATGTGTTCATTACATCTGAAAAATAAATCAACGTTAGTGAATATTTTCTTTTCTCGTGAGTAGTCTTCTGTAACTAAAAGTATATGTACAAAGTACTTTAGTGTTAGTGCAGATTATATTAAACCTGGAAATCTCAGTCATAAACATTGATTAGTTAATAATTTATTGAATTAAAATGTTCTTCAGTTTAGAAAGCTGAATGAATCCAAATTTTACCTGAAACTCAGAAGTGCAGTTTGTAGTCTGATCTAGGAAACTTCATACGTTCAAAAGCAAAATCGTATTAGAACCTTTTGGTACTAGAAGAAAGGAGAGTTGTTAAAACAAGCTTTTGTGCAAGAAAAAGAGCTGTTCTGGCCTACTTTTGTGGAGCATACTGTAGTGTTGTGAAAATACTTAATAGCCCACAGTAGTTACTCACCTGTACTTTGTCCAGTGCGTGCAACATTTCATAATAGACGTAAATGAGGCTAAGGATTAGAAAACTGTTTCAGGAATTGTGGTCCCAATCTCTTTGATTGCCTTCTCCATTTTAATTGGGAAATTTGGTAGCATCTTCAGTTTCCTTTGTAGATCCTGAAGCATGGCTGGTTCTCATTTCACATAAGAGATGGACTTTACAACACTGCATTTCAATTCCTTATTTAACATGGAGAGAGGAGTTTGTGTTCAAAGTAAATGATTTATGAAAGGAATTCACACTCTAGAATGAATTTAGCTTGAATTCACCAGTCATTTGTAGTTTTTATTTAATCAAAGCTTCTGATTATCCGGTACTAATTGAGAGCAGGACTAGCAGCTGCTTGCTTCCTTTGGAAACCCAGATTTGGGTACTTAGAAGAGCTTCCAAATGAGCTGAGACTGATAAAAGTGCAGCTTGCCTCGTTTGCCAGGCAGTATGCTCATAAATATAATTGCACTGGAAGTGTATTTTATTTGCTTTTCTTAACTAACAGTAAACAGTACTGTTTACAGCACAATACAGTCATGAAGCAAAACAATCCCTTATCACTAAGGACTACTAGAGAAGAAAAAATGCTTCATGACAGAACAGTGGTTTAGTGTTTGTCAGTAAAACTATTCTTTTCAAATAGGAAAGGACTGGATGTATTTTATTCTGGAATTAATAAAATTGTCTTGTGTATTTCCATTGAGAGTTTTTGAAAACCACTGAAACACAGCAGACTGAGTCTCTCTTAGATCAGATCAAATCTTCCTTACAAATTTAGTATGAAAGTATAAAGATGTCATGATTACTGCTTTGGAAGCAGACTTTAATCCATTTTCTGGAAAATTAAATAAAGAAACTGATAATAAATTCTGATTTACTTTTCATTTCTGAAATAGAAGAAAAAATTACTTTCCTGCAATGGACAGTCATTTAAATAATTCAGTATTTTTCTAATTTTTTTAAATTTTATTTTGATTTTCATGGCCTGTCACTTGGCCCCATATGCAAGAAACTTGTGAGATACTTTTCATACAAACAAATCAGCTGGTAGCTGTTAGGGATTAAAGGACTTTTCTGGTCATTAGGCTGAAATAATTTCATTCTGTGGCTGTTTTAATAAACAGCCTTAATAAAGGCATTGTTATCAAACAACAAAATACATGATTAAGTTACTACCTTAGGAAACTCCACAGGTTTATTCACAACCAGACCAAATATGAGTAGTAGAACTTTCAAACTCCAAAAAGCTGCTCTGAGTCTCAGCATGACATACTCTAAAGTAAGACAGGATGTGTAAAAGCCTGACACTCAGTATGCCCTCAGGTGTCATTGCTGATTTTGACACTGTGTTTTATGACTTCTGGCCTGGCTATAATGACATTTGGGGCCATTAAAGTAATATAAGAATTCTGTTTCTATTTCAGTACAAAGGTGTCTAATGCATTTATTTCAGAGCCAGTAAAATCTGACTAACTTTATATATTGCTTGAGATACTTTTATACTGTAGCACTTGCAGTTAAAAACTGCAATTTTTATTTCAATAATATGAAAGAGTTTTACTTTGGACTGGAAGTAACACACAGTAGCACAAAGTGTAGGCTACAGTTTTATTTTTTGTTGATGTTCAAGTAGTTAGTCAAAATACTTATCTAGCAAGGAGTCTAGAGAAATCTGTGTATTTTCATTATAATAGCTTAACTTTGGAGGTTTTTTCATGCCATAATGGGAATTGACTATCAAAGAGAGCAAAAGGGATCCTTTGCATATACCCCAGTGATGAATTACACTGACAGCATCCTGAAGTTCAGATGTAAATATGTATATGAAAACTAGAATTCTGAGTTTATGAATAGGTGTGTTTCTAGGTTCAGTTCTTGCATTCAGCTCATGTTGAGAAAGGCAATTTTTAATTTGGAAAGCTTCCCAAAGCTTTCTGCATCAAGTGTCTGAGCAAACCTGTAAGCCAAACTGACTGAGTTGGAATAGGGTTGCTTTAGAGACAACCAGTTTTACTGAGCAATGACTCTCTTATCTGGAACTGACACATCCTTTCAAAGTTTTGCAAATTCAAATAGCCATTCTAATGCACGGAACTGTGGCTGTGATTTGTCTTATCTCTTAGTCCTTCCTATCATGTATAATTTATAAGGAGAAATCTACATTGATTTTGCTTACCCTTGGTAACGTGATTTGATCTGGAAACGTATTCATTCTACATTTTTATAAAACTGGTAATAAATGCCTTGAAATGGTTGGCAGAAATGGCATGATGGGCTTTGTGGGCGGTAAGAACTTGAGAACACGTGTCATGGTTGATACTAAGAGGTGCTTTATATAAAAGTAGACTATGAGGATCTCTCTTGCATCCTGTGCCATTGGATGTATTTACTGTATGGGAGCAGCATGCTGAGCACTTTAGAACTCTCTTAAATGTATAAAAATTTTTTGCCAGATACTCAAAACCAGGCATACAATTCTTTTTAGTTACTTATTTTTTTAAGTACCTTATTACTACCTAACTTGCTTGTTTTAGTTGTGGTGATAGAGCCAAACCAGTAACAGTGTGCTTAGATGGATGTGAAATGAAAAACTCAGCCTTGAGTGGGTTTTCAGTGAGGTAATTCTGTAAAGATCCTTCACTAGGTAAACACGTGTTTCTGTGAGCAAATACAGCTCCTCTATAGAATGGGTCACGGAGGAGACCTGTATATCTTGTCACACATTCATTGTAGGCTGCTTCATGTTCCCTCTGAAGTCAGCTGCTGGTTTAGTGCATGTTTAATCTGTCTCTAGGCATCCTGCTATTCGTTTCTCTTCTAACATCCACTGGAAAAGCAAGGATAAAGGATGTTGCATTATTCTTGCCATGTGTAATAATGTTTCTTCAGCTGGGAGATATTACAAGTTTTGCTCATCTGTGCAAATCTTAAAAGTGTTAGATGTTGCTCTTGGATGTCAAGTTACTGTTCTGTCTGTCTTGCAGCATTACCTCTCTGTATAATGCTTTTTTTCAAAATTAGAAAATTATGTTACTCAATTAAGTATGGAAAGTAAAAATCATAAAATCATAGAATCGATTGGGTTGGAAAAGACCTCCGAGATCATCAAGTCCAACCCTTGGTCCAACTCCAGTCCCTTTACCAGATCGTGGCACTCAGTGCCATGTCCAGTCTCAGTTTAAAAACCTCCAGGGATGGGGAATCCACCCCCTCTCTGGGCAGCCCATTCCAATGCCTGAGCACTCTCTCTGCAAAGAATTTTTTTCTGCTCTCCAACTTCAATTTCCCCTGGCAGAGCTTGAGCCCGTGCCCCCTTGTGCTATTGCTGAGTGCCTGGGAGAAGAGACCAACCTCCACCTGGCTAGAACTTCCCTTCAGGAACAAGAGGGGACTGTATCATCCTCTGATTTAGGATTCAGCTGGGGCTCAGTGTTTCATGCAGCAGCTTCCTTAGTGTTGGCTATTCTGCAAGGAGGAAAATGTCCTACATTTGGAATAATGAAGGAGCAAAATCAACAAAATATCTCATTTTAGATCAGGTTTTAACTTGCCGTGAAGAATGTTTGGCTTTTGGTTGTGATGTCCAGGTGTTAGAAAGATAAATTATTCATCAGTAGAATTGTCTTGTTAAAGTTTAGAGCTTGACATGCTTGAGTGATCTCAGACCTCGGGATGTGAGCTTGGAAGAAGGACATACTACTGATGGGGGACACAAAGAATGCAGAATTTACAGGCCACAGGGACTTTTATCAGAACTCCCAAGGTGAGGGAGAAACTAATAAAGCCAACCCAGCAATTGTTCTGGAATCAGCTGCAACTGGGTAACAGGTAATTTTGGCAGGGAAGAGTGTGACCTCTAACTCACAGAGCACAACCCAAGAAACCCACTGACCCAAAAGAAGGGAGAGACTGGACATGTGGACTAATTAGCAGAAGAAGTGAGAGAATACTAAGAAGTGATAGAATACTAATTATTAAGACAACTAGATGACTTGTAGCCCATGGACACTGATGCCTTTATTTGCTGAGATGTATAAATAGTGAAAAGTTTGGGCTTTTTCATGCCGGCTTTTGGATTTGCCCCTCAACACACCTTTCTTCAGAACTGAGTCAATCAAATGCCTCTATTCTGTGTGTGGATTGGCCTCTTGCACACCTGTTTTGGCACAACAGTTACACCTATTCTTTGGGTAGAGAAAGAGTAAAACTTGAAGGTTGCTTTTCCCAAAGGTACTTTCATTAATCTTCAGGACACAATCAATATAAGTGTTTTGTTTATAAGCCCATGCATAAAACTGACATAGCTGTTAACGTTTTTATTTTCATTGATTTGATGAGTAATGTGGGATATGGTGCTTTCATAGTGATCCACTTGTTGTTCCTAGTTTAATGCTTTTAATCCAAGCAGATTCAATTTTGTTGAATTTGCTGTTTCTAGAAAAAGTGTATTTTTCTTTTCTTAGTTTCCCACAGATGCTTTCCTCAAAATAGCTACTGAAGCTTCCGATTTATACAGAAGTACTTGATGTTGTCAGTTCCTGTTAGTATGAATTCAGCATATTTGTATTAACAGATGTAGGGTGGGCAACATTAAACCAGTCTAGTTATGTTTCCAGTTATTTATAAATTGCTGCACGGAATGTTTCAAAGAGTGGAAAAATACTAACAAATGAAAAAAGCTGTCTTTATAGTATTCATTTTTAAGCCTTATGTCTAAAGTTGAGTTGAGGCTTCACAAAAGCCTTTACATCACATCTGTAAAGTTGAGACAAATTCAGGAGAGAGCTGTATAATCTGGGTAACCCAAGAGTAAACCATTTCATAATAAGAAATAATCATAAGAAATATCTGTCTTCACTATATCTATGTTGAATTGTTTCTCTGTGCAGTCTAACCCAGATCTCAGTTTTTTGCCTTAGAAATCTTGCGGATGAGAATTTCCTCTTTTGATTGCAGGAAATCAGTTTTCTAGCTTGTCAACCCTGTCCTTTCTTCTGAGTTTCTGTTGCAGAAAAACACATCTCAGGTATCCCAGTATCCACTGGTGCCAATTCCTTTCCTGGTCCTCGCCTATTCTAGTGTCTGCCCATTTTAAGGAACTCTTAGTGCTCTCCACTCTTCCAAACCTTCAAAGTGTGTTATTTCTGTAAAGATTCATTCTTTTACTGTGCATGGAAACATTCACATCTTCACCTTTGTCATCATGTGATTCTTTTGGGGCATTTTCTTAAAGGTCAGAAATACCCTGCAGCTTGAATGGTGCCTGTAGCCTTTGGCATCTCATCTCAACAATGGTACAAGATGACAGGAAAAAGCGTTTAGAGAAGCAGAAAGTGTGTTGAAAAGTATGGATTGGATTTGCTCAGCAGAGAGACTTGCAGGGTAACAGCTCTTCAGTTAGACAGCAGTGTTAGAGCAGAGAAAGGGGAACAGGACAGGAAAGAGACTGTAAGAAAGCATGAAAAAAAATGACCACTGCGTCGTTGTTTGTTTTGGGATTTTTTTCTGCCATGTCGGAGCATTCGCTGAAGAATTATAGAAAAATGATTTGAAAAGAAATTGGATAAATTTACAGGGAGTGGGGTTCTTCAACATTTATGAAACATCATGGTTCCTACCCAGTGTGTGTTTCACAAAGTCTGAAGCTTGCTGATTATTGGGAAGGAGCAAGAGACTGATCCCTGGGCAGCTGTGTTGCACTGAGCATCACTGGGCACAAAGCACTAGGCCAGACAGACTTTGAGTCTGAACGAAGCATGACTGTTCTTAGGGTGTCTGTCATAAGAGTTCCAAAGATACAGAGCTGTTTCTGCCTCTGAGTCATATGAAGGTGATGGATACCTGTCTTGATTGCACTGCAGGCAAGAATAAATAGAGGTCGAGGCACTGGGACCAAGGACTGCGTGGGCTCTGTAAACTATGTCACTTGGCTGAGGAGTGTTTGCTCTTTGCTGGCAAAGCAGCTGATTTCTACAATGGTCCTCTCTGTATATCAAGGAATAGCTTTAAAATTGGACCTCCTTTGAGATACCAGATGTTCTGGCTCTATGTTAGCACTGGCCTCCTTCAATGAAGCATCTTGCATTTTCAGACTAATATTCCCAATGGTACCTGCAGAATTTAATGCAAGATCTCTGGTTCACAGTGCTTATAAACACTAGTGGGATTTATACACATGTACTTATGATTAATAAACCAAGTTATTGGTAATGCTTGTTCTGCTGAGTTGGTTCTATAGCAGCTGAATGGTTAAGAATCACAGAATCATAGAATGGCCTGGGTTGGAAGGGACCTCAAAGATCATCTGCCATAGGCAGGGACACCTTTCACTGTCCAGGTTGCTCAGAGCTCCATCCAACATGGTTTTGAACACTTGAAGTGTTGGGACATCCACAATTTCTGGGGGAAACCTGTGCCAGTACATCACCACCTTCACAGTAAAGAACTTCTTCCTAAGATCTAGTAGAAGCCTATTCTCTTCTCAGTGTAAACGGTCTCTCTCCATCTTTCCTGTGGGCTCCCTTCAGATACTGGAAGGCCACAATTAGGTCACACCAAAGCCTTCTCTTTCCCAGGCTGAACAACCCCAATTCTCTCAGCCTTTCCTCATTGGAGAGCTGCTCATTCCCTCTAATCCCCTTATTTCCACTTACACAACTTACTGAAATGCACAAAGGCAAACAAGAACTGGACACTGGGATTTTCCACAAGGAACTGTCCTGATCTACTCAGTTGTACTGGCCAGGCTGAAAAGTCTTTGTTTCAGAGAGTTTTGAAAATGCCCAGGAGCTATTTTTGAATCATGTTATTCCTAATTCTCAAGGTTTAAAGAGTGCTTTTTTTTTTCCAGGAGTATAATGTGCCTAAATTTTAATAATTTTATGGAGGGTAGCTTTGGAAACTTTTGCTAATCCTATATGCCTAATGTCCCTCCATTTCTGTCAAGGGATTGTTCTCTGCTTTACTCCAAGCCAAAGAGTTAATTTGTGCATGAATTCTGTGTTTACTTTTATTATAACTCTCACCTTTCAATTTACTAGGGCATGAATTGACTTTCATGGGATGAGGGGAAGGTGTGGGGTGTGCAGTTTCCCAGGGGCTGGATCTGGAGTTAAGTAACTTCAAAGATATACTTGAAATGTTGACCTTCATAGAAGAAAATTTGAAACTGTGACCTTAAGGCCAGTGAATACCTGAAACTGGAAGGAAAAGAAGAAAACCCACAGTTTCTTTGAAATGTCAGAGTTTTGCGGATCTAACTCTTCCTAATTCTTAAACTCTTAGAACTAAATGTGTAGTGCCAAATCTGACTTTGGTTTACCATTCATCTTTGTGTTTATTTTAGGAGCAGAAATGTTTGAATTTTGGTTCTGAACTTTTCCTCTCATGTATTTTACCAGATAGTGCTTTATTCAGCTGAAGTTTAAATCCAAAGCATTAATTCCTGTGTTTTTTGTTTTTCTAAAAATTTTAGCTCCTTAGCAGTTGGAACTAGCTAAATGCCAACCAAACTAAAATAATTAGGGTTTTTTTAACTTACCACAGTAACAAATAATGAATGAAATTTTTATTTTAAGATTTGTGAAGTTGGAAGCTATCATATTTTCCTTTATACTATGTATAACAGTGAAAACTTAAAATATATCCTAATTTAAAATTATAGGAAGTGCTTTCTTAAGCTTTGATGAGCAATTTTAAAGCACCACGGAAGGCATGAAGGGTTCTGAGTTGCTAGAACTGTTACAGAGAGGAGCTGAGGAAAGCTCACTTTGCACATGCCATTCTGCCAGCGTCAGCTTTTATGTGTAAGGATGAGACTTTGTACAAACATGACTAATGAAATTTGGTTATGGTACCAATAGTAACTGTAACTCAATATCCAGGAGTCCCTTGGAGGAGTTACTGTGAGGTCATTTGTGTTCTTAAAGCATCATAAAGTACCAGTCAGATTTAGGGTTTTTTTAAAGGGTCCTTTCTCTTTTCCTCCTCCTTCTCTCCCCGCCAAATTCAGACTTGCATTAGCAAACTTAATGGGTTTATTTTTGAAAAGACGAGTTTGGCTTTGACTTTGCTACTTCACAGTGCATTAATTTAACTCCATTCAGTTTCCCTTCATATTTTAAATCAAATTATTTAGCATAATATGTTTAAAAGCATCCTAGTCCTCCTCCAACTTTTCTCAGTAGCACACAAGGGTGGTGGTTTTGCAGTGCCAGGGTAATACCCAGCTGCCTGCACAGGCCAGTTTAGCTTATTTAGTTAGCTCATTTTCCTCATGGTACTATTGTACCAGTACTGTGCTTCACCCAAGGATGTCCCTTCAGGTAAGGGCTCACAGCAAAATATTGCCTGGTGACTTCAGCAGTTCTGCCATCTACCTGAAATGGTTCAGTGTCTGGTCTTTGTTCAGCTTTGGCTAATCTATATTTCTCTCTAGAGCTTCCCCCTCTGTCTTAATGTGTTGACACGTCAAACTTTCTGGCTGCACATAAAAATAGCCTTGTTTTTACTTGTTACATAATGAATAATAAATGAAAGAAGGGTTCTTTTTATCCTTCTGCCTATTCCAATGAAGCATGTGAAGGGGAAATAGAGTAAGTAGTGCCTGTATTAAGAAATTAATTAAATTTAAGCCATAATCATAGAATTAAAGAATGGTTAGGATTGGAAGGGACCTTTAAAAGACCATCTAGGTCCAACCCTCCTGCCGTGGGCAACGACACCTTCCACTAGACCAGGTTGCTCAGAACCCCATCCAGCTTGGCCTTGAACATTTCCAGGGATGGGACAGCCACAGCTTCTCTGGGGAACCTGTTCCAGTGCCTCAGCACCCTTGCAATAAATAATTTCTTCCTAATATCTAATCACAGAATCACAGACTATTCTGAGTTGGAAGGGACCCACAAGAATCATCGAGTCCAACTCTTAAGTCAATGGCCCACAGAGGGGATTGAACCCATGACCTTGGCATTATTACAACCAAGTACCTACTCTTCTTCAGGTTAAGGTCATTCCCCCTCGCCCTTGTGAAAAGTCCTTCTCCAGCTCTTTTGTAGCCACTTTATGTACTGGAAGGTCTCCCTGAAGCCTTTTCTTCTCCAGGCTGAACAGCCCCAACTCTCTCAGCCTGCCAGATAAATAGGATTTCTGGCTGGGTGGCCCTGGAGCATCCCGTGTAAGTAGTGTTCCTTAGGCAGTCATTCTAGTGATCATCAGGAATTCTGCTCCCAGCAGCTGTGGATGGTTATTTAGGACTGAAGATTATTTTAATGAGAGAGTTATGGCAGGTTCTGAAGGGCCAGGATCCAGTTCTGTATTTATAACTTGTGTAGCTGATGGTGAATCAGCAGCTGTGTCCCTGTGGGCTGTCTGGGTACAGGAGAGCAGGTGGCTGGGGAGAAGCAAGGTGGGAAACAGCAAGGGAGGAAATTGTGCCCATTTCTTCATTCCAGGGCATCTTGCAGCTGAAGAAAACTGGAGGACTTCTGAGGCTTACCCAAGGCGCTTCATATTTCATTATACCATTAAGTACAAAGCAATGTAATGCTTGAATTTGAGTATTTAAACAGTTTGCAAACATGTGTTTATTCTTCGCAGGAAAAAAAAAGTTGTTGGTAGTTAATTACTACCTGTGTTTGCTAAATGTGAGACGAATTTGTAGGCCACAGACAAAATCCAAAGATCCAAATTTTTAGAGTGCTTGTCAAAACCCATACCCTCTCCACAACTGATAAAACTGGCAACCTCATTATTAGGATCAACCTTGGAAAACCATCTGAGTTGCCTAAATGTTAACATTCTCATCTCTGGACAGCTGCTGGTTCGAGCCAGCCATGAAAGATTCAAATTTAATTAAAGCTTTTCCCAATTCTGAAGGGCATCTTGTTCATAGTGAACATGTCTGTACAATATTATGTTCTTTTGGACCCGGTAAGCTGTAGTTTTACAGTCAGAATGTAGGTTAAGAAATTTGCAAGGGATATTGACTTTAAGCACAATAGTCCTACCAGAGCTTTTTCATTTTATTTGAAATGCAAATCTCAAAACTGGGACTTATAGGATAAAACCAGCTTAGCAAAATAAATTTAAGGGATTCAGACCACTTTGCTCTGTCTGCACTTCCTGGAAGATCTCATTACTTAGGTAATTATAACAAACAGGGTTGCAGTATCTCTATGGGCTGAGCTCTAAATTAGTATGAGTGTGTGGCTTAGAAGGGATGATAATAATTTAGGCTTAATAGTAAAACTTTGTCTATGAATAGTGAGGAATTTTTACTGATCAGGCAAAAAAGTAACTTATTTTCTTCCTAGGGACCTCAAAAGGGTAAGCAGATTGGTTCTTGTATTTTGCTGGTATATAAATTAATCTAATAAATCCTGAAGGTTAGAATTTCCTAATATTAAAGTTTGTACTATAATGTTAGAAGTAATTTTTGTTCAGTCTTTACCAAAGCTGAAAAAGCCTCTTTTTTGCCAAATATATGTATATTTTACACAGTTAAGTAAGTCTTCGTGTTCTGCATCTGTTGATGTCATTCAGGAATGAAACCCATAAAAGGAATTGTAATCAATATACCAGCAAATAGATGGATCCTGTCTGAGGGATTCATACAGGTGTCTTTCTATTTAAGAATACTTGAAAAACAATCCACAGTTGCAGATATTTCTGTAGAACTAGATGAGAAATGGTAACTGAAAGCACAGAAGATCTAATGAGCTATTCTCATAATATTGCTCAGAACAGTCAAGCTGTAAGAAGGGAGTGTCTGGGAAAGTGAGACTTGCCTGGAGCACAAGCAACAGGTCTGTCTAGAAAAAGATGTTAAGCCAGTAATATTACATTATCGCTGTGGAGCAAAGAACATTGCTTTTATTAGTAATTTGCTGTTTGATTAGCAGGTTTTACTCTAGCTTAGTGCAGTTAAGCAGAAAATACACTGGGGTACTGGTGAGGAAACAGGCTGTGTGTGGAGACTGGGAGGACACAGATTTACTTCTGGTGGTTGTTTTCAGCAAAACTTTCTGGATTTTGTGGATGTCTTGATGGAAGACTTTTCTTTAAATTTT
Organism: Pithys albifrons albifrons; assembly: GCF_047495875.1. Lineage (NCBI taxonomy): Eukaryota > Metazoa > Chordata > Aves > Passeriformes > Thamnophilidae > Pithys > Pithys albifrons. The sequence goes on along the minus strand of NC_092463.1, from coordinate 56,648,163 downwards.
CAAGTTTGTAATAGAGTGTATCAGGGTTTTCTGTACCTTTGTCACTACAAGTGGTCAAATACAAGATATACCTGAAGGGAAGTTCTAGCCAGGTGGGGGTTGGTCTCTTCTCCCAGGCACTCAGCAATAGGACAAGGGGGCACAGGCTCAAGCTCTGCCAGGGGAAATTGAAGTTGGAGAGCAGAAAAAAATTCTTTGCAGAGAGAGTGCTCAGGCATTGGAATGGGCTGCCCAGAGAGGGGGTGGATTCCCCATCCCTGGAGGTTTTTAAACTGAGACTGGATGTGGCACTGAGTGCCATGGTCTGGTAAAGGGACTGGAGTTGGACCACGGGTTGGACTTGATGATCTCAGAGGTCTTTTCCAACCCAATCGATTCTATGATTCTATTCTGTAAAAATATTAGATGTTTATGGAAATGGTAATCCTGCATTTCTTGTTGTAACAACAGCCATGCTTACAGCACAAATAAGAGCATGGACTGCAGTATAGAAATAGAAACTCTGTGCTATTTTTGGTATTTTCGCCTCTTTTCCCCTTCTGATTTGGAGCCAGCCTGCTGTCCTGGCTTAGCAGCACAGCTGGTGGCCATGCATGTGTGGGGGAGTGGCTGGTGGCCACATCCGCCAAGGCACAGGGTGGCCCTGCTGCCTCTGTGGCAGCTGCTCACGTGGGTGGATTTCCTGTCACTGAGGTGATTATTGCTGGTGTTGTGGCTGCTTTGAACTAGAGGAAGTACTGCAAGGAAGGAGACTCACTGCACCTGAGAATCAGAGATCCCTCAAGTCTTTAGTGGCGTGGAAATATGACAGCAGAAGGTGGAAATTTCCCCAAACTGACAAAAGGAAACAGCAGAATCAGAGAGAGTGTCCATAAAGCTCACATGTGCAAGTGTTCTGAAATTTAGGTTGATATCAGCTGACTTCATCCTTTTCCAGATTATTCTGTGCACAATTTTCGTTATTTCTGATACCATTAAATGAAATATTTGCATGACTTGTATTTTGGTTAAATTCAGTTGCATTTAGCATTGTTCATACTTAAAAGATTATTTTGACAAAAATGGAGAGTCCAGAACCAACCATTGATTTACATTAATCTTTGCCTTGGGTGACACTAAAGATAACACATTCTCATATTACTCTTCAGATCAATGTGATCTGAAGTTAGATAATGGCTTACCCATTATGACAAGCTATAAATGGCAGAGTTCAAATTAGAACATTGTAGTTTCTGACTCATTCCTGCATCTGTCTCTCTGGATAGTGGGGTTATGTATGTTGACTGGAATGGACATAGGACACTGATAACACAGAGGTTATTAATAAATTAGCTTTCTTTGTGTATATTTCACCAGTACCATGGAGAAAAGTCTGTATCTCAGGAGAAAAGTCTGTCTCAGGATTCTTAGTTTGCAAGAGAAGAAAATAATTTCTATTTGATAGTACAAATTTTCATTGAATCTTGTTTATTACTGAGACTGAACATTGGTTGTGATGCAGTAATTTGGATTCAGCTATAAGTGTACTTTTAAAGATTGATTTTTTTCCCTGACAGTCTCACTGAAAACAAAAATGAAAAAGATTTTATTTTCAGTCTGACTTTATCCTGGTTGCTGATTCTACATTTTAGTATTTAGTCAGGCTGCAGCTGAGAGAATAAATGTGGGTAGTGTAGCTACTGGATGAACACAGTACAAGTCTGTGTGAATTGCCATTAGAGATTATTGTAATATTTATTTAAATTCAAAATACCTGAATTCTTAGCATAAGTAATCACACGATAAATACAGATCAGTGACATTTCAGTAGCACTGGAATAATCAGCCCTACAAACTGTTGCCTGTGCACTTATCTGCAACCTGAGTCATTTGAAGGGTCATCTCTATCCATTGTCAGACAGGTGTCTTTTGTGATGCTTAGAAACCAGTGAAAATTGAACAGTTTTTAATCACAGATCTTAAATCTTACTGTATCAGAAGACTGAATGTCAAAAGAGTGAATTGCACCCTTCATGGAAGAGAAATCAAAATACCATGACCCTTTGTAGGCTTTGCCAGCAGTTTGAGTTGTGTGTTAGAGCACTGTGAAAATCATGCATGAGCCCCCTGTTCCTCGCTGTGTGGGCACTGCTCTCATGCCTCAGCAATGAAGGGATGTGCAAAAGGGCCTTATTTCAGAGGGAATTTTCTCACTGGCAGGGAAATGGGCTGCATAAATTCTTTCATCCTCTGAAATGTCATCTGTTGACGTCAGTGACTGCGACTTGACTAAGAGTCCAGCAACACCAACTCACAAGCAGAGACTAATTTTGGAAGATTTTGTTTGTTCTCCTTAATGTCAGATGGTAACATGAATGTATTTAGTCCTATTTTAAAGACCCAGCAGTAACTTCAGAAAATTCAAACCTGGGGCATTTTTATTATTTGAACAGAATGAATTGTATTTTCAGTGTCACGAAAGAAGTGGTGGAAAAACTGAATAGGGACATAGAAGAACTATTTCAAAATTATCTTTAATCTTAAGGCAGCAATCAAAAAAGGAGTGTTCCTACAGAGTTCTGTTTTTCCCCCAGGTATGTTTTTCCCCATGTCTTCATTCCTTTATTGAACCCAAGTCAATCCTCTCTTTTTCCCACAGGTTGAAATGCACTGAACTTTGAATCTAAGGGACATCTCAGCCTTACAGTATTGGAGATTGTTTGGTTTTGTTTTCCTTGTTTTAGTAAAGTCTCTTCAAGAAATGATTCAACAATGAATTAAAACCTTAGAAATCCCAAGTCATCTATAGGAACAGTTTGGTTAGTTTTCTTCTTACTAGGCTGTATTTTTGCTGGCATGGACTTTTGTGTGGCTTAATTTATAATGTAACATACTTTTTCTGTCAGGTTCTTTCATGTAATACACATGGTTTTTCTTGTCTTTTCAGTAGAAAGATCTGAAGAAATCTCAGATGATGGCTTCTGACGCCAGTCATATGCTGGAGGCAGCTTTGGAGCAGATGGATGACATCATTGCAGGTATAATAATGCTCTCTTTTATACCATAGTATTTTGAGATTTAACTGTGTTTGTCTTTTTTTATTTTTTTAATAATTATTCTCAATTTATCAAGTTCTCTGACACGCAGATTTCCCTACTGACACTCTGGTTCAATAGTTATGTGAAGAAAATTAAAAGTAAAATAAAGCAAGGAAATGTGCAATTCCCCTTAGACATGTGAATATTGAAGTAAGAGAGATTTACTTTGCTTTAATGCTGTAAGGCAGCTTAAACATGTCTTCATGTGGTAACATTCCATGTTGTAAATGTTAACAGTTTTTTATTTCAGTGTGTCTTTAAAAACAGTTTTCACCAAGTCTTCTGGTTAGCTGGGTAGGATATATCTATATTTTACACACACAAGCACATACAGATATTAAAAATATACATAATTTTCTTGATTTATGATGTATATATTCAAAATAGTTTGCCCAATAATTATCTTCACAGCCTAATGAGTTAGAATATATGTCTTCTCATTTACATTTACATCCAGAAATGGAGCTAAGAATTGTTTCTTACACAGCAGTCCACTAGACAGGCATATGATGCAAGACAGGATTTGCTGTCTTTTGGTGCTCTCACAGTAAGGCAATTAAAAGATTTTCTCCCAACGTTACAGCTTTCAAGGAGAGAATTTAATTTGTGTGGTGAGGCCTCAGTAGCCTTGGGGTTTGTGCTCACACACCGTTCAGTAGGAGCTCCTGAAAGGAGTGTCTGGGCAGGGCCCTGTTCTCACTTGTGCACAATGGGAAAGAATTCACTAAAGCTTTAGAAATCTAAATAGTGACACCCATGCTGTGCCTTCCTCCCTAATGATGAAGACAATGACATCAGCCTCTTGTTGCTGCAGTTGTGCTTCTTCCTCATCTTCTTCCTGCTCTTCAAAGTAAATCCAGAGACTAATATGGAGCTTCAAACATCACCACAGGACTGGCCATGATTAGGCTGGATATCATTATCCAGGATTTTTAGTTTAAAGAATCTCTAGTTTGGGGGATTTTTTCTCATCCACATTTGAGTCTTCACTTTATTTTAAATGTGCAAGCTTTAACAGACTGCTAAGATATACAGAATTTTAAGTGTGAGTATGTGGTAGATACAACTTCACAAATAACTTTTCTCACTGGTGGAACAAACAGGAAAAAGTAGATATATATTCCCTTCTCCCTTCTGTTTCTGAATGCAAAGCTTTATTCAAAGAAGATTTTAATGCACAGAAGCTAATTGGGATTTTACTTTTTCACCCCTTACAAAGCACATAGATAGTCAGGGAATCATTGAACTTCCCTTAAATGTCTAAGGAGAGAACAAGTAAATCAAGTCCCAAACCATAATTCATGAACTAGGGAACTGTAATATTTTTTTAGCCACTGCAGACCTTTGCTGTTTCATGCTGTAAAGGCACCAAAGCAGCATGGATGGCCATGTCCCTTTAATGGTGATTTAAATGTGCTCCCAAATCCCCTGTGTACATACAGAACTCAGTGTCTGTCTTCAGTAGGGATTTATACACAGCACAAAAAGGATGCACTGATGATTCCATTTTTCAGAAAAATCAAGAGAAAAGGAAAAGAGTCATTGTATTTAAATTGATTTTCAGATTAGTCACTTCTTTTTTCCCAGGATCTGTCAGAGTTGTGAGGCTGATTCTGGGTAAGACAATAAATGTTTAGTGTTGAGTGTTGTTTCCATGCTATGGAAATATATCCACATAATATGTGGCATAAATGATTAAATGGCAATATATGACTGCCTAAGAAAATCACATGTTATTTTCTAAGTTTCATGCTTGGAAAATAATTGAGGTTAGACAATTGATTTTGTTTGTTTGTTTTTACTATTCTTTTCCACACACCTTGTTTTCAGATTTTTTGCTCCATAATATTTTAGGGTTTAATCTTGATAAATAAGGAATAAAATTAAGTTGTTCAGGCTCCCAGACAACATCCCCTTTACCTCTTTCACTGAGTTGTCGTGACAGTGGAGACAGTGATACAGAGAAGCAAAGCAAATGCTGGAATAACTACTCTGTGTGAATCAGCTGATGCAGGTCCTGGTCACAGGTCTTCTGTAGCGGTATTGGTGATCAAGCTCCAAAACAAAAGGGATGCCATTGGTGTGGAGTTTGTTTCCACAGTTCATGGGTGGGTCAGAGGCAGATGGGCAACCTCTTCAAGACAGTTGACCTTACGGCTTTCCATTACCTCCATTTTTAGTCTGGTGCCCACTGATAATCAGTGTAACATTGAAAACAGGCTTATGTAAATGTGTCTAAGGGGAGAAGAACCAAGGTATTTCCCAGACAATACATCTGTCAAGTCTCATCAATGTTAATTGAATGCTTCCCATATGATTCAGAATTATATCTACCTGTACCAATAGAGAATCATATTACTTTATTTTAAGCCAGATTGAGTTAAGTCTGTTGTGGTTGTTCTCCTCTAGCTGATATTTTGTGTGTTCCAGAACTCCTTCCTGCGTATTCTGGTATGGTTGAAGGACCAGATATATCGTCTGGAGTCTATACTTGGATACAGTTATTATCCCAATTTGTCTCAAATTGAGGAGCATAATGATTATGCAAGTTTGAGTCTCTCTAATTCAATCCAGTAAGATGCTGTATGCAATCTGGACAGGGAGTGGAAAACAGGAATGTTCTCTTGTCCTCTATGGTGAGAGAACAAATAAGGTAGAAAACTCCGACAGAAGGATAACTGGAGGAGTGTCATGAAACAGACCAGTTTTGATATTCTTCTAACTGCAGATTTATGTATACCATATTTGCAAATATTGGAAAAATCATCTATACAAATGTAGCCACTCTTAGAGTCGACTGGAAACAGCAAAAAATCAAATGTTAAGAGCTTGTGCTATGGCAGTTCACTGAATCCAGACTCCATGGACATCTCTGCCTAGTACTGAATTCAAAGACCAAGGCTAAACTTCTTGACTGATGTAAACTGATAAAAAAAAAAGCTGATTAGAAAAAAGAGCACTGATGTAAAGCTGATAAAAAAAGATTCTTCCTTTGGAATGAGGCCTAAGTGGGTACTAGGAGAGCCATGCTCTTCTCTTGGCTTCAGAAACATTGGCTTTAGGCACGGAATTAGCATGAATCCCTATTTTAGAGAAGTAATTACAAGTCCACAGATGTATATTTGGCACTGGTTAATTTTTGAAGATTGAATATATATATATATATACACACATACACTCAAAACCAGCATCCTCTCTGTTAAATGAGAAAACATTTCTGATTTCTTTTATTTGCCATAGTGATTATTAAAATACAATTTTGTGGTCTTGCCCTCTAAGGTAGGAACTGGGCATGCAAATATATATAAGAAATATTTACAGATTTGCAGTCCTACTTTAGCCTCCTAATTCTGAAAGTCATATCCCTTGCTCCAAATGTTGACACCGCTCAATGTGAGTCTGATGAGTCCAACTAAGTCTCACTGTAGACTGTGCTCCTCAGTGCAATACAAAATGTTTTAGTGTTTAGAGTGCATGAGAGTAGGATTGTGAAGCGAGATTAGCAAATTGAATTTCACTGGGCTTGATCAAATTTGACAGATAGGTCAGTGTTCCCAAGTCTTTTATGCTCCAGTACCTCTGTACTGATAACCCGCCCTCTTAGCTACATAAATTAGGCACGCTAAATGATTAGCCTTATTTGACTAAAATAGCAAAAAGGGCTAATGTGATTGTCAGTGGCCATGACTTATCCATTAGCTGGAATGACTTGCACTCCAAACAGAGGCTGCCTCTAAAGAAAGCACCTGTATGTCAGATCCAGCTACACATTCTTTATTTGAGGCGCAGGACTTTGGCATTGATTCCCTCTGAAGTTTAACCAAGTCACTACTCTTCCTTTTATTCAGCTAGTACCCATTTATTAAAATTTATTTCTTTATAGGATTGTAGATTATTCTTATTTTACTTTGTAATATATCCTAATGAATTAAAATACTTTTTGTTTTATGTGTATTTTGTATCAACCTGCTCCTCTCTGTCAATACTTTGGGAATCCTTAGTTTCCCTCTGCAAATAATGACCATAATTGTAAAGACAGAAAAACTCCTGTCACAATATTATAGTCTGCTGCAGCTCCAGTGAATTCTTCAAATTCACCAAGTAATCACTGTAATTATTGAGTTTCTTTTTAACCAGAGCTCCTGCAATTATTGCTTACTGGAAAATAATGAGAAAGTTAAATGTGTTACCACATGAGTGCATACTAATATTCCAGTATTAGCACTGCAAGATTAGAAAGTAAATATAATTAAAATGTTGGGGAAGAAGTTGTGCAAGAAGTACAGTTGTTTGAATTCCCTTTTCTTGAGGTGGCAGAATGCTGATGTTCAGTTCATGACTCTGGCTTGTGTGCTCCAAACCCAACCACTTCCCACACCCTTCCTGAAAAAGGGGCCCTTTAGAGTTACCTGTACTTAAGAGATGAACAAGTTTTTTATTCAAGTTTAATATATTCCCTTTATGGGATATACCTGCCAGAATTTGGAGAAGGATCTGTTTGTGGGGTTTTTTTCTTTTTTTTTTCCCTTTATTGTCTGCCCCATCATAATTTCACCATGAAGACAATACAGTTTGAGTTCCAGAGCTATCCTATCATCCTCTGTGTGTCAGATTACTAAATCACTGCTGATTAAGTGATTGGAACTTGGATTCTAAGTGTAGGAGTGGACAAAATATACTGACACTCATTTGAACCTCTTTGGATGAATTTTAGGGTTTGTGAAATAAAGTTTTCACTGAGTTCCTATATAAATAATAGGAAATGAAAGTATTTCCTCATGACCTCATCTGTTATCCATGAATAGTCATGGATCATCACAGGATTCATTCAGTCTCCAGCACTTTAACTGGAGAAGATGGACACGTCTGAGCTGCTTCATAAGGGGCTGAAACGGTCCAGACCAGACAGAGAGCACTTAATCCTGGTTTTTGTGGTGTGTGTTGGGGGGTGCTGATGGATCTTATTTGAAATATGCTGAATGACATGCAGATAATGGCAGTACAAGCCTCTTGTGACTGTAGGATGACTAGAGAATAGCTTTTATTTAGTCTTCTCTATTTGTACACTTCCAGATGGCTGTATTTTTTTATCACTTATGTCCTACTCAAGGTTCACAATGTTTTCAGATTCAAAATCCAGTTTCTATAGTAAGGGTGTATAACTTGTTTATGGTTTTAATAGGAATCTTTGTAGAATTTGTTTTAGAGCACTGAACTGAGTGTACTCAAAATAATGATGAAACAGAACAATTTAAATAATGAGCAATTTCTTTCATTATGGCTCAGGATTGAGCAGAAACAGCTGCAGTGGTTTTCTTGTATTTTCTAAATAAATTGTAATTGTGTTAAAAGGCTGTGCTTCAGTAATGATTAGTGTATTTGCTTTTTATTTTCTGTTCTTTTTCAATCAATAACTCTAGGCTTTTTTTCTGAACAAAAAAGTAATGTATATACTGCACTTGTTTATCTTGTTCCTGCTATGCATTAAGGAAGGTGAGCATTTTTGAAGTTACACTATAATGGCTTTTTTGAACCACAAGTTAAACTGTGTTTATGCATAGATCTTACAGCAATAAAGATATGAAAAGGGAAATTAAATAGGAAATTACTTGAAATAAGATCTTTGGTAGAGAAATTATAAATTCCTGTCATAAGTTACAGAAAAGTTTGTATCAAGAATATTGTGAGGGGGGAGGGGGGGGAAGATAAAAATAGTGACTTTTAACCATCCAGGAGGTTAACCTCCATTAAAGGGGAATATATAAAAATTTAACACAAATACTTAGGGTTTCTAATTTGTAGCTCTTTATAACACTTCTTCTAGCTTGTTTTAGGTGCTGACATTAATCTTCAGATACTTCAGAAAAGCTAATCAGTTAATTCCTTAGATGCCAACAGTAACAGATTTATAACAATTAAAAATATTTGAAAACTTTAAAAACCCAGCAGTTGGCTGTCTTTGTATTTATTCAATTCATAACTTTCCATGTCAGCTCTGTGTGATCTTGCTTTTAGGTCTGTTATCAACATGTGGGACATGGCCTCAAAGGGTGCACACACTGCAATAACCATTACAGACCTTGGTGACCATGTTCTGTAGGGCCTTTACACGTGTTGTGGCCTCCGAGTTCAGACCTTGCCTAACTGTTCAGGGCAGTTTTGATCAGTGTTTTAAGAGCATGTGGAAATCATGGCAACTCACAAGCTGATTTGTGCATGGGCAGCGCTGGCTACTCGTTCCTTCCCCAGGGTTGCCAGAGCAACCTGAACTTTGGAATTTCCTCAGTTTTGAGTGCTTAACCTTGCAAGAGGTCATTGGAGCTGTTTGGGCTACTGTCCCCAAATATACTCTTACCCCCCTAACCATAGTTTCTCACAGCTAGTGGGATAGAGAGTGAAGGCTCTGAATCCTGTGTGATGGATTCCCACTGCAGACAGGGCAGTACTGCAGAATCTTTTGGAGCCGAAAGCAATGAGAATTTATTTTCTAAACACTTAATGATCATCTACAAAAATAGATGTTCAAAGTTGTTTTGCATAAGGGAATTTTTTTCTTTGAATTTACTTATCAAGTTGACTTCCCTTGCATGTGTTCCTCCCTTTCCAGAAAAACAACAAAACTAGAAGGTTTCTTGAAAATGAGAGTTTAAACTAATTTGAAATGGAAAAATATTTATATATTATATATATGGAAATATATAATATTTCTGACTGTAGATAAACTGTTCTGTCAGTTCAAAACAGCAAAATTTCTGTTACGTCCCAGACACCCACATGAACTTACCTAAACTGCAGTACTGGACTACACACAAAGCAAAATCCACACATCACAGCGATTTGTCTGAAGTTTTGAGGAAGGACTGAAAAGAAACAGAAACATAAATATCTGCAGACACAACATGTAGCAAAGAAAGGCAGGGAAACCATGAGGTCCATAACCCCATGGGACTGACAGTCTGATACACAAAGGTTCTTTTGTGGTTTGTATGATGTGATCTGTTTTTCAGCACATGAGTGAGTCAGTTGTTTAACAGGCAAGTGAACTGATTTCAGAGACTTAAATTTAAACAGGCGTGAGATCTTTAAATTCAAAATCATATCTTTTCCACTTCCTACTTAAAGGCAATGAAAATGATTTGAGAGTCTTTTTAAAAATCAAAATAGTGTGATCTTTATAAAACAAGTTGCCTTTATTTCCTCACAAAAGGATGTTCTTTTTACCCCTATACACACAGAGACTAGTTTTTTTTTCATGAAATAGTATTCATGTTACCAGTAGTTTACTACTGCTTACTATAAACAATTACGGATTTTGTACTAAAAAGACATATTTGTTTTCTAACAACACTGTTTTACTTAGACTATTGGTTACACTGGCTCTAAATACACTCCTTTTTTATTTGTAATTTAGGAAAAAAGAGAGAAAATTTCTGCAAGTATTTTTTATTCTTTGCCTTTAATAAATGTTGAGCCTGTTTTTCCTGTGCAATGGAGACTCGGCCTCAAACCTCCATGATAGCTGCATAATCCCTCTTTATCACCAGCTGTAAGGCTGCTTAGCTTGTGTTTCTGGACAGGAGGGATCCTTTGGTGGAGCTGTGTATGCAGTACCTAAATATGTTGCACATCCCAGCATCTATAAGCATAGAGTAGGAAAAAAAAGTCGAGTAATTACATACTGAATTTGCATGAGAAGTTATAGGCAGTTCTTGAAAGTTGTCTCAAAGTTTCCACGTGGGATTGTTCTTAGAGCTGAGTGGAAAATCATCTGAGCTGCATGAAACTTGCATCTGAATGTGGTCATTAACGTTTCTAGGCTTGGAAATTTTTTCCTAGGGCTTCCTGCTAATCCAGCTTAATAGTTACTGCTCTCTGTAGTTAAAGATGTAAAAGCAGAGATTTGAGGAGAAGTTAATACAAGCTGTGATTCAAAACATAGCATTTGTGATGTATTTTGCATTACAGTATTAGAGGAAAGGATTGTGTGAGCTGCCTCTTCACTCATTTGACAGAAGGCTTAGGAACAAGGAGGCTGAAATATGTCCCATCCAGACCTTACTACTAGTTTACATAAGTTCACATTTTCAAGGCTGTCTTCATGAGAAAAAGAAAACTGTGCTTCAAAGAAAATTACACTTTTGTAGTCTTGGAGGAGAGAGGAAGAACTTGGACAACCTATTTGCTCGTTGAGTAAAAATTCAGGTAAAAAAGTGTTCTCTAGCAGTGTAATAATTGACTGAAGGGCCAGACGAAATGTGTGTTTGTAGCTTTATTTTAACCTCTGTTAGTCAGATATCAAAGTTATTAATCTTGAGTATTTCAGCTTTGCAGAAAGTCATCCTCACCCAGCACAGAAGTAGTGTCTGGGTTTTGCTGCGGGGCTTTTGTTGGTTTTTGCTGGTTTCTGATTTAAAGGAACCAGCAGTTTTAGAAAAACCTCTTCGTAACCCGAGTTGTGCATTACCAGGATTTTTTTTAAACTCGGCCGGTTTTAGAGCAAAAACACTGAGATGATAAGGATGGGGGGGATCAGAAGCTGAGGTGCAAGGGAAAGTGAGAGATCAGGCACTGTCTGCTGCTGGAGGAGATTAAAGCTGTGTGATGGATGAATGTATAGAATATAAGCTGAGTAGAGTACATTTTCAAACTGGCCAGGCTTTCTTCTTCTTTCTTTACTTCTGCTTAGTAACTTATTTTTGCAAGCTACAGGTAGTGCTGTTTTCAGAATACGTTATGTATTTGCCCAAAAGGAATGTTTCTTTGAAGCCATTCAGCTAATTGCTTAGAACTTTGAAATAAAAATGTGCTTTAATGGTCAGGGTGTAAGAAATGAGTAACTTAAAAGTTGTTTTCCTTTTGGTATTACTTATTTTATTCTTTCTGCCTACCTCCAATGTGCAGCTACATTTAATCTTCTTCATCCACTGTGTGGGGAAGCCAGAAGTGAGCTACTTGGAATGTTGTAGTTTCAACACTTTTCCCCCCTTTCTTTCCTACTCCTCTAAAGTGGACATTTATGGTGATGAATTGTGTTCCAGTAGTACACTAGGAAACCATGGTGTTGAGTATTATATAAACATCATGACAAAAGATTCCCCTGTGTCCTGTTTACCTCTGGAAAAAAGTGAGGCACAGGAAGGCTGTGACTTGCTCAAGAAAAAAATGAGTCTTTTTCCAAGAGTTCAAAACTGTGCTCATTTTTCCTGAGTATCGATAAAATTCTCATGCTTGAACTGTGTTCTTCCCCTCTTCAGTTATCTATAATAAAGCTACACACGAATTAATTGCAGTTCATGGTAAAGTATATTGGTAACACATAATGTTCTGTTTGCTCTGTGGCATCTCTTTTTTTTTTTTTTTTTTTTAGAAGGACATGCAAATTCTTACTGTCTGGTGCTAAAACTGATGCAAAAGAAATATAATTATTTACTCCTACGCACTTCTGTTTTTCAGGGTGTGTTCTTGTCCTTCTGTTGAGCAATACAGTTTCCTACTTAATATAAAACTACATGGAAAACAAATAAGAAAGCAAGCCTGGGAATCATTTGAATTTTAGCAGTAAACCAGAAAGCTTTATGAATTAAAATACTGAGTTGAACTCTATTTCTGCATTTCCTTACCTAGTATAAAGTGTATTAGTTGTTGCATCCAGAGGCGTTCATTTTCCATTTCATCTTGAAGAATAAAAGGCACTGCATTAACAACTTATAGCAAACCAGTTTTAAAGTAATCTCATCTTGCAAAATGTGAGGCTGATTAGAATTTTGCCAGTCTCAACAGTCAGCTGGAGAGCCTGGGATAATTCAACCATGCATATGGAGTATGCCCAGTGCCAGGAAATCACATCATTCCTGACTGGCCCTGCCTGTGCTCCAGCACTTAAGAATATTTACCTTCACAGATCTGAGTTTCTTACTGGTGACAATTCTTTCACTTGCCAAGATTAAAGACTGTGAGTTTATTTTGTGTTCCCTGGTGTTTTGATAGACACAAACCAAATAAAGGCATGCTGAAATGTGAGAATTTCACTGTCACTAAATCTTCCTATAGCATTTCAAATTATTTTCTGTAGAAAATACTTTTTTCCAGCTATGTTATATCACGATAATCTAAGGATGGAGGCAAGTTATAGATACATAGTGAGACCTCTAGACTGGTGAGCAAAGATGTTACCAGTACTGCCCTTAGGAAAATCACAGTGGTGTGTATGGTATGGCTGTATATTTAGCTATATAAGATACCTACCAACTATAATTAACTGAACTCCTGCACAATAGTTGTAAGTTGTATTTGGCTTTGATTTCATACCTGAAGTATTGGTTGTGGGCCTGAAAGTTTGATTGTGTGGAGTTTTGTTTGTTTGTTTCTCTCTTGTGTATAAATAAAAAGTACTCATGTAAATAACATGAAGAACTCCAGAGAGGAACACTCCCTTCAGTTCTTCTCATTCCATATCTATTTTAAATCATCAGTTCATTGAAGGGGTAACTACCAAAGGTAATTATGAAATACCTTTGAATCCTGTCTCCTTTTCTAGTGTGAAAAGTACTTGCTGAGCAAAAGATAGAATAAAAAGTATCATGTAGTTTTCCAAAAGAAAGAGTGAGAGAACTATTTTAAAAGTCCTAAAGCCACAATAACCAAGGAAGCCACATCTTTACAAGTGGCATCAATGCTATTTAAATTGCCAGTGCCATATTTCAGTTTGTGTGCAGATCTCTCAAAAAGTCAGTAGTGAGGCACTCTGGCTGAATGAAGGTTATATGATCCAAATGGCTCTTACACAGCTGGGAAATTGCTATTTCTAGTTGCTGGAGTTTAATATTAATCTGTGTTAGGAAATACATAAACATAAACAAGCTGGCATGAGTGGCTGAGAGCATAGAAATACATAAGAAAATATCTTGTAGTGCTCAAGTGCAGCAAAACAGTTAGTTGATCCTCCCCTTGAAAGGAAGTAATTCAGGAAGACAAGGTTGATTTACGAGGTGAGGTTATCTCCTGTAGCAGTCTTTGTGGCACCGGATATTGAAGAAACTTTATCTTGGACATGGTCTTAGCCAGAAATTAAGATGAGATCTTGCACTTGGGGTATTAAAATAAACTCATAAGCAGCGGAAGTCAGCAGGATCAAAAGGAATATCCTGAGTCTGAAAAGAGGTTAAGAAAATATGAATTACGCTAGCAGTGGAAATGAGCATTGCTTTAAAAAAGAATTAAAAACCTACTACTGAGACTTGCAAAACTTCAGAAATTTCTAGGGATGGTCAGTTTTTCATTATTTAAAACAGTCAACCAAAAAACATGAGCATTATTCAGTAGAATTCAAACCACGCAATTTTTGGCTAAGGTCTGACAGAATACTTCATGTCCCTAAAACAGTGGTTGAAGAAAACCTGGTTAAAAAGATTTAAATTTTCCCAAAAGCTTTGAGTAAAGTTAAATGTTCATGAAATGAGAGACAAAATACTGCCTTTGTTGAAAAACTGAGTGACTTGGGGAATAATATTAGAAAGAAAGGATCAGTTAGCATTTTGGTTACAAGTGCAGAAGGCACTTCAGTGTACTAGGACCTGGATTGTCAGTGTATTCCTGGGTTGTGTTTAGGAATTAGTTGTATATCTGGCTACTTGTGAAACGAAACATTGTGTACAAATGTAGATTGTAGTGTCTACATCGTGGTGGATAAATGACTGTAGCAGGCAAACTAACACTGATTAACGTGAAGTTGTGTGCATTCAAGGAGAAAACTTGAATTCCTTATACATTTATGCATCCTATTAGATATGTCAGCTCGGGAAAACTAAACTTAGCAGATAATTGTCACAGGCCCAGTGAAGATTTTTGTTCCTTTCGTAACTTAAGATGTAAATTGCATTAAACACGGGAGTAAAATAGAGATAGTAAGGAGATTATTATAATACCCTTGTGTCCATCAGTTATGTATGAATTAACGAATACTACGTGCTGTCTGGATCCAGTAAAATGTCAATGATCAAAAACCTAAAAATATCTGCCCCTTAGTTAAATAAAGAGGGGAAATTGAATTGCTTATACCAGAGAGAACATGAATGAAGACATGAGGTGAGTGCAATCTATTATGCACGTGAGGCAGTGAATTGTAAATAAAAACCTGAAGAAGTAGAGCAAATAGAAATTTTCTATCTGACTAGTTCTTAAAGAAACAAAGGGATATTAAATGATACCAAGGTCTGAAGTTCAGGACTGAAATTCAGAATGAATACTTTATTTATTCTGAAATAAGGTAGCTTATTTTAGTGTGCATCTCATTGAAACATGTGCATCTCATTGAAACGTGGGGTATTAAGAAAAAATATTTAAAGATATTAGAATTTGTATTATTTATAATCCTTCTGTAATTGAGGGGGTTTTTTTTACTATGCTTTATGCTGTTAGGAAAATAATATTGGTGCTGGAGGGCTGGCAGAATGGAACTGTTGTAATTTAGAGATCCTTTTGTAATTTAAAGAGCTAACAATGTTTTATTTGCCATTTTTATTGCTAACTTTTGGGAGTCTGTTCTCTGCAGGAGTTTTAAACCTTCTCACAGTCATGTATTTTTCTAGCTCTGGTAACATGATCTATTTTGATCTCTGTTTCTTGTCAAAGGACTGCAGCAGTTGTTCTTACATTGCTTAACGCTGCTTCTATGTAGCTGAGAAGGTAGTGACATCTCATGGTGACCGTGGAAAATTACAGGGGATTTGAGATAAAGTTTGGGCTTTTGTTATTTAACGGACATTGCAAATGTTTTCTAGGTCAAAACTCTTTTTCAATATGCTTGTGCATCCCTTTCACGTTTCATTCTCCACTATCCATGATTTATCTAGAGACTTAATTCAAGTATTTCTAAGACTGAAATACTGATATTGGTCAGTTGAAACCTGAAGTCCAAACATTGTAGTGTTTAGTACCTATGTATTTGTCACCTACAAAGCACTTACATAACGTTGTCTCTCCTGGTGTTCCCTATTTAGGTACAAAGTCAGCTGCAGAGTATGCCAATGGTGGTTATGATATTGTGTCGCCTGCTCCCTCAGTGTACTTGGGCACCTTTCAAATTCTGCATCTCCTGGAAGATCTGAAGATGGCCTTGGAAATGCTGGAGGATCCTCAGGAGAAGGAAGCGCTGCGGAATCAGATCCCCGGCGCCACCGTGGTGTGTCTGCGGGAGTGGTTTGAGGAGAACCTGGTGAGTAGATAGTTCTGCTCTTCCGTTTTGTTTGCATTGGTTTAAGTGTTTTAATGTTGCTGCTTTATGTGCTGATTACCAAAGCAATGCAAATAAGAAGTTGATAAAATACCTCATTTTGTCCTTGATGAGAGAAAAGATGGTAAAGAACTACAAAAAAATGCTGCCTTTTCTGTGGGTTATTTTTTGTTTGGTTTACTTTGGTTCATCCTTTGCTGGAGATAACAAACTTGTAAGGAGTTATAAAACTTTTAATCTTTACATTATCAGTTTGGAATGCAGTGTCATTGTCTGTTGAAGGCACAAATTCACACTGGATGATTCTCCTATCCTTGTCCTTGCTACATTTCCTTTACCTTAATGAATCTCCGAAGTATCTTGCACACCAGGCCGTGCTGGTAAATACAGGAAAGCTGTGGATTCTGGAGGTGAGAGATTTATATTGGGATAGATGGGGAATAAACATTTGGCTGTGGTGGGAAAGGCTGAGGCTTCACAGGTGAGGAGCAGATCTTCAGGCAGGTCCCAAAAGAAGAGAGCCATTTGATAGAAGAGAAGAGAAGCAGCAGGTCCTGCCACAGCACTCCCCTTCAGCAGCTCCCTGGCAGTGAGTGTTGGTTTCCTCATGTGCAAGAGCTACCTGTCACTTTCTCAACATCACAAAAGCTTTCTGCATGAATGGATTTTGTTCTGGGTTTGTCAGTGCATGTGACTTTTATGTAATTTGTCCTGTAGTTTCTGTTTTAGTGTTTACCTTTGGCTGTAGCTGCCCTGTGCTGATTGTCACCTATGCTGGAAAGGCAGCTGCTTTTGTTTGAACTTGTCAGCTATGGCTTGTTGGCATTCTTCACAGTGCAGATCTGTGGCTGGAAATCCTGTTTGAGAGAAAGGAATAAGAATTTGGTACTGGGTTTGGAAACAAAGGGTGTAGGCAATGTCTAATTTGGATCTGTAGTATTATATTTTGGATTTAGATATCCTTATAACCTTAGGTGAGGTCTTACTGAATTCCCGCCGTAGCAGAAACTTTGATGTTTATTTGAGTCTTTATAGTCACTGAAAAATGTCTTTGGTGCATAAAAGACATAAATTTTCAGAGTTGTGCACAATAAAGTGGGCCCTAAACCACCACACTGAGGAGTTTGAATCTGGGGCTCTGCCTTTTGAGCCTCTGTTGCAGAAATACTAATTAAACTCTCTTTACAGCCCTGCAGCAAAGGTAAGCTTTGATGTTTTGGCTCCTCATATTAATCCATATATGTGTATCTTTTCTATTTCATGGGCAACCAGCTAAAACAGAAGCCATAGTTGCCTTTTAGACTTGCAGTTTACTGATGTGCTAAAAGCCTTGTCTACTGCATCAAGAGCAGTATTCATTGAATAAAGTAACTGGTGAGTCTGGATTCAGAGCCAACAGCACAGGGCAATTGGTGGGATAGAGTATCTCTGGTGTAGTATGTTGAGATTACTGTTTTTTAAATATTTTACAGTGTTCCATGTCAAGGGAGGGTAGTGCATTGTTGTTGTGTTTGTTGTTTGAAAATGGATAGAAGTCTGTGTATTTGTAGACCTTTCTCATTTTTTTTTACATGAATAGGTGTCAAAAATATTCCCAGCTTATCCTGATTAGGCCTGCATTAGAAACTAAAGATAAAATAACCAATCTGCTGTTTATTTTAAAACCAGATAAGCATGCTTCTTTCAAGTGTTATTTCATGATTCTTCTTCACTTAAATTTGTGGTTAAATATTGTATTAAAAATCATTGAAGCTGCCATTGTTAATTAAAAATCCAAACAATGTGCCTTATGGATATAATTTGAATATGTGTTTTGGTACTGCCCTATACTGCATTTATGGGAAACCACAGAAAGGGAAGTCAAGAAGATGGCTGGAGACTCGTTCCTGCTGGATAGAGTCAGACAGCAGCATTTACACAGCATTTGGGTTTAGGCAGAAGTTTGGAGTTCCTGATCAGTCAGGACGTTTCTGTGATGAATTACAGATACTAGAGCTGGACTCATCCTCATTCTGTTCCATAGTACCAACTATGGAATTTATCAGACATGAAATATCACCAAGTTGTGTTTGGTGGTTTGATAAATTTAATTTTTTTTTTTTTAAACTGTGGTAACTGTTGTGTTCTTTGGTCTGTCTGTGTGAATAAAAAATCTATGGGAAAATTCAGAAATGCCTAAATGGGAAAACTTTTTACGTATTTCCTACCTGATACTACATTGTTTACATGCCCTTTTAAGAACATCCGCTTTATTCCTTTTACTTATGGAACCCTTGGTGAATTGGTGTCTTCTCAAAGGAAGTGGCCCACCATTTGTGGAACTAAATGTGTGCATTTTGCAAAGGCTGCTTTTATTGTTTCTGTGGTCTGGGCTCCATGAGCATATCAGGTTCCTGAGTTGCAGTATAACTGGGCACAGCAACTCTGCTGTCAGTGCTTGGAGAGAGATGAAGGAGGTTTGACAAAGATAGCACTGAATTTAGGAAGGTTTTTACTATGTCTCATAGAATGAGGATTTTGTAGTTGCTGTAGTTGCACAAATCTTTTGACAAACCTAAACAAAAAAGGATTAATTATAGATTTTAACTATTTAAGGATTCTGCTAGAAACTTCTGCCTCGAAGAGCATGTCTGAAGTGTTTTGCATGACTGCATGATTGTAAATTCCTTGACCTTAAAAACAGAACAGAAAAACTTGGGGATTATCATGGAGAGTTCATATAAAACAAACTTGTGGGTCGTATCAATGCTTCTTGTTAAATATTTTAGTATGGCCAGTGACCACATGACATATCACAAAGCAGGTAGTAATTCCAGCATTAAAAATTAACTGCTGCAGTAACAACTGTATTTGGCTCTGTGAGCTATGAGGGAATGCATTTATTTGCAGTTTCATAACTCTAAATGAACTTCTACATGTGAGTTCTGGTTTTTATTCTATACCTTTTTATGGAACCCTTTTCTGAGTAAAGAGCAACACTACTGTTCTTATACTGTTCTTGTAAGTGTGAGTGGAGCCTCATTGTCAGGATTTCAAAACATGATCTCCCTCCTAGTGGAACATCTATGTTTAAAGCAAGCCACTTCATCATGTAGATTGACTTACTGACCCTTTAAATGCTGATTCTTGAAAACTCATTGGTATTTTCCTCATTATGGAGTTGTTTGGTTTGTTTGGTTGGTTTATTTTGGAAGCCTAACTCAGAAAATCTTCCTAAATATTCCAAATTTGAAGAAGCAGAAGTGGGAAAAGAGCATAAGAAATAGTATAGAAATGTGTGTTAGAGGCATTGTTTTAATATAATGTGATTTGGCTTATGATATATGTTTGTTTTTGTTTCTTTCCACGATCTGTTTTATTGGTAAAACCAGAGATATTTTAGCAGAAACAGAATAAATTCCTTAGATCTTGACTGCTATTTGGTGGTGTTTAAAGTTCAAAAGAGATTCTTCCACTGTGTGTTAAAATCAACGATTTTTTCCTGCACTGTCTTCACAGAGGCTTGGATTTAAAGCAGTAAACAGGAGTTCAGAATTCTGACTTGGTGGAGTTTGTGAAGTTTTGAACTTACTTCAAAGTTTTATTTTAAGCATGTGTTAAAGTGCTCAGCTGAAACATAAGCACTGGTCTCTCTGTTTCGCTTTTGTCCAAGATTCATTTCACAGAGTTATCTGTCCAGAACAGAGGCAGAAAATGCCTGCAGTTCAGGGCACTTCCTTGGACTTGAAAATGGGCTTTTATAAAAGTATCCATAGCATTTTTCAGCAACAGCTGAGTGGGAAGGGAGTATATTCTGAGCCATGCCAGTTAAATGCAGCGTATTTATCTGCTGGTAGATGTGGCTGTGGAACTCAACTGTTGGGAGTCATGATGGAACTAAATATAGCTGAATCTGCCCATTGCCAAGGGGTATTAACACATGTTAAATTGAAAATGGAGCAGTAGAGCCTGCTGGGGACCGTGTAGGAAAGCCGTCATTCCATAAGCATTCATGTTTATTTTTGCCAGCTTGAAACATTAGATGGGTTATGTTTCCTGAGAGTTGGAGTTCAGAGTTGCATGACCCAGTCCTGTGCTGTGCTCCAGCTCCTTTTCAGTGAGTTGATGATGCAAGGAAGCCCTGAACTGGAAGCTTTGATCTTAGAGTTCTCCAGGTGTGTTAGAACCCTTCACAGTCCACAAGAAACAACAGGGCCACATCCTTTATATGTGCAACTGTTTGTGGATACCAGGGAGTGCCTTGGAGCTCATGGAACAGGGGGTGTGGAGCTTGCATGGACTTTCTCTAAGCCAGGCCCAATTTTTTCGGTGTTCTGTGGTTGTTTGGGAGTCAGGCAGACAAACCAGCCATCTCTAGATGTGTCTGCTCACTGCAATACCTCTCAACAGAGGTGGGAGTCTTCTCTGCATGAACAACTAATAGAAGCCTAAAACAGCTTTGCAGTGAGTAGGGCTGATTTGGGTCTCTCTTAAAATGACATGGTCAGATTAGATTTTGGTATTTTCTTTCACCTTTGTAATGATCAGTAATGTTTAACAGGGCCACCTTACACTGCAATGACCAGAAGTGCTTAAATAGAATTGTGTTATGGCCTTAGGCTTGGAGTACTCATGGAGGAGAGGTGGTGTTGCTGTTATAATAGCAGGACCTGTATTTTTATGTTACATTTTCTGAGGTGTCAGGGCAGCTACTGACATACTGTGAAGTTTGCTCTCAGGTGGAATCCTCAGCCACGTGGCCTGTCCACACCTTGAATCTGTCAGGGGAAATAAAGGAATACTCTGTAGGAAGCTGTGATTGTACACAGAAATTTCATGTTAACCTTCAAAAGCATTAATATGGTTTATTCAGTTCCATTTATGTAAGTCTTTTAGCCATTGGCCTCAGTGCCTTCCTTTAAGTGGCAGACTATCACATTAGTTCATCTTTCCTTTTGTGTCCCTTTTTCATTTCACATTATGATCTCACTAGAATTTGCAGCTGCACTGCTCTTCAATGCGTTAAATATTATATGCTGTATTAATTTGACAAACTTTCATGCACAAATGTAAATTGTATGCTGTATCTGCCTTTTTAAGTGTGGGTAGAGGAAACACTGGAAAATGTTTTCCATAAAGCAACAGAGGGATTGGTAAGAGAAATTATTTAAATAAACAGCGGTGCTGACAGATAAAATTTAAATGAAGCTGCAAAGAAGCTGGTGACAAAATTTTGTTTTAAAACATCCTGTATTGATTTGAAATTATTGCTTGAGTATCAGAGGAATAGCATAACTTTGAAGTATTTCTGTATATAACCTCTATTCAGATTTCACAGCATTTGGGTAGGTTGATGTGTCTCATTTGCTAAATTTTACCAGTTATGACAAACATAGCAATAATGTATCATCAACAAAATTATTTCATTCTCATTGGATTAATATGCTAACAACAACAGTAAACAAACCTGTGTTTAGTTAAAATTCAACTATATTTTCAGGTTTAGTGATCTTCCAAAAACAGAAACAAATTATGCTTCTTTTTTAGACCTATTGTACATACATGTTGACATGCTACTCTTCTTCCTAAGTGGATCAACAATGTGCTTTATTTTCCTAAATAATGAAATACTTAGGAAGAAATTAATGAAAATTTGCACATTCCTCATCAGAAATAAGGACTTGCAAAGCTGTATCTGCAGCTTATTCTGTTTTGAGCTTTTTTTACAATTTTTTGCATTCTGAAATTTAGAAGAGAAAATCTGATGTGGGTCACAGTGAGGAGAGGCAAAATATTACCTGGTCATGTCAGGGATGTATGTACAAATATTTGGTAAATGCCCAATGTCATGTGTTTCATTTACCAATTTACTGCATGTTTAGTAGTTTCTGCAGTGCTTTGAAACCTTTCAGACTGGAACTGAAACCTGAATTATTGTAATGTGTTGTGTGGTAGGGTGTAAATGTGTATCTTTAATTATTTTCTCTATGTATCAGTGCACTCCTGTGTGTATCACCTGGGGGAAGCGTTCACAGTGATTTTGCTGTTCTGTTAAGCAGAAAATACTTTTTATTTTCCATGCAAAAACATATTACTCAAGTTTCTTACAATCTACATTCTCTTCTAAATAAGTTTCATGCAAGAAGTCATATTTCTTGTAGAACTTGGACGGAAAAAATAATTTCAGCATATGGCAAGGAATCTTTGAAACTGCCAAGAATGTGCAAATGTCTGTGGATGAATTAATAAACAGTAACTTCATCTACACATCAGTAATATGTTCAGCTAAGGGAAGAGAGCTACTTATTATTTGAGCAGCAACCAGCAAGAACATAGTGCTGGAGAGATGTGATATCCTGCAGCCTGCAGATGGGAATGGCTCCAGGGATGTCAGCACCTGTTTGAAGGATTACCTCCCCCTCCCCTGAATATGGAATCAGGATCAGGGGTAGCCATGCTGGCACAGAACTAATGGCCATCTAAATCTGTTTAATTCTGAAATACAGATTTTAATAGAAGAATTAAGCCATTGAGATTGAGTATATTTTATGCTGGGAAAGGGTTGTTTATGTATGTACATAATGTTATTTCTTGTCCATTTCCAAGGATGTTGTTTATTTTTTAAAAAATTATCACAAGTAGAGCAAATGTGCTCATCTACAGAATAAAGTTGGTTTTTTTCTTTTTTTCCCAAGAATTTCTTCTTTCTCTGTCACTTAGGCATTACCAGTTAGTCATGATTTAGACTCTAAGACAGGTTTTCTTGCTGGAAATAATTCATCTAGATTCCTGAAGCCATTGCTCACCATGAAAAAGGAATTTCTTCCTCCATTGTCTTCTGCACAAATGGCCTGAATTTCTTTATACAGAAATATTCTCCTGTTTTCTCTCTTTCGTCAGTGTGCAGCTCTCACATTTTTCTGTAGTGTGAGAATGACACAAACTGGCATGCTGAAAGCAATTTTCCCTTTTAAAATCTGGTCCTAATCCCTTTGTTTCCAAAGCAGCCCAAACACCAGGATTGGAAAAAAGCACATAGGAAAAGTTGATACAAATGCTTGGGAAATGAATAAATGTTTGTTGCATGGCTGTGCTCAGCTGGATGCCCTGAGGAGGCTGGGAAGATACAGAGCTGGTGGGCATGGAATTGCTTGGCCTGAGAGGCCAAGCGTGTGTTCTTTTGGTGTTTTCGGGGGCTGATGGGTGTGGAAACCAAAATGATCTGAGAGTTGTTGCTAAAAAGGCAGAGAGGTGCTGTGGTACAAAGATTTGGACCTGTTGGAGGCTGAAGAACTGCTGATTTCTATTCCTTTGCCCTCTAATTTCCCGGGCAATTCAGTGGCAATAGAAGAACTCTACTGACCGTTTGCATTTGTGCTGCTCTGAAGGATCACAAAAACATGTATTTTATCAGAAATTTCACTGAATAAAAATTAAAATTGCTAAAACAATATTAGTAAATATAATTTTATAATGTTCACAGGGCTTCAGCTGTGTGGGAGAAAGAGGCACAGTGGTGGAAAAAGCAAACAGCTCTGTGTGTTGGGAGAAGAGGGAATACACCAGACAGTGAAACTGCCTTTCCCTCCACAGTTCTAAGAGGATTTGTGGTTGGTTTCTTTCCTCTTCCTAGATCTGGAATGGAGGGGCATGAGAAACGTAACTGAATGTCTAAAGCATTTTGTTCCTTCCATTTTCAAAGCTCTTGCAGCATGTTTGTTTACTATTGGAAACACTGAAAACCTCCTTTCAAGTATTTGATATGCTGAGCAATAGAGTAGTGGGTCACTTGACTGAGTGGGTTGTGTACCAACAGACTTTCCTGGGAGCACTTTTGGTGTTCTGCAAATGGAGTTTTTAGTTGTATCGATGCTGGTAGTGGTCAGTGGTTTCTATGGAAATACAGAACTGGCAAAGAAATCCGAATGGGTTTTCATACAGCTTGTAGGATATATAAACTTCATTAACTTCAAACAGTTTAGTGCCCTACGTTGCATTTGTGTTACTGTAATGCGTGTGTTCATTTCTTTTTGGAGATGACACTGGAAAAAAATAAACAGTTTAGTGAGGGAAGGAAGCATTTTCTGTGGGGTAACACTTGAGAGTGATGGTTCTTCAGTAGTAGGGTGAGATTTTTGCTTCTTTGTTTTTCAGTTCTACATTGAACCAGCAGCTGGTGCTCAGGGAAGAACTGCAAACAGTCAGGGATTTCCTGAAAGTCAGAAAAACATTCAGTGGTAACCTGATGAAGCAATCCTCAGATTTCAACATATTTTCCTTATTTTCACACTGCTCAGAAAAGCTAACCTGCTTTTCCAGTGAAATGGAAAAGCATTCTAAGCAAATGTGGGTCAATTGATTTGCATTCAGTTGGTATCTGAAACTTTGAGGCCAAAGCTCAAGCAGGATGTAAAGTTCAGCACGCAGGTGAGAGGCTCAAAGGGAGCATGTGACTGTCTGGAATGTGTGCTGTCAACATTCGGGGCTGATAACATGCAGAAAACCCAGACACCTTTTAATCAGGAAGAATGACTAGCAGGAATCTATAGAGTCCTTTGCCTGAAATCCAGCAGAAATGACAAGGTAGAAACCAGGTATGTTTGTCATTTTTAATACTTTGAAAGGAAAAAGGGATACTAACCTGACTGCAGGTGGTGGGGTGGCACTGAGGCACTAGGAAGTGGAGTAATACAGTTTTTAAGTAGTTTTTAAAATGAAAAACAAAATCATTAGCTGATAATGTGTGGAGGAGTGTTTTAAAAGAGGTGTTTCCTTCTTCCTTGAAATGAGGAGTCTTAAAGCCCATGTTTTGAAACATGAAGTGTGGAACTTGAGACATTTTAGTGGTGGTACTATGGGTTATGCAATATTGTGAGAAAAGGTTGGATGTCTTTGCTGTTCTCCAGGATTAGAGAATAAGTTTTCAGGGGAAAAAATGCCTTAAGCTGTTGGAGCTCATGTCTAATGTTGAGAGAACCCCTGTTCAGTTTGTCAGCCATGACAGACTGTCATGCATAGAGAAGTGTGCTGTATTAGGTATTAATTTTCATAATTTTTTTAATGGACCTTTGATGATGTACTAAGACTTGTGTCAGATAGTGTGAGCTATTTGAGAAATAACTGCTCTTACCAAATTGAATATAGCATAAAAACTTCTACAGTCATTGTAGAATTCTACCTATGGAGCCACCCAGGTCTCCTCCTGATCTGCCTTGTAGCATGGTTTGCTTTTGGAATCTGACAGTTCTTTGCTTTTGTCACATCTACTGGTGGTTTTATGTATCCTAGCACCTTTAGAAGACTTCCAGCACTAACTTTCTAAAAACTGGAATGTTTTCCTTGTCATGGGACTTTAAGTAAGAACAGGTAATAAATACATGAAGGAAACACAAAGTCTAAGTTTATATTCTTCCTTCTTTGTGTAATGGAAGGCTCTAAAAAGAGCTTCATCAGGTCAAAAGGATGAAGAATGGTTGAAATAATAAAACCCCACATCACTTGCAGAAATTTCATCACATATCTGTGACTTCCCCAGTTTGGAATGTGGGGAGATGCCTAAGTGAGGCAGGTCCCTGTAAGAACAGCTTTTCAGGGCATTTTACAGCTTCAGACTTTGAGTCCTTTGTATCTATGATTAGTATCATGGGCGGCTTTGACACTGGCTCTTCCAAACTGCTGTTTCACTGCTCCTTAAATGCGGGAGTCAGTTTGGCTTTAGATTCTAAAGAAACTAAGGAAATCAGTACTGTGTTCTGCAACCATCACAAAAATTCCATGAGGGCAGCAGTGTTTAGGTCTTAATAGGCTTTGCCCAAGCAGTTGTCCTTGTGTATAAAACAGTTTCCTGGTTTAATACCAAAGCCACTTTTAACTAGGGGGAGATACAACATTGAAAACTGGAGTTTATTGGGAAAAAAATTAGAAGTTATGAATAACTACTCTGTGGAGGCACTAGAGGACACCGCAGTAACAGGCAATGCTTTTAAACTTCCCTTCTTGCCAGAGCATTGCGTTGCATATGCATTTATCTTGGTGTTGCAAGTTTGAAAAGTTGCCATGCTATGAGATTTCAGCTTCAGCAGGAACAGACCAATGTCTTGGAAGAGTATCAGCATCTTCTCTTAAGATGGAAAATCGCCTCTTTGGCAATAGCAGTATTTATGGGGTCGTTAACTTCTTCACACGATCATCCTTGAATTCCTCTTCTTTTGTAATGTCTTTTGAGAGGACAGGCAAGTAATTCGAAGAGCAGAACTTATTTTTAGATTTAGTCTGAGCCTGAAATAAACTGAGAAGGCTGAGCAGTGTTATGATAAACAGAGAGTAAAACAGAGACAGGAAATAGGGGGTCTTTGGTAATGAGTTCCAGCCACTCTTGAAACAGAAAGCCAGGGAAAGCATTACTTGAAAATAGTTTCTCAGTGACAGCCTAATAATTTTTAGCTTGTTATTCAACATTAAAGGGGAACAGTTTTTGCAGATTTATACTGTTCTTGAAAGATCCTTTTTTCAAGCTGCATTTTTGATGTTTTTAGAGTCGCATTGTTCTTGTTGCTAACTGATCTGCTGTTTAAAAAAACCAGATGTTTGGGGGAGAGTCTGAAGTTTATACAGTTGCCTGTTATATATACATCTGTGAGAAGCCTTTGGGATAAGACCATGGGACAGGAGCAGGAGATTTAACTGAAAATATGAACAGGCACTGAAGATTTTAGAAGTTGAGTGTTGAAAGGGAAAGGAATCACAGCTATATCCTGCAGAACAAAGCAGTGAGCTTGCTTCCAAAAGTTTCTTTTAGCCCTGGGAATGTAACTGCTGAGATGGGCCCAAAGCATGGATGGTGAGATTGATATCTACAAGCACTTCACGTGGCTAAAGAGGGTAAGTGATTTGCTGGGCTTTGTTTTCTCTTTCTAAATGCACATTAGCAAAATCTTAGTCAGAATTCTCAGCTTTGTGAAAGAAAATGTATTCAGTGTCTCAGACAGAAAATAGTGTAAAGTTTCTTCATGAGAAATGAAATAAAGACGTTTCTTGATGTAGTGAGGAGGAGGCTTAGGGAGGGGGGAGAGAATCAGCTGCCTTTGTCTTTAAAAATGAAACGCTAGGATCAAACTTTGAACAAATGGCAATAGATTGTAGCAAGTGCTCGAGCTTTCCTGGGATCGTAACACAACAAAGCAAATCCTGCATGGGAATGTATGGCAGAAAAAGGAGAGTATGTTGTTTGTCATGTTGTGCTTTAAAGTGAAAAATTAGCTACATTAACTCTTAATTGATTCTTCATTGGGGTAGCTGTATGAGACCTTTCTGGATGCCTTTGTTTCCGATAAACGTGGTGGTACTTTTTTTTCCCTGCATGTTACTCTGATAAAAAGCTTGGGTTGTTTTTGTTGGGTTTTTTTTAAGTGCTATTAATTTTGTGATAAACTGCCTGAAGATAAATTAACTGCATGAGATTGGTTTTTGTCTTTCTATAAAAAGAAAGTAAGTTTGTGGAAGTGTTTAGTCGTCTTTCAAAAATCACTGGTGGTGTCAGATTTTAGACTTCTTTAATGTTCTAATTATTGAATTTTCAGTGTTAGGAATTATGGACGGGGGGTGAATAGATCCCTCACAGAAGGCTGCTTTTGAATTACAACATGAATTTAATTGTCTGTCGTGAAAGCAGCACACCCTCTTATTATATACTTGAAATCTGTTTTAACTTGTGTGTGCTTTTGTTGCAGATTCTTGCATGTGTATATGTAAACACACATGTATACAAAAGCACATGTGCTCTGTTTTTTTATTGGCTATATAGGCATAAAATATGGGTTTTTATTGGCTCTATAGACATAAAATACAGGTCAATACTTATGTGAAATGTGATTAGGAAGTTTAACTCGGGTGGTTTCTTGAATAAATATAAAATATTATTGATGTGTCAAACTTTAATAAAAGCTTGAGAATCTTGAAGTTAGGTCACAAAATATTTACTTCAGGTTCTAGAAACTTTTACGTTTCTTGAGTGTGTCTGAGAGAGGATTAAATGGGAAGTGAGTGGGACAGTGGAGGGGAAGAGGCAACAGGAAGTAGCTGTCGGTAACATTGCACTATTAGCCTAACTGTGCTCTGTGCAGGTAGAGCCAATCAGCCCTAAAAAAGGTGTATTTTGAGCTCACATGTTAATTTGTTAATTAAATGAGGTTTTGAATACTGGTGTGTGTGCCGGGCCTGCTTCCCAGTGCAAATTTCATTTCCATAAAGGTGAGTTTGCTACTAAAAGGCTAATAAGGTGTGCAGCTATCAGGGACTGTGTAGTGTATTCAGAAAGGATGCTGCCTTCAAAGGGGGCACAGAATTGTACAGAAATTACTGATGCCCTTGCTGCTGTTGTATGTAATTCCTTTGGTGTCAGGTACATAAAGGAGAATATCAGTGGAACTGCCTTTCCCTGCAAGCTCCTAAAAGGGGTGAGCATACATGGGGAGGGAAGAGGGCTAAAAATCATCTTGCATTGTTCCCAGGAGAACTTAAGCAGTCTGCTCCCAAATTCCTTCGAGTGATTGAGGGGGGATGTAACAATCCAAGTTGCTTATTTAATTCTCACATTCAAGGATCCCAGTGTCACGTATCTGGCATTGGCTGTTACAGCACATAAAGATTTCAGTTCCTGCAATCATAAACTCTCACTCTTTGGCTGATAATAAAAGTAAGAGTTACTTTCAGAGTAACAAATGGCATTTAACAGTGAATAACTGCAGCAGACTTTCATAAAGCCTTGGTGAAGTATGCCAGAGCCAGCTCAGATTTCATCATTAGCAGAAATCACTTCAGAGACCAGAATCAGCTTTGCTGTTGCAGTGGTTGGCTAAGCCAGACTTGTGTGGTGTCTGTGGCCTGGACTGGCTTAGGGCAGTAAACAAATACAAAAGTCATGGGATCCAGGCAGGCAAAACAACAGATACAGCTGCTATTTTCAGATGCTTAGGATGGAGGGTCTGGTTTTAAACAGAGGTCTTGTAGCAGCATAATGCATATAGCAGCATCGTGCAACAGCAGCAGGGATTGAAATGAGGTGTCACCACACTGCAGTTCTTTCCATTGGACTTTATTGTATTACCATGACCTGTGGAAATGCTGTGCCAAGAATGGCCACAGGTATGGACAAAGTGTAGGAGTACATGAACAGAGAAAAAATTAATTTAGCCTTGTCTGTGTTCTATGTGATGCACAGTTCATGTGCTTTCTGTTGTTTGCTGGTTTTTCTCCATTTTGCTTTTTTTCTGCTTTTTGCCAATAATGAGAATTCCAAGTCTTCAGTAGTACCTCTCACAAGGGAAGGAACTTCCTCTGGTAGTATCTTAGCTAATACCAGAAAGGCAAAACTCTGCAGTTGGTACAGCTGTGCTAGACTGCACAGAGTGTGTGACACCTTGATGGCCATTTCAGAATTGGCCCTGTTAGCTTATTTTGCCTGAGAAGGTGAACATCTGACACAGGCACACAGAACCTCCCTGGTTTCATGCAGCACTGTAAGAGTTTGTAACAATGCAGGTATTTGAGGGTGCCCTGTTAGTAAGACTGAAAGCCCAGATAAGGAGGTCACAGGGATTACTCAGGGAGACGTGTCTCTCAGCACTGTGTTTGTGGAAGGATATGCAAAAGTCCTCGTGTATGTACAGTGTGCTTTTAATGTTACAGGTTGGGCAGCAGCAGAGGTCGCATAAAGTAGCTGGGGGGCACTTTGTGCGAAGCATTTTGCAGATAATTAACCTTTCACAAGACCTAAGCACGAATCTGTCAATGTTAAAAGTTTCTGTTGCCAACTAAGGAACCTGAGATACCTCCACTACCTGGAGCTGAAAGTGTCGCATTTTAAGCAAACATTCTTTGGTTCTCCCAAGGGGTTTGGGTTAGAAGGTTCACATACAATTTCATATCATCCCGTTGCTTTATTCTCATCTTTCCATCTGACCTTAATTGGAACACACCATTCCAAATAAAAATGGCATAACCCTCATTTTGGTATGTAGACATGTAGGTATAACCACAAATTATAAATGCTCATATTTACTACAAAAAGTAGTAAGGATATTATAAATTAACTGAGCTACTTGAACAGGGGTGGATTGAGTGTAGTAGATGAAAGGTCTCCAGCATCTGGAAAACTTTGTGCAGTGGTGAGATGTCTTATTTGGAAAAAAGGATGCCTTCGTGGGAAGTAGAAACATCTGACAACTCTTTTCACTTGCATTAGACTTGCCTTTGAAGTGTATGTGGCTCAGAGCTGGTGGCTGCCCTGGAATAGGTGTATGTTGTTTTTGTGCTTTCCTTTCTTCTGAAGAGATTCATAACCTGTGCTAGCAAGAGATGGAGTGCTCAAACCTGTGATAGAACCATAAGGTTCAAGGTACTGAAGGTGAATCTTGCAACTTCTGCAGGGATATCTTCCTTTAAATGATGTAACCATCTGGAAGCAAAACACAGGTGTTAGTTTTCAGAAAAATTATCCAGGTAAAATACAAATATTTGTTCAAAATTCTTTATTTTAAGGACTACCAAAATTTACCTAGCCCTGTTTTTGCTTAATTTCGGACCATGCACTGTTAGCTTTTCCGGAGTGGCTGCCACTTTCATTTAACCAGCAAGTGGCAATGGCAAATAAAAAATTCTGTTGTTGACTTATTAATTGTCTTCAGATGAAAGGCAAGAATTATAGATCCAGAAGTCATGTTCCAGCCTCCTCCTCCTCCTCTCAGGTGTGCTGAGGGAATGTTCATGTATCCAGATGGGTGTGTGACTGAGGTAGGGCTAACATGCCAAGAGATTAAATTTGTATTGCATCCACAGTCAGATGCAAATAAAAATGTTTACTGTGTAGGCTGCTCAGTCATCACTTCATAATGCTGTTGTGACTCATAATCGACCAGAAAGAGTACAACAGAGGTGGAAAGACCATAGTCTTCTAAATATTATCAATTCCAAATAGACTGGAAGGAGTGTGTAGTCTACATTTTCTTTTGTTGAAATGCAGTGCTGCTGTTTGTGTGCTGCTGGTGGTTTGTGGTAAAGCTGACTGGTTGAACTCTGCTGGCTCTACTCCTTGTCTTCAGCTTCTGAACTGTAACAAAAGGCAATACATCAAGCATGTCCCGAATCTTCCCCATTAATACGAGTATTATTGTTGCCACAGGCATCCTATTCAATTTTCAGTGAAACTGAAGGTGATTCATGTGACTGAATAAGAAGTGAGGAGGGTTATGACATAATCTGTCTTCTCCAAGAGGCGGGGGACTTGTTGAAAAAGCTTACAAATCACCACTTTAACTGACTGCCAGGTTTCTTTTCCCAGCTCCTCCCAACTCCACAGCCCAGTATGAGATCCATGGTATTCGTGACAAATTTCTGGGCAACATCTTGTTGATCAACTTCAGAAGTCGGGGGGTTTTGTATTAAAATTAGCTGTGTTGGAGACTGTGCTGAAACAGCACACAGTAGGAAAACAGAAACGGGCCTGTATTCAACTTTATTACCTTGCATATGTGCTTGCTTTCAGGGGCTTACTTTTACAGTCTGTCAAGATATGCAGCTAAAAGTTCCCTTTCAGAAGCTTCCCAACAGAGCATCTGCACAGAAACTCTGTATAGCAGATGTCTCTCTGTTCTGACAACAAGCTGCATTCTGAATTGTTTCCTATTAAAATACCATGCAAGAAAAGATAACATTATGCATAACAGGCTCTGAAAAAACTATTGAAAATTACGATAGCTGAGTTGATCAAACATTTCTTCCCTTTCTTGCCATGTTCTTTTATACTTTTGCTGATTATCTCCATTTTAAATTCAACTGTTGAATTGTTCTCCAAAGTCTAATTTTTTTGAAGGAAAATTTAAGCCCTTTTCTTGGAAAAGGGCTCTGTAATGACTGAATCATGTAAGTGATACTTAGAAGTTTCCAGCAGCTCCCAATATTATGTTCAGATTAAAGAAAGGAATGTATTCCAAAGAGAGATTTGGAAACTAAAAATAAAGAAGAAGCTAAAGCAGGTGATGGAATGCAAAAGCTTTTTTTTTTTTCCTTTTTTTCTGGACCTGGGAGAAGCAGTTGATTTGGAATTGGTTTAGGAAACTTTTAATGTTAATATCTTTTGCAATATGTTGCACATTAAACTATATCCAGAATCTCTGAGGAGACCACGATACAGGTGCTTCAAGAAATTATTTAGAAGCTCCTGGCTCCCCATGGTGTGCAGAGGTGTACTTTTCACTGGGTAAAAACTGGCTGGATGGCCGGGAATGGAGTCACAGTTGGCAGCCAGTCACGGGTGCTGTTCCCCAGGGCTCAGGGTCCAGCCGTTTAACATCTTTCTGGACAACCTGGATGACGGCATTGAGTGCACCCTCATCAAGAGTTCAAAGCTAACACCAAATTGGGTGGGAGTGCTGATCTGCTTCTAGGGTAGGAGGGCTCTGGAAAGGGGTCTGGAAAAGCAAAGACCAATTTTATGAGGGTCAACAAGGTGAAGTGCTGGATTCTGCCCAGGCTGGGGACAGAGTGGCTGGAAAACTGCCTGTCAGCAAAGGACCTGGGGATGCTGGTCACCAGTGGCTGAACATGAGCCAGTGTGTGCCCAGGTGGCCAAGAGGGCCAGTGGAATCCCCACTTGAGTCAGCAATAGTATGGCCAGCAGGAGCAGGGCAGTGATTGCCCCCTGTACTCGGCACTGATGAGGCCACACCTCGAGTGCTGTGTCCAGTTCTGGGCCCCTCAT
This sequence comes from Pithys albifrons albifrons, assembly GCF_047495875.1. Lineage (NCBI taxonomy): Eukaryota > Metazoa > Chordata > Aves > Passeriformes > Thamnophilidae > Pithys > Pithys albifrons. Next base: position 56,615,120 of record NC_092463.1, on the reverse strand, counting down.
GACAAGAAAGACATTGAGGTGCTGGAGCAAGTCCAGAGAAAGGCAATGGAACTGGGAAAGGGTCTGGAGGGGATCAGTCCTATGAGGAGCAGCTGAGGAAGTTGGGGGTGTTTAGCCTGGAGAAGAGGAGGCTCAGAGGAGACCTCATCACTCTGTACAACTCTGTGAAGGAGCTTGTAGTGAGGTGGGTGCCAGTTTCTTCTCCCAGCTAACAAGTGACGGGACAAGAGGAAATGGTCTTAAGTTGTGCCACAGGAGGTTTACGTTACACATTATGAAAAATTTCTTCACATAAAGGATTATAAAGCATGGCCACAGACTGCCCAGGGAAGTGGTGGAGGCACCATCCCTGGAAGTTCAGAAAATGTGTAGATGTGGCACTTGAGGACATGCTTCAATGGTGCAAGTGGTGGAGATGCTGGTTGCTGGTTGGACTTGATGATCCCAAAACTCTTTTCCAACCTTAAGGATTCTATGATTCCTATAGGCAAAGTATTTAGGATATACAGTTGATTTATTATCTGCAGTGGTACGACCATCAATGTATTTTCAACTACCTTGCCTTAGCATATCCTTCCATCTTTATCATGTGTTACCATAAAATTCTTTACATGTTTTATGCAATTTCTTTCATTCTTTCATTATAAGCAACATAATTAACAAGTTTGGCTTAGAATTCGTCAGGTCCAGGTAACAATTCTTGGTCTTTAATGCTATATCTGCTGAATTAACAGCTCTGTAGAAAGTCTTGTTGATTCAGTCTTTTAGACTTGTGCAACCACATGACCAGAATTTATTATTTCTGAACTCTTACACCAGCTGGAATCATCTGTAGCCTTACATCTTACAGGTCCTGTGCTCACTTGCTGCTGATACGTGTCACATGCTCACATGCTACACTTGCTCAGTTCCTCTCAGTACTGACTTTCACAACTGCAGAATGCACTCCAACAATCCACAGATGGCCTTGGTTCATGTTACATTGTTTTATCTTGTCTTTATACATGCCACAAAGAATTACCAAGTCTGAAACAACTGCTGTGTGTCAATCAGACGTTTTTATTTAGCAGGTCATTTTTCTGTCTACTGTACTTTCCTGTACTTGGCTGAGCCCTGTCTTGCTGACCGATGGGCAGGGTTGATATTTTGCTGCAGTTTTGTTCCCCCTTTTCTGTTCACGTGGAGGAATCACTGGGCTTTACATTGGTATTGAATGTCGGGCTGCCAGCAGAGGATATTTCACAGTCACTCAGTGCAGCAGACTATACCTTTGGTAATTCTGAGTGTGGTTGATTTGGACTTTGTGTTGAACTAATTCTTCATCGTGGATTGTAAAAAAATGTCAAACTCCATTTTCCATTACAACAGATTTTTTCTGTAACAATGCATTGGCAGTAATTTAACCCACTGTGCCTGTGAGGCGGAGGGGGAATGCTTACACAAGTGGTTACAGGTATATTTCTTCAATCTAGCCTAGAAAATAGCACTTGGCAGCAGGAGAAAGGGTGCAAAATCTCCTTGACTGGGTTTTGTCGCTAGGAGACTTTTTTCCTGCCTAGCAGTGTGCTGTTCTTCCCTGAATACTTGGATGTTCTAGTGCAGGGAAGCCTCCCCTGCCATTGGGTGCGAGCCAGAGACACACTGGGGAAGGCTGGTGGGCTCTCCAATGAGAAAACTCTTTTATTGGTAGGTAATGAAGTCTTAACCTCGATGGAAGCATGGCTGCTAAGGCTGATAGCTTTGGATCCTTAAGTGCAGTCTAAGACTTTGCTTTCTGTGTGGAGCAAAAGTGCAGGTGGAATGTCTGGCAGGATGATTGAGGATGCAGAGCTGAGGTCAAAGGATTGTCTAGGCAGACATACAAAAATGCATATTGTTTACTTATAAAGAATCCTTTTTTTCATTACAATACCACAAAAATTAATAAGGAGTGAACTTTAAGGCCATACAGACGGACTGAGTGACCAGCTCAATCCAGAGGGCCTAAGTTAAACATGATTTATGAAAACTGGGAGGGGGGTTTGAGGAGTGGGGTTCTTTCTTAATAACAGGACAGAAGGCTTGAAAAAATTACATTGAGCCATGAGGACACAAATTTTGAAAATTTAGAACAAGTTAGGAGAAGAAGAGCGAGTGAGATCACCATTCCTTTAATGCATGGGCCATCTCCCTACAGGTGCCACAGAAAACTTTATCTGAGTCTTCTGTCTGTGTGTGTTGTGCAGTCACATCTGCATATTTAGAGCCATTTCTGGGAGGTGTTGAGTCTTAGCTGTACTTACTGTAAACTGGTCAAAAGCTGGTGACAAAGGTATATTCTGAATTGAGTTAATATATCCTTCTGACAATGAATAATATGTGAGGTTCTGCACATTCTGGTTTTAATGTTCCTGTTGATCCTCTAAACAGGGGCAAAGGACAAAACTTAGTGAATTTATAGGTGATTCTAGTTAAAGGCCTTGCAGCCACACTAAAGGACATGATTAAAGCATAAGAGCCTGATGCTTTGGAAAAGTGTATAAATAATCAGATGCAATTCAGTGCAGTCTAGCTCAAAGTTGCACACTGAAGCAGAAACAGTGAGTAAACACAAAATGAAGAACAGGATGGTAGCTAAATAAAAGCATTAACAAAGGATCTGGAAGTTATTGGTCCTAGGCTGAAAATATATTAGTTTTACTATATGGTTAATATGAAAAAAATGTGGCCCAAGGGTGTGTGAAAAGGTTTTTCCACTGAAGCCAATAAAAGTGTTCAGCTGGAGTTCTGTGTCTCCTCTTAGGCACTTAAATTTCAAAAGAAGTCAGGGAACAATTGGTGAGAAGGTACCAAAGGAAAAGCAACAAAACAGTTCTTGAAAAATTAACCTGTGGGGAAAAGACAGAAAAACTTGGGTTTGTTTTACCAAAGAGGGGGCTGCTACTTAGAGATCTACAGTCTTCCAATAACTAAAGAAAAATCTGAAGCAAAGGGAAGAACCTTTCTTTTATCCATGATGGTATGATAAGAACCAGCAGATTGAAGTTGAAGAGATGATGGTTTATGTTAGACATTAAGAAAAATCTTCTAGTGGGTAATTAAGAAGAAGATGGAAAGTCTGTGTAGTCCATTTCTGGAGGTCTTTAAGAGTAGGGAGAAAAAGAATATTGGTCCTAGGATAGAAGTTTGAACCAGATGATCTCCTCAGACATCTCTCAGTACTGTTTGTTGGTGGCTTTGTAATTGTCTCAATTTTTTTTTTAAATAATCAGAGACAAGGGTGCTCAGTTTCCCTCAGCTTGTAAAGATGCCATACATATATCTAGTTCAGCACATATTAGATCAGTTGGTTAAAACTTGGTTGTAATAATGCCAAGGTCATGGGTTCAATCCCCTGTGTGGGCCATTGACTTAAGAGTTGGACTTAATGATCCTTGTGGGTCCCTTCCAACTCAGAATAGTCTGGGATTCTGATGATGGCTTGAAAAGTGTCTTTTGATTGAATAAAAGTTTGATTGCTTGATTAGTATTATTATCAACATGTTTATTTTCATCATCTGTGTTACGTTTGGGCCTGTAGACCTCCGTGTGGACCAAGGAGCTGTGTATGTACCCAGCTAATATTTTTAAAAATCCTGTTCACAAATGTTCAGTTGAAAAAGAAAGGGCAGTTGGGGAAGAGGATTATAATTATATTGGTGCCATTATGCCAGTACCTATAAATGAACTGCAGCTGAGAGCAGTTGAAGGAACTCATTGAAGTTAATTCTTCTGGTGGCTCTCAGGCCAGGCCCATGTTACATTCCCTGGCAGAAATGCAGTGCCTGCGATGGAGCTGCCAAATGAACCTCTGGGGGCTCAGGATGCCTCTGATGCCCTGAGCAAACAGCTCCATTCCCACATTACACAATGTTTCAGGCTGGAGGATGAAGCCATGAGACTCTTCTGGACCTTTGAAAATAAATCTGCAGGGCTTTTTTTCATTGGGGTGTTTCTCTCTAAAGTGTTAAAGTTCGTAGGGAATGGGACCTAATAGTTAGGCCATGTTGTGGAAGGTTTTGCTCCCTAGAGCCATTTAGCAATCCATAAGGGATTATGTGGCTAGAGTAATTCCCAGTAAGAATTTGATGATTTAAATAATTTTTGAATTGCTAACAAAATAATTTTACTTTTCTTTCAGTAATTTCTGGGAATAGTATAATACCTATGGCAATATTTACTATTTAAACCCTAAGATTCCTTGACTTTGGCAAAGGACTGTTGAGACCAGATATTTCAAAGTAAATGGTTTTTGTTTTGATAAGAAGGTATTTGTCATTGGCATTGTGATTTGATAGAAAATACCAATCTATTGCTATACCATTCTTGATTGCTGCAATTGATAGAGTATTCAAAATCCAGCTAAAGAAAGGTACATTCAAATGTTCAAAGGTACATTTAATGCATATTAAATGAACAGTTTTGGTCTATAGACACTTTTCTTTCATATTTTTTGTACTATAAAACCTATGTAATAGATATAATTTTTATTAAATATTGCTTGAAACTTTAATATTAACTGTAAGAATTCTCATAGCACTGTTTTCCCCCCCAGTCACAGGTGAATCATCATTCAGCTAATAATGAGACTTACCAAGAAAGGCTGGCACGATTAGAAGGTGATAAAGAGTCTCTGATACTGCAGGTATGTCCTGAAGAGAGAAATCGTCTACAGAGTTGATATCGGGTGAATAAAACCTGAAGTGACAGAGTATTTTTGTTAGATAAATGTTAGTGGGTCACCAAATGTAACTGACATTTAAGCAGGAATTAATTTGTAATTTGTATAGTCCCTCTGATAGATTTCCTGGTGGTCAGGGGGGAGTAGCAGCAGCAAGAGGAGGGAGACTGACAAAGAGATTAAAAATAATGCTGTGCAGTCCCAGGGCACTGCTGTGATGGTGGTTCTCATTCTAGGTCTGCTCAGTTATACCAGTTTTCTGGGTTCTGTGTGTCACCATTTTTAGTGAACTGGAAGACTTATAAGGTAGAGGGAACAGCTATTTTTCTGCTTGTGTGCTGTACCAACATGGTTTACATCATAAAAAAACTTAAAGGCGAGGTAAAGGGGGGGGAAAAATGACATTTTTAAAATGCATGCCTAAGCTCTTCCAGGTTTCCTGTTTCTCAGTTTACCAGCCCTTTTTCAAACAGATCCTCTCTCTCATGTAAGTTTTGCTTCTGGAGAAAACACATGTTGCACAACTTAAAAAAACCTCCTTCGTTATTTTTTCTGGGTATTTTTGCTATTACTATACTGTACATTCCATGCTTTTTAAAACTGAAGCTGGAGATTCTTTAAATGTTCTTTGCATATCCTTTCTCTTCACGCTTACAAAAGCATGTTATAAGCATGTATATTTATATCAAGCAAAACGTAAGTATGTTGGGTAGCTGTTCTCTCCACTTTCAGTTACTAGTTTCTGTAAGCATGTCTTGTCCTGTATGTTCTGTTCACACTTGTGTTCATTTACTGAGCAGAACTGCTGTTGTTAAATAAACAATAAATGTTTTGTGAGACACAGGCTTTGGATTAGTTGGATTTTTTTTCCATTACTATTAAACTGAAATGGCTATTGCCAAATTTAGGGAGAAAACAAACCTGAATGAAAACCAAACTTCTCATTGGAATTTAAGTGTTTAAGTGTGTGCTACAAATTCCCTTTTTTCTGACAGGGAGTCAGGTGAGGGGCGAGAACATCACACCTGATAGTTATTAGAATACCTTTCACTAATCAAGTGATTAATAACATCTTGACTCTGTTAACAGCAAACAGCTTTTCACACTGTGCATTCACGTGTGCATAGCTCACTCACACACATGAGCAGCAATTAGGAGGCCAAACCCAGCTGTTTGCTCCAAAGCAGAGGGTGGTACTGCTGCACCTGTGGCTTTTCTTGTGAGGGCCTCCTTTGTTTCTCATATGTCTGGTTAGTCCTGTGATCTCTGTGTAGAGCAGCCACTGTCATCTCAGATGTGGTCCATGCTACACACCCCTGTGTTGATGATCGTGTGTGCTGGGGGGCTTGTACAGATTTGGCAGAAACCTGGTGCTCAATGTGCATCAGCCTGTGTGGATTTAACAGGACCACAAGTCTCCAGTCCTTTAAAATTCCTGAAGATTGTTCCAGACTACTGTTGAGTATGTGCTTTTCCTGTCTTTGTCCTGCAGATTTTTGGTAACTGTCTCTTCCTCCACACAAACAGGTACCCAAGGATGCAGCCAGCCAAATCCACAAAGGTGCTTTTATGGCATGGTTTGGAGACCTGCCTAGAGTTTTTCTTAAAAGGAATATAGTAAAATCAAGATGTAGAAATTGTCCTCCTCTTGCCTTTTGCTCCCATCACCCTCCCTTTAAATCAAAAGTCTTAGTCAATATTTATGAATTTTTCCTTTCCCACTGCACAGCATTGCAGCAGGATTACAAAAGCCCCAGGTTTGGTAGGCAAACATCATCAACAACAAAGAAAGTGCCAAGATGGAGCTCAGTTTAGAACCTGGTTTACACCAGTTGTGCATCTTCTGTTTAGGCAGTTGAATGTGAGGAGCAGAGGCAGGTCCCATGTGAGGTTGCACTGGCCTGATGGAATCAGCTGGTACAAACGTGACTCCTGGGAGTGACCATTGGGAAAGAGAGAGAGCACCTGTCTTCTGTGGCTCCTACTGAATTGTGCTCATGGCTTTGACCCATAGCTGTAATCTGCAGGAAATCTGAGGCTGGGAGCACTGAGGACTTGCATCAGACTTTCTGTGTGAGAAGCAGCACAAGGCACTTTGTAGTGGGCACAGGCAGTGCCCGCTGTTCTGTCCACCAAGGTGAGTCAGGCACTCCACCTGGAGACCTACTCACACTGCTCAGTCTGCAGTGGAGGCTGGAAGTGCTGCTGCATCTGGGACACCTTGTTATAGCTCAGCACCTGCATATAGCAGCTAATGCCCTCCTCTAGGCATTTGGTTTGGGGTGTGGAGGATTTTTTTTTTTAAGTTTTGGTAGGGTTTTTTCCCCCACAGAGAAGTTTTTAACCTTTGTACTGCTTGATTTTTAGTTAATTTTTCAATAGTCCTCCCTTTTATAAATGCTTACAGAAAATGTTACCTACATGCTGAGTGTTGTAGGTGTTGCACTCCTAAGGCAAGATGGACTTGCCAGCGTAGCATAAGCTGGGATTATGTTCTGTGTGCAGCCTGCTGATTCCCTGAAGAGTCTGGCAGATGTGCTCCTGAGCAGAGGGAAAAATATGAGCTCCAAGTGGCTGATGTGCCTTCCAGCCTAACTGCTGGAACATCCAACACATGCTTTTAGAGCTACTCAGGTTTTACTAAATTCCTCTGCAGGTCACATTTAACATACAGGGTTTTGCTTCCAGGTTGCAGTGCTAGTTGGAACCTGACACTCTAAACAGAGCTGGTTTTCTTTCTCAGGAACCTGCATCAGACTGAAGGAGAGGATTGAGTTTATTTCTTCTTCATTTCTGACCTCACAGGGGGGTTTTGTGAGCTATCCCTCATTTAATGAGAGCAAACCAGAAAAGCAGACAAGCATCAGACTTCCTTGCAGGGAGTTCTCCTCCTGCCCCAGCTTGGATGTGTCTGCCCTGCCATCTGCCTCCACCCACTCCTTCCTATCATCCCTCATCCTGAGTTTATCTGCTCTCTATGCTACAGCCAATTACTTTAAAGGGAAAAAATAGTCCTTTTTTTTTTCTTCCCTTCTTATTTATTTCTTTTTTTCTGTATTCGTTTCCCAGGCATGCTTGTCCTTATGTTTGCAGGTAAAACAAATACAGATCGCTCACTGTGTCCCTCTGCAGCTTCCCTGAAATGAACTCAGTTTTCACTGGGTTTTAGGAATGCTGCATAGTGTGTACATCTTAAAAGTTTGGCTTAGACATGCTGAACGTTTTTTCTTTCTTTTTTAATAAAGGTGTTGCACGGTTGGATGTGAGAGCACGGATAAGTTTTTGTTAATTCATTTCCTCCAAAATAGAGTTTAAACACCTAAGGCTCCTTTTTTGTTTGTTTGACACAGCATTTTTCTATTATAATCAAGGCTTTTATATAACTAAATGGTGAAAATGAACCTACAGAGAGTATGTTCTGCTTAACATAGGAATTAGCACTGGGTTTTTTTCCATGTCTTTCCAATATTATCCTGGGCGTAGTTTTTTTCTGCTTTACAAGCTGTGAATTCGGCTGCTGGACTTCTCTTATTACACATTGGTTTGTACCACTAATTCCCACAGTTCTTTACCAGTGTAGCTTATTGTTCCTTTTCCTGGGATTCATTGTCTGTATCTCACTTCTGTTGCTTTCATGTTTTGACTTGCGAAAGCCTGGGAATTTTTCTTGGAATAGAGCTTTGCCACTGCTAAAACATGCCTTTTACTCATTGCATTCTTTCTAACTTCAGAACACTTTGTTGATAGGTAAGATGGTTTTCTCTTCTCTTCTAGTGAGAGGTAAAGTAATTTGTTGGGTCTGGAACGAACAGTTTTCCTATTTATCTGTTTTAGGGAGTGAAGTGCCAAGAGAACCTGAAATGACAACGTGTGCTCCATAACAACATAAAATATTTTCAGTATCCTGTGTTACTATTTGCTGCTTTCTGATTTTTCAGACTTTTGCATGAATCGACCCAGGCTACCTATAGGTAGCATTGCATCTCTTCTAGAAATGCTCTGTCTTTTTTATATCAAAACAAAATAATTGGGTGGGAGGGGGGATGAGAGGGCGGGGCTGAAGCAAAGTAGAGGTAAGACTGAAAAACCTTGATAGAGCAGGTTGCTGCAGTGCACAAGGATATTAAAGCACTGAGGAGTTCAAAAGAGAACTTGTTGTTAAAATGTGCCTTTGGATGTTATATGTATAAGGTAATTGAAACTTATTTACAGTCAGTTCAGTAGCATTGTACTTCTTCTCAAATTACAGGTGAGTGTTCTTACAGACCAGGTGGAAGCTCAAGGAGAGAAAATCCGGGACTTAGAAATCTGTCTCGAGGGACATCAGCTAAAACTGAATGCTACAGAAGAAATGCTTCAACAGGTAAAAAGCTGGGTTGCAAAGCTTCTTGCACAATCTCCTCCAGCAGAGGGGTGAACATACATGGTCAGCTTGTCTGCATGTGTGAGTGCCTTTGGCAACAAGATAAAACAGGGATTTTAAAAATGCTGCTATTATTGTTCTCTCGCTGCTTTGCGCCTTTTTTTTTTCTTCTTCCAGTGAATGTTTCTTTGTTTTCCTGTTGCAGAAAAGTTTTACTGGCTGGTTGCATAATGCTGTACGTGGCAGCCTTTGAAATGAAACTCTTGTGTCTTATTTGTACTGTGCTCATTTGGACATGGCTGAGTAACTGGTTAGACAGGTTGAATGTATCTTAATATATGTCGGAGTTACAGAATTAAGAAGTTTTATTTAAAGTCTTCTGTTTTCCTATGGCTTTGAAGTTGAACAAGTAGCAAGTTGAAATTAATTACTCTATCAAATTCTGTTCTATTAACCATTTTTGCTTAACTTAGGAGCTTTCTCATTTTTATATAAGAAAATTAGTGTATAATTACTGTTTCTCTTTATTTCATTTAGCAGTTTCAGGCTACATGATTTAATTCTTGCTCTTTGATGTTCTATGTTGAGGGAGCAGAACAAATGATAAGTTAAATACATTTAATTTCATATGTTACTGCTGAGCTTGCAGGTCTGTTGATGCAAAAGAACTTTCCTGCTGTTACAGATGCAGATCAGCTGTTAATACAGTTCATAGATACAAAAAGTAGATTTCAGACTGTAAATAACCCTCAAAATCTGTGCCAGAAATTTGCAGGATACTGTTCTTGATGAACTTAGCTCTTCTTCACACACAAATTTCTGTGTTAAAATTTACTATTTTAATCAATGTGAAATATACAACTCTTTCTATGAACTGATCGTAGCTTGAGATTATTATAAGGATCCCTGTACATGTGTGTGTAAACAGCCTCAGTTCCTATCAGATAAACTTATATTCTAAACCTTTTAAATTATAATTCTCAAGGATTCTCCAAAAAAACTCCTCCATCTCGCACAACTTTTGTAGCCTCAAAATTCTTCTGACTGGAAAAGTTTTATTCTGAGGGGACATGTTTTAAAATTCAGAGTGTCAGTGCATTTAGTTTTCCAGTGGGATCTGAAGTGAAATTCAAAGAACAGTGACTGTTTAAGTTATGAAAATCTCTTTTCAGACTTCAGGAAGACATTCACATGTTGAAGCTTCCTGTTTCAATCTAAAACTAGACAGTTGTTCTGTGGCTTCTGCTAAAACTGTTTATTGTTTCTCAGACTTCATTTTTTTCCCTGATAGTCTTCTGAGGAAACTATGAATTTAAAGCCTTATTTAACATAAAACTGAGGCATCTGGAGGTAGAACACGATGGTGCAAGTACTTTGTGATTTCAGTGCAAACATTTGCATCTGCTCCTCTGGCGTTGGGCACGTGCACAAGCTGCTTACAAAGCTGATCCTCAAGTGATAAGCTACAAAAGCCTGTACTAAAGCTGAAAAAGTCAGAGAATCTCCAGATGCCTTTAACACAAAGCTTAAATGTAAATTTTGAGCTACCTCTAAACGGCTGTAATTGTTTCTCATACAGATTACATCTCCCAGTAGAGAGTGGGTTATGGGAAACCCAAGTTAGATCTCTCAGCATCTCAATAGTCAGAGAAGTTGTACATTTATAATGGCTCAGCAGAGGGTCCTTTTCATTATAATTTATTTTGAAGGTTCTTTTCTCAGCTCATCTTGCTGTAAAGATCACACTGGACATGGAGTGAGTTGAGATTTAGAGAGCAGAGAATGATCTGAGCATTTGGGGATTGTGACATTCATGTCAGATCTGGGGCCAGCAGACCTTCCTCCAGACCATTCGTCAGGAGTGGAGTGAGTTTGTGGCCTCAGGGGCTTCAATGGGTGGATTTGGGGGAGAGTTGTGTTCAGATCTTCTCAGCCAGCAGTTACTGCAGTTCTGCTTTTCTAAATTACTTCTTGTGTAAATTCAGTTTTATTTTGTGGTTCTGCTGCTTTATATACAATATATTGAGTTCCACCGATTTTTCCCTTTGTGAACTGAAGTCAACTGCTTCTTCAAAGTGGAAAATGGAATGATAATTGGCCACCTTGAAGAATCTTTTATGTATATTAGCAGAACTAAGCTAACTGCAGTACAGATAAGCATATTATTTACTTAATATACCTGACTCCAGGATAAGCCCTATCTTTTTAATTTTGGGAACTGTAGGTAAAGTGACTCTTAATTAATTCTATGCCCAAAATGCTACAATAAAAACAAAAATCATAAACTTTAGGATAATTAAATGGTGGTATCTGGTAGTTCCACAACAGAAAGAGTATGTAATGCTACCCTGAAAAAGATTTTTTGCTGAATCTATGCTAGCAGAGACTTGTTCTCTTTGCCAGGGTGGGGTTACTGGCTAAAATCCTTCTGGCTTATGATTTATGCACAGTTGTTTTGAACCCTGCTACAAAGAGATCATGGAACCACCTCTGAAACAGCAGCTAAAATAAAATTTATACAAATAAAATAAAATGGCTGTTCAGCATTTTGGGTGGGCATCTTGGATGTGGAATAGTAACAACAGACACTGCTGCTTCTTTCCAGAAAAGCACAATTCCTCATTGCTCTGAGAGGGGGTGCAGCATCCCTTAGTCAAATAGGAACTTTAAAGAAATGACTTGGGCCAGTCTAAAGGTTACTGCAACACACAGAAGGCCTCATTCTCCTTTCATCCTTCTCCCTCTTCCTGACCACGAGCTTCTGCAGCTGCTCTGGTGCTGTCATGCTCACCAAACATTTTCCTCAAGGACAGGGAGGAAAATAGCCTGGGGTTTAAGAGGAAGGGGATGTTTTTCTGCTGGGTGAGTTGAAACAGCTCACAGGAAAGGCCAAGGTGTGGCATAAGGGCAGGGGAGAGATGTGTGTTTGACCTACCTGTTTATGGAACCACAGCCAAAGAAAACACAGCTCAGCAGTGTTTGAGAAACAGGAGAATCCTGTGTAAGAGAAGCAGAGGTGCCCTGGTGTGCACAGACACAAATAATGGATGCATGTGGTGCTTATGGTGTCAAACTCAACATTTCACTTTGGTAAGGATACTTTTTCCACTACAGACTGTAATCAAGCATTTCACCCTGAAGATGTTTACATTTTCTTTCTTCAAAAACAAATCAGGCCTTTTGAAAACTCAAGACAATGCCAAAACTTCAAATCACACCTTAAGTGTGATTCTGGTTTGAGCCAAGAAACAAGGTCATCCTTCATAGCAAATGGCAAGAGAAAGTTTTCTGGAGCGTGGCTGGGAGCAAGAGACAAGTTTGATCTCACTGAATTGCCCTCCAGTGGTGCCTCTGCCTTGCCACTGAATGTGTAAATGATATGGAAATCTGGCCTGTGTGAATAGTTACCTAGCACATTGTAATGAATATGTCTAGAAATAAAATAAAAACACTTCCTAGAATTATTCTATGAAAACAATTTGTGCTGTGACAGAGTCCATTTTCAGTATATCAACTGCTGTAAAATGTAAAGTTACAGCCAACTCCAGAGGGCAATGATGTGTGTCTTGTTCCAAGTTACTTTGTGGCATTACTAAGTACTTTCTTCCAGGTAATTTTAAGAAATAAATATTTTTTTAAAGAGAAGAGAAAATCTTGAACATTTCTGCGTTAGCCTTGGGGGAATCTCCTATCAACTTGCTGTAGAAGTGGAAAGCAAAAGGAAATTTTGCTCTATCAAGTTGCTTAAACTGTCCCATAACAGAAGGTACCAGCCAGACCTGATGTAAACACATCAGTGCTATGGAATCTGTGCTGTCAGGCTTGACACCTGTCTTAAGTCAGTTTGAAAAGTGAATTTTCTGCACATGCAGAGTTCTTTTATGTGCATTTTTTGATAATTATCATAAGACTAGTTAGTTACCTCTTTGCTATTCCAGAGCTGCATTTGATTTCTTTAACAGGTACTAATTCTCATTGAAGCTCTCTGGCATAAGGTATAGCAGTCTGCTTTGCCAGTGAAAATACTGGTCTGTGTGGCAGTGTCACTCCTGTACCTGATCTGTACCAAATCCTACATGTGGTTTGACTGTGTCTTTCTGCCTCCCAGATTATTTCTGGCACATAATTGCGAGATTCCATCCAGGGGACTCGTGTTTTGTTCCGTAATCTCAATTGTGTCTTCAGTTGAGTAAATGATCTTGCAAAGTACAAAGCTCTTGGGTTTAGGAATCTTTCTGGCTTAAAAAATACACATAGAAACTGAAATGTTTGGGTGCAAGCAGGAGGGAAATCTCTGTTCTCCTGTCAGTTTAGGTGCCACTTCTGCCTGAGGGCATGGCCAGAGGCAGGTGTGGCAGGCAGTGCCCTGTGTGAGGCACAGTGGAGGACCTTTTAAAAACAGGGGATTAAAGGAAGGCAGGGAGGAGCTGCATGAGACCTGAATCCAGGGCTGTTTAGTGCGTACCTGTTCTGTTTTTGCAGTTGTCTTATACTCAGGGAAGCCAGAATCCTGTCTTGGTTGCAGGGTATAAATCTGGCGTGTATCTGTTTGCTTCTCAGGGACATTGCTGGCTGGCAAAGACCATTCCTTCAACTTTCAGTTGCCTGAGTTATCTGATCTTAGATGAATTTCAGCACTTGTTTATAGCATGCAGTAACTCCTTGCCAGCAGCTGGCTTAGAGTTTCAGAGTTTGGAGTGTGCTCTGTGTTGCTCTAGGGTGAGCCGTAAGGTTTTCAGAGTGTGCTCTCAAGTTGTCCAGCGTACCCGTACAGGTGAGCATTGCTTGGTTGTTCTGCAGTTCATGCAGGCAGGAATCTGCTTGTCAGGTGCATTGGAAGGCTGTTGGAATTGGCAGTGCAATGGGAAGCTCTGTCCTTTCCCTTGCTTAACCATGTAATGGGCAAACGCCGAATGGAAGGTCTGTAATTCCCTGACTGCCACTGACTTGCACCATTTCATGGTGATCCCACACGGACATCGCTCTCAGCTGTGTTTGCAGCTAAGCAAAGATCTTATTTCTACCACAGCTGACACACAGCACTTGAGAAGTGCAGTCCTCATTAGTGGTGCCTCTGGCTGGCTCTTGCTTACCAGGTAGGTAGTTTGGTCTGTCTCTCTCTCAACTCTTTT